>NW_026294503.1:10751146-11374757 GCF_007827085.1 Peromyscus californicus insignis
CGACTTTTCCAGGTGAACACAGGAGGCTCTCATCTACACTTACAGCAATACTATATTTTTTACCATCATTAGGGATGAATTGAGTTGGTAATTTATTTGTACCTACTGTTTTATTTTGTTCTCACTGAAAATTTGGTCTTCCTCCTTAAGATTTCTATTCTATGTAAGGAAATGTTAAAAATGTCAAAATTCGCCGTGAGTGGTCAAGATTTATGCTTAAGTAATCTTGCATCCAATTATAAAGAGAAAGATTTTCATAAGGACCAGGAACCTAGGAAGAGGAAGGAGAAATACATTAAAAAGTACAAAGTTCTAGTCTATATTTTGAGTGCTGAAAAGCTAGAGGTGAAGAGTAAGTGCTGAGCCAGCACCAAACAGGGCATTACATATGTTACACATACTGCAGACATTCAGATATTAGTAGTTGAGATCTTAGTTGGTTCTAGAAATCTGAAACATAGAGATTGCAAGACAATTATTTTTAATAACTTTGGTGCTCTGTCCATTGATCCCTAAGGAGATACACATTGCCATTATGTGACCAGGTTCATTTTAAATATCAAGTTGACATTGTGTTAAAGGTATGGAAATTTATAAATCTCAAAATTGCATAAAATTTCCAATAAAATGATATTTTTGGAAGGCAACACCACACACACACACACACACACACACACACACACACACACACACACATACACTCACACCACAGAGACCTAGCTTTCCAACTTACTATGATGATTAAGACTTCTTGTTGAGATGTAATTTTGAATTTAATAATTTCCTGACAAATTATTTTGATATCTGCTAGAAAGATAAGAAAACAGACATTGTGATCTTAAAAAATGAGTTCTAGAAAATTTTAATCTCAATAGACTGTTTTCTTTACATTTAGTTCATGGGAATTTGAATATAAGAAAATTGAAATAGAATCAGTCTTTAAATGGAAGTATATCCCACAGATGTGCCCAGTAATTATTTGATTTATTTATGGACTATATTAAACAGTTTTTTTTGTGGCTCTGACAAAATAATCTTCAAAAGGAAGGTTTCTTGGTTTATTTGGCTCATATTTTCAGAAGTTTCAATCTAAGCTTAGCTAGATCCCTTTTCTAGAGCCTTGACTGAGGCAGATTACTTGGTAGAAGTGTGTGGTTAGAGTCTACTTAATTCTTATTATCCAGGACTCAGAGAGAGACATGTGTAAGACAAATTGCTAAATGGTCTTATTAATAAAAAACCTAGAGCCAGATATTGGGGTTAAAGCTGAAAGATCAGAGAGACAGAACAAGCCACAGCCAGCCTCACCTCTACAACTTCTCAGCTGATCCTGTTTTCCTCTGAGTCCTCACTGGAAAGGATCTCAGCTGAATTGCTTAAAAGCCTCTAGGTTCCTGGTCCTCATGCCTTATATACCTTTCTGCTTCCTGCCATCACTTCCTGGGATTAAAGGCATGTGTCCTTTCCCAAGCAAAGACATGAGATCTCGAGTGCTGGAATTAAAGGTGTGTGCCACCACACCTGGCTCTGTTCCCAGTGTGGCCTTGAACTCACAGAGATCCAGATGGATCCCTGCCTCCTGAGTGATTGGATTAAAGCCATGTGTGCCACCACTGTCTGGCCTTTATGTCTAATCTAGTGGCTGTTCTGTTCTCTGATCCCCAGGAAAGCTTTGTTAGGGTGCATAATATATCAACCACAGACATGGGTAGATAGAAGATGAGGATAAGACATACTCCCTAAGGACACATCTTACTAACCTCTACTTCATTCAATGAGGATCCAACTTCTAGTTTTTCCCTGGTCCTCATCATGCTATGATATCCTGAACCTATGAAGCCACCAGGCCACTTATTAGATTAGAACTTTCAGTTTCCAGTCACCTCTCCATGACTGGACTCATCACTTGGGGACCAAGACATTAACACATGAGCCTTTGGAGTGAGTGCTTCATATCCAAACCATAATAGTCTGCTTTAACTGAAGAGAAACACCAAGGTAGATATAAATGTCCTTATATCTTAGGCAATTAAAATATTCATTTTAAACAGCTGATGACAATCATCCTCTTATTCTAAGTACCAGAAAACTGATAGTAGTTTATGAAATTAATCAGAGTGCTTTCAGTACTGAGACTGAAATTCACTTTAACTGATTTGGGGAAAATGGTAATTTATTATTGATATATGTAGCAGAGGAGGATATAAAGGTAATTCATGGATAAAGGAAACATTGAACTGCTACCAGGAATCTGTTCATTTCTCTGCTTTTAATTGATTTTTCTTCCCCGACTCTTTAGTCTTTGCTTTGTTTATGTAAAATCAACAACAACAAAAGAAAACACCAAAAAGCCAATGGTCCATGTGGAGCAGGGAGCTAAGTTACTGATTAGTAACCTGCTCTGTCTTTCCACTCACAAAGGTGCCTCGTGTCTTAGGTACACAACGTTTAAGTGCCAAGGTTAATCTTCTAAGATCAAAGAATGAAATTGTTTACGGAATAAGATGATTTGAATAAAGAGAAATTATATGGGGGATTAAAAATCTATTAAAATTTCCATTTTTTTAAAATGAAGCAACTTTGAGAACTAGGGGGTTAGGGAACTCCATCTGTACTGGATCCAGACATACTACAAACTCAAAGAATGACATTACTACTTTCAGCTAAAAAGAAGATGAATGAACACACATATCCACTTGTATATTGTCCCCAGCTCCACTGAAAAGGATTAGAAAATACATTTTATTTATTTTTATTTTTTATTTTTTGGTTTTTCGAGACAGATTTTCTCTGTGTAGCTTTGTGCCTTTCCTCGATCTTGCTCTGTAGACCAGGCTGGCCTCAAACTCACAAAGATCCGCCTGGCTCTGCCTCCTGAGTGCTGGGATTAAAGGCATGCGCCACCACCATCCAGCCTAGAAAATACATTTATATTAAATGATAGACCCCATATAAGAGAAAACAGAGAAGGAAGAAAATTAGCACAAGATTCTTGGAGCTGTTAAGCAGCTCATTAAGTGGTAATGATTTAGCAAAGCTGAAAATGCTAAATCTCAAGCCAGCAGCAGAAATGATAAAGTATATAGTAGCCTCATTTGCTTCACAGAATCCCAAACTGTTTGGAAGTAGCAGCTTCAATGTGGAGATTATTGGCAGAAGGTTATATGAAAAGCAATGGGAGGCTCTGCCCCTTCTCTATGCAGCTGGAGGACTGCACCAGTCCACTCTAAGTAAAACTCTGAGGTTTATTGCTTCACAAGGAAAATACAGTAGGGCTCTAGAAGCAGTTCTTGGAAAATGGTTGTCCTCAAAAATGTGTGTAAAATCTTGGAATCGGAAGCACAGCAATAAAATATCATGATGTTATTCTATTGTGAAGATAATTAATTATACCTCATGTTCAAATCTTCTTGTCAAGTGTTGGTCTTTGCCTTGTTTTTTGTTGTTTTGTTTTGTTTTCATGAGACAGGGTTTCTCTGTGTAGTTTTTGGTGCCTGTCCTAGATCTCGCTCTGTAGACCAGGCTGGCCTTGAACTCACAGAGTTCTGCCTGGCTCTGCCTCTTGAGTGCTGGGACTAATGGCGTGATCTCTGCCTTTTAATATGAGCAGATATTCAAGCTTACTGAACTTGTGAGAGAGAAAAGACTTTCTCTATGAGTATAGAGGAAACGAGATAAAGAAAAAGAAAACAGTGCAAAGTGTTGGATGAAGCAGAGGCTATGTGTGGGAATAAGGATTGACAAGTATTCATAGCCTCAAGAGAGGAGAAGACCATGCAAACTGAAAGTAATCCAGAGTTCCTAGAAATTAAAAATATAAGCAGGAGGGGTTAAATAGGGTGGGACATGGAGGGGAGGTGGGAATATGTGATGAACTAACACTACAAACCGTTGAAATGCCACATGAAAGCACAGTACTTCAGAAATTTCCTAATGTATATTCATATGCATGTATAAAATGAATTTAAATGGAGTTATTCTATAACGGAGTCACAATGCTTCCCTCCCCAGACATTATATACTTTCCCAGGACACTTTCAATTTTCCCCATCTCCCATCACTGTTCTTTCCCAAATTCATGTGCTCTGTTTAAAATATATTATTCTTATTAATTCTATGAAAAACTCATAGAATTTATGTTTATCATATTTGCCTCACTCAAATCCCCCTAAGTTCTCCTAGATCTTCCTCACTTCCTTATCCCCTAACTTCATGTCTTTTTTTTTTTTAATACAACCCAGGGGATTTTTTTGGTGTCACCCGGGTACTCATGGGTGTGATACCATCTTGGAGCATGGCCAACTTACCTGGGCCCTTACTCTTAAAGAGAACTAACTCTCCCTCCCCTGGAAGCCACCAGCTGTTCATAGCTCCTTAGTTAGGAATGGAAGCTGGGGAACAACTCCCCATGCTGGAATGTCGGCTGACTTGGTCTTGCGCAGGTCTTGTGTAGGCAACCACAGCTTCTGTGATCAGGGGTACAGCAGTTCTGTCATATCTAGAAGGCATGAGCATAACTAAGCCGTGCTGGTCAAGGTGCAGTCCCACCCACAATCATAGTCTGGGCTGCAGACTCTCTGGCAAAAATGCTCTGACAAGATGTCAGAACTATGAAATTTCCTTCTAAGAGACAAGCCATCCTTCTGCGTGAGTTTCCTCTGTAAATTCCAATTTCTTGGGGTCCATTATTTCAATAGTTTGATACTTGGAGTAGCACAGCTGTCTCACTAGAGCATTTTCACTCTTGCCATGTAAGTTACAGGGTAGGTCTTCCCACCTCAGTCAGATGTCTCTGAAAGCACCCTTATACCATGTGCAGAGATTTTTCTCCTGGCTGATATATCTAATCAAATCAACAGTAAAGATTAGCAATCTTAAATCCATCCCTTAGTCAAGCTGAAGCCCAAATATATCACTAACATTTCACTTCTGTTCCCTATGTTCATTTCATAATGCAAAAATAAAATAAACACATTTTATCCATCTTTAAAAGCTTCCAACATATCTTTACTTCCAAAATATTCATAATTTAAGTTCAGAATCTTGTTCGTGACTCAAATAAATTCTTAACAGTGAGCCCCTAGAAAATAAAAATGGTGGGACTGGGGATTTAGTTCAGTGGTAGAGCGTTTGCCTAGCAAGCTCAAGGCACTGGGTTCAGTCCTCAGCTCTAGGAAAAAAAAACAGAAGATAAAAATGGCATATAATTTCTACGTATGACACAGGATAAATATTGCCAACCCTAAATGAAGGAATGGGAGCATTCCAACTTGAGACTGGACCAAGGCAAGAACAAAACCCTAATAAGGCAAACACCAAATTCTACAGCTCTGTGTTGGTCATCTGAGACTTCTGGTGGTAGCCTCTCATCTACCATAGGCTTGGGGAGCCCCGACTCTGGAGTTTTGCTGTCTGGAGCACACTTAACCTACTTCTAGAGTCAGCTCCACTTCACGCTTGAAGTTTCCCCAGCACACATCTCACTGTCCTGCCATCTCCAACATGCTGGGATCTCCACTGCAGGCTTCCCTGGCTTAAGGCAATGGCCTCTTGGGTTCCTTTGAAGTAGTCTGGCCTTGCCTCACATTGCCTGGTCTCAGCAGCTTTCTGGAACCTTGGTTCAGATCTCCATCACTCTTGTACTCTTCTATTTTGTATGCCTGTAATGTGAGTACTGTGTAGAGCATGCTGCCAAGTTCTTCAGCAAGCTCAAGATGTAGTCTGGCCCCTTTCAACCCAATTGTAGTGCTCTCTGGGCACTTAAATGGCTGAGTTTTTGTTTGTTTTCTTTTTTTTTTTAAATTTTCTAAGCAATTGGAATTTTTAAAAACCAGAAAAACCCCTCAGTGACTTTTTTTTTTTTCGGTATAGATTCCTTTCAAATGAATTTGTACTTTCACAAGTTGGAGCCTTTGATAGGTAGACTCTTATTCTCAAGACGCTTTTCCTATCATCCCAGTAAAGAATAGGTTTTCTTTAATGATACCGATCTTTTTAACAATTATAGCTGCCGTCTCCAAGAATGCCTTGTCTGCAGCTTTAAGCTTGTTCACACTCCTGTCTTCTCCAAACTTCACAATTTCCATTTCTCTCCTCTCCATTTGCTGTTCTCTTTCACTAGTAGACCTGGAGAAGGTCAGAGAACTAGAATCATGCTGTAGCTTGAATGCTGTGATATCTTGAATTTCCTCCAAAGAATGAATGCCATTACTTTTAAATGCAATCCAACTTAAGTGCTCCAGGACATGGCCAGAATGAAGCAAGTCCTTGTGAGAATGTAACATTAATACCCTCCAGCACAGTTCTCGATAGGCGTCCTTGTTCTGCTCTGAAACCTCTCAAAGCAAGCCTTCGAGGCCTGTATTAAATTAACCGTCTGCTCTTCCAAACTCCCCTAAGAAGTACTCATCAAATTCTCTGTAGATTGTAAGACTTTTCTAGACTTCAGTGCCAAGCTCTTCAAAGTTATTTTCTCACAAGCTAGTTCCAAATGTCTAAGGACCAGTCAGCTATTTCACAGCAACAACTTTACTCTCGGTCTCAGGTTTCAGTCTTAATTACTCTTCTCATTGCTATCACAACAGAGCTGACAAAAGAAGCTTACAAAAGGATCTCTTTCGGCTCACAGTTTGAAGGTACAGTCCATCCCAGCAGGGAATGTAGGGCAGTGAGATCAGTTCTAGCTCAGGGAGAAGGAGCATGATCACACTGGGTCCAAATTCAGAGAGTGAGAAATGAATACAGTGCTTGTTCTTCCTTCTACTGAGTCCAGTACCATCTACACTCAGGCTGTATCTTCCCACCTCAGTGTCCTCCTAGATGTCCTGTGAAGTCTGTCTCCTAGCTGGAAATTCAGTCAAGTTGACAGTCAAGGTGGTCCACAATGAAGGACATGGCTTTGAAGAGCATCTACAGTTATACTGATGTAAACAGCGAACAACGTGTAACTGACACTGTGTCATATCTATAGCAGAGAGGTTAGAGATGAGAAACAAGTGTATATCTGAAGAGACGGTAAGACAAAGGAGATTGATTTACTTAAGTACAACAGGAAGATATCAGTAGACAATGTTTAAATTTTTAAAAGCAGTATATTTAGAGATGTAGAATTAGATAACAAAAATATTTCCCCCAATATTGCTTTCCATAATACAGCTTCTATAATCTCTATAGAATTTACTTCTAACTGTTAAAAAATGAGACCAAGCGAGGCATGGTGGCATATGTTTTTAATCTTAGCACACAGGAGACAGAGACAGGTTCATTTCTGAGTTCAAGACCAGCTAGGTCTATATAGCTAGTTTTGGGCCAGCCAGAACTCCACAGTGAGATGCTGTCTCAAAACGAGCAAACAAACAAGCAAATCCACCTTAATTATTAATAGTTAGTATCATTATGTTATGACTTAGATTATTTGGGATATAAGCTGAAGAAATTTAGCACAATAAAGTCAATATATAATAATTATAAATTATAACAGTACATGTTAAATTTCTATTTTATAAAATAAAGTCAAATAACTTTTAGAATCCCTTTAAATGATCTTCCTGAATGTATTCAGTATTCTGATGATGTATTATCTTCACTGAAGTTTCAAAGAATGAGAAATTTTTTTTAAATTACCCAATACCTCTTTCGGAATTTGGATAGTGTAACATGATCAGAACATAACATCCAAGTTCTTTGTCCTTATGCCACAAAATCTTGATGAATTTCTTCAAATATTTTTAAAATAACAAACAAAATTCCCCCTAATAATTTGAGAATTTGCAAATGAAATAAGAGTGTAGATGTAACCAACCTTCTTATTAAATAAGAAACACAGAACCAATGCAAAGAAGAAAGCCAAGAGATCAGAGCTAAGAGCTAAAACCTTACCCTTCCTCCTGCCATGGTCCTACCTCTCCGAACCAGAACTACTTTCTGTGTTAAAGTCCTTATATAGAATTTCTGTTCTGCCTTCTCATTGGTTGTAAACCCAACCACATGACCGCCTCATCACGGCCTGTCTGTATAGACCTCCAGGTTTTCCATGATTGGTATTGAGATTAAAGGCATGTGTATCCAATACTGGCTGTATCCCTGAACACACAGAGACTTACCTAGCTCTGCCTACCAAGTGCTGGGATTACAAGCATACGCCACCACTGCCCTGCTTTCCTATGGCTTGCTAATAGCTCTGAGCCCTGGGCAACTTTATTTATTAACATACAAATAACATTTTAATACAAATAAAATATCACCATATAAGAGTCAATAACACTGGCACTATTATAAACTAATGTGGCAAATTTGACAAAGTCAAAAAATTTTGTTAGATATAAAATATTAGGAATCAGTTTCCTCCAAAGCTGCTGCAATTATGATAGAACAAAGATTATTACAAATGAGTATATAAACAGATTGAGTGAATGACTGATAAAATCAAGTATATCATCAGCAAATACATAATGTCACAAGGCAAATTACACTAAAGCTATGAAATCAAAGAAGGGGAGAGAGATGAACACACATAGAAACATTTATTCCAATTACTTTTCACCACTAAATACAGACTATTTCTGAATTTAGTGTTTTGGTTCATTTGTTTTAGGGCAGAATATTATTTAGGTTTAGGTTATACGGAATACTAGAAAAATAGGTTCATAATATTAACACAAAATCAGAGAAAACCAAATAGATGTAAGGTTGATCAGAGATGATGCATGTTTAGAGACAGATGAGGTGGTAAAGGGGGCATGAGATAACAACAAGAAGCAACTTTACAACATTTCAAGGCATCTAAAAAGACGAACTTTAAGTGAAATGCTTCCACCTACCTCCTTTCTTGCTATTTAGAAACATCTTAATAGATATATTAAATTTTTTTCCCACACCTCCTCTCCCCTAGATCTACTTCCCTCTGCTTCCTTTTCTGAAAAGAGCAGGTCTCCAAGAGACAACAGCCAAACAGGACAAAAGAAGATACAATAAGAAAAGGTGAAAGCCCTTCAGCCTTGATAGATTGCATTTTTAAAGTTTGGTATATATATACATATATACATGAAAGAAAAAACTGTGAAACAAAATGCTAAAAAAATATTAATAAGAACTTTAAATTGGCTTGGCATAGAGGTACAAATTTGGGGATTGGAACTCTAGGACAGGGAGAAATGTAGGAGAAAAATAATGATGCATATTCAAAGATGGAGAGGCAGCTCAGTTCAAAACAACCTTCTAATGATTAGTTTTCTATTTTTCCTGTTCTGTGTTGGGCATATTCTCTCTCTTTAAATGTTTTCTTTCATAAAAAGTTGGTTAATAATCCAATGGTCATTTGTTAGTAGAGCTTTGAGGAATGAACAGAAGATTACCTGTGCAAAGAAAAAAGGTCACAGAGGCAAGATAGTGAACAGGGATTGGGAGCAGGGAGATGACTGGATGATGGAGAGTTTCCCATTCTCCCCACCACCTAAGGAATACCTAGGAAACTGGAGGTGCCTACTTTTCCAGTGTATTTAGAATGTGGAGCTAACCAATTTTATTTGCTCATCACACTAGGCTGACAATTTTGAGGTCTTCAGAACGCACATCAGCAGCTCTTCTTTTCTTCAGCTAAAATAACTTGAAACATAAAAGTTATGGCATATGATAGCTAACTGCAAGTGAATGATGTCTTTGAATAAAGACATATCACAAATAAATTTTGATGGGATAAGGGGATTAGATTTAAAAGTTTAAAATAACCAATGTTTGGTGTATGTGTTTCTCAGCAGTAGCTCATGTAATTGTTATAAAAGCTCCGAGGCCATGAGTCCCATTCTATTATTCATGAGGAAAGTGGACCTGCATACACCATAACACTTTCCAAAATGACTGAAGTGAGTAAAAGCCTTCACTAGACCACAAACATATCCAAATCTTATGGGGGAAGGGCCTTCAGAAGTCTGCTTTCTGTCCTTATACTAAACAGCAGCAAATTTATAAAAAGAGCAGGTGTATAGTTTCAGAAGCTCCAGTTTGTGATTAGACAGAACCATCCCTTATACTATTCAGTGGTGGTGCGATGGCAGAGCATGTGATGGAGCAAAGCTGCCTACGTGTGTGAACAGGAGGATCAGTGAGATGGATGGCTAAACAGACAAAGGTGACTGACACAGAAGAGTGGTCACTAAAGCTTGATCCCTGCAGGCACTATGGAAAGGTGGAAGGAAGGAAACAACTCTTAGAAAGTTGTCCTCTGATCCCCCTCCCCAGCTGATAATTAAAATTTAAATATTTTCCTGGCCAGGAAACAAAAAGGAGTTAAGAGTAAGTGACCAGAGTTCCATAATCTCTTTCTGAGAGCATTCTTCATGATCTTAAATATCTCTTGCTAGACCTCATCATTTTCCTTAGGAAGTGTTCAGCACATGGACTTTGTGGTGGGCACTTAAGATCTAAATCATTACAAGAAGAGAGAAGACAAATTAGGCTTACTTCGAATTTATGCATTCTTCTGAATAGGAAAATCAGCTTAACATACTATATGTAAAATAATGCAACTATTTCAAAATGTAAGTATCATTTAGTAATCTAGATGGCGTAAAAATTGCTAAAAATTACTGTTCATGCTTAGAGAGGTTATTCTCCCAGAGAAATTCTTTTAGTAATACTTTTATGATGAAATATCCATCTACATTCGCAATCATATTGTACGTACTGTTTCTTTTTTTCTATTATACCTAAATATATAATAGAAAGAGATCTGCATTTCATTAGCCAGTTATATAGAGAATCTTTAAGCCAAAATTAATAAAAGTTAGTCAACAAATATGTCATTTTATTATCAAAGTGCTGATGAAAGTATGAAGTCTAAATACAAATGAGGCAGAAATTTAATGCCATTTAAAAGAATGGAATAAAATTTGGACTTAGGAACTGAACCACTAAAGAGAACAACTACAGTTTCTAAATGAGATGTTCATCTTTAAATTATTAGTTTGTTATGTATCTAAAAGTCTATGCATGAGTGGGTGCCAAATGTGGATCTCTCTACCATATAAAATTTGATTTTCTCATAATGATCCATTCAAAGCACAGAGAAAATCAGTTTTTGTGCTGATTTATATTTCTCAAGCATGCAATCTTCCCTGATCACATTGGTGATAATTACTGTTTTTATAGAGTTGGTGTTGGAAAGGCCAACTTAGCTTTATTTTCTGTTCCTAGTTATATTCAAAATGAAATCTATTGATTGAAAATGGTGATGGGAGAGTTTACTTAGTGTTCTTCTTTTTGTTAGGTTTCATTTTAATTTGTATTTGGGGTAACATCATTTTGTGTTTAAGTAACTCATTCAATGGATAAATTATATATATATATATATTAGACATGGAAAATATTCTCTGTACCTATGCTTTACTCACACTTAGTGTTATTGAATACAGATCAGTGTTCTGTCAAAGTTTTCATTAAAATTATATAGCAAAGGAACCAAAAGAACCAAAAGCAAATGATCACAGCAGTACACTTTACATTCAGATTTTCTTTTATGTATGTAATAGTCCTATGAATCATACACTATGATTATCTTCTTTTATTGATAAGGGTGCTGAAGAACAGAAAGGCTAGCAACACAATTGGTAAATGAAATAAATGAGTACCTAACCATTTTACTGTATCAAACTTGAAAGGTCACTTTAAACTAATAGAGACCAATACAATGATTATTGATGAAAGCATCAAAGAAAAATGTCTCAGAATAATCCATTTAAAAAAAAAGTATAATGGTTTCTTTTATAAATGTCCCTCTCTCCAGAATGTATTTGTTCTTCATTAGTTCTAAAAATCAGGGTTTGGCATGCATTGACTCAGTCAATGTTTGTTCTTTTTGGTTTCTGGTTTTCTCTTTATCACAAATGCAACACATGAATAAGCTGGCAGATACTTTACCCAAGGAGAGTCTCCTTATGTATCACTTTTCTTATTAGGATTATGTGCTCACCTGTGGGTTGTAAGGGAACGAGATTCATAAGATCTACAGACACTACTGAGAGTCTGTCTTCTGGGGCTGGGGTTGGGAGATTATCAATCAAACAATCCTATAGCCTTGTTTGCAAGACAGAGTAGTAGAGTGTAGTTGGCAAGGCAAACATCAGAGTGGGTCCAGTTTTGTTTAAGACTTCTCTGATCAAGATTAATCGACAACGTGAAGTTGATTTATTACTGGCTGGATATCTCTTGTTATTTCAACATGGAGCAAAAGTTAGCCAAGGCTTATCATTAGGTTTTGGATACTAAACAATAAAATAAGGAACTTGCCTATACAATTATATAAAGAAATTTAATGTTTATAAACTCTTGTACTTGCTTGTGTTTTGTTAATTTTCTCTAAATTATCCAAATGTTCTCATTCCTAATCATATTCTGAATTTAATCCACAGGTTCTCAACATAAACATAAATTTACTTGATTGATGAATATATTAAAAAATACACTGACAATAATCCCTAACTAGTGTGAAGGTTTTTGTTTTTCCTAGATTTTTGACAGTTTTTCTGTGTATCTTTGGCTGTCCTGGAATTCATTCTGTAGACAAGGTTGGCCTCAAACTCAGAGATCCGCCTGCCTCTGCCTCCTGAGTGCTGGGATTAAAGTTGTGCACCACCACTGCCTGGCTAAAATTTTAGTGCTTTATTATTGTTATTGTTATCAATTACAATGTTACTCAAAACAATTGAGATTTTAGATATTGCTTCACTTATTTTTGTTGTTCTTGTCATTTGCTAGACAGGAGGTCTCTTTGTAGCCCTGGTTGTCCTGGATCTCGCTCTGTAGACCAGGTTGGCCTCAAACTCAGAGATCTGCCTGCCTCTGGGATTAAATGCATGTGCCACCACCACCAGGCTAATGTGAGCTTTATATACAACTGAGAAATCACCATTTTTTCACTTATACAGCTTTGTCATTTATTGAGCTTTACTTTTGAAGACAAGGATTCGGTGATACATGTCAAATAAATGGAAATGTAGGTAATAGGAACCAACAAGAGGTCACACCATTTTAGTAGTAATGCAATTATTTGATTTGAAGACTTTGGTCATTATGTTTTAAGGATTTTGATCATATGTTTTAAGGAATCTTATTATATTATGAATAATAGCCAAATATGAAAATGGCTCCTTAAGGGGTAAAATTCACTTGGTTTTGCACGTACTTTGCTTTCCATTAGGCAGTATTTCAGCATCAGTACCCTTATTTCTTGTTTCCCCACTGCTGCCTTATATAAAGCACACTACAAGTCTCCAGTTAGATGTGAATAGCCATTTACACTAGTTGTTTCTAAGGTATCATAGCAGCTGGCAGTCATACACATAGTCATAAGAATACTATATGGCCATTGTTCATCTTGTATGTCTTTGGCTTTCCCTACCCCATGTCACTAGTAATTTATTACAACATGTTACCAAATAAATCTGATATAAAGATTCAAGAATACTTCAAAATTTTAAATAATGAAAACAAGACTTAAGAGGTGAATATATAGAAATGGAATTCCTTTAAGAAAGACTAATTTTCTAGCAAGGAAGTCTGTAAATTAAGGAAAGCAATATTCCCTTGAAGGATTCCACAAATAATTTCTAACACAACACAAAGATCTTTCAGGGTTTTTGTAATGCGGTTTCTGACAAGTGAATATGTTCATTAACTTCTTCACTGGGTTGGATAAATGTATAAGAAAGCTGTACAAGCAAATCAAATGAGATGGCATACATAAGATGTATGAATTCAACATTTGGCCATCATTTCTTTTTATGAAATACACAATTCCTAAAATCCTTTGCTAAAAATTAAAGAAAACCCATGTATAAGTAACTTCCAACCCCAGACTCATTTCTGATGAGGAGAGAATAGAAAAAAAACACCATGGACATCAGCCCTAGGAGGTGTGGCCACAGTATTCAGAGACGGTCATCTGTGGCCTCTTCTAGCTTTAACTGGCCTCCTGAGGCACTTAGAATGCTGTGTGTTTGTCACACTTGTAGGGATCTTGGCATAAACTATTTACAGCTGTTTGGACCATTAGCCTATAATACAAAGGGCCTGCTGGGTCTGGCATTTGCTGACACAGCCTTGGAGTCAATGGAAAAGTCTGGCTTCTTTCCTGAGGTTCCCACAGTGTAGAGTTTGCAGACTGAAAAGTATACAATGGGTTAAGAATCATCCTTGGCACAGCCAACTCTTCTCCAAGAGGACCCCAGGGCTCTGGTTAATAACACTTCTTTTTTTTTTTTTTTAAAGAGCTCTGGAATATTTTCACCTTCTGGATTTGAATAATGCTTTCCACAACACAAGCACTACAATATTGCCTAGATTTATCACAAAAAGAGATTGTAATGGGGATCCCACAGCAGAGGCGGCAGAACAGTAAATTGGAGGGTGAATTTAGTGAACAAGCATTTGACGTCTTTTCCTCCTCCTCTTTTCTTTGTTTCCTCCCCACCCTATTTATATTCTCATAGTGTTTCATTTTACTTTGTTTAGTTAATTTGAATTCATTGCCAACTCTTTAAAATCAGGACATTTCACATTTGGAAATTAAATTCCCTGGCAGCATAAAGTCTGAGTTCCTACCTGGCAACAGATGAGGGTTGGGTAGTGGCTGCCCTCCTACAGTTGCTTGAGTCCTGAATGCCAAAGACCTATCGAAAGGCTCTTGCTTATGCATTTTCCAACTGGCTCTACTGTACCCTTCCACTAGCAATCATTATTATAAGTAGACCATGCTTTTAAATATATATTTCTAACAATAAAGAACAATTGTTCTAATAAAGAAAATTATGCAGAACAAAGCCCTCTTGTTTGAATGATAATATGTTCTTTATTTTCAACACTTTTCTTTTAAAGAAGCAAATTATTATACATAAATTCAAGATGTCTTTACTCTTTCGAATTCTCAGTCATCTTTCTGCATGTATATCGACAACCATGATCTTGATTCTAACTTGTTTGTTCACTCTACTAATTTTCTCCTACTTTTGTCTCTATATTAACTGTCATTCAGAAACAGAAATACCATCACAACAATCTTTGTCTAAAATTCTACAAGGATATTCTATTGAATTTTATAACAAATTCTGAACTATTTTAAATTAAGAATCTCACATTTCATTCTTCATTCTCTCTTGGGTATTATTGAGCTAGAACTGCTCCATCTGTTGATAACTTCCTGATCCTTCTTTCTAAATAGTCCCTCCATCTCAGATTGACCCCTTGCTGTTGTTGTTTCTAGTGTTTTATTTGAGCAATGATGATCGCACTCTGAAAGAAGGCTGTTTATTTTATTGTTTCTTTCCTGAAATGTAAATTTCCCAGCACTTCTCCATCTCATTCCTGATAGCATTCTTATCACTTACACTGGTACCTGACACACAGATGTTATTAATGCTTTAGTGAATAGATGAAAACTATTCTTCTGTTTTCCAGATGAAAACTTCCCAGTATGTGAACCCTGCATTCCATCTCTCTTTACTGAAGAAGGAAGAGACTTATTATCAAGTATTGGAAAATTGACCAGGACTAAGAATATGGCCAGACTTCTCTTGACACCCGTGTACAAATAAGTACAATTCCTCCAAATTTTTCAGGAGATAAGTTAGTGCATCCCTTCCCCATATATCCCCATACACTGTGTAACTTTCCAAGTGAGTTGACCCGAGGATGTCAACTTGAATTAGGTTCTTTGTGAGTATACAGCATCCCAGCATTAGACTATGTCCATCTTTGTGGTGCCATTCCTGCTCAACAGGTCCAGGGCCTTCCTTAGATATAAATAATTGTGAAGGGTGGAGTTCTGGTATCACTGGAGGAGACAGAGTCCCTTTTGCAGATTTGTGGAGTGCTCAATATAAGAATTTAAAAACAGAGTCAGAATGGAATTCAAGGCTGATGTCTTCGGTTCTAGAAACAAAAAACAATCAAAGAAAGAGGTAAGGTAGCTAGAGACTTTAGCAGCCTCTAGGAGACAGGAGATAGAGAAGGAGGAGTAGAGGAAGTTAGGCTTTTCGATACAGAAGTCAAGCAATCTATGAGGTATCACAGTGAAAGTCTGTGAGTCGTTACATAGTGTGAGTTGGGTAGCTGTATGGAGGCATTTTAGAAAAAATGAGAATGCATGTGTATCAGGACAAACAGTATTAGGCAAAGGGAGAGGAGAGATGTAAAATGCAGGGAAGGGAGAAGGCAGGCTTAGTAGTGAGTCTGAAAGTAACTGCATGGAAGAAGGGTCTTTGGGGGACACATGTACATATATCATTAAGGAAACAGTTACTGCTCCCATATTCTTATCATATCTTTAGGTACAGCATATTAATTTTTACCCTTTGACTTTGGTTTGGTCTTCTTGTGGTTATAAAACAAGACTTTTTCCATATTGCCGGTTCCTGCTCTTATTGGGAAAAAGAAGCAACTCCCAATTACATCAAAAGGGTATAACTGGTCAGTGACCAAGCTCTTTGTATGGGGGCATGGGAGTTACTGACCATCAACCACGCTATTTGTGTCAATGATGGTTAATATGTTTGTTGTTACGTGCCTCAAAGAGGCCTTTCTACCATGGCAGAAAAGATGTTCTTGGGAACAGAGCCTGTCATTTGTACCAGAGGAAGCTAATATACTCGTATAACCCTAACGGTGCCTGGGAAGCCACTGGTGGGCAGTGGCCCTTTTCTTTACCTTTTTTCCTGCCTAGCTTTCTGTCACTGGTACCTGGATCTTAGGGCTCCTCAGTCCATGTCATTTTACCCTCTTCTCCCCACCCCGTGTCTTCACCCAAGAACTTCCTACGACCCATGGAATCTTTCTTCCACAATTATTCAATTTTATTTCTTTTCTACAAAATAATGTGTCTCAGAAAAAGGTAGGTTTGCTATCTTGACCCTCGCAATATACCACTTGCATACCCTATCTTCATACTCTAGAAACCTAGTCCTTAAAAGCACTGGGTCATTTACTCCTCCTAAGGAGCCTTCCAGATCCTATTGAGAATGCATACTTGCTTGTAGTGCTAATTAACCTGAGGCCTCTGTTATGCTAGCTAGCACAGGCAAGTAAGAAGCCAGGATTCGGATGGGGCCTGAAATGAAAAGTGACTCAACAGCTAGGTCTGAAAGGCCCCGTCCAAAAGTCATAATTAAGGTCATTGTGGTCCTAGGGGTCATTATGTCTGTTCCAACACTAGAAATGGGGTTGGTAATGGATCCCAGAAGACAATGAATGTTTAACTTCTTGGAATGGTTCATGTTTTATCTAGAGATGTGAATGGTAACTTTTGGAAATGAGTAGATAAACAATGGGTAGACCATCATCAATAATCCATATCCAAACAGGACAACAAGCCAGCCTTAATCCCTTCCTCTGCCACATGCCTTTAAAATGGGCAGTGGGCTCATTCTTGTTTTTATGTTCAAGAAGTCTGGATATTTCCAAGGTTACAAATTCAGCAGCTTAATGAAATGATCTATGCCTGGGTTTTCCTTCTTTCTCCTCTGTCATCATTAACACACTGGCTCGCATCTGCAGACCTTTCTGTCAGTTTCAAGGGGAGTACTGAAGCTCTAAGCTTTACATTTTCATAATTCCCTAGGAAGTGTCACAGAAGATGTAAGTCACTGTTTCTGTCACAGTTTAAATTGAGGGGATATTTCCCAAAAGGCTCCCAGCAAACCTCCTATATGTCTGGCCCAGTATTTCCTGCTTTTAAGGGAACAACGATAAGAGAAGTGAAATAATCCTTACTGGTTCACGCTAACCTACATTCTTTCTGGGTTCTGAAGAAAGTAGCCTATTGGGTGTTCTACTGCCAAATACCTCAACAAAAGGAGCTCTATTTAGAGGGCATGGAATGAAATGAAGAACAAGTATTGAATAGACAGTGTTACCAATTAAAAGTGAGCATCTCAATGACTTTCTTTCTTTTTTTTTTTTTTAATTTGGTTTTTTTTCGAGACAGGGTTTCTCTGTGTAGCTTTGCGTCTTTCCTGGAACTCACTTGGCAGTCCAGGTTGGCCTCGAACTCACAGAGATCCACCTGCCTCTGCCTCCCGAGTGCTGGGATTAAAGGCGTGAGCCACCACCGCCCGGCCTCAATGACTTTTTTACATATGCATGGCCTCCCATTTTACTCTGCTTATGAGTGTTCCTTGCCTGTGGGAGTGTGCCCTCCAGAAGAAATTCTCAAGTAATGAAACGGGAAGTGGATTTTGTTTCCTCCTGACTGAGACAGCTCTGAGTCTTACCAATACAATGATGCCAGTTACCGTAGTGACCATCTACCCACCCCTCATCTCTGCACCTTTCATTATCTCCGTTCCTCATAGTGTATTAAGACTGATTTCAGGAAAACTAGAGTCAGCAACCCATAGTGGCTATCAATTTGAACTCAGATGCTCATCTTCTCTGATGTCATCCTTCACACCCAATCGGATCTCTGTGAGTTCGAGGCCAGCCTGGGCTACCGAGTGAGTTCCAGGAAAGGTGCAAAGCTACACAGAGAAACCCTGTCTCGAAAAAACAAAAAAAAAAAAAAAGTTACTTATTCCTTAGTGTGACTCTTATATGATATAAAGCACAAAATACCATACTTGGAGTATAATACTTTCTTATCACACTGTGACTTTTTTTTAAGTCAGCAATCTTTTATACAGTATCTGGCATATAGTAGGTATTGACCCAATGTCTCCCACATGAGCAGAGCCCACAGAGCCCAATTTATACTTCCTCACCTAGAGACTCAGCTGAAAAAACTGAAAAGAAAGCACAGTTCTTGGAGTACCCAAATCATACCCCGTATTGTCATCACTTCCATTACTCTCGGCTTCAACTCTTGCCTCAGAGGTGAAAGATCTGGGTTTCCCCAGCCACACAAGATATCCATGTGGGGTAAATATGCTCTCTGTAAGTTAAAGTCCCTCAAGACATTTATTTTCTTTGCTCGTGTTTCAACATTCCCAATCTCTGGTGCAGATCTTTTAACCTAAACATTTCCTCACAGATGGCAGATCGTCTCCAGACGCACTGAGCTCCTCACTGTGAAAGCCTCTAAGTCACTGGACTAAAATATGGGCAGCAGGGGCAGAGGGCTCAACTGCTGCTGCTGAGAGGAAACTTTATTTGAGAAACTCTAATTCTTAGTGACATATTTAGTATATTTCCATTTTTTTCTCTTAACTTTATTGCCTCATCAGTAAAACTAGAACTGCCTCCCAAGTATTGAAATAGAGTAGCTGGGACATGAGAGTTCAGTAGGCACTGAGGGGGCCGCTAGGCATTTGCTTTACCCTTATTCTAAAATTTTAAATTTCACATGATAGAAATACAGTAAAACAGTTAGTTGTGAATAAAATAGATGATAGTTCCTGATGTAAAATGAAAGGGAAAAAAAAAGAGAAGCAAATATGGGATCGTGAGTCAAATATTTTCAGACCAGTTCAGACCCACAGCCATGCCCACATAGTGCCATCATTGGGTTAGTATTGGCATAGTCACAGCTGTTTTGATGATACTGTGTTCTCATACTGATGCCCAGTTGGCATTTTGTTGCATTAAATAAACAACAGTTATGGGAGTATGGAGAAAGGGTGAGGTTGCCTTAAAGGTCACACAGAATAAACTGTGAGATGAATAGTGCCTTAATGTTCTGTCTTGCAATTGCTGGGCATGAGACAAGAAGAAACTATTGCAATCAGGACTGAAGTGTAGTTAATGGAGAGCTTATGGTAGAGCTACATTAAATTTTAGGCTCCTTTCATCTGTACAGATTCTTTCAAAGGAGCAGTAACTAATTTTTATTCATTATTTTTTCTTTCAAAACTCCCCTCTAGTGAAGTTCCCAAAAATATAACACAATATCTATTTTCTTAAAGACAAAATAGTGTAACTAAGAAATCACGATGTAAGTGCATAAAGAGAATTACTGCCTAACACTTGAGAATTAGAAGATATTTATTTAACTAATATTTATTAATTGTAGCCTGTGTTCAAGCCACTGTACAAGCCAATGTATATCTACAGTTAACAAAACAACACTACCAGTTTTCAAGATGCATTACATCCAATAGGAATGGAGTTTTCAAAAGTAAAGAAATGAATAAATAGAATCATTAAAAGTTATGAAAAGTTGGTAAAGGAAGCATTCAGATTGTTAAGACAGATGAAAATGGAAACTTCTTTTAGGCTGGGCAGTTGTCAAGATTTGAGATGACATACCTGAAGTTAGGAAAAGAGAGGAACTATGTTCTGGGTTGACACATAAATAATGGTGGTGGGAAACAGCTTGGCTCTCTTGAGTAATAGACGGGACGGCAGTCTGGGGAAATTAAATGAGTGGTCAGGGACAGGAGATGAAGCAAAGGCCTGGTAAACTCTGCTTTAATATTTGCTTCATTGTAGCTCCTCCTTCACTTAAGAAGTGATAGGATTGAAAAACTGACATTGTTTTAGTAGTAATGGTAATACAAGTCCCATCTATTACATTGAAATAGTTTATAAAAGTTATAAAGCTAAGCATGTGTTGGTCTATAAAATTCTTATATTTTCTATCAAAAGGGTTATGTACATGTTGATTTGTACTTTCACGAATTAGAAGATAGTCAAAGCCTGCTTCTCAGAGACCAATACAATAAATACTCTAACTGGATTTGTGGGGGGGGTACTTGGGATTACACCTAGGGACTTGTACATGCAAGGCAAACATTTCAGGAGTGAGCCATCTCTCCAGCCTTTCTCTTTTGTTTTATATTGATATTATGTTTCCCTAAGTTGCTCAGTCTGGCCTTGAATTCACACTGCCATTCAAATGATTCTTGAGCTCATGATACTCCTTTCTCAGCACTTAGAATAGCTGGGCTTACAGGTCTGCTACACCATGCCCGGCTTGTAATTAGATTTAAAACTATTATTCATGTGGGTTATGAAAGAACAGTCAAGGCCATACCACATTCTTACCTTTGGAAGAAGTTCTGTAAACCATGTTTACAGAAATTTATCATAGAGAATCTTTTCCCTGCTTCATCTGGGGGATAAGAATAATAACCACAATAAGCCAAATGTTTAAAACTACTTAGGTTTACTTATTCTTATTATGTGTGGGTGTAATTATATGATGCATGAGCATACGTGTGTGTGTGTGTGTGTGTGTGTGTGTGTGTGTGTGTGTGTGTGTGTGTGTGTACTTGCGCCATTATATTCCTTTGGAAGTCAGAGTTCAACTTTGTGGAATAAATTCTCTGATTTTACTGCTAAGCAATCTTGCTGTTTCTTCATATATATCTGAAGTCTGAGGAATCATGCAGACAAAATTTTACTACTACTCAATATTGACTTAGACCTAAAAAAAAGAATTTTATTACTTTTGACTAATCTCTTTCTCTTAGAAAAAAATAAGTGAATTTCCATGCACTTCTTAAAGAGAAAACAATTAATTATAGTTTGATAAGAAGTAGGGAGAGGTCTTATTATACCTGGCTCTGATGTCAACAGTTTTGAAATTGAATTTTGGTCAGAATGCAAAGGATAGCTATTAAAAATCTTGCCAAACTGTGGTTAAACTCCTGTTTAGAGAGGAAGTGCATTTTAAGATGTAGTGCATATCTGTGATTGCTAGGAGTCTTAGCTGGGGACATCCTTGTAGATTCCTGGGAGTTTCACTTGCACTAGGTCTCTACCTTACCCTGAAATGCCCCCTTTTTTAGTCAGCCCTTTCAGCAATCTCCCCCCAACACTTGATCCCTCATGTTCCTATCCCTGCATGCCCCCAGTCCACCCAAGAATTCTTTTCTATTTCCCCTTCACATGGAGATCCAAGTTTCCCCCTTGGGCCCTCCTTATTATCTAGCCTCTCTATGTCTGTGGATTGCACCATGGCTATTCTTTACAGCTAATACCTACCTGTAAGTGAGTACATACCATGGTTGTGTTTCTGGGTCTAGGTTACCTCACTCAGGATAATTGTTTTTCTAGTTCCATCCATTTGCCTTCGGATTTCATGAGGTCATTGTTTTTAACAGCTGGATAATACTCCACTGTATAAATGTACCACATTTTCTTTATCCATTCTAGAGTTGAGGAACAACTAGGTTGTTTTCAGGTCTGGGTATTAAGAATAAAGCTGCTATGAACATAGTTGAGCAAGTGTCCTTGTGGTGCACATATGTAGCCTGAACTGGTCATCTCCTGTGACCAGATAAGACTATCAGTGGAGAGTTTGAAACACCAACCCAGCCACATAACCTTCAACCTATAGTCTGTCCTGCCTATGGGATGTGCTGGGGGTAATGGTGGCACAGATATTGTGGGAGTGGCCAACCAATGGCTGGTCCAGCCTGAGACACATGCCATAAGGCTGAGCCCACTCCAGACCCAGAGGCTGGATGGTCCAGAAACCTAGAATAGAACCAAACATGACTGGAGAAAATAATTGTCAATATAATGATGCCTAAGGGTATTCTGCTATACCCATAGACTGGTGCCTAGTCCAACAATCAGAAAGGATTCATCCAGCAACTGATGAAAACAGATACAAAGACCCATAGTCAAACATTAGTTCAAGTTTGGGGCATCCTGCTGAAAAGGAGAAAGGATTATAGGAGCTAGAGGGGTCAGGGACATCATAAGTAAACTCATAGTATCAATGACCCCGGGCTCATAGGTGCCCACAGACTGAACTGACAACCAGGGAGCCTTCAAGGGACTGTCCTAGGCCCTATGCATATACGTGACAGTTGTGTATCTTGTTCTTCTTATGGGACTCCTAACAGTAGGAGCAGGGGCTATCTCCGACTCTTTAACTGGCTCTTGAGACCCTATTCCTCATACTGGGTCTCCTTGACCAGCCTTAATACAAGGCAAAGTGCTTAGTCTTACTGCAACTTGATATGCCATGTTTTGCTGATTGATATCTATAAGAGGGCTCCCCTTTCCTGAATAGAAATGGAGGAGGAGTGGATGGTGCGGGGAGGCAGAGGTGAAGTGAGTGGTAGGAGCTGGGAGGAGAGGAGGGAGGGGAAGCTGTAGTTGAGATGTTAACTAACTAACTAACTAACTAACTAACTAACTAACTAACTAACTAAATACCTAAATAACTAATTAAATAAATAAGTTAAAAATAAGAAGTAGTGGAGACAGTAATTTCCATATGGAGAGGTAAAGCATGCTGACCATGGGTAAGGCTGCTGAAATAAGATCAAAACAGGACATTAAATGATGAGCGAAATTGGATACATAGGAGAGAGCTTAAAAGGGATCATGCATGGTAACGGCAACTAAATGACAAAAGGCTTAGAAGATGGCTCTGTGTGGGAGAAAGTGGAGCATATACCTTCCTTATTGAAGTACATTGCTCTGATCAAATTGTAATGGACTCGGTGTGTTAGCATGGGAATCTTTGGCATTAAGAGATTAGAAATTTTATGTATATTATATAATGAAAATAAGGTTTCAGAAGCACAAATTTGGTAAATTTGTGAAGGGGGATCCATTAGAAAGCGGGGAAAGTAATAAAAAATAAAATATGAGCAACAAAATAAGGCTCAAAATAAGAATATATATATACATATTTCTTTCCATTTTACACTAGTTAAACCACAAAAAATGCTTTTCTAAGGTTGTGTTATTATTTCAGTAGCAAACGCATAAGGAACAAAGGAAGTTGAATATAGGTTTAGCTGTAGTTAGGGCTAACTGTAGGATGGTCCCTTACGGAAGGTGACAGGAATCAAAATTTTTCTGAACATTTCTACTTGAGAACTTGGGTGTGATTCAGGCTGAAGTTTCATGAGCATGGTTAGCAAGATGGGATACGGTGGCATTGTGTCATGCATATGTGTTGATATAATTACTAATAAAATTGATGTTCATGAGGGTTGAAGTTGTAGGGGAGGTAGATTAGGGGATTAGGGTCCCCAGGGGATGAAGAGATCGGCAGACTAGGCTGTTATTAAAATTCAAGATGGAGGCTAAGCCATTTAGCACAACTCAAACATATATAAGCATCCAATGTTGTATTTTGCTTTACAGTTTCCAAGTAGGAAATGAACTAAGTAAATATTAACATCTTTGAGAGAAAGAGAGGGTACTTAACACATTGAAACCTTCATGCCTATAGCATAAGGCCTAAATTAGCATGGAGGTAATTGTATAATGCCGAAGAGTCCCAGGACAGGGCATCATATCCCCAGCTCTTTTACTTGGTAGCTGGGTGACATGTGTTAATTACTCTAAGCCTGACTTTCTAAGCTATACAGATATTATTAAAAGCTGAAATTGGTGGTGCATCTGGGGAGCAGAGGAAGGAGAAGCGTCAAGGATTTGAGGCCATCTTGGAATACCCTGTCATTTACTTACAAACAAGTAAGCAAGTGCACTTCTGATACTTAAGGGCCTAATTGCTACAATGTTTTAAAAATTCTTGATGAAAAAAAGATTCATCTCTTCTTAATAAAGTATTACTATATTTCAAAAATAGTTTTAAAGTAGTTAATATTATATATAATGTTAATGGATACATAGCAAAAACTTTGAGCTTTTCTGTTTTTACTCTTTCGAGATAAGTTCTCACTATGTAGTTGAGACTAGCCTAGAACTCTCAACACTGTTCAGCCATTTAAGTGCCGGCAAAACAGTTCTTTGAAAGAAAATATAAATATATACATTTTCATAGGGAGTAAAAACACAGTGCAGGATATAAACAGATATGTCCTGTTAACACATAGAGAATAATGGGCTTCTCTTTCTATGACTATGTGAATAAAGGAAAGATATAAAAGATAATTCTTAGTTATGAGATTCACTAAACTACTCTGTGGCTACAGTGACTAGAAATAGGTTTAACCTTAATTTATAGAAAACTCTGTGATATTTTATTCAAGTTTATTTACTTTAAGGTAAATATCCTTGGGTGTTTTAAAGTTAGAATCCAGTCTTGGCAAGTATTCTAAGAGTCTTATAGCATAAAATTCAAATACAATCAGAAATAGTGAAAAAAGTATGATTATTAATTCAGCACTGAAGAAAACAAGACACTTGCTCCAAATATTTCACAGTCTAACTTTGACAAATGAGACCCATGGGGGAAGTGGGATGATCAGGAGGTGTTGGAATTGGATACATACATCCATTGCTCCATTACAGCTGGGTGTTTCAGGGGATCCCAAAGCTACGCATATCACCAGGAACGAAGAACTCCCTCGAGGGCAGTGTATACATGTGTAAAAATAACAGAATCTGAACACAAGTGTTTGTACTTCACCAGTTAGTTTGAAATTTGATCTTATTCATTCAAGCTCAGAGAAATGTGCTGTTTTAGCAAAAAAAAAAAAAAAAAAATCCCCTCTCTAGAAACAAAATATTAGTGTTACCATGGATGTGCCCACTTTCCTAGACATTCTCCATTTCAGATGTTCTTAATAGAACTCTGACATTGCATCTAATCAATCCGTAATAAAGGGGAAGCAATAGGACTTGACATTTCTTCTGGAAAATTACACATGTCAGTATAAAATCTGAGCATTTGCCACAGAGTTGTTCTGTATTAAGTGAAAACTGCTGTTTAAGAAAACAACAAAATATTTCCTGAAGAAGATTTGGAACTCTTTATCCAATTGAATTTGATATAAAAATGCCCGAAGTGAGGCAGGGTAACAGATTGCTTTTTCTGTGTTGGTATTTATGCATGAAATGAAACTGCTTTGTGCCTTTGTTCTTTCCATGACACAGTTTATCCCATATTAAATATAACTTTAAAACAATAAACTTTTGAAAACATTAAAAAAAAGAAATCTTAGCCTAAGGGGAAAACTCAACTAAAATTTGGGTAGACTAGGCTAATTGGATAACTAGACACAGCATCCTTCTAGACAGTCTGTGGTTGTACTGTGGGTAGTTCACAACTATTCTTGTGATAGAAGTATTACATAATAGCAAGAAGAAATGCAACTCTTGATAATTTATCCTGATAGGATAGTTTTTTTTGTAGTGCCAGAGTAATCAATTTCAAGATTTCAATATTTAAGAAGGCCTTGTGTATAGACTTCCCTTCCTCTATTATACACTGATTAGTATTAGCCAAAAGATGATCACTAGCACTGTTAATCCAATCTGTATTTATTCAATTTTTATAAGCTATAAACACAAGTTTCAATTAAAATCTTGTGTGGCAGAGTCACACTTAATGACAGTAGATTAGATGACCATGAAAAGGCAAAGTCATAGGCATCTGCATGTTGTGCTTCACAACAGCCAAGTGTTGTCTGGTGGCCAGACAGAGTCTAAGATTTTCTTCAATGTCACTATTCTTCCCTTTTCCTAAACTAAGTATTGTACTCACTTACTGGCCTTTAAATAGCTACTCTAGAATGCACCATTCACCTAATCTCCTTTTCATCCCCACTTGGATATTTGTCCATAGTAGAATATAGTTTTCATAGGGTTACATTTCACGAATGTGATTGTGATCATCCATCTTTTATGGCTGAATATCTTCATTGATTTCCATTTCTCTCAGAATAAAACTCAGTTTCCTTACCATGTTCTAAAGGCTCTGCCTTACCATTTTCTAACTCTTTACTTCCTATCTTACAGTTCACAGCATTTCTGGTCTTTCAGTTGCTTGGAGTAAGTAATAGCATTTGCTTTATTCAAGCCATTACACATTTGTATTCCTCTTTTCCTACACTTATTCCCAAGGACTTGCTTACCTTCAATGCCTGTATTAAGGTGACAAGATTATGGTCTCATGACTTCCTATGAAAACCGTCTTAAGACCTCTTCTGTTTACTGAAATCTCCCACACAAATTATTATTTCTCTTATTATTTTCTTCTTCCACTTTGCTTCATATTCACAATAGGCTCTACCTCATTTATTTTATATATTTCAAATTATGTTTTGTTTCCCTATGCTACCTAGGTAAGCTCTATTTTCTCTTCAATTAGGTACTTCAAAGACCCATTGAGTACTAAACTAGGGTCATTGTAACAAGAATGCAAAGAAAAGGGAAGAATCTTCCTACTTTAATCCCAGCACTAGGGAGGCAGAGCAAGTAGATTTCTGAGTTTGAGGCCAACCTGATCTACAGAGTGAATTCCAAGACAGCCAGGAATACACAGAGAACCACTGTTTTGAAAACCAAATCAAACAACAACAACAACAACAAAAAGGGCATAAAGTTAAGAGTTTGAGGGGTCATGAGAGGGGTTTGTGGGAGGGTATCAAGGAAGGGCCAGAGTGAGGAAAGGTAAGGGGAAAAGTGGTACAATTCCATTTCAATTTAAAATATATTTAAAAACAAAGAAATGCAAAAGACTAAGTTGACTCCCAGCTCAAAATATAATATATATTTTTAATAATGTGAGAATTTTCCTGTTAAAGCCTCCTTACTAATATAGATGTTCATGTATTTGATTTCGAAATTCATAAGAACTTCATGTACTTTATTTTTGGTCCATTCGTCTCCTTAGAAGTTTTAGGCTTAACTAATAGAATATCAATTGAATTAGTTACATGAAGAAAAAAAAAAGTGTTTGAATTAAATCTAAAAAATTAAAGTAAATTTAAATTTCATATGTATATATTATATAAAATATTAATATATTTAATCATATAACAATACGGGATAATGGAAATATAAAATTCAAATGTAAGCCGACATTGGATATATTTATATCTGCAAATCTCAACATGTCAACATTTAATTAACAATACATTACATTTTGTAATTTAGTAGAAAGGAAATGCATTTCCAACAGTAGCACTTAGGTGAGTAAGAGAAACGTTTCATTAAAAAAAGGAGATAGATTCATAATATTTTACATCGTTATCTAGATCACCTATTCAGTAATTTTTTTTTAGGATCAAAGTAAAATTCAACACTTTGGCAAAATAGAGTTATTATTTGAAGAAATCAACTCAATCAATTTTATTTGTCACTGGAAACTTACCCCTGAGTGTATTGGTATCTTGTTTTTTTTTTTTTTTTTTTTGTGTGTATGTGTGTGTGTGTGTGTGTGTATGTGTGTAACAATTTGCTTGACAGGAATTATGATGGATTCCAGAGGCTATAGCTATTGATCTGACGTATTTTTAAAAGTTTCTCTAGAATAAATGATTAGTAACAACTGCATGAGGTATAAGAATACATTTTCTTTGAGACAAATTTAAAATTTGTCTTTCTTTGACTTAAGGTTTATTTAATTTTTTTGCTCTGTTTCTGATAGTCTCTTAGGTAATAATTATAATAGCCTGTGTAGTAAGCCTGGAGTGCTCAGTAACCATCCCATGTGCTCTTAGTTAGTATGATTTCTCAAAGTTCTACAATAGAATACGATATACTTTTAAGTAAAGCAGTCTCTCAGAAAGAAACGGGCATAACAACATGCAATTGAGAATAATTAGGCTATGAATTCATGTTGTTATAAAAATGATGCCATAAGTACGAGATGGGGACATTCACATTAGACTCAGAACATAAGGAGAGTGTAATGCCTCTTCTAATAATAAATCACTTAGAGGAATTTTCAGTTTATAAAAGCATAACATTTGAGAATATCATATAAACTCCTCTTGAGGTCTTTCACAAATTAAGTTAACAGAATGCCTGATAAAGTTCCTTAGAGAAAATAAACTATATTGAGAAGGTAAAATTTTATAATTTCACAATTTATATAAACACAGCTGGTACAGAGACCTTTGCTTTTTAAAGGGGAATAAGAAGTACTTGAATGGGGTATCACCCATTCTTGCAGAGCTTACCAATTTTGGGGTGGGAATGAGTATTTTGTGAGTAAGCAATGTTAGTTGATCTAAAGTATAGAGACACAAAGACTTGAGGAAAAACCAGACTAGAAGCAGAATAACCTTTATGTCTTTCAAGAGGCAACGAAGCCTAACCTACAACTTTAAACATGGACTGAAAGATCATTACAAAGTGAAACAACTAGTACTGACCTCTTCCTAGTAGACCCTCCTTTTCTAACTGCTGCATGAGTATTAGTTACTCTTATTTTAAAGACTTTATAAGGTCAAAATAATTCAATTTTATAGATAAGAAAATTAACTCAGCCATTTGGCTGAGTGTCTCAGCTGGTAGATAGTAGGCTAAAATGCTGTCCCATAAAGTTAGACTCTTGAGCCTCTTAAAGGCAAGGGAATGGGCTTCAGCCTCTCCCTAGCTAAACTCAGCCTGTCAAGAGTGATTAAACGCACCTCCCTATTCCATACAGCCTTGCCCATGTGTACCAGGGAAAGAGGGTGTCAGATCCCCTGAAAATGGAGTAATAGCTGTTTGTGAGCTGTCATGTTGGTGCTAGGAATAAAACCCAAGCCCTCTGGAAGAAAAATCAATGCTCTTAACTGGTATGCCATCACTCCAGTCCCACTAGCACCATATTAATAAATAAAAAAGTATGTCAGTGGATTCAGGGATGGGATGGATATTGTGAGGGTAGGAGAATATTCGAAGATGAGGTAGAATCATTCTAGTATATATCATGAGCAACAGGCCAGAATGAAGAGGTCACTGGACCTAGAACATGTAGAAAGGAGAGAGATTAATAGGCAGTGAGAACAGTAAGGCACTAGATAATTAGGTTGTTGTATTGCCACATATTCAGAGTATGATGGAAGCTGTGGGATGAAATTTAATTGAGAAATGTTAAGAGTTTGGTAGCACAAACCTTCAACCTCAGCGTTGAAAGGTAGAGGTAGGAGGATTGCTAAAAATTTGGGGCTAGCCTGGGCCACATGATGAGTTTGTGGCCAGCTAGGCTACATAGGAGATCCTCCTGTCTTAAAAACAGCAAAACATGGATCACAACTCATTTTTAAAAACATACTGGATTTTATATTAATCATAAGAGAACAAGGAGTTTTGCACAAACCAGCAAGAAAGTTGTAATAATCCAGGTGTGAGAAATATGTGATAAGAAGTGGTAAAATTCTGTATATATTTTGAAGATAGAGTCAACAGAATATGCTGACATATGGGATTTAGGGAGTGAGAGAAAGACGATAAGGTTCTGGCTTGAAACTCTAAAAGGATGGAGTTGCAGTTACTAAGGAAGAGAGACTATTGGGGAAGCTGGCTTAGAATGGATGGAAGATTAGAACATCAGGAACTTAGTTTTAATCATAAGTATGAAAGACATATTAGATATTCAGTTGGGGGTATTAAGTAGGCTGATAGATATGTGACTGAAGTCAGAAAAGAGTACTTCATGCTGAGAAGCCATCAGAAGAGGGGTGCCATTTAAAGTTCTGGAAGTGCATGAGATTATTAAGAGTGAGTACAGAGATGTTAGATGATGTTTGCTTTAATTTTTCCTGGGAAGATGTGAACTAATGCCTATTCATCTGAAATACAGTGCCAACAATAGATCAAAGACATATTTCTAACCAAGCTTAACTTGCTGAACCAATGGTTTCACCAGGTTTACTTACATTAGCATAGATGAGAGGTTACCTACAAAAGCGTGGGCAACTTATGGACTGCTACACCACTGAAGAAAATGCTCCCCCTTCCCCTTCCCCTCCCCAGCAACTGTTAATAGAGGGATATAACCTCCTGATCCTTACCTGTGTTGCATCTCGAGTCCTCCCTTGGGCCTAATCTTGTAGGGATCCCATGTGGGTATTCACAGTAGCTCTGTGTTCAAGACCACACCCATCATATCATCCCCGGTGGAATTTCATAGTACTTACTAGGTTTAGAGTCTTTTAATATTTACAGGTCAAAGAAATGTTGGAGGAACAGATAAAGTGCTTTGAGAAGTGGACTGCAGTACAGGAAGCAAACTAGGAAATAGGGTGCCCTAGAAGTCACCGTTTGAATGAATACAGCTGAAGTAACATGAGGACTAAAAATGAACCACTATGTTCAAAAGGGACCAGTTGTTTGCAGCTGTGTTAATGATATATTTGGAAAATAGGGGAAGATTTACAAAGTTCAAGAGGGAGTAGCAACCGTGTTTTTGTTTTTTGAAGCCAGTGTTGAGTGTTTTTTTTTTTTTTTAAGAAAAGATTAATAGGTTGAGGAGATAGGTTAGTGAGTAAATGGGCCTGCTAACCAGTCCTGATGATCTGACTTCAGTTCCTGGGATGCACACAGCAAAAGGACAGTAGTGACTTCTGCACATGCCCAGCTGCACGCATACATACACTCATGTAAAATAATAAAAAATAAGGAATGCGCAAACAGAATTTAAGTATGACTGTTATGGGAGAGTGAGACACTTAGGAACAGACAGGACAAACCCAAGACAGCGTTTAGGAGTTTCAAGAGAGTTCTGCTTAAGTGTTGTTTTAGTAATTGCTATATTTGTGATTTTGGTGGCTTCTAAAGTTACATTAGTCAAAGGGTCTTTTTAAAAATTCATTGTTCATAGTCATTATACACAGTACTGTGTTATACAAGGACATTCTCATATATATATATATATGTAGTGTGCTGAGTATAGTTCCTTCTCCATATCTCTCTTCCTCCCTTGTGCATTTTCCTCCAGACTTTTGTTCCCAGAGATAATTTCACTCATACTTCCATGTCCTCAACATAGGGTAGATCTATGCTCCTTCCCACACAAATAGTAGCAGATGAGGGTTTCCTTTTGTATGTGTTTTTATGCTCATCATTCAGAAGGAAGAAAACCCAAAGTAAAGCAGGACAGTGAAGAATTCTGGAACATTCTCAGTTGATTTTAGGAAAGGAATTGCTTAGCTCGGGAATTTGGTCAAAAACAAATCTTGGGAACATACTCTTTTTCAGCCATTCTTTGTTTACAACAACACCCCCAAGTACTTGGGCCTTATAAGTCTAAAGCTGTTTGAGGCTTCTTAATAGAAATTAAATAAAAACAAGTTATGTATAAGAAAGCAAGGGGGCAGGCACACTTCTCATGAACGTCCTCCTATGCAAGCACCCTGGTTACAGTATCAATTGCTAAGCACCAAGCTTGTCTTCTTTCTCTCTTTCAAAGAATTTCATTACAGATTTTCAGCGTCTTTATTTCCTTTCACTTTTATTGTACTTTGGTATTTTTTCCATTCATTTATTCATTTGGCTTATGGGGGCTTTTGGAGGAGGATGAAAAAGAAGCATTTTTAACAAGAAGTTTTCTCCCCATCTCATGAAATAGAAACTCAGACTCCAGCCTACTTTGTTCCTAATATATTCCTGCATAAAGTGATGGGTTTCATAAAGATACTTTCACCCAAGTTTATAATATATACTTTCATTGTGATTGCCATCCTACTCTCTCTTCTCTCTATCCTTTTCACTAATTTCTTTTTCCCAAATAGTTAGGCATGGAGGATTCTTTCATTCATGTTATAATATATCAATTATAAATATGATCACATATGAGAAAATACATGAATGTGGCTTATTCCATTTAATAAGATCTATAGATTCATCCATTTCCTTGAAAATTAATTTCATTTTTCTTTAGAATTTAATAAAACCCTGTTATGTATATGTACCACATTTCTTTAGTTATTCATTGTTGATGGGCACCAAGTTTGACTCTATTACTTAGCTATTATGAATAGTTCTGCAATAAACATGGATGTATATTTCTTTCTGTAACATGTTAACTTAGATTACTATAGGTAGGTATTCTTCCAGGAGTGGTACAGTTAGCTCATATGGTAGTTCCATTATTAGTTGTTTGGGAACCCTCCATATTCATTTATATAATGACTAGACTAATGTACAGTCCCACCACCTGTATATAACTATTCTGTTTTATCTACATTCACACCAATATTTTTTATTGTCTTTTGATGATAGGTATTTTGACTGGGTTGGGATGGAATTCCCAATGTACTTTTGATTTGCATTTCACTGATGGCTAAAGATGTTGAATTTCCTTTCATATACTTACAAGATATCTGAACCTCATTTTTTGAAAGTTGTTTGTTCATTTCATTTGTCCAATTACTTATTGGATTGTTTGGATATTTGGAATTTACTTTTGAAGTTATTAATATAGTTTATATATTATTCCTCTGTCAAAGGCAGAGTTGGCAAAGGTTTTATCCCATGCTCTAGGCTATCTTTTCACCTGATGAATTGACTTTGATGCATTTTTTTATCCACTTATTGCATGTGGTGAGAGATAGGGACCAAGTTAGATGTGATCCTAAACTTGGTTGTCAACTTGACTATATCCGGAATTCACAAACCCAAGCAGCTAGGTAAAGTTCTGAAGGATTTTCTTGACTGTATCATTTGAGGTGAGAAGACCCGCCCTACATCTGGGCTGCACCTTCTGCTGGCAGCCATACAAAATGACATAGAACATGGAAACAACTTTTGCTTTTTGCCGGCATATACTTACTCTTGCCAGCAAGTTCATTTTTCCTTTCCCCAAGGCATTGCTTTACTGGTGTTAGAATTAACTTCATCTGGAATCCAATATCGACTGAATACTAGCAGCTCTCTAGGGCTTCCCTAGAAGGTCAGTACCAGATTGGGACTAGTGAGATATTCAGCCTCATGAATTGAAAACTAACTGATCCATGGCTTTTCCACAAGGACACATCCATTGCTGGACTACTCAGACCACAGCTTGTCAAATACTTTAATATAAAAGGAAATGTAAGGTGGTGGTTTGAATGAGAATGTCCCCATAGGCTCATGTGTTTGCATTTTTGGTTCCCAGTTGGGAACTGTTTGGGAAGGATTAGGAAATGTGGCCTTGTTTGGGGGAGGCTGCTGTTCCAGTGCCACACATTCCTGCCTGCTTCCCATACTTTCTGCCATGATGGCTTTTAGCTCTCAGAAACTGTAAGCCTTATGTAAATGTTCCTTTATAAGCTGCCTTGTTCATGATGTCTTAACAAAACAAAGACGAGTAACTAAGACACTCATCATGTGTTCACTATGTAAACAATTAGTATTCTACATAAATGTGAAATATTATGTGAGAGTTTTAAAATGGAAAATAGGACCCAATTTATAACATTTTCTTTTTAGTGTGGTTATAAGAATTTTCTTGTTTTCACATCATGTTAATGTTCTGAATCATTTAAGTTCATTCTTCATTTGGCATTTTTAAATTTACACTTCAAATGGCTGTATTATTTAAAAATAGTCATATACTATATTTTACTACGTTAGTGGTAGTAACTATATCTGCAAGCTTTACTTTCAAAATGAGACTAAGGGGCTGCAAAATGGCTTAGCCCATAAAAACTCTTGCTGTCCATGTCTGAGGACCTCATTCAATTCCCAGAAATCACAAGAAAGGCTGTATTCAGTGAAGTAATACAAGTGTAACCCAAGCACTGCTGTGAAGGGAAGGACAGGAAGATAGACCCTGGTTCAACAAGGTGGAAGGAGGGAGCCAACTCCTAAAGTTGTTCCCTGACTGTGTGTGTGTGTGTGTGTGTGTGTGTGTGTGTGTGTGTGTGTGTGTGTGTGTGTGGTAAGCTGCTGACAGCCCACATACTTTTACACAAATATAAACAAACAAATTAACAAAAACAAAAAAAAACAAGAAAAGAAATAACAGTTGTCTCTCAGGAACAGCAGAAGCTACACCCATATAGTTTCAGCAACGTGATCGCCTAACCATGAGCTGAACAAGGACACCAACAACAGACATGCCAAAGTTGATGCGGGGGGAGGAACACATGGTCTCAACCCTACACAAAGAACTACAGGCAACCAAGGGCTATTAAGAGAGGGAGAAATATTCTTCCCCAGGAAAGAATACACAATTGGTTATCCAATATCAAATGCTCATCCCTGAAAACATACATACAAGTAACATTATACAGACGGAGCAGATTACATTTAGAAATATGTATGTGTGTAACAACATATATGCATGCAATATACATATATGCATGTAACAACAATTAATAAAAAAGGCTGTGAACTTGAAAAAGCGCAAGGAGGGGCAGATGACAGGTTTGGGAGGGAGGAAAGGGAAAGGAAAATGAGGTAATTATATTATAATCTCAAAAATAAAATAAAACTATTTTGAAATGATAGAAGAATCATCTCATATTGTACCTTAGCCAATGGTTGCAAGAAACAGAAACAGAGTCCAACCGGTCCCGCACAAGAGAAAATCTTAAGGAAAGGTTGCGTGAGGCTGGACCAAGGAAATAGAGTACTATCAAGATTCAAGAGAGTTACTTCCCTTTGCAGTCCCTCTGCAGGAACAGTTGTTCAACTCTGTACTGAATTATTACTGTTTCTCTAAGGAGCAGGTTTTTCTGTGTGGCATTTACAAAAGTCCAACACAGCCACTCCAAGCCCATTTTTATGTGATCTCCTAAGATATCCCCAAGTTGTAGAACTTCTGTGTCTTAAATTCATGGTTGGAAAATAGGATCTGAGTGGCCCATTTTTGAGAGAAGTGTCTAGACCTGATCTAATCAACTGTGTGTGTGTGTGCATATGTATGTGGATATGTATGTATGTTTGTGTGTCTGTGTATGTGAGTGCACATGTGTGTGACTGTCTGTGTGCGTATGTGTGTGCATGCATGTGCCTGTATTCATGTATGTGCATACACACATGTGTGTGCATCTGTGTGTGTTCGTGTGTATGTGTGTGTGTGGTGGTGGGGGTAAGGAGAATGCCTGATATGATCTGATATTCTAGTAGTAGAGACTGTGAAAAGAAAAGATTTCATGGGAAAAATAGGACACATTGACTAATGAGTTTACTGATCAAGCTCCTTTGACACAGACAAAAGTAGTTTCTTTTCATCTCTAGCTCAATTCCTCAACAAAGTGAAGAATAAATAAATATGGGATGATTGACAGAATTCTAAATGAGGTGGCAAAGTTTAAAACATATACAACAGAATGCACATCTCTCGTCTCATTCTTGAATTACTTTCTTCATGTGTATGCATTGGCATTTTAAATCAAGGGTGTTACAAGAAACTGCCTAGTCTTATGTTTTCTTCTACAGACATTACCATAACTGACCAATATTTTAGGGCAAAATGAGTCCCTGATGAAGTGAGTTGTTCCTTGTGGATTTTATCTTGGTTGCCACTGGTAAGATAAAAGACCCAGTATCCTAGTTAGTCTTCTAGAAGTTCACATTCATACCACTACTGCTTTGTTTATTATTACAGGATTAAAATCACATTTGTATTTCCACGTGTGTGAAGCCATTTCTTACTTTCCACTTGTAAGCAACAAGAGGCAAGACTAGGGAGATGCGTGATGGAAGAGCAGATCCTAGAATGGAAAATACCTGAACTAGCATGTCTGCTGTCCTGAAGAAACCTTCTGTGCCCACTTATTGGTAATTGCCTTTATTTCCTTTTGAAGCTGTAAATAATTAAAAGAATTAAAGTTGTATTATTTGACACTTGTATCATGACTTTTATCATTAAGAACATTAAGGGGAAAATCTAAACATGAAAGACAGAAGAAAAAAACTCTTATGTTAGTAAGATTTATCACTGGTATTTTTATGCGTTAAAAAGGTAATAGGTTTGGTTACATAAGGAAGAGATGGGAGAGCTAGGTGTGACTAGAGCCTCCCTACACTTGAATTTTTCATGGGTTTCCTTGATGTTTTATAAGTTTATGGAAACATTTGGGCTTCTTTGGTCTCTGGTTAAATACTCAAGACAATTGTCTATATATTTGACAAATTAAAGTATATAGATTGGTAAAGTATAGATGAAAAGGTAGCAAATGAAAATACCTTTGCTCCTTCTGAGATAATAGTTTTAAATCTACATCAGTCATCTTTTTTACTGTCACTAAGCAAATATTACAGAGTTTGGAAGATCACCCTGTACCAGAACAGAATGATGAATGGAAAAAAAATAGAAATAGTTGGAGAAGAGATGACTTCATTACAGTGATTACTTTAACCACTGAAGACTTATTCATGTGTAAGTATTGTGCTACATTTTCAGACATTTTCACATTTAATTTTCTCAAGGATCTTCTAAAGTTAGGAAGATTACCTTGTATTCAATAAGATAGACTCATACGAGCCTCTGTGTTTAAATACCAGTGATGCCAGGAGTTGAGTCAAAGTTTCAAGATTCTGAAGAAGAGCAGGGCTGGCACATAACAGCTGCAACCGAGAAACCAAACCACCTGAAGAGTTTCTGGCAGACAGTGACTGTGGTAAATACTGTGTACCCACATATCTGCCATGTTCAGTTTCGTATTTGCATGAATATAATTTCATGTGGGATCTATTTTTAATGGCATTTCTTCAAAACAGCTCTCTTTATATATTTGTCCACTGGTAAATCAAGAATATACTTCAGAAAATGAGCTATCCAAGTTTTTTTTAGCAAATATTTTTATTTTGTTTAAATAAATACACCTTTCCTCTCAAATGTAAAAAATAGTCTTTTTCTAGTTTCAATAAATTCTCTACTTAAGTTAGTTTCATATAGCTTAATTTTAAATGACTATAATCTGAAAAGGTGGAAAACTTCTCTTAAAATAAAATCAGACCAGTGCACTCTAGTTGAACTGCTGTTTTTCATTTAAATATGCTTAGCATGCATCTTATTGTTGATAGTCTTCTCTGTGTTGACACTTCAGTATTTATTCATTGATAATATGCTGCCAATTATAACTATTTTCATAAGTGATATACCAAATTTAGTTCTTGATAGTTCAAAAATATTTAGCTATTATCATTAACACTTCTCAGAAATGATATCTACATCCTTTCATTTTCTAATATTTTTAGAATGTGAAAACTTATGAGGAATTATTAGTCTATTTATGAACTAAATTAAAACTTGCAAGACTAATTTACATTGTAAAACTACACAGTACAAACTTGATTTCATATGCCTTTTACTCATATTGAGTTGAGCTATATTTAAAAATTCCATTTCAGTCATTTAAATTATTGCTTAAATATGAATTATGGAGTTTCTTAATTACTACAGTCAATATGTTAAATCACTTTTCAAAAGTTTGATTGTATATGTTTTCATTTCCATGGAGTCCAATATATTTTCAAAGAATTCTGATAAAGTAAAACTAACCCCACTATGTAATAAAACCATAATTAATTTTGAGAAATTATAGTATTAATTTTTATAATTTACAGCATTTCCAATTTTTATTCCTATACAAACATATTCCTTGATTTACTATTTTATTTGGATGTAGGAATTTAACTGGCAAATTTACCTACAAAATTGTTTTATAATGGAAAATAACATTTCTTTTTAACACTACTATTGTAAAATTTGATTAAAAAGAGAATAGTAAGGCATCTTCCCCCCCCCCACAAGTATAGAATGGAAATTAAAACTTTAGCATAAAAATAAGGAGAGAGTATAGAATTGTAATGATAGAACCAGTCAGAAATTTGAATTATTACAACAGGCACCACATGCAGGCAGGATTTACAAGGGAGTTTCCTGTATCATCAAGTGTCTAGCTTAGCTCACATCATTGATTTAATCTTTTCCATCTCCTAATTTTATGGCTCTACTTTCCCAAAGGCTGCTGTAATTTATCCCACAGCTTCTTAAAATTAGTGAAATTTAAAATAGAAACATTGTTGCTGAATTTTATTGTCTTTTCCATTTGCTAATAACACCCCCATTTCTAGAGATAACAGTATCGACTGCTCTTATTCCAATAAAAATACTTTTTATAGATTCACTATTTTGTTACTGAAGTAATTTTCATGTCTTGAATAATGTGTAAGGCACTTTTTTGGCTTCAGTGTAAAATTTAAGAAACTGAATTTTGTTGAATTTATGAGACAAGAGCTATATTCAAATCAAATTTGCTACAAATTTGTGTCATGAGATACTTGACTTCTAATTTTATTTTTCTTCTTAAATCAGCCTGGAGCAATCCTTCTCCAAACATGTTTCTAAAATAAATAAAGTTACAGTAGCTCTTGCTTTCTAATATGTTCATTCTTTCAGAGATTTACTTAGAAAAGAAAGAAAAAAATGTTAAATAAGTCCCAGCTGGGAACCATAATGTGCCAAGACACTTAGTGACTTTTTTCTTTAAAGATACAGAAAATAAGAATAAGAATTAAGTCCATTTATTTGGAAGTGTTATCCAGGAAAAGTCATTCTAGTAATTTCCACCTTGGAAAATAGGTGAATTGCCATTTCATATTGTCCCAATTTCCCTATCAAATATCATTTAGAAATTTCATCAACATTACTGAGAGTGTGCTGCAATGCCATTCCAGATGGAAGTTGGCACTGTTTTCTGGTAAAGTTAAGTTTACTCCTCTTTCAGGAATTGTCTAGTGAATCCTTGTAATCCCCTGGTGTTAAAAATAGCAATTTTCAGATACAATGATGTGAAGGTAAATAGTGACTATTACTTAAAAAAACCAAAAAGATGCCAAATTTTTTCATTTTTTTTTCCTTCTACACACTATTCCTTATAACTCCAGTAGTCCAAAAAGCCCCCAAATTGATAAACAATTTTTGGATGGAGCTTCTGATTTTCCACAAATACTCACTGTCTCTAAGCATAAGTGTTGAACACAACATACCAATGTCGAGAAGAATTTAAAATTTAGTGAAAAACGTAAGTAAGTAATTCTTACAAGAGAACAGAATAAGTATGTGTAGGGAGAGGGAATTTATTTAGCCTCTTCTACCTTGTCCTTTGTTTACACTGTAGGGTTGGTGAATGCAGCAATCCAGAAAGATGACATCACAGAAAGTCCTCAACAACTAGCATCCAACTTTTAAAATCCTGTCATTGAGCTCAGTGTGGTTGTGCATAATTGTGACCTCAGCATTTGAGAAGCCAGGGTGGGAGGACTGAGACGTTGAGGCTAGCCTGGACTATATAATCACAATGTGTCTCAGAAAACATCTAAAAATGTAAAACAAAACAGAATATTGCCATATAGAATGAGGAATTTTATGCTTGCTACTTATAATTCTTGTCATAATTAACAAGTATCACCATGACTATTCTACATTTCAAGAAACTAGGGCTCAGCAAACACATTGCTCTATTCACTAAATTTATATAGCTAGAATGTGTGAACTGGGATTAAATGCACAAGGTCTGCAGAAAACTAGTATGTTGATAAACCATTGCTACTACTCAAAATCTAGACAAGCTGTACACATCTGGCATGATATGCAGAGTTGGTAATGAGTTAATATAAACTAAGTCATAAATGCAAGCCTACAATCTTGATTTCACCAAATATACAGCATTAAAATCTGTCAACATGCTTAAGGCCAACTCCACCTAAAAGCTTTGAGGAACAAATGCAACGCCACTGACACCCACGTTAACTACTAGCTACTAATTTTTTTAAGGATGATTCCCTATTTGAGTTTGTTCGATGCTTTTTCATGATGACATTGAACTTACAGTTCAAATCTTAAAATATTGCCATTACTATAAATTTATATAAATTGAAGTCCTTCTCATTATGTATTCTTTGTAGGACAATTGTTCTAGTCTATTATGTTAAGATTTAAAACAGTAACATATTCCAGAAATACAAAGAACAAAAGAAAACTGCTATCATATAATGTCAAACTAATTTATAGTGAGGTGGTATCAATATGAATTAAGTGGTAGCATTTAAAACACATTTATGTTGTTCCTTACTTCATAATTTTACGATAAAGAATATTAAGTAAAAATTATGTTGCATTAAAATGTCTACAAATTGAGAATATGTTGTTTTCTCAGGAGAGTAGGTGATGAAGTATCATGGGGTTGATGAATTGAACTTAGAAGGTGAGCACATTTTCTGGAAACATCTGCCAGGACATTGGCCTCTTACCTAAATAAATCTATGGAGTTAACTAAGTACTGCTCTCTTATGTACAGAATGGCATATGATTTATGAACTGAAACATGAGACTTTCTGCTCAATGTGGCTATTTGGTCTTTAAGCTAATTCTAGGGAAAAGTATGATCAGTGAAAGAAAATGATGACCAGCAAAGTAAGTGGTTTGTGGCTAGTGGCCAGGGTGGACAGCTCACAATTCTAGCTCTAAGTGAATGATTTAGTCACTTGCAGGTATAATGCTCCTATCAACCCACTAATGAAAGGGACTACCCCCAAATGAAAATTACATCTGTAACAGAAGAACACATAATTATTAGCATATGTATAAACTAATATTTGGTGCTTACTGAAATAAGTACTTTTATGGGCATTTATCAAGTTATGAAGCTATGGTTTTATTGTGCTAAAGTAGAGTCTAGTACTGAGGGACTCTTAGATATTTAGTATTCAAAATAGATACTTATGAATATATATTTTTACACAAGGACTGTTACATTTACACAGATGTGTGAATGTCTCTGAACAATATATGCACTATGGGGCAATTAAACAAAAATTGTTAGAAAAAGAAGACTCAAGTATGGTTATAAATCTCAAAGAGAAGAAGCAGCTCTAATTTATGACCCATGTGGGAGAGGTTTCTGGGTGTATTCTTTCTGGATGTACTTTCCTCCTCACTTACAACTGTGGCACACAGGGCTAATCACCAGTATGAACTCTACTGTGAAGACTGAAATGACCTCACTGGAAACAATTCCCAGAGACTCTTCTTTGCTTTCTGAATTAATTGGATATGAAATCTATGGCTTGTGCATTTAAATCTACACACATTGTAAATGACAGAAAACATGAAAAAGCTAAAAGTGCCCCAAATGTTACAGTTCAACCAGAAAAGGGAATTGGGCTCTTGTGTTTTAAAGCATCATATTAAATTACAATAATCTTTTAAATGTAATAAAAATAATGTTCAATATATTCCTCCAACAATTCCATGTTCATTTGACTTTTGGTAAAAAAAGCTCTAAGGGAAATTTCCTTCCAAATGTTATGTGTCAAAGCCATTGACATGAAATGAAGATCAATTAGTAATTGTTCTCTTAAATACAAAATGGATCATGATTTAAAATAAATATGGAGTATGGTTATGATCCACTAATCAAAACTTATATCATGACTATAAAATCTATGGTAAATCTGTATATGGCCATTTTAGTGAGACCAATTTACTTTGACAGATAATTGTCCTGGCAAATATATTGTACTAAACAACATGAGGCACTTTAACTCACTATGACTAATAAAGAACATATCAATGAATAGATTCTAAATAAATAATTTGAGGAGAATGCTGAGTATTACAAAATCAATCAACACAGTATTGTGTTCTGTACTATTAAATAATGAACACTGAGTAAATGCCATAAAGACTATTAAGTTTAAGAAGTTGTTTTAGTATTCCACAATGTTTGGAGATAGCAAATTGATAAAATAAACCATAAAACAAGGGCACTCTAAAACTCTTTGGATTCAGTTTGATAAATAATAAAAAAAAGTTTGTCCCATTTCAAAGGATATGAACTCATTCAATGTTATTATTGCTTGATCTTGGTTCAATCTGATTCATTATCATTCTAATATTGAAATAATCTGTAGACAACGACTAAAATCAATATAGCTTCCTCTAAAATGAATAATGTAGATTGTAATCATTGGTTATTTTTCATTGTATTGATACAAGCAAATAAGCAAGTGCCTTACATTATGCTGACACATTGACTCATAATGTGGGTAGTATTATAATTCAATATTTAGATGCTTAGACATTTTACTCACATTTAACATCATTATGGGCCAGTGTATAGTCAAGTGAAGTCAATATTCTTAACATAACTAAACAAAAACTCATTTTCAAGCAATGAGTAAGTAGGATGCAAAATTTTGAGAATATTGAAGGTAAGTCATGTTTGTACTACTTTAAGGGTAACAATCTTATTGCAGAACAATTTTTTCTTTATAGTTTAGTTACATTTATAGAATGTAATGAAATATAGAATTGTTGTTACTGATTTTTCCTGAGTGTGCCTAAGCAGAGCAAATTTTAATAGATATGTTAAATATTATAGACTAAAAACAATCTATTCCTTACTTCAAGGAATATTACTTGTAATAAAATTTCCCTTGAATATGCATTTTCATGATTTACTATTATTTTGCATAATAACAGGTTGCATTATATTTTCATACACATAGCGTATTTTTTCATATTAATTTCCCAACTATTATCCCTCGTCTCTACTACTGGTTTTTTTCCAAGCATAATAGTGTACTACATAATAGTATATGACTTTCATGTCGTATACATGATGGTATGTGATATATATATATACATATATATGTATATATATATATATGTAGTCTCTATTCTAAGTATTAAAGAAGACCTGTAACATCTGTCTTTCCACCCACTATCCTCTGTTGTTCCCCTCTGCCCTTCCTTTTGAACCTTTCCACCCTTGCCATATAGTCCTACTTTCACACCCCCCCCACACTGTATATCTCACATATTTCAACTTGTATATGTCATCTAGCAAAGCATCTTTATAACTTCAATATAAATAATCCAACTTCGTTTCTTTCAGTAGTAAGAAATTGGGCATATTATTTTATATAGGGCCCCCAATAAGGAAATACAATGTTGATTAGAATATTTTTAAGTATGAGCCATGACCCCATTGCAGTAGAAAATACAGATAATATGTAAACAGGAGAGAAAAATGTTAAATAGTGATGTGTTTTATCATGATAGGCATTAACCAGAAACCATTTTTCATGGAGTGGTCAAGAAAGACCTCTATAGGTAGATGCCTTAAAAAATGAGACCTGAATCACAGAAGATAGTTTAAGCTCTGGAAAGGACCATTGTAAATGCCAGATCCAAGGCACATAGGGGCATGACATCTTTAAGGAATTAAACAGATATGAATAAATGGCTAGAGTCTAGTGAAAAGAGATAAAATAGGAAGATATATATATATAAATACACACACACACACACACACACACATGCACATTACATTAGGCTAAGCCCCATATGCCCATATGAAACCTTTGGAGCATATTTTTATTACTACAGGAAACTATGTTAAGGGATTTAAGAAAAGACCAGCTGGCATCTGGTGTTGTATATAACACAGATTATACACAGCCAGAATGAAACTAAGTTGGTTGGATGTCAGTTACTCAGGTAAGAGACAGTGATGCCTTAGATTAAGGTCAAAGCATTTAAAAAGTAAATCTGGGGGAATATTTGGGATGAGAAATGCAGAATTTGCTCACAAAATAGATACGGGGGGAAATATTCAAGAAAGGAATTAAGCATATTTCCTCTTACTGCCTATTATTTAGCTTTTGCAAGTAAGTGATTAGTTTAATTAATTATGATGAGGAATACCAAGGTGGGTGAGAGAGGAAGCATTAGGTCCCCTAAGTTCTGGTTTGGATATATACCAGTGAGGTACATATTAGCTAATATTTTAAATGAATAAATCAAGTGAGCACAACTGGGTACTGGAAAATTTATGAATTTAAGAGGCATCAGAATGTAATAGTACTTGTAGCAGTAGTCTTAGTACTAAAGACCTGGAGGAGTTCTGGAGAGGTGCTGGTCTTCAGTCCACATGGGAAAGCTGATGGTAGCGAAGGACAGCAGCAACAGTAACAGGCTAGAAGCATTCATAAGTAAGAAGAGAAGGTAGTCAGACCACTTTGTGTCTCTGCTGCTCTGGGAAGGTGCTACTCGCTCTGGAGGAGGGTCTTTTTCCCTAAATTAGTATTTCCTATAAACACACTCACATATCGTTGCAGAACATCAGCTCTTAGCTGATTGCAGATACAACCAATGCTGTGATCCTTAAGCCTAAAAGTATTTTCTTTTAGTTTAGATATGCTTTTCACATACGAGCATCTTTGATGCTCAACAGAGATATACATGCTTAAAATCAACCAGCTATCAAATGGTGGGGCTCAGAATAAGATCTAAGTGTTCTTTTTAAAAATAGTTGTCTTCATTAAGAATTTCATACATGTCTACAATGAAACATGAAAAATAGAAGACACAAATTTTCCTGGGTAGAGGAGAGGTGGATCTGGGAGGAATTGGGGGAGGGGTGAATATGATCAAAATACATTGTATAAACTTTTCAAAGAATAAATAAAAGAAACATCATATCTACCTTCCTATCCTGCCCATTTCCCTCTCCAAATCTCCTCGTACTCTCTAATATGTGCCCTCCTAACTTCATGTCTTCTTTTCCTGAGTTTTCTTTTTTGTGTGTGTTTTTTTTCTTTTTATAGTTTATTTTTATTGTATGTGTATGAGTTTTATGCATGCACGTATGTCTGTGTATTACACATGTGCAATGCCAAAGAGGACACTGGATCCTCTGGGAACTGGAGTCACAGATAGTTGTGAGATGCCATGAGTACTGAGAACTGTACCCAGGTACCCTGGATAAGTGATCAGTGCTCTTAACCCCTGAATTATCTCTCCAGCAGCCCCTTCCTAAGTGTTCTTATTCTTCCCATTATATCTAAAAAAAAAAAAAACCCCATAATAGCAATATTGGTTTGTCACAGACAATGTTTAATACATTGAGATATGTTCCCTCTATCCCTAGTCTAGTCTATAAAGGGTATATCATGTTGGGGTTGTCATAGGATCATTTCGGAATCAATTGAAATGATCATGATTTTGGTTCTTGAGTCCATTTATGTGGTGAATTATGTTTATTGATTTATGTATGTTGAACCTTCCATCCTCGCTGGAATGAACCCAACTTCATCACCAACTTGAATGACGTTTGGATATGTACTTGAATATAGTTTGCAAGAACTTTGTTGAGAGTTTTTGTTTGTGTTTACCAGTGTGATTAGCCTATCATTCTATGTTCCTTTGGATCTTTAGGGTTTTGCTATCAGGGTAATATTGGTTTCATATAAAGAGCCTGGAAGTGTTCCTTTCCTTTCTATTTTAAAGAATGATTCTAGGAGTGTTAGTATTATTTCTTTGAAGGTCTAGTATAATTGTACCCTGAATCCATCTGGCCCCAGGCTTTTTAGGTTGGAAGACTTTTGATTTTTGTTTTATTTCATTTGTTGCTTAGATTTACTTATCTACTTCATATTGGTTTAATTTTGGTAGGTTATAAGCATCTCAGAATTAATCCATATTATTTAGAGTTTCCAATTTAGTGAAAAATATATTTTTAAAGTATGTCCACACGATTCTCAGAATTTTCTTAGTATCTGCTGTAATTTTTCTTAATTCTTTTAGTTTTTGTTTTTTATCTGTACTTTTATTAATTTGGATCCTCTCTTTTATCTTTTAGATAAAGATTTGTGAATTTCATTTATCTTTTCAGATAGCCAACTGTTTCATTGATTCATTTTATTGCTTTTATTATTTATCTTTCATCATTATTTCTTTTAGTCTACAACTTTGATGATTGGATTGCTCTTGATTTTATAGTGCTTTAAGGTTCATCATTGGGTTATTTATTTCCAACTTTTCTGACTTTTCATTGTATAGATACCTAGAACTATAAATTGTTCTCTCAGAACTTCCTTCACTTTATCATATAGATTTGGGTATACTTTTTTGTTTTCATTTAATACTAGGACATTTTAATTTCCTTCTTGATTTTTGCATTGTTCCATTCATCATTCAGTAGTTTATTGTTCTAATTCCATGAATTTGTATATTTTCTGTAGTTTCTCTTTCTGTTGATGTCTAGCTTTATTCTATCATAGTCAGATAGAATACAGAATTTTGTTCCAATTTTCCTGTACTTGTTGAGACTTATTTTGTGTCATAATATGTGATCTATTTCAGAGAAGGTTCCCTGGGCTGTTGAGAATGTGTATTCTTTGGTGTTTGAGTGGAATGTTCTGTAAGTATCTATTAGGTCCATTTGATCCATGACGCTATTTAATTCCATTCATTTTTATACAGTTATCTGTCTAATGGTAAGAGTAGGTTGATGAAATCATCCACTACTACTGTGCTGTAGAAATTCTATGGTATTAAATCTAATACTATTTTCTTTACAAAATTGGTTAAGCTTATATTTGGTGCTTATATATCAGAATTGTAATTTCCTCTTGATGGTTTGGAGCTTTTATCTATATGAACTAAGCCTGTGTAGTGGTTTGAATAAGAATGGTACCCATTGGCTCATGCATTTGAATTTTTAGTCATCTTGGAGTGGCACTTCTTGTGAAGGGTTTGAGGTGTGGCCTTGTTGGCTAGTTATGGTCTGTTGGAGGAAGTGTGTCACTGGGGTTGGCCTTGTTGGCTAGTTATGGTCTGTTGGAGGAAGTGTGTCACTGGGGTTGGGCTTTGAGATTTCAACAGTCCAAGCCATGCCCAGTGCCTCTCTCTTTTGTTGCCTGTGGATCTGGATGTAGAACTCCCAGCTCTTTCCCGGGTCATATCTGTCTGTGTGCCACCAGGCTCTCTACCACGATGATAATGGACTAAACCTCTGAAACAGTAAGTGTGCCTCAGTTAAATGCTTTCTTTTATAAGAGTTGGCATGGTCATGGTGTCCTTTCACAGGAATAGAACACTGTCTAAGACATCTTCTTTATCTCTTGAATTGAAACACTGAATTTTAGAGTTTTGATTGAAAGGCGTGTACTGTTCCCTGTCATTTTGTTAATTTTTTTCATGTTGGAGAATTCTTCATGCTTTTTTTGAATGAATGTTGCAGCATTAACTTTTCTTCTTATAATCTCTTTATTGTGCTTGTCTTTCTTTTCAGATTGAAGGGATTGGTTTGAAGTCTATTTTGAAGACATTGGAATAGGAACGCCTATCTGTTTCCTGCTTCTAATTGCTTTCAGTTCTTTGTTTGCATCCTTTCAGCCTAGGATAGTGTTATATTTAGTGATGTTTTGTTTCTTTTTCCTACTTTTTTTCAAGACAGGGTTTCTCTGTGTAACAGCCTTGACTGTTCTGGAACTCACTTTGTAGACCAGGCTGGCTTCAAACTCACAGAGATCTACCTACCTCTGCCTCCCAGATGCTGGGATTAAAGGCGTGCACCACTACCGCCTGGCCAATGTTTTGTTTCTTGAAGGCAGCAAAAAGAAAGATTCCATCTTCTAAATAGTCTGCTAGTCTGTATTTTTGATGCTTGAATTGAAACACTGAATTTTAGAGTTTCAATTGAAAGGCGTGTACTGTTCCCTGTCATTTTGTTAATTTTTTTCATGTTGGAGAATTCTTCATGCTTTTGTTGAATGAATGTTGCAGCATTAACTTTTCTTCTTATAATCTCTTTATTGTGCTTGTCTTTCTTTTCAGATTGAAGTATTCCTTCCAATATTCTATGTTTGGCTACTTCAGTGGTCAATAATTCCTTTAGCTTGCTTTTATCGTACAAAGTTTTCATTTCACCATAACTTATGGCAGAAATTTCCTGGGTAAATTAGAGTGGGTTTGCAATGATATCTTTCAAAGTTTCAGAGATATCAGTCCTTCTTGAGTTTGAAGTTGAAAGTCAGCAGTTATTCTGACTGGCCTGCCTTTGTATGTGACTAGGTTCTTCTCTTTTGCATTTTTCAATATACCTCCTTTGTTCTGTATATTTAGGTCTTTTTAATGATATGTAATAAGGTTTTTTTTGGGGGGGTCCTGCTTATTTATTATGTGTGCCTCTTGTATCTGGATAGGCTTCCTTTCCCTATATTTGAGAAAATACCTTCTACAATTTCATTAAAATATTTTTATATCATTTGAATGAAATACTTATTCTTGTATGTTTAGAGTATGTAGAGTTTGCCATAGTTCTTGCCATATTCTGTTTATACATTCAAAAAATTATCATCAATTTTGACTGAATCATCCAATGCTTCTCTTCTGTCTTCATGTCTTCAAGCATGATATAGTCAATAACATTCATTCAATCGGTGAGGATTTCCACTGAACTTTTTATTTGACCTATTTTATTTTTCACTTCCATCATTTTGGTTTTGTTTATTTCCAGTATTTTTTATTTCTTTATTAAATTCTATTTTGACACTATTGATTGAATTCCTCATTCCATTTTGCTGTCTGTGTTCTCTTGGATAATATTTGAGTCCTTTGTTAGCTTTTTCCCCATATTTAAAAGTCTTTTCCATTCTGCATCTGAACTTTTATGTAAGTCATTTTAACTGGGGGTCATTTGAATGAGGTTGGTAATTTTTGGAGACATCAAGTTGTCTTAAGTTTTCATGTTGCTTAGGTTTATGTTCTGGGATATGACTATCTGAGATTCGATTTTTGGTTATGACCTGTTATTTTAATTTAGGTTTCCTCTCTTCTTTCAGTAGACATGTTTACAAAAATAAAAAGATATTAAAGTTTAGCTGTGGTGCTGATTTTGACTGTGAGATTGGTGTTTACTGTTTCCAGCTTTATCTCTAGACTGCACCTGAGGGTTGAGTATTTCCTGGTGATAATAGAATAGAAAATGGCTTTAAAACAAATGCTTATTAAATAGCAATTAATTCAGGGAGTAGCCAATGATACTGTGTGTACTGATGTTAGTGTGGGTGGAAAAGAGAGGAAGGTGAGCAATCCTGATGAGACTAGTGATAAGTCAGATGTTAAATGGGAAGTAGAGGAGATGGGCTTACACAAGAGTGGGAATAATTGAATCAGTGGAAAAGTGGAAGGGTGTGGGAACCTTGGTTAATGGCAGACTAAAATGAGGAGGTAAATACCCAGATATTATAAAATAGGTCTGCCTTTGAGCTTTGGGAGATGTAAGAGTAACAGGAATGGGTATGAGAAAAGAGAAAGGGAGGAAAAAAGGAAGCGGGGGAGAGAGAGAGAGAGAGTAGTAAAAGCATTGGAAGGAGAGCAAAAGAGAGAGGAAGAAGCAGGGGACAGTGTTCTATACTACACTTTTCAGAGCATCAGTATGAATTTGACTGATGGATTTAAAAAATTTTTGAATGAATTTTTTTTAAGTCTACTTAGTCTGGGGGAGAAACTCATTCAGAATGTAATCCAAGTTTATAAGTTTCCAAGCCTTTTCTGTCCTTTCATGGCTTGTTGGTGGCAGATAGCAATGAGTTGCTCGCTCCACCTTAAAAATTACCAAGGTCTGATAATGGGGAGATGTTGATCACAGATGTCAATTATTGTTTATAGGAGGAATACCTGTGGGAACAGTAGTATGGAGATTTTAGTCAGCAATAGTATCAGATCATATATTTGGTATTTTTGTAATAGATGTAAAGTGTTCTCCACCTCCCAACATGGTAACTATTAGAGGTGATGGATGATTTAATTAACTTGTGGTAATCATCTTGTTATTAATCTGTACACTGTACATAGTTTTGTCAAACATATCTCAATAAGGCTGGGGGGACAAAAACACAAACCTCAACAAGCTGGGCTGTGAGCTACAACTTTTTCAGCATCAACTCTATTGCCAGTTCCTCACTAACTCCTAATTATGGGTGATTTGCAACATATTCCCCCCCCCCAATCTTATATATCCTTTCGACAGTGTAATTAATATCGTCATTGTTTGAAATACTAAATACATGGCTGGGGACCCTCATATTTCTTGCTCGCAGTACAACCATTTCACCTTTGCTATAGGAGACGCAGTCTGCTTCCTGCAAGCAAATTTTTGGTGGGAAATTCTCCCTGGAGGAGTGAACAGAAGCGATGTTTAGGCACCCAAGGATAGTTATTCTTATATTTATTTATTCTTTATAAGTACGTACACAGTGGGTGCGCTTATGGAAATTCCAATCTAGAATTGTGGCTGAAAGGATAAAGAAATTAAATACTATGGATGCAGCTCTGCAGCAGGGCCTTCTTATGAACACAGAATTCCTTGGCCCCGAGGACAGAAAATGCAAATGGAGAATGCCACATTAGCTTTCAAATCGTTCATAAAACTTTGTTGTTGTTCTGTTTAGTTGAATATTAAAAGCCCATAGAAAGTCAGTCGCATTATGTATGGAGGAAAGTTGGGAGTGGGGCAAATATTTGACTAGACCGTTGTTTTAGGGGTCTCTGAAGAATAGAATGAATACAGCTATTTAAAGGAAAATGAGAAAACAGGGAAGAGCGAGCACTAAAGACGTCACATTTGTTAAAATCTCGGCAAAAAAAAAAACAAAAGAAAAAAGAAAAAACAAAGTTACCTCAGGCCAAACCAGCTCCTCCTCACAGTGTAGGACCTCGTCGGTTCTCGGCAGCTCACGCACCTCCCTGCTGGTACCGCCCTCTGGACCCTCCTCCAACTTCTCTTCGGCCCCGCCCCTCTAGCCCTGCCACTCTTGCTGCTTTGGCCCCGCCCTCTCCCCCTGAGTGACGTACAAATGCGCGGTAGATCCCGCCCACTCTCATCTGTCGACCAATAAAACAGGGCTTCGTCATTTGCTACCGCCCGTTCGCTGGTGACGTCTGTCTCTCCCCGCCCTCTCTCCCGGCCGCCGCTGGGTTCTAGGAAGATGGCGAAGGTTACAGAGCGTTATGATGTGACTTGGGAAGGTAATTTCGGGCGGGGAGGATGCAAGAAGACCCAGGGCCCTGGGAAATGGTTCAGAAGTCCCCAGTTTCCCGGGAGAGATTCGTGCTCCGCTGTGTCCTCCGCAGGGCAGCTGTCCCTGAACGGGCCAAACCGAGTGGAGACTGAGGCGGGTTCCTTCGTGGGCCCCCGTTCTGCCTGTCATCTTCTGTTCAGGAGGCAAGCGGGACACGAGGCTGAGACTGTCACACTTCATGTGGTTTCTGGGAGGCGTGGTGGAGGCGGAATCGATGTGTTCAAGCTTGAAAGCCAAGAAATAAATAGGTCCAGTGAGGCCTGTGCTAATTATTTGGAAGGGTTGTAGTGTGTGGAAAAGGTGTGTGGAAGAGCCATAAACAATTACAATCCTTCCACATGCAGTTTCTGTTTCTTTCTTTTTTCAGAACTGGATCTCGAACCTACTCAAACCACACACAGCATAGCTTCCTACTTATTTTCTGCCAATAATGCCTTTTTTTCCCTGAAGGGAAATGTAACTGGTTAATTTGGGGGCATGTGTACATATGTCATGGTCTTTTCCTATCTGGTTTATCAAGAGTGGAGAATCTTTAAATAAAACATCCAAATCTTGGATCAGTTCTATATGGGCTGTTACCTCTCTCAAAAACGATGATGGGAGTCATGCTTAAGAGAATAAATGAGCCGGGCGGTGGTGGCGCACGCCTTTAATCCCAGCACTTGGGAGGCAGAGCCAGGCGGATCTCTGTGAGTTCGAGGCCAGCCTGGGCTACCAAGTGAGTCCCAGGAAAGGCGCAAAGCTACACAGAGAAACCCTGTCTCGAAAAACCAAAAAAAAAACAAAACAAAAAAAAAACAAAGAGAATAAATGAGTTTTATTAAAGCATGGAATTTTTTTTCATGGACAGTAAATGTTCCCAGCAGTTAGCACAGTGCAGTGTACTTCAGTAGCTAATTTGCCCATTGAATGCCTTCATGGAATATTTAGCATGTAGAGTGAAATTTACATTTATTGTTTGATCATGAATAAATATCAAATATTATAAGGGGCAAAAGTTTATTATATTGAGTTTTTGTATGTGTCAAGTAAGACACAGCCCCAATCCTCAAAGAGTTTACAGTTTAATGGAGCAACAAACCTATCTGTTTTTAAAAGGTTTGTGTCAGCATGTACGATTAGAGGTACCGTAGTTTTTTGAGTGGGTGTTTTTTCCCAATGCTTTTAAAAAGTTTTAAATATTTCATGATTTTTCTAAAGTAGTATTATGAAGGTTTGTGAAGTACAGCTTTTAAAAGCTGTTAGCGTGTGTACCACCAAAGGACCAGTAGGTTTGTCACTACCAGCAAACAGAATGATTGTAAGTACCTCAGTACTGTCCTGTGGGCATCCTAAAGTGTAGTGCTGTAACTAGATTTGGAATAGTTACTGCTGTACACATTTGTTGAGCAACAAACGAAGAAATTGTGTTAAAGTGATCGGTAAACTCAACAGGAGGAAAAAGGTTGTGCTGTTGGTTAATAGTATTAAGTCACACCACTGAAGGATCTGACTTTTGGTGGCATCTAGCCTGTTCCAACTCTGTGAGCTGACTCTGCTTGTCTTTACTAAGTTGCCTGATTTGCCATGCTCTTGTGTTAGGGGTAGGCACATGCAATTCCTCCCACTAAGTGTTTTCCCCTCACAGTCTCACCCCTCCTTTCTTTAGACTTTGATCTCTCAGAATTGTGTTCAGATGTTATATCCTGCAGGACCCTTACACATACAGCCTCTCACCACTGCCACCATATTTACACAAGAAAGAAAGAAAAAACTAGAAAATAAAAAAACCCAAGCAACAGAATCGAACACAACCTGCTCTTGGATCATGTGCTTTTTTACTATTAAAGGACTTACTAGTTTGTGTTACTTTAGGATTTTTTTTTCTCTAATTAGAATATGAGGAACTAGGCCTACTCTGTTCACTGTTATGTAACTAGTGCTTGATACATGGGAGGAACTTGATTCATTGATTGAACTGTTGAGTGTGTTCATAATCAACACTAATAAGTTGTCTGCAATTTTTCTAGCTTTCTGGCCCTTTATTATCTTAGGGGAACTTAGTCATCCCAGTGGCTAGAACACAGTTTCCTTATTTTTTAAAGTGAAGGCTTAAATTTCCTGAGAACCTCTATTTTATGAAGGTTTTAAGAAGAAAACTATTCTAGACTCTTATTTCAGAGACTTGTGAGAAAGATTTTTGAGATGTAGGTGGTAGATAGGGACTCTCAGAGATGGTGTTTTGTTTAGATACGGTGGACAGTGTTGACTGTATCCTTAGGAATTCCATTAACATCATAAACTGGTCCAAAGAGCACTGTAGAGTTTGTGTGCATGTGCATGTGTGTGTTCTGTGTTATACATGAGAGTGTGGGTGTACGTAGACATAGAGATGCCAGAAGAGGAAATTATGTGTCTTGATGTATCTATCACTCTCTACCTTATTCATTTGAAACAGGGTCTCTCACTGAACCTAAAGCTCTGCTAGTGACAGCAAGTCCTGGTGATCTTTCTCTTTGCTCTTCCCAGTGGTGGGATTACAGCCAACCAGGGCTTTTTATGTGGTGTGAACAAAACGACTCAGGTTCTTGTGCTTGCAAAGGGAAGGCTCTTACCTAGCAAGAACTCCTAGTCACTGAACATCTTCCCAGTCCCTGTAATTTGTGTAATAGGAAAATTTATCACCTGTGTATAAAAGATTATAGTAAGTCTTAACAGTCTGCTAAGTCTCAAATAGATGCTATAAAAGAATAGAATGGAAGTTGATTTTGTGAGCCAATTGAAAGTATTTGATAGGTAGAATATTATTTAAAAATTGGAAGTAAGAAAGAGAATTTAGAGTTCTAAGGAGAGTACTCTAGTGTCTTGAAGTTGTATTTTTATGCAGGGCTAGATAGGATGCCTTGTGCAGTGCCTAGCATATAGTAGATATGAAATGAGTTTTTAAAAATAAAGTGAAATTTTTGTTACTATTCTTCCTTCCCACTTCCTGTTTTTTTTCTTCATTTCATTAAGAAACCACAGTTTTGAGATTTTATAGATGTGACTTCCCTGCCATGCCATATCTAGAAGACAAGTCTCACAGTTGATTTCCTGACCTCTGACTCTCAGTCTTTTTGCTCCCTTTTCTGGGATGTAGGTGAGCCTTAGTTGTAAGGACTGCTTTGTAGATGTGTTAACTGGTGTTACAGTTTGGTTTCTGTGCCTTATTTTCCTTTAAGGTGCTAGGAAGACCTTGTACCAGTTCAAGTGTTTATATGTTATACATCTGTGTTATGCTTGCTATTATAGATCAGTCCCTCTATACAAGATTTTGATTTCTTTTAATCTTTTTGTATGTATGTATATGTGTGATATTGGTGTGCATGTAAATGCCATAAGTTTCTGCCAGGTGTTTTGTCTATTAATTTCTACCCAATTTTTCAAGACAGTTTCTCTCACTACACCTTGAAGTCACAGATTGGCTGGACTGATTGGCCAATGGACCTCCAGTATCCCCCTGTCTCTATGTCTCATTACTGAGACTAAGGGAGGGTGTTGCAATGTCTAGCTTTTCCAAGGGTTCTAGGGATCGGAACTAAGGTCTTTATTCTTCTGTAACAAGCACTCTACTAGCTGAGTCATCTCTGTCCCAGCCCCTTGCCCTTGTTTCTTAGTAGCTTTCTTCTAGGGTTCACCTTACACTTTTTATACTGCTCTTTTGATGGGTCCTCTATGACCATTTGCTTTCAAATGGTAGAACACACCTGATTGATTTCACATCTCACTAGTCATTGCAGTACATAATTGGAAGAACACTTCTACTGAAGTTTAAATACATTAAATAAATTCTTTTTTTTTCCCTTTAAATTTAGTACCCACCCAGTCCCTCAAGTCCCCTGGCAATGGCAATTTTCGTTATCCTGTAACTGACTTTATGATGCAAATTTGTGGGACAGAATAATTTATAAAAGGTATATTCATATAAATGAACCTGTAAGGGTATTTCATAATTCATACTGAAGTGGAGGAAATGCAGGGTTGGAAGAAGTTTTGTACAAAAGAAGCAAGAGGAGGAAGCGGGCTGTTTCCTCATTTTTCAAGGTCCAGGTGTCTTAGCACAATGAGTCCTTAGGGAGAGATGAACAGGCTAGCCCCTTTATAACCTCTCATATTGATATTACCCCCAGTGCATAGACAGGAGTTAATAGCATGTACAGGAAAGGGGTGAGTAGTTTACATATATAGAATAGAATAAAATGACTTTGGCTTTGAGGAACATGCCATCTTTGGGGGACTGCCTAAAATGAAAAGTATAATCAAGGAAGGATTACTCCCAAAACTTTATTTCTAGACAAAAGTTTTCCCTATTTTACTTACAGTAAACGTAACTAAACATTTTGTAGAATTTTACATTGAGTAGAATGTTTTATGTAAATTACTTAATATTAGGAGCCCTGTACTTGGACCACATAAACGGGGGGCAACGTATATATGAAGTTGGATGAAAGACTGTAGTGATGCCTCTGAGGAATTCATGAGTGCATGACCTCTTAACAGTAATCAAAATCAGCTTAAAAGCAAAGCAAGAGCCCCAAACCGTAGCACTGTCCATATATGTGGTCTCTCAGTTTTGCTTTATTTAAGTTGGATGAGAGACCTACAAAACTTGTAATCCTGTGTATTTAATAACCAAGGTAGTAGAAGTGTTAAATGATAAGTCCCAAGTCACTGTTTTTAGGTTGATGAGGCAGAGTTGACAAGTCCTCTGACTAGACCACTTATTCTGCTTCTTAGTGCCCAGGTGTCAGTGTGTTTTTTCCAATGAAGAACCAGATAGTAAATATCAACAGCTTTGTGTGTTATTTGGCTCATATTGGCTATTCCTATAACATTGCAGCTCAGAAAAAAACTATAGGTTCTTGGCTTACAAAATAATTGGATGCAAATTTTGGCCATGAGGTGGTAGTATCTTGACTCAGGTTTAAATTCTCTGATAAAATGCAAAGTAAAGAGCAAGCCAGAGATGCTGTAATTAGAATGAGATAATAGTGTTTGCAGTTATAAATGAATATAGAATGGCTTAGGGGAGAAGCTTTAAAATCTGCTGATTCAGGGACCCTGAGAAAATTAGCAGCATGCATAAAAAACCGAACAAAATGTTGGCGACTGAAATAGTAATAGCCATTTTTTAAGTTCATATTATGCCAGGTCCTGTTTTCAATGCGTACAACTAATTAATAATGTTCATTACAATAGCCAAATTATACAAGTATCATTTTTATATTCACTTGGTAGACAAGAACATTGAAGCGCAAAGTGTACTCAGCTAATATCACACAAATGGAAAGTGTCAGTGTTGAGACTTGAAGCCTAGCAGTTTGAATATTGCATTTCCACTCTTGATCTTTGTGTACAGATTAAAAATAAGACAGCATGAATGTATTTAGCTGGATAGTTAGTCATACCTCAACTATGTGTCTTAGTTCAGGCCAATATAACAAATACACCACTGTGGATGTCTTAAACTAGAAATTGTTTCTGTACATTGCTGGAAGTTAGGAAGTGGAGAGATAGGTCCTGGCAGATCCAGTGTCTAGTGAGGATTAGACAACTAATGGCAGAAAGCAGAGGAAAGACAAACCTGTCTTCTTGTGAGGGCACTGATTATCTCCCAAAGACCTGCCACCACTTTGAGTTTTAAGATTTTTAAAAAATTTGAAAAGAGTCATAAACATTTAGCTATAATATTATGTAAAAGGAACCAGATTAGATATGCTTCTAAAATATTTTGGTTTTGTTTTTATTATAGTCAGTTCTTAGCACTCCAGACTGGGCTTTTAGTTTTATTGATTTATTTTTAATGGGATTTTTTGTTTTGTTTTGCTTTAAAGAAAACCGATTTATTTATTTATTTATTTATTTATTTATTTATTTATTTATTTAATGGGCTCGTGGTTCTGGTGGAAGCATTCTGGCTCTCCACTACTAGGGGAAGGCCAAAAGTTTGTGAATTGACAAGACTTAAGGGGTGAAATTCCTTTTTCTTTAATAAGTCAGGAACCTCTTCTGTCATAACTAGCCCCCTGTGATAACTAACACTCCTGCCAAATCTCTCCTGTGATAATGATCTTGATCTGTTCATTAGGACAGAGCCCTAAGATCTAATACCCACATAAAAATGTTCTGCCCCAATCTGGTTTATTGGGAAGCAGATTTCCAACCCGGAGAGACATTTAAACCACAGCAGAGTTCTGTATTCTAGAATTTCCTGTTGTATTGTAATTTACAAAGTTGTTCTCCATTTTATGTTAGTTACTTGATCTTACTGACGTTATAGTTCAATCAAAGGTTTCTTTTGTTGTAATTGATTTCTTGTTTACTTCCTTGCATGGCAGGATACTATTAAGGAAATTAGATGCGAATATCCCTTTTTTGATAGCCCAATATGTAGTCTTGAAAAATTTTTATATCCATGAGTAAATTGCAAAAATATGTTGAATCTTTTGAGATGTCAATGTATAATTGTATGCCCACCGCCTTTTTTTTTTTTTTTTTTAGAAAATAATCTCTGGCTTTTACAAAACCCTGCAAGTAGTCTATATTTCCCCTCACCCCTCCAATTAAGACCTACAGTTGCCTAAAGTGATACAGGGCCTTTGTAGCAGGCCCATGGCATGGTGTTTATTATCTTTAAAGATAGTTGAGAGATCACAGATTTGCCTATAAGTTAGAGTTCATTTCCTTATGTAAATAGTTGATTTCATTTAGTCAATATTTTGCAATCTGTCATATGTTCATATATGTGTATCTGTTAAGAACTTTAATATTCTATTTTTTCAGAAATGCGAGATAAAATGAGAAAATGGAGAGAAGAAAACTCAAGAAATAGTGAACAAATTATGGAAGTTGGAGAAGAACTAATTAGTGATTATGCTTCTAAACTTGGGGATGACAGTAAGTTTTCAATTATTATGTGTAGGCCTAGCATGTCTTATTTGTGATTCTTCATATTTAATGTGTTTTTATTAACATTGTACCTATTAGTTATATCACTCCTTTGTTTCAGGAAATGTAATGAATGGTGCTTTAGTTTAAAGAGGATTTGTAATTGTTGATCAGTTACTTTTCTATTTCTGTGACATAGCAACATGACTGTGACAACTAATAGAGGAAAGAGTCTGTGCTGGGTAGTTTTATGTCATAGGACCTCAGTTGAGAAAATGCCTCCACCAGATTGACCTCTTGGTCAGCCCTTGTTGCATTTTCTTGACTGACAACGTGAATGGGAGGGCCCAGTTCACTAGGGGCAGGTTGTAGAAGAAGGCAGTCTGAGCAGGCCACAAGGAGCAGCCAATAAGCAGCACTCCTCCATTGCCTCTTCATTGATTCCTGCTCCATGTTCTTATGTTGAGTTCTTACGCCAACTCTCTTGGATGATAGATTTCAAGCTATAAGAAGAAATAAACCCTTTCTTTTGGTGATGGTGTTTCATTACAGCAGCAGAATACTTACGACAATTTATTTGGAGTTATGGTTCCAGGAGGTTAGAGTCCATAATGGTGGCAGGAGTAGGAAGATGAAGACTCACTTCTTGAACTACAGTCATGAAGGAGAGGCTTTGAAAGTTCAAATCTTGCCCCCAGAGATGTACTTCTCCAGCAAGGAGGTCTCTTAGACCTCCCCAAACAACTGGGACCAAGTCTTCAAGTTACAGAGACTGGAGGACAGTCTTATTCAAACCACCACAGTATTGAAGCCATTGAATAAGCACTTAGGTTTTAAAGGCTCACAAAACTGGTAAATGTATATTTCATAATGGCATTCTGATCTGGTCAAAATGTACTTCATAGAGAATTTAAGAATTTAGTATGTGTTAAATACCAATTTTTTTTGCTTCAGAAGATTTTATATTGCCGAATACATATAAAGATGCAGTCTTAAGTTTAGAAATAATTTTCAGTTAAAAAGTCACATTCTTTAAAATTCTTGCAAGTAGAGGAATTTAATTAATTTATGTTTAGGAAATTTCTATATTCAGGTTTTTTTTTTTTCCCATCTCATATTTCTAGTTTGGATCATATATGAACAGGTGATGATTGCAGCCCTAGACTATGGTCGGGATGACTTGGCATTGGTAAGTATTTAATTATATTTTACCCTATATTTAATTTGCTTTATGAGTTATATATTAGTGTGTGGTTAAGGCTTACTGTATTGGATGTATTGAATGCTTTCTATAACAAATTTTGAATGCTTCTCTAACAGGAAGTCCAGGATTAGGGTTGTAACTGTCTAATCCAGTAGGATTCTTGGCTAGCTTGTAGAAGGTTCTGGATTTGCTCTCTAGCATCATGCACCTGAAAGAAAACAACAAAATATTTTACCAATAAAACAGTAAATGAAACTAGATACTTTGGGACATAGTAGAAACTATTTAGGCCATTTTTTTTTAAATAGGACATTTATGTGATGTCATTACACTTGTCCAAGTCTTTTTTTGTTTAACCCATTGTGTTTTCAGTTTTGTCTTCAGGAATTAAGAAGACAGTTCCCTGGTAGTCACAGAGTTAAGCGGTTAACAGGCATGAGATTTGAAGCTATGGAAAGGTAAACATCCCGTGAACAATATAATTTCACTTCAACATGGCAGATGTGGAAGCTGTGTCTACAGTACATCATTGATGCAGAAGGGCTTTGTACTCCTGAGTTCTGTCTAATGTCAGGGTGTTTCTCAATACAAATCCCACCCGTACTTCTAGGATGTAGCACTCAACATGAAGTGAAACCCATTTGCCACTTCTGTCATGCTCTACCAGAAGAACTGACTTTAGACCCCAGTTCTAGCATTTTCTAGTTTTGGACTTGACAAATGAATATTAAATCTTTTCAGCTTTATTCCTCTAAAATAAGGGTATTGCCCGCTTCCTAGGGTTTGAGGAAAGCATACACATATTCATGCATACACTATCAAAGTACATGGAAGACATGGTCATCATTTGGATCAAGAGTTTTCAATCTTTTAGAAAAACAACTCCTTTTCGAAAAATGCATGTAGCCCAGAAATTGAGGAAAGAAATGGTCTGTTTCAAATGAAGCACGGGTGGAGACACATTTGGACGTATGTTGACATGTCTAAAGCACATTGTAGGGAAATCCAGAATTCAGAGTTCATTGTGGCTAGAGTGTAAGGTGAGGTGGAGTTTTTGGCTAGGACTGAAGCTGAAGATAACAGGCAGTTATGGTTATGTATCACTAATATGCCCTGCTAAGGGGTGTCAGTGAAGATAGGAAGAAACCATTTTAGGAAAATGAGGAAATGAGGAAAGGAAATGAGAACCTTTGGATTTATATGTAAAAACATTCTATGTGACTATATAGTCTGATAAAGAACAGTTTTGAGCTTCTTATACTATTATTGTAAGTTATAACAAAACATAGAGGATGGGTGAAAGGAATTAAGAGATAGAAAATAGACCATCAGCTGGGCAGTGGTGGCAAACGCCTTTAATCCCAGCACTCGGGAGGCAGAGGCAGGCGGGTCTCTGTGAGTTCAAGGCCAGCCTGGGCTACCAAGTGAGTTCCAGGAAAAGGCGGAAAGCTACACAGAGAAACCGTGTCTCGAAAAACAAACAAAAAAAAAAAAAAAAAAAAAAGAAAAAGAAAAAGAAAATAGACCATCAATAATGTTTTAGAAGTAAAGGAAAAAGGTCAAAATGATTTAGTTTTCTGTCTTTTATGCTGAGTTGTCATCAGCCTAAGAAAACAAAACAACAAAAGTGGGAAATTGTAGGTTTGGGTTGGAATTGAGTTTGGTGTAGCATCATGGATATCAAACTGAGTAAGCGGCAATTTGAATATATATTCTTGAGAGAAGTATCCATGAGGCCCAAATGGAGATTACAATTCACCTTTAGATTTGTCAGCTTGTATTGGTAGGGCTGTATCACCACTCTAGGAAGTGAGAATGTCATCCAGTGCTACGTGCACTGTATGCTCAAGAGTTTTCAATGCATTCTTGTTGGCACTTTAAATAATCTGGCCTGGGGTTTCCTAATCTTCAGAAACAGAAATGAGTGTTTGTATCTCTCATCTATTTTACGCTTTGTCCACTTTACACATAAGCCTTGAATATGTTTGTGTGTATGGTGCTCACGCACATTTAGTCTGCTAATACCAGTGTGTCTGCAGTATCTGCGTCTTTTTACCTCCAAGATGTAACTGATGGCCTATTTGCTACCTTTAGTTTCTCATCCATCTCGTTTCCATGTACTCTACTGCAGTTTATGACTCTTAATGCCTCAGTAGCAAAGCTAAAAGAAAAAAAAAGCTATTTTTTTAACCTTGGTTGCTAGTTCTTACCTTTGTATTTAGATGAAATTAATGTTTTTGTAGAAGGGCTTTCTGTAAAGACTTTATGATTTTTGTTTTCTTAAAAATAGACTAACCGTTCACTGTCAAATGAAAATAGGAAAACTTGCATAGCAGTTATGAAGATGAAGCCCTATTTAATAGTTTTCTGGATTTATGACATTTTAAGGTCATAATGATTCTTGATATATCTTTCTTTTTAAATAGATATGATGATGCTATACAGCTGTATGATCGAATTTTGCAAGAAGATCCAACTAACACTGTAAGTTTGTACATTATCCTGAAAGTGACTTAAAAATTAATGTAAGGATAAAATGAATTAGTAGAGGAAATACTGAAAGAGCTTTTTCCTTTTTCTTTTAGATAGTTTAGGTGAGCAATGTTTTATTTTAAAGATATTTGATACTCTTCAATAAGATTTCACTTTTGTCTTATTTAAAAAGTTACTTAAAACTTGGTGAGGGGATAAAAACCCAGCAGCGCTCTTTCCATGTTATGAAGCTTTATGAAGTACCAGTTCATTTGGTGTGTGTGGATATGTTTTAGTTACCCTAGTTAAAAACAAAAGGTGTCATCTCAGCGATTGTTATATGCAGTTACTTCAGCTCTTTATTTCATTTCATTTTTGCCTTTTTCCTGTTTAATACTTGAATTAAAATTACATTAAGATGTCCATAATTATTTGTTTTAAAATTCCCTAGTTGTCTTTTTTAATGTGATAATGTTTAATTTAATATGCTGGCATCATAGCTTGCCTCCGTCTTTTGCTATATGGAGAGTTATAGGGGAGTTATAGACAATAGTCATCTTTATGTCTTTCTATATTGCAGTATACTTACAACTGCAAAAAGAAAACGTTTTTAGAATTTAAAAATGTTTTAAAAATTGCTTAACTTTTATGGTATGGGTGTTTTGCCCACATGTAAGTCTGTGCACAATTTGTGTTCAGTGCCTGTGGAGGCCAGAAGAGAATGTGATATCCTTGGAATTGGAATTAGAGAAGGTTGTGAGTCTCCATGTGGTGTTGGGAATCAAAGCAGGGTCCTCTGGAAGAGAAACCAGTACTGTTAAAGGATGACACATTTCTCTAGCCCCATTTTTGAAATTGTTAAACAAACACCAGATTTTCTTTTTGCAAAAGGAAAGATTGTTATGTTCACACAAGGTCACGTAAGATAAGTTTTCTCCTTGGCAAGTATATCTTTAAAAGTTGCCATTTTAAAAAAAAATCATGTGATGTATTTTTATAGATTTTATGATGCCAAAATATTTAATTGAACAACAGTGGCACTGGGCAGTGGTGGCACAGGCCTTTAATCCCAGCACTTGGGAGGTAAAGGAAGGCAGACTTCTGTGAGTTTGAGGCCAGCCTGGTCTACAGAGTGAGATCAAGAACAGGCACCAAAACTACACAGAGAAACCCTGCCTTGAAATACCAAAAAAAAAAAAAAAAAAAAAAAAAGAAAAGAAAAGAGCAGTGGCAATTCATCTTAAAGAAATTATTGATGTTAACATTGGAAATTATTTAACAATAAATAATTTAATAATAAATAACAGAAAGTATCTAATGGATTCCTAAAGCACATTTGTATAGGATTGATCATAAACCACCATTTCTGCTTACTGCTTTTGCCATCTGGTGATACAGAGTGTTACACAGTAGCTGAAATGCCTCATGGATGCTAGATTCCTACTGTTAGTGTTATCGTAGGGAAATTTCCCAGAGACTTTTAAGGAGTTTTGCTTTGCTTTTTACTTGTTTTTTTTTTTTTTTTTTGTTATTGTCGATATTTGAGTGGAAACATTTCCTTTCTTGGTAATGATTTTCAGAATATAGAAAGCTTTGGGAAAAGTTCAGATCATGATAAGCCTTTCTCTTACAGAAAGCAAATTAATAAATAATGTCTATCAGTTTGTCTAGATACTAGTAATATAAATTTACTAATTAATTACTAATTAATTTTAAAATTATTTTCTAATTTTAGCTATCTTAATAGCTTGTCATGTGCCTTGAAAAAGTTACTTTTAAAAAGTACCACTTAGGGGCCGGGCAGTGGTGGCGCACGCCTTTAATCCCAGCACTTGGGAGGCAGAGCCAGGCGGATCTCTGTGAGTTCGAGGCCAGCCTGGGCTACCAAGTGAGTTCCAGGGAGGCGCAAAGCTACACAGAGAAACCCTGTCTCGAAAAACCAAAAAAAAAAAAAAAAAAAAAAAACCCACTTAGGATTAGAGAGATGGCTCATCAGTTAAGTGCACTGGATGCTCTTCCCGAGGACCCAGGTTCAATTCCCAGTACCACATGGTGGCTCACAACCATCTGTAACTCCAGTGCCAGGAGATCTGATGCCCTCTTCTGACTTGTGCAGGCACCAGACATACACATGATACACAGACATGCATGGCATGCAGACAAAATACCTATACACATAAAATAAAATAAATTATAAAGTACCACTTTCCTTTTTTTTTTTTTTTTTTTTTTTTGGTTTTTCGAGACAGGGTTTCTCTGTGTAGCTTTGCGCCTTTCCTGGGACTCACTTGGTAGCCCAGCTGGCCTCGAACTCACAGAGATCCGCCTGCCTCTGCCTCTCAAGTGCTGGGATTAAAGGCGTGCACCACCACCGCCCGGCAAAGTACCACTTTTCTATTGCCAAGTATTTTCTCATGTATTTACTCATAAGGATTTACTAGTCTCCTTTGCCATTTAGCCATGTATTGAAAAAAGTAAAATCAAGTTTCTGAGTTTCCTATGCTTTTCACATGTAGGTTAATATGAGTAGCTAATAATTTGTTTTCTTGGAGTCAAACATGGTACTTGTGTTTTGGTTTCAGTGGGGATATTTTTAATAAATTACTTCACTTATTGCTAGAGTGCTTGGGACGGCCTCGTTTTCATCGTCAAGACAGCATACAAGAAAGAGTTAGGTAGTGTATACTTTAATGTGACTTTGTCTTGCTTTTCATATGTTATGGATCTTTGTGGTTTTTTAAGACTGGCTAAAAGAGAAATCCACCTATTTCTTTTAGAGTATGAGTGAGCAGATAGCAAGTAGATCCCAGTGTTAGACATGTTGAACAATGTGACTGGATTCAGGTTTCTCAAATGTATTATTGGTTATGAAATATAATCAGATCTTCTCAATCTCCTCCTTTGTTTCCTAAATACTTACTACTGAGTATTTCTCATGAGCCACCAAAATGTTTGTGATATAGCAATAAAGGCCAGCTCTGTTCTTTTACCCTTACGAAGGAAGCAGTATATTGGGCATTGAGGGGAAAGACACAAAGCCATTCAGAATTTAAAACTAACATATCTAATAGAAGACTTGAATTTAGTATTAAACAGTTGAGTTACTGTGTTGAAGGCGTCTCTGTTTCTTCTTCTAAAGCAAATTCAAGGCATAACCTCAAAGGTTAAAGTCCTGCATTGTCTAACAGTGATCATCTGACCCTTTTGTCTTGTGCTTCTGTGTTTAATGAAGAAATGGATCTGTACATCCAGTTTTAAAGACCCTCCTCATTCACATACATTCATTCAGAAACACTGAGTGTTTACACTCAAGACCAGACAGAAGGGTGCCTTAGATAGAGGCTTGCCTTGTCTTTGTTTTTTAGGAGGTTCTTTATATGACAAGCATCTTTTGGACCTTGAAATTGATTTATTCAGTTTTGATTCTTTTGTGACTTTCTCTCTAAGTTTTGACCCTCAGAGGCTGTAAAGAATGAGTGCGGTTTACATGAGACAAAGGCAGTGAGGTGGAGAAATACGTTAAATCCCAAGGAATGGCACAAGGTTTCACATTAAGTGCAAGCCTTCCTTAGGAAGGGAAGAATATGATGCTTAGAATTAAGTTTTCAGAGTTTTGAGGAGGTCATGAAAAGGAATAATTTCTCCTTTTCTAATTTTTAAAAATTGTGCAATATTTTTAAAAAAAGTTTTGGATACTTACATTAAAAATTATAGATAGTAAAAAATGATACATGGGGAAAAAAATAAGTCAGTCCTGCCTCCGAGCTCAAGTCCTCCTTCCCTTGGGCATACTGTTGATTTACTATGGTTTGCTTTCAAAGAATTTTTTTTTAATGCACAAACAAGCTGTATACATGTATCTGTCTCCCTCCTCTCTCTCTCTCTCTCTCTCTCTCTCTCTCTCTCTCTCTCTCTCTCTGTGTGTGTGTGTGTGTGTGTGTGTGTGTGTGTGTGTGTGTGTGTGTGTGTGTGTTGTTGATGATGATGATCAAGTATTTTACATTTTATTTTGGAAATAGATAAATTGCCTCTGTGCCTTGTGGGGATACTTTGAAGTCACACTTTCTTTGTGCCTGGAGAACTGTGTACTCCTTTCTCTTTGCTAAGTAACTTTCCTTTCCTTTCTGGGCCCTGAAATCTTGAGTTCAGGGAATCTGAGATTGTGTTTTACTGGGTGGAACACAGTAATCCTTTAATCTACTTCTAAAGGTTATTTCTCTGCAAGCTTGCCAATTGTGTATAAGTTTTTTAGAGGACCCGGAACTAATTTGATGAAGAATTTGATGAAGATTTATTCATAATCTTTTAAAATTTAAAGCAATTTATGGGCATGTATGTTGTTTGTTTTTTAATATTTTTTTAGATAGGGTCTCTATGTTAAGTTGTGCTAGTTAGGGTTACCATTGCTGTGATGAAGCACCGTGACCAAAAGCAACTGGGGAGGAAAAGAGTTTATTTGGCTTGTACTTCTATCTCACTGTTCATCACTGAAGGAAGTCAGGACAGGAACTCAAATAAGGCAGGAACCTGGAGGTAGGAGCTGATGCAGAGGCCATGAAGGAGTGCTGCTTACTGTCTTGCTCCTCATGGCTCCTTCAGCCTTTCTTATTGAACCCAGGACACCAGCCCTGGAGTGGCTCTACCAAGGTGGACTGAAACCTCCCATCAATCACTAATTAAGAACTGCCCTTGCAGGCTTGCCTACAGCCAGACTTTATGGAGGCATTTTCTCAGTTGAGGCCCCTCCTCTCTGATGACTCTTGTTTGTTTCAAGTTGACACAAAACTAGCCAGGACAGTGATATGGACTGACCTGGTGCTCACTTTGTGGCACAGGGTGCCTTGAACTTTTCATCTTCCTGTATCAACCACCCATATTTGGGGAGTATAGACATATAAAACTGTACCTGTACATAGCTTCTCTGTAGTTTTTATTGGAAAAACTTACAGGAACATTTCTGTTCAAATTGTATTCACCCCAAATTCGGCTCTCCTTTGTCTACTTTCCCTTTTATTATGTTAGTAAGAATGAGAATATCTTATATGTCCTATTGAGGATGCAGAACTATGTATATTATATTTGCTAAATAGATTTAGCCCAGAAGAGTCAATTCTCTGAAACCAGGTGTTAAACCTTTTTTATTTGGTTTCTATTGAAGAAAACAGAATTGGATATAGGATATGTTGTTGGCCTGTTCATTCATTTTTGAGCAGTAGAGTAAATTGATTGGGATCTGTTGTATTTCTCAGTAGTTTCCACTGTTGCAAATAGTTTCTTCAGAAATCTTATTGTATTTTATAATGTGTCCAGATTGTTAATTCAGAATATTGATTGAGGTTAAAGGATAAATTATTGGAGTTAATATAAACTAAAATTCTATCTTTTTAAGGCTCATTTTTAATTTTTAAGAATTAAAATTACAATCACTGTAGCTGGAGGTACAAGTGGTTGTGAGCCACCTGATGTGGGTGCTGGGAGCTGAACTGAAGTCCTCTGGAAGAGCAGCAAGTACACTTAATTACTGAGTCTTCTTTCTAGGTCCTGAAATTCTAATCTTTGTGAAGACAAAAAAAAGATACTACTTATTTACTGTGTTCTGGTTTTGTTATTCTGACATAAGTGAGGTATGTATGTTTAGAATAGCTTACATTATATTTTCTACTCTACCACCAACTTCGAATAATGCTATAACTTTCTGCCAAGCAAGGTGTGATAAGTGAATAGGGATGACAGGAGACTAATATCTGATAATTATCACTGTAATTTTATAATGTGCCAGATCTTCCCATCTTTATTTACAAGGGGACCAGCTCATAGAGAAGTTAAGAGACCTAGCTAGCATCATGCACTAGTAAGTCACAAACTCTGAAATCGCAGTTGGAGTCTAGAGACAGCCCTTGATCATGATCAAATAAGCCGTGGCGATGAATAAAGTTGGGATTCCATTTTGTCTTTCCTACAGAAATTTCATTCTGCAAATGTCATTCAACTAGACCTTCATTGCTACTATGGAGTGTATATGAAGGCAGGCCTTTTATCCTTTCCTATTTCCTGAGCATGAATTTTATACTGGGAAGTCACAATAGGAAAAGTAAAGATCTTTTCTTTACATACATTTTTATATGCTCTGAAATGCTTTTCAAAAGCCAAGAGAAGCCTTTTCTTGACCCTTATTCTGGTTGCTTGGTAATCATTCAAAACCCACAGTCTCTGTGGCTCTCTGGAGATGTATTGTTTGACTCTGGGATAGAATTTGTGAATTGCAGTTGGACAGCTGAGTGCTAAGTGTCCAGAGAACAAGACACTGCAGAAAAGCAGAGTGAAAGTGTGCAGGAGTCTTAAGTTTTGCTGTGTAAGTTGAGACTGGCTCTTGTTTATATAAAATGAAGAGATTTAATTATCACTGCCTATTTTTCAGGTTCTTTCCAGTTGTAAAATATGTGAGGCAGCTGCTTTCTGTCTTCCTTGTGTATCTGCATGCTCTGTCAGTGTCCAGCACTGTTCAGTGTGAATGAGGACACTGACATGTACTTCAGTTCCCCTCTTAGTGTGAAACACTCTTGTTAGTACAGCTCATGGAATATTTTATATGTCATAGAATGTATATTTGATTTGAAGACTTGAATAGCTTTCTCTTTATGATTCTACAGCAAAAAAGAATATGTTTTGAAGTTTCCTTTTTTATACTAGAAATTTTAATCTGGATATTGAAATCACTTAGAAGATATAGAACATATTTTATTTTAAGACTTAAATTGACTTCTGCCAAGATTTAGCCAAATAAACAGTTTAGGAAAATTCAGAAAATTGTTATGTATTGCTAGATAAGAAAAGGTACGTGCAAGAAATACAAACTGACAGTGAATGAACATTTTAGACTGAGATTTAGTCTGATAGTGTGTTAATCTACTCTTTACCCTCTGCCTTCCTCCTGGTTGTCTGCCTGGCTGTGCTTTCTGTGCCCACTGGTGTGAACTAATGTGCTAAGCTAAGTGCTTACAGGGTGCCTCTGCAGCCGCTCATCCTTGTCTGTGTTTTTCCTCTGCAGTTCTCTCTCATGGACTCTACCATGTTTGCTCTTTGTGGAGTCTTAGCTCCTTCCTTTGAACCCGGGCATTCCTCCGGTCCCTCTGATTTTTCATCTATATTCAGCAGCCTTTAAAAACTCTCTCAGAATCGTTAGGGAGGGTAATAAATGTAACACCTGTCTTGTTTCCCACTTCTCAGGAATCAGTCTTAAGTACCTGATATCCTTCTGTATATTAAAAATACTTATTTCATGTATTTAGTCCAGTTCTTTGGCTGTTTTCAGGCAGAAAAGTAAATCATGTGCCTTCTACTCCATTTTGACCATAAATGAATCACCTACTTCGTACTTATCCATGAGATAGTTTGGAGGGATGAAAAGGTGTGTGTGTGTGTGTGTGTGTGTGTGTGTGTGTGTGTGTGTGTGTGTGTATGTGTGCGATCATATTATAATCCCAACAAATAAATAATTTTTAAATATTAAAATTAATTCTCTTTGGATCATTCTAGAGTAGAACTTTACAAATTATTCTGTACATGATGAAAGGTGTTAGTGTTCTCAACAGTAGAGAAATGGTTATGTAGTCAAATAACTGAGAATAAGTTACAGCATCATTAGGTGTTTTCAGAACACCTTTCCTGAGACTCATGCCACATCACTGTGTTTATGCCTGTATATACGACACGTGTTCCTATAAGCCTAAGTGTATTATTTGCCATTCTTATTTGTTCTTGGACTATCTAATTTGTAGCTTTTGACTCCAATATTTTCAGTAAGTTTTCACTCTATTTGTGTAGTAGTGTTGTACCTTCTTTGATACCTATCCTGTATGGTTTGGGTCAAGGTTTAAATGAGCAAAGCAAATCTGTGCCAGTCCTTAAAGATCTTAATAGAGGTTGTGGTCAGGCTTGAATCATAGATACTACTTATTGACAAAGGTTTGAGGAAAGTAGTAGTTAGCCCTTGATGTTCTCATACTCTGTTAGTGGCTTTGCATTGGCATTTGGAGGGAAGTGGAGGTAGCAAGATTCGAAGCAGGTAAGGAAGTTGGTACATCACACCTGAGAATCAACTTGTCATTTGAATTTCAAAACGTAGACCTTTTTGCTCTATTATACTGCATATGGAAAAAAAAGTGTTGTGAAAAATGAAAAAAAAAGGGCTAAATTTTATTTCAAATTTAATTGTGTTTCAGATAATGCTAGGTTTTTTATTTAAAGGTATTTTGTCTCCTTGAAGAAATCAGTTTTTTATCCAGGCATGGTAGTGTAGTCCTGTAATGTCAGCATTTGGGAGACTGAAGGAGGAGGATGGATTCAAGGCTAACCTGGGCTAGATAATGAGACTCTTGTCTCAGAAAAACAGGCAGAGAGAGAGAGGGAACAGAAATGAGAGCAAGACAGAACACGTTAGGTTATGCTCCCCTTCAGCACCTGAGTTAAGATTCCCACATTAAGTGTGATATTTTTCTAATGACTTTAGAATTTGATTTACTTTCAAAGCTTTAACTTTAACTTGTAAATTGAGATTTTCTAAATTTTAAACTTATTTTGATGCTTTTGTTTTACCTAATAAAGCAAATCTCTTCAAACCCCAAGTAAAACTAAGCAATTGAATGTGTGTACTGTGTGGCTTTGTGTGCTGGTCCTTTAGCATAAGCTGAATAATCAAGGATCTATTTTCTTACTTTTATTTTAGTCATTACTAAAATATTGTTATCATCATTATATTTTTCTTAGGTTTGATATTGAGTTTCCTCTAATTAAACCCTATCTTTTTCAGAGCCAAACCAATGAGTGCCCATCCCACTATTAGTAACTCCTAGTAGTTTAAAGAGGCTTCATCCATTTTCCCTTTTCTGTCTGTATCTTGTAGAAAATGTATTCTATAAAGCAATAAATCATGTTCATAATAAATAAGGTCTCCTTGTCCCTAGTCATATTTTATTTTGTTTATCCTGTATTTGAATTTAGCAGAGTTAGAGGTGATACACATATAATCCTTTAAGCAGTGCTGTCTGTTCCTGGCAGCTTACTGTGGTCTTGAACTTACGGTGTACTCTTTCTCCTGCCTTTGCTTATGTGTTCCTGCCAGGGTGCAGTGTCCCACGCATAGCTCCCTGGCTTGCTTTCTTTTGGCTGCCTATCCTCTGTATTTCAGTGTGGATGTCTACACTAGATTCTTCTTTGCTTCCTTCCTTTTCACCCCTCCCACTGTACCATAGTTTATTGGGATCTCCTCTCTTTTGCCGTGACATCCTAGAGATCTCTGTCATCGCTCTTAACTGTATAAAAATTATACTAAATGCATATTTCTCTTTAGATAACTCCAAAAGAAATGATTTATTTCCTCGTTATTTTTATCATGTCATTGTCTGGCATAATTAATACCTGGCAAACAATAGTTATTTAATAGTTGTTTGAAGAATGCATAGATTAGTAACATTTATTTCTATACTTATCATTTTTTAAATATAAGTTTTAAATAATTTTTATTATAAAGTATTTTTATCAAGGCATATTTTATTCTTTTTAAAGATTCATAAGTAATTTGCTTTTCTCTTGGAATAGTGAAAAAGTTGTCAGAAGCCAGTTTTGTATAATGACATTCAAGTGTCAATTGTGTGATCCCCCCCCCCCCCCGGCCCCCCACCTCTTCCAATCTCCACTGCCTCTTAAGATAGCGATCCTACGAATGAGACAGAGTAAAGAACATTAAGTTGGGTAGAGATTAAGATTCCCTGCTGGCTTGTAATTACAGGACTCTGGATGGTTATTTATTTGGATGAAATGATGCATACGTTTTTGCATGCATCAAAAGTAAAGCATGTGCGATTGTTGGAGGAATGTCTGAATTCCCCAGTGGGATGTCATGGGGATGTTTATAAACTCTCACCAAGCAGTTCTTCCACAATGGAATTTCACTGGCATTGAGATAATAATTTGCACAGTCAAATTACTTTCTTTACAAAACCCAGGGACTCATGAGGACCTAATCCTTTATTAATGTCAACCCATAGGCTGCAAGAAAGCGTAAGATTGCCATTCGAAAAGCCCAGGGGAAAAATGTGGAGGCCATTCGAGAGCTGAATGAGTATCTGGAACAGTGAGTGTTTTACAAGAGGATTGTGTTTTGTTATTCTGATAAATCTTTTTTAATTAAAATGGAATTTGCATTTGATTTTCTAGTTTGTTCATTTATAGAACATTTACACATATTCTTTGTCCTTATTTCTTCCTATCAGATTTGTTGGAGACCAAGAAGCCTGGCATGAACTTGCAGAACTTTATATCAATGAACATGAGTAAGTTGTTAAAAACACATAAAATTTTAAGAATGAAATTGTAAAGTTCATTAGACTCATTTCGAGAAGATTGGAATGAAGTCAATCACTTGTTGTTGTAGATGAGGAGGAACTAATTAAATGAGCAAATAAGTGAAAAATAATAAATGAAATTGTTAGTTATAATATGTGAGTAGCTTGTAGCTGGGTCATTTGGTTTTACTAAATTATTTTTGTTCAGAAAATAAGCTTTTATTTCAAATACAAATGGGCTCCTTTGGAATCTGAAAGGCTTTTTACTAAACTATTACTTTTAGGGAATCAAAATTGTGAATTTTAGAGTTCAAATTGTTCTCATATACAAAGAGTATTATGCTCCCTGCTGTTTAAAAATTCAGTCAATTGTATGCATTTATTAGCCTCAGGCCCAAGAAAATCAACTTCCAGAGCAGAAGTGTTCTGTTGCCTGGGTTAAAAACTAAGTTTAATCAAGAATGTTGAATGCTGTAGGAACTTGGTTATTGGATATTTAATGTTTTTGTTAGCTTTTTTATTGCTGTAGTGACAAGAGGAAATTCCAGTGTGAAAGGATTACTGCAGAGTCCTAGTGGAGGTTTACAAATACCACAGCATTAGCACCATCCTCCATATAGGGTGTGAGGGTCTACTTCTTTTCTTCCTTTTAGCTCTAAGTCTGAAGACTATCACATTGTATCTGTCCTTCCTTTTGAAAGAATAGAATTAGATTCCGATGCACATTTTCTTAATTTTGTGAATAGTTAACTTTGTTCTCAATACTACACGCAGATGACACCAGAAATGAAACAGAATGAGTGAGGCATTTGTATGTTGCCTTTGCCCTCGTCTATGCAAAGGACTGTGGGAATCATGTTCATGATATTAGTGAAAGTGGCATCTAGAATCAAAGTCATAGCTGTCATGTAGAATGCATATTACATCCAAGAGCCGTTCTTCCATCCTGTGTTGTGCTAGAATCTCTTTCCAGGGTAAAGGAATTGTGTTCAGAGTAAATGTATATAGGCCTCCATATGCTCAGGATAAGACCACATACAATATTTCTTTTCTTTTTTTTTTATTTATTAAGAAATTTTTTATTCATTTTACATACCAACCACAGATCCCCCTGTCTTCCCTCCTCCCACCCCCCCACAGCCTTTGCCCCGCATCTCACCCTCCATTTCCTCTTCTAAAAAGATAAGGCCTCCCATGGGGAGTCAGCAGAGCCTGGTACATTCAGTTGAGGGAGGACCAAACCCCTTCCCCTGCATCAAGGCTGTGCAAGCTGTCCCACCATAGGTGGTGGTCTCCAGAAAGCCAGCTCATGCACCAGGGATGGATCCTGATCCTACATACAATATTTCAATAGCAATCTTGATGTCTAGTATGTATTACAAACACTAACATTAGATTTTATTTTAAAAAGGGGGGGGCAATCATTTACAATTTCTTTGTACTTTTGAAAATTCCTAACTAAAAGTGCTTTTTAAATTTCAAATTGTCAAGGAAATCTTATTTTTTCAAGGTAAAGGTATACCTAATGCAGAAAACTTAGAAACTCCACTAAAACATAAGTCACCATCAAATTTGCTGAAAATTCCACCCACTTAACTGCAGTGTTCCCTGTTTTACCTTCTTATAGGCTGCATCAAAACCCACTTAAATATTATAAAGACAGTTTATCTTAACCTTAGTTTGAATTGTTGGTGACATCTTAGATAGAGGAACATTTTGAGATACTGAATGTCTGAGATAGAGACTTCATTCTCCTTATTTTTTTAGTTAAGTACATATTAGATGAGTCATTTGTGGTTTTGTTTTAGATTGATATTTAATTGTTTATTCAACTACTTATTTAATGGATACCTTTTCAAAAACGAATGCTAAGTTTTAGGTATAAAGATAAGAAGAGCTGAAAAGCTGCAGACGTTGGGTAGGAACCTGTGTGTAAGATCCTCCAGAAATCTAAAGTGTGATTTTTGGGAGTTTCCAGGATTAATTAATTTAGTTCCTTGGTCCCTTTGTGTTTGACTACTGTGCCCACTGACAATTTCATTGCTGTTATCAACACAATTTTTCATAGTGGTGTGTGGAGCTGTATACAGCAAGACGGGCACTGGTGTATTGTGGCTCTCTGCAGTGGTACAGCCTGGGTTAGAGTTGCCCTCCTTGTAACTCTGTTCTCTGCTAGAGAATCAGAACAGTAATTCTCTACTTTTTTGGGTTTTGGTAAGATAAAATGGATTAATAAATACACTTAAATATTTTGAGTAGTGCAGTGCATAATGACACTTAATGAAATTACTTATTACTATCTGTGTAGGTGTGGATTTCGACTATATATATTTCAGAAAAGATCCCAAATGTTAATATTTGCATATTGATAACAGACACTAAGAGTAACTTTGTTCTGTTGAATAGGGTAACCTCCTCACTGGGAATAAATCTAGCAGCAGCTAAGTGTTCTTTAGGATTTTCCATAAATAGAGAGGATGGTTACATAGCTTTAAACATATAAAATTATTAAGGTGAATTATAATCACATGGTCTAAAAGCTGTTTTTACTAGAATACCCCTGGCAGCTCTCCCCATAGGTTTTCAGCACCACTTGATTTAGTAGTTAGTGGAGAGCATATCAGGTCCAATTTCATCTATTATTGGTAGCTTTAGAAACACATAATTTTATTTTGATTTGATATTTGAATATAAACTTATGGAAAGTCTTTGTTATAGGATATATTGAAGGTTGTGTAGCAATTAGACAGTATTTTGTTAAATGCTATATTTTCTTCTGCTGCTTTAGCTGTTTAAACATCAATAGTGAATGATCACTGGATTTACAGAAGTTGTGCTGTGTAGAACTCTTAAGGGTGGGAGCCTGTGTTACTGGTGTGTAGGTACCACAGTAATGATTCAACTTTTAGAAAAGTAGTAGCCATTGATGATTCATATATTACTTTGGGATTTAAACATAGATTTGTTTATTCATTTCAATAAAAGTCTAGATATTAGTACTTTGAATTAATAAATGCTTTAAATCTGTTTAAATAGTTTTAGAAATAAATATCTACTGTCACTAAGGTTTTAAAATTATTTCAAGGTATGTGTAAGAAATTTTTTGACTTAAAATTGCTGTATGCCATTAATATTTTTCAGCTATGCCAAGGCAGCCTTCTGCTTAGAGGAGCTAATGATGACTAACCCGCACAACCACTTATACTGTCAGCAGTACGCGGAAGTAAGTGTCGGCACGACAGCACGGAGCTGACCTTTGCCGCTTTTGTCTGGCATTAGGTTCTGGTACTAAGTCTGTTTTCCTCGTGATAGACGAGCTGATCAACATTTTATAACATCTAATGAGTGGTGAGGGAATACAGGTTAAAAAATTTAAATAATGAATTGAAATACTAACTTTTCAATTAAAAATTCCAGATAAACTGAAATTCTTCATAGTTTAATACAGTATTTATGTTGTTCTTTTTTAATTATGAATCAGTTACATCACAGTTGTCAATATTTAATTGCTTCTAAGACATTTATAAAGAGGATGGCTTTTAAATACGTATTCTAGAAAATTCATGAGTTATAGGAACTATGTATTTAATTTGCACAGTATTAGGAATCACAGTATAACTGAATGCTGTAGGGTTACAAAGAACTCAGTATAAAAGAATATAAAAAGACTATTGCTTTTATTATTAAAGTACAGATGTGAAATAGAGAATTCATATTTGGAGTGTAGATTTATAATACAGGTAATAGAAAATGCAGTGTTGTGCAGTAGCAAGGCCGTTGAAATGAAAATTGTGCTATGCTTTTTAGTGTGGCAACCTTTTGGTTTTAAAAGCTACTCTGTGATCTTAATGTTCATAGCAGAGAATAGTTTGGCAAGGGTAAGGGTGTGTTTTAAATTTTAGATTAACTGTCTTAAGGTGAATTCTTTGAGCATGTTGCATTTGTTTACAGAATATCTGTTCTCATTACTTAATGCCTAGGTATGATGGAACATGCTACATTTCAAAGTAGTAAAATAAACAGGTTTCAGCAATCTGCAACTTTTAACAGGTCAAATACACCCAAGGTGGACTTGAAAACCTCGAGCTTTCAAGAAAGTATTTTGCACAGGCACTGAAACTCAACAACAGAAACATGAGAGCTCTGTTTGGGTTGTATATGGTGAGTTGATGTATGTGTTCAACGTAACTCTACTGAGCCTGGCATTTAAACATCTGAATCTCTCCCTGCTTGCTTTTTTTACTCTGTTGATGAGCATAGTTAATTATGAACAAGAAGTGCAAAGCAGCTCTAACTGTGATTGTTTGATATTTCATTTGAGATGGATTTAGCATATCAGAATTGAGCGGTATTGTTAAAGTGTTATATATTCATTGTTCATTTGTTTCTTATTCTTGGTCGTGTACCCAGTGTTATTGGACTTCTTTCCTAATTATAAATATAAAAGGTATTTTAAGCTATGCAAATAAAAAGTATTAGGAAATAAAATCTATAGTATATCAAATTTTAAATATTTTAGAAGTATGAGAAAACAGTTTGAGAATTATTTGTTGGATTATATAGTTATCATTTATGCATGCTCCACGAAGAGCTTAAAAACATCAATTAACAAGAGCTATGGGAAACATGAAGATTTGCCAAGCTTTAGAATATTTTTAAAACAAGCACCTTACTGCAATCAGAAAGGCTAGGGAAATTAACAGGTCTCTTAATTCTTTAAATTGTGATTTACCTCTTGTTTTTCCTTCTTTTGGAAAATTTCTCATTTGAGAATTTCAAACATGAATATAATGTTTTGATAAAATTCTCCTTCTACTCCCTCCCAGTTCCTTGTATATCCTTCCCCTCATTTTCCCCTCTCAAATTCATGTACTCTTTTAAAATATCCGCTGAGCCCAATTAGTGTTGTCAACGTTATACTAGTCTTTTTTATTGACTCTTTGATGAACATCTTGTTGAAGCCAGTGAAAGAGAATTGATTGAAAATAGAGTGCTAAGAAGAAACAAATGAAATAATTTTTAGGAAAGAAATATGATTAAAATATGCCTCAAAAGAATTTGAAGAAAATCCTTTGATTCTTCCATAAACAATTAGAGTGGCTTGGAGATGCACCATTGCTAGCAGTATCTAATAAATCAAATGGCCATCTTTAAAGCTCCATGACGGCTTTTCCTAAGAATTATTTGCTCGAATAGAGCATCTTGTGTGCTGGACATTGCTCTGAGTTCTAGTTTTTATTTTAAATCAATAGATAGTCACATCAGCTATTTAAATGCCTACTCTAATTGTTACCTGAAATTCACAAATAGTGCAACTGAAATACAAACATAATTAATTTACTCAAAGCTGACCGTAAAGTTCCTGTGTTAAGCTGGGATTCCAGGCCCCGCATTTGATTAGTTAGTCTTTCAACCACTGCATTACCTGGTTTCATACCAAAAATGTGATAATAATTCATACAAGAATACAGATAATCCACTGACTGCAGAGGAATGAGTAGAAAAACTGTGAAGGAGACCAGCTATAGAAGAAAAACTTAACCTTTCCTGAGTCTCATAGACAGATCCTTATAAAGAATAGGGTATATTTAAGAATAGGACCAAAGCTCATCCTTCCCCTTCCCAGAAATATTTTAAATCCAGTCTGTTATTTTAGAGGTTTATAGGTTGTTTTGTAGATATTACACTAAGAATCCCTTATTAAACTACATTGTTTTTAAAGGTAGATCAAGCTGTAGTGACTTTTCAGTTCTGTAGAATATAATTGGAAAGGTCTCTAGTGTAATGACAAAGTGATTAGTGATAAGTATCCTCTTCCGTTAGAGACCTCCATTAACTTGTTTTGGTCAAGCTGGATTATTTCTATTGGCCTGAATATATTTTCTCCTATTAATATAGGAAGTTGTGCTAAATTGTTTTTGAGGTTCTTTCTGTTAATATTTGATAATGTGATATTGGGGATTTCATATTTTTCAGTAGCAAGAAGTAACAACATCCTAAGTAAAATGCTGTGGTTTATAAAGTACGTTTCTATAGTGACAGAAATTTTTACCTTTAAGAGCGGATGTAGCTATATAATTAAATAATTTTAGATATACTTTAAAATGTGCTTTGTCTCGTTATTTTGGGTTATGCTGTATTTTAAATTATATTTTAATTTTGAGTATTAATTTCATTCAACATTATTTTTATTTTAAAATTGTTTTGCTTCAGTATTTTAAAACTTGTTATCAACTCTCTACAGCTATGACTCCTACATGTTTTTTATTATCTTAACTAGAAAGGAATTTGGTTTCTGAGTTTCTTTTTTGTTTTCAGTCTGCCAGTCATATTGCTTCTAATCCAAAAGCCAGTGCGAAAATGAAAAAGGACAACATCAAATATGCTAGTTGGGCCGCCAGTCAAATAAACAGGGCTTATCAGGTTAGTAGCGACAGTTTGTTATGTAGATTACTTGGTAGAGTTCTTTGTCACTTTGCTCTCTGGAAACTACAAAGCCAAATGTCTATTATTGGAAGTTTTTGTTAATGTCTTGGGCCTTTATCAGATGCTTCCTTTACGACCTTCCCCCACAAAGTAATCTATTAGTTCTGTGATATAATTAACCTTTAATTTGTAAATCTCATTTGTTAAAAATGAAGGAATTATAAAACCCAGAAGTGAAACTAGAGGATGCAGCTTAGAGCCATACTGGATGTGAGAATGCATCTTGATTGGTAGTTGTCTCGGGAAGTAAAGAGAGGCAAAAGAAAGGCCTTCTGGTGAACTAGCCAGCCCTCACAGCTTGTACTGCTGTGCCACCTTCAGAGCTTGTATCAAACAGCTCTGGTTGTTGGGGTTCTAGGGGACTTTGTTCATCAGAGAACTACCTGCCTTTTTTTTTTAAACTGGACAGTTTGGCAGTTTATACACTTTTTAGCTTACATTTACTTACGTATTTTAACCATATCTTCCCAGTGGCTTATGGTAGAATGTTGTCCAGAAATCTAATGCCATCCCAACTTTGTCTCATAAATGAATTAGACTTTTGCTTGGTTGCGCAAAGGAAACTTTCTTTATCTTTAAATTCAGTGGTCTGTGATATATTTTGTTGATAGTTTTTGGATCAGTATTTCTAAATGCATAGAACACTTGTTTACAGGATTCAGTCCTGTTATTTGAGAAAAGATACTTTTTGAATTAAGATTTCGTTCCTCCTTCCTCAGATGTTCTTTTTCAGGACTCCAGTGATAAATACATCGCTTTTCCTTTCCCTGCCTCTTACTCATTTTCTTTCTCCTTTTTCTGTCATTCTGTAGTTTTTAACATAATAATGTGGTTTGGAGTTTGTTCACATTCTTGATTTCCACATTGGAAGGAGGTCCTAGGCTGTTAGGAAATGCATGTGGGATGGAGTTGGGATTGTGATGGGTCTGGCTGTCCTGACTTGTCTCTTCTGTCTTCCCTCCTTGTTGCAGAGAACTCCTCTGTAACACTGGGTCTGGTCTTTGTCACAGTTAGACCTGGCTTGGATCCCCTGCCTGCAGTCCTCTGTTAGGCTCCACAGAACTCCGTGGGGCTGCAATGCTCAGGTCTTCTCTGCTGTTCACAGAGCCGGAGTGCTCTGTGCTGTCCACTGTGTGTTTGCTTTTGCAGTTCGACCCACCTTAGGTTCTTTCTGCCGTTTCTTCCACTACTTCCACGTTTCTGTCCTAGTGAGTTTGATTTTGGATTTTGGTATTTTTCTTTGTGCTTTGAAATGTTTATGCTTCAGGAAGCAGGAGTGTTGGCTGAATGTTTGAAGTCATACATTGTTGAATTTCTTTAATCACATTTACATGCAACTTTCTGACATGCCTATGATTTGGAGGTTGTGAAGACGCTTTCCAGCTTCTTTAGGTATCTGCAGATTCATCAACTCCAGTCTTACTCTTTGGGGGACTAATGTTTGTAATTTTTTCATTTTTGATTTATTGTAAGTTCTTAGATTCTCTTCTCTTCATCTTATTCCAAGATAGAGCTGCTTCTCTTTTACAGATCCTGCCTCCATTGGCCACATGATCACATTGGAATGTTTAGAAAATTGCTTATGAATGAGGTTTTTGAAATATGTCATTTGATTTTCTCTTGTGTTTATTTGTTCTTAGTGTTGTTTTAGCATTCCTTAGTTGGAGAAGATCAGAAGTATTAAAAAAAGTTCAGTGCCCCCTAATTATACCATTAAAAATAACCTTTATTTATGTATATTATGTATTATAGAAAATCTTAGTTCTGTTAGCATATTATGACCTAGAATGCTTATAAATAGCTAGTCTGTGTTTCTTTAAATGTAGTTGGCATAGCCCAGATCTCTTCTGTGTGTGTGTGTGTGTGTGTGTGTGTGTGTGTGTGTGTGTGTGCATGTGTATGTGTGTATTGTGAAGATAGGAGCAATATAACAGCACAAGCTAATGGTGTACAATATGTGATTATTTAGATTTTTATTAGAAACAACTAGCTACCCAGAAATTGATCTTTCGACATGGCATGAATACATTTTTTAAATCAGCCGTTATTAAATTATTCCATTTGTGGAAACAAGAACACAAGTTATAAATAGGCATTTCATTGGACAATATAGAATGCGAATGTTAGGCTAGTAAGTACACACGTTATGTCGTAGTAGGTCCTCCCAGTTTTCATTCCTTCTGTCTTTTTCAAGAGGACTGACTCATCCCTCCTAGGTTCTGGAGTTATATTGTATTCATTTTGCCTTTTCTATTTTACTCACTGCTAGGTTTGAGGTTACCTTTACGTATGTCTGCAGTTTATTCATTTTTATTGTGTTGGAGTCTCTCATTTTTGATAATTGTTATGTGTAGTTTATTTATTGTTTGGGGGCTATTAATAATTCTACACTTAATTTTCTGTACATATTTTCTGTTCTATGCACATGTGTATATCTGGTGCATCTATATATTTGATAACATTGACTTAGAATACATGTATATTTTTTAGAGGAGACAATTTTCTAAATTATTATTTACTCCCATCCATACTTTTAGAGAATTATCATCTTACCAACAGCTTATTCTGGTGTGTACATAGTGTTAGTTCATGTTTTTATGCTTTATTTCCCTTATGTGCAGTGAGTTTGAACATTTTCATACGTTTCTTGTCTACTTGGATATCTTCTTTCATAAGCTCTGTCTTTTTATCCGTTAACATGACTTAATTTTTATGTCCCCTTTTGGATATATGTATAGCAAATACTTCTAACTGCTTATTACAAATATTTTTGACAAAATATAAGTTTGACAAATTGATGTTCTGAAGTTAAATGTGTTCAAATTCACTAATTATTTCCCTTTTGCTTTTTGCTCTGTGTATTCTGTGGATACTTATCCACAGATAAAAACTTTGTAGATACTTACAAGGTCAAGAGCGATACCCTTGTATCTTTTACTTCCCATTTAAGTCACCAGCCACTGGGAAGGTTTTACTTAGATAGGAAGTAGGAGTCAGTTTTTACCCATCTGGGTGTCTAGTATTTTTTGTCCATGTCTGTATTATATGTCATGAGTCTTGTTCCATAAAAGTAGTTTGATATAGTAAAGAGAAAACCATAGATGGTAGATCCATATTTTCTGGGTTCAGAATCTGACTCAGACGTGTACTGCCTACACAGCATTGATGAATTACGCACCGTTGAGCTGTATCCCCACCCAGCTCTCCTGTTTTACAAATGAGGAAGTTCAAGCACAGAAAGATTAAATAATCTCCTCAGGTGACGCATTGGTTAAATGACATCTCTTGTCAACCCAGGAACTCTAATACCTTCCAGTTTGCTATTCTTAAATCACATATGATGCCTCCAACAAAGATAGGTGCTGTCATGGTTTTTAACACCCTCTTCAATTATAGTCTCATGTGAGTAATTGATATCACATTCATCCCCTCTTGTTTCTTCATTTTACATGTAAAATACTCTATACTCATTAAACTAAAGAATCTGATTTCTTTGGACTCCCCTGCCTTATCTTTTCAGTGACAGAAAGCCTCCTGGATTTTAAGCAAACATGTTTCCCCTACTTTAGGAGAGCTGCTTTACCAACTGACGTGATTGTGGTGGTGTAAGCCATTGTTCATAGACCTAACCCCTGTTCTTGGTAACATCTGCCCTTTCTTCTATATTCATTTCCCCCTTCCTCTTCTGTCCTCACTCCTTCCTTCCTCTGTTAGCTCACTATCTCCTTTCCTCATTTACAATGTTACTAGATCCATTTTATTTTTATAAAGTCTTATAATTCTCACTGTTCCTTAGAAAGAGCTCTGTGAGAGTTGCTTATATGCTTGAGTCTTTGGGTTTGGAATTATAAATTCTGTAGTATCTAATGAGATGTGTTTTTATTTTGTTCTGTTTTTGTTTTTTTTTTTGGCGGGGGGGAATGGGAGATCTGGATTTTCCTTTGTAGCTCTGACTGGCCTGGTGAAACCCAGGCTGTGGCCTTGACTGTGTGACAGTCCTCTTGATTCATATTCCACAGTGCTAGGAGTACAGATGTACATCCCCATGTCTGGCTCAGTGTCTCACTCTTACTGGTAACACACCAGGACAGTGTGTCACTGGTATTACAATGGATACATCACTGGTTCTGCATTTGAGAATGAATTGTTTTATTGTTTGGTTGTTTCTGTGTTCTTTCTGGTGAGTTTTGTTGTTATTGTTTTAAGATCCACAAGACAGGCATGAATAGTTTGCTCAAGCAAGTATAACTGGAAGAATAACTTCCAGACTCACATTCTTATAAGTAGATAAATCTTTAAGATCCATTTGAGAATTTAGGGACTTGTATCGAGACATAAACCAGTGTAAAGCATGAAGTATATATTTGTTACTGCAGTGTTTTTCTGCATATTTATAAATTTGATAAAATGGGGTTTTATCAGCAGTTTTTGTTTGCTTACCCCTAATGAAACAAAATGTGGCCACTGTGTGCTCTTTAACTAGGTAATTGGTCTAGCATGTTGAGTAGACCAGGCACTGGTTTAGTGCTCAGAAAGTTTATTGTAAGCCTGCTGGCAATTTTCCAGATCAACGCTTCTTCCATACACTGTTAAATGTGTCTGTCAGCAATCCATATGTTGTTATGACTGTACAAGTGGATCTATGACTATCCTTTTGGAAAATGGAAAATTAAATCATGATTTGAGGAAAAAATGAGATCTTGGCTTAATTGGTTCAACTGCAATATAATTCTGGAATAGACTAAATAATTGCATGTCAGGAAGAACTTGAAATGATAGATTTATATTTGTACTTTTGAAATGTCTTTTGACACAAATAAGGTAGCTTGGTTTTTCCTAAATTGTAGTGGTTGTTAGTAGTGGTGACATTGTCTTATGTGTGTATTTTTTTATTAGCTAACTTTGAAAAACTATACTTTTACTTTTAAAATTATATTTATATATAAATTTAAAAATCCTATATTGAAAAATAGATTTTAAGGCATCAAAAAAATTTTATTTTCACTTTGCTCTTAAGAAATTTGAATAATTGTAGAATAATAAATGAGAACAATTGTTTTATACCCTTTCCCCACCCCATCAAGGCCTTTTCTCAAAATTAGTCCATAAATTTTGTGATTAGAGCCATTCCTGTTTACACTGAGTAAACAGTAAAAGAAAAGCCTTTCTGTGCTTGCTAAATCCCACCAAGTTAAATCTAATGACTGGACAATAGAGTGAGAGGCATTACCTTCCCTGTAATCTTCAATTGCTAAGAGAAATTATTTTCAGAAATATGATGTTATCATAATTCATAAGCATAACTGCTATTTTTAACATTTCCCTCCAGGCAAGGTGCCTTGTGTTTCCCATACCATGTCTAAGATGCTCTTTTATTGTCTCCTCTGTCGAATAGACACTGGGCTGCAGCACTACTGCTGTAGGAGTTACTGTGTGTGAGCATAGTCAGGTCAGAGGTCACCAGTCATGAAGCCTGTGTCCCTGTCACCTGTGCTGCTCAGTCCATCTTTCTGGACAGGTCAGGAGTAGTTTACCAAATTCAGTTAGTTACAGAAGAAATAAACAAATAGTAAGTCATAAGATAGTGCTGGAAAATGTGTTAGAAATACTAGATGTTGTTAATACCACATTTTAATCAGTACTTTGACCATGGGAACCTAAGTACTACAGATAGAATAAACTTTCCCCCACCCTCACAGGTAACACTCATTTATCTGATAAATCTATTATGTTAAATCAGGCTGATGTAAATGATGGTGATTGTCAGCACAGTTAGAAACTCATTTTGAAATCAGCATGGGGTATTCAGCAGTGATTCCTCAGTGATTTAAGTGCACGAGTTTTGGATATAATATATTATGAATTTGCTTTTGTATACATGAACCTAAAACTTGATATACTATTTTTGGTTTTTATGGTAAAATCTAATCTCAATAAACAAGAAGTGTATCATCCAGTTAACTAACAAATCTCAGATTAAAAATATGACCTATTCTAAATAATGCTAAAGTATGTACACCTTTACCTTTAAATGTTTAATTAAAGTCCTTTCATTTATATAACACTTGCTTGAAATTCCAAACTTCTGTTTGTATGGTAGGCAAGTAGATATCAACTTTTTTCCTATATATGTGTGTGCTTAAACTTCATTTAAGTTGTGCAGTGGTTCATAAATGCTTTAGAGTCTGACTCTAGGGTAGTTTTCAAATCCAATCCAAGCTTTTATAGGTTATCATACTAATTAAAATCAGCTTAAACTGCCCAAGATTGTAGTGAAATATTTGTACACTTTAACTGAAGAGAAACCCTAATGCAAATGTCCGTAAAACTCTGAATTTGTTATATTGAAAAACACATGTGATTGCACACAAATGATAAAATAATATTTTCATTAGCAGTATGAAGATGAATGTGATGTTTGAACTTTCCAGTGATACTGAGACTAACTGAACTGTTTTTTTTCTATTTAATTAGTTTGCAGGTCGAAGTAAGAAGGAAACCAAATACTCTCTTAAGGCAGTTGAAGACATGTTGGAAACATTGCAGATCACTCAGTCTTAAGGTTTCAGAAACTCTTTGATATTAGATTTCAAAACTGTACAGTTGAACTTCTTGGCTTGTGACCTATTTACTAAATGCCTAGTGCTATTTGCATTCTAATTTCTCTGAAGATGTCAGTTAAATGAATGTGTTCAAATAAACCTCTGTTTGCCTTGTACTGCTAAGCAGGGAGATGGAGGGCGTCCATGGAAAAGAGATTTAAGACTTATTGATTGTATATCAGTCTTCTTATCACTCCTCCATACACCTTATTAAATAAACTATGATTTATTAAACTCTTGAATGAAAATTCAGGCTTCTTTTGTTATATTGTAATTAGTATGTTGTAGAGCTCTTATGTCAGCTAAATTCTTACCATTGGTGATGAGAAATTTACAAAATTTATAGCTTGCAGAAACAAATTACTTTGAATGTTTTATAGTGACAGGCTGGAATTTGTGGCCTGTTTGGTTTTTTATTCTTTCAAATTGTTCAAATATAAGTCTTGCTTAAATTATGTCATTCTCTAAAGTTGCTGATATTTCTATGAAATTTTTGGTTGTTGTATACATTTTTATCCATAAAATGTTTTGAAGGTTATATGGGCTGAACATTTAGAGTTAACCTTTTTACACATTATGTTTATTAAAACTTTTAGTTTTAAATTGTGTATATATTATATATATATTATATATATATATATATATATATATATTATATATATATAATTCTTTTTTTCAAGACAGGGTTTCTCTGTGTAGTTTTGGTGCCTGTCCTGGATCTCGCTCTGTAGACCAGGCTGGCCACAAACTCACAGAGATCCTCCTGGCTCTGCCTCCCAAGTGCTGGGATTAAAGGCGTGCACCACCACCGCCCAGTCACATAAAATATATTTAGGATCATGGAAATATCAATGAAAGGTATTATTTTCACTGGGATCTACTTAGTTTTGGGGATGAAAAGAAAATCTAAACTGTCCTTAGGAATAAAATGATTACAGTTCTCATGCAATCACCTCCTCAGTACTCTTTCTTCTTTTTCTTTGTGTGGTACATAGCTATTATTCTGCCTTCGACAGCATTTTGCTTATCTAAATAGGTTAGGAAAGACTGAACACTAAGTACTAGGCAGCTGTCTAGTCAGGGCTGTTTATTCACCATCTGTCAGGGGTTGTGGTGAAAACTGACAACTGTCCTCATTATCAGCCACTTTTAACTGTTTTAATAATTCTTTGTACCAGTAAATTATTTTTGATGGTTCATCTAATCTTCCATGTTATAGGTATTTTCATTTTATTCTTTCCTGAGTCATGAACAGAAATTTGATATCTTCTGTGAACTAATTCTGTCCACGTGAAGACAGTTTTCACCACTGATCTGTGAGCATGAAGATAGACTTTTTGTGCATACAAACCTACTAACTGCATTTCCAGCTTTATGAAACATTTATGTTTGCCATAAAGAACCTAGTGCCTGCACATTGTCCCATTACCTTTTCTCCCTCTGATGTCCTCCTCACAGTGACTAGATAAGAATTTACTTCTGCCGTTGTATTTATGTAGTAAGTAATTTAGGTCTTCCTGTAGCTACTTACCTTGGTTTCCTTTTATTTTTTAAAATAACTTCCTGCCAAGAACTTTAAGTATGTTGTTAATAGTAATAATTTATAAATTTCCACTTAGGAACACTGAGGGTTTCTGTTCTTTATTTACAGTGAGTTATTTTGTTCAGATGGTGACAAAATTTCCTTTCCTCGGGATTGGAAGAGAATCCAGAGGATGCATCGTAATTCATAGGAAACAGAAATGGTTCACTTCATATGGTCTGCAGTCAGTTAAGACAGCTTTTCCTAAATGCAGAGCATTTGCTGTCTGGTCTGGTACTATTCGACTTGTGGTTATTGAGCACCGGACATGATCCTGGACTCTTAATACAACTGAGAAACTTAAGTTTGAATGGTTTTAACATTGATGTAGGCACAGAGGATGTGGTAACAGCCATGGGTGTGAGATGGGACAAGGTTAGGCCAGTGAAACGAACGGAAGCTTGCTGAAAAGGCCCTTCCTTCAGATGGAAAAGTTGAGGCTTTGTGAAGTGATGTCTTTTGCCTCCTTTTCCTGATCTTGAATGTCAGAAAAATGCCTCGAGTTACAACAGCTGTTTAGAACCACCCACAAAATGGTGAATGTGAGAATAACAGTTCCAGTTCAGAGAGGGTGTGCAAGTTAGTCGGTGATGGGTGGCACTGCCACACTCCTGACCAGCATGGGCAGCTGCGTCTGCTGTGCTTACTGCTGCGTGAGAAAAATAAACTTGTTTTTTTAAGAGTCCAACCATGGGTGTTCCTGACTGACTGACTGACATAGCATCACTGCTCATGGACACTTCGGTTTAACACATCAGAAATGCTGCTTCACAGTAGTGTTTAAAACAAGAAGACGATCCCATATAACAAGAGTATCTCATTGCCGGGCAGCACCTGGCATTCGGATCCAGCAGACAGGATCTTTTTTTAAGGGCAAATTTCCTTAACTTTAATCATAAGAACATCAGTTTCAGGGCACAGGAGGAATAGGAGGAAACAGAAATGTGAGATCAGTGTTGCTGTATGCTAAAAGCATATTATTAAACTGTCGATTAGTAAATATTTCAAGGACCGTTTTAGTTTATTAACAGTAGCCCATTTGTTCTCAAATTCACTTCTTTTCATAAAATTAGGATTTTGGAAGTGATTTAGTTACACTCCATTTTAAGAAAGAAATTTGAGGTCTGGAGAGTTGGCTCTATAGTTAAGAGCTCTCACTGCTCTTGAGAGAATTATGTTCAGTTCCCAGTACCACATGGCAGCTCACAACCCTAACTGTAGTGCCATAGGATCTGGCATCCTCTTCAGGCTCCTCTGGGCACCAGGAATGTGCATACATACATACATACCTGCAAAAACACCCATACATAGAAAATAAAAATAAAATATTAGAAAGAAATTTGAAGCTCAGAGAAATTGATGTAATCTGTGATAGAGCAGGATGTCATAAGTTCTCAGATCACAGTTGTTTGTGATATCCCATGTATGTGTCTGCCTGGTAATGTGTTATCCTGTTCTAGGGTGACAAGAAACAGAATTTGTGTGTGTGTGTGTGTGTGTGTGTGTGTGTGTGTGTGTGTGTGTGTGTGTGTTCGATGGAATTAAGATTATTTCAACTTGTAAAACAATTTTTACTTGAATAATTTAATTCAACTAAATTGGAGAATTCCAGTTTAGATTGAATTTAAACTGAATTACCAATAAACTATTTCATTAGTAGTCAGTGTGAACTCTTTCAGGATAGAACTATTTTCACCCTTCTTCCCTTTGAGCCTCTGATGCTCCCTATTTTCCTGCTCACCCTTGACAGGCAACCTCCTTGTAGGCAGAATCCTCTTCCCCCAAATTCATATTCATTCTGTTTTCATTTTTGTCTGCCTACTTGTAGCTTTCTTTAGTAGAATTTCAAGATACTTCAAGATTTATAAGGAATTGTGAAAATAGGGCAGAGATTCTCCCTACTATGAAACCACAGTGAATTGTCAACAAGAAATTGATATTATAGCAGAACTGTTAGTTCAGGTGCAGACCTTACATTTTACAATTAAAGACTTTCTTCCTCCTTATAAAAAAATTACATAGAGCTTTATCTTACCATTATTTCAGTTAGGATCCAGAACTTTCATATAAGCTGCTGTTGCTCTGTAATAGTTGTACTCCTATACACCTCTGATGTTCAGTATCCCTGGAATGTTAAATTTTATCATTTTGATGTGGAGTCATAAACTATGTAACCTTTTGAAACTGACTTTTTTTTTCACTCATGATATTGTCCTTTTAAATACCCACTTTGTTTATTTCAGTGATTTTTTTTCCTTTCGATCTCCTGCTTTTTATGCATGTGCCACACCTGTCTATCTCTTCACCATGGAAGAACAGTTGCATTATTTCCAGTTTTTGTCTGTGACAAAGTTCCTATAAATATATATTTAGCAGTTGTGGAATGGACATAGATTTTTATTTCTGTAGAATAAATACCTGAAGTGTGATTGCTGGCTGTATGATAAAAGTGTGCTTAGTCCTACTGGAGACTGCAAATCCCTTAAGAATAACACCAGTTTTAAGTGATCTTTCTCCCCCAAAACATGGTAGTGAGTACCTCTTAATTGTTATAGAAAGCCGGTAGCGTTTTCCTGATACCAAAATAAGAAAACAAAGAAAAGATACTGCCATAGGGAAGTAGAGACTAATGATTTATAAGTGCAGATACAGAACATTAGCACAGCTGTATCAGAACTGTAAGTCTGATTTAGTATTTGAAAATCATATTTTATACTAAAAAATTAATATAGAAAAAGCATTTGACAAGCTTCAGTTCCCATTTATGATTCAGAACAAAACCTCAGAAACTAAAGGAAACTTCCCCAACTTGATGAATAGAGTCTGCAGCAACTTAATGATGACAAACTACGTTCTCTGTAAGATTGGGAGCAAAGACTACTCACTCTCACAGATTTTCTTCAATGAGGTACTTTATATTTAAAACACTGTAACATCATAGGGAAAGGAAATACAAGGCTTATAAATTGAAGAAGAAGAAAGAAAATTGCATGTATTTCCAAGTAATAAGTTTGTTCACGAAAAAAAATTCCAGATAATCTCCAAGAATTTGCTGAACTCACCCATGAATTAAGTAAGATCACAGATCAAAGGTCAGTCTCCCAAATTGACTCTTTTCAAAATGACTAGTGCCAATAAAACGTAGATGGGAAAACATTTTTATGGATTGAAGACCTCAACATACTAACATTAGTTTTCCCAAAGTGGATCTCTAGACTTAACATAATTTCTGTCAAGAATGTACATTTACTGCAGGTTAACAAGCTGATTCTAAAGTGTATGGAACAGCCACTGAAGTAGAGGAGGAAAAGCACTTGAAACCAAAACCGAGAGATCTTGATAGTATATGTTAAGATACAGAGTTAAGGGAGAACAGGACTCTTTCTTTCGGGTGATAAGCATGTAGATCAGTGGGATAAGAGAGCCAAGAAATAGACCCATGGCTGTAGGGAAATTTGATTGCAATAGTGTCCAAAACAATGGAGGAATTGTGTTGGGACAATTTAAAAAAGTACACTGGAACAATTAGACAATCAACAAAATCGACAGCAAAACCCTCTGTGCCACACCTGCTTTATTATAACAATTTAACTCAAAATGGACCTTATAAAAATGCAAGACTAAATCTTGTAGGAATAAATGAAGAAGGAAATCTTGAGCTAAGATACTTACAAGTGACAGCAAAGTTCCTTTTCTAAATTGAATATTGTCAGAATTGAAAACTTATTCTGTAAAAGACCCTATCAAATAGAATGATAAAAGAAGCTATAAACCAAAACTTTGTAAGCATAAAGTCAAAATGCTTATGTCCACAATATATAAAGAACTCTCACAACTCATGGAGAAATGATAATCCAATGAGAAAATGTGCAGAAGAGTTCAAACAGACACTTCACATAAATCTTTATACAGACATCAAATATGCACATGGAAAAAATGTACCTATTACTGGTTATGTGCAACTTAAAGGTATGGTATGAGATACTGCTGGACACCTATTAGGATACATAAAATGTAACTGAAAGGACTGTGCTGACAGGACTGTACTGACAGTGACGCAGAGTAACTGCCTTTCACAGATGCTAATAGAAATATAAAATGGTTAGCTCTTAAGGAGCTGAGTCACTCATAGATCATGTACCTTCCACTGGAGCATTTACATACAACTTCATGTTTTTGGATGACTATCTTGCACTCAGTACATTGCCTGATTCCATAAATGGGAGATAATCTTCATTTTTGTTCATGATATCCTCCCTGCCTGATGCCTGCATATAGTACACATGTGAGTGAATTAGGAAAGTAACATTCTGGAAGTAGAAGTGGGAGAACCTTGTGATCTAGGCCAGCTGAGCAACATAGTAAGACCTTCTCTCACAAAACAAAGGATGGGTGTGTTGTTTACATAGCATGTGCAAATTCCTGCATTCAATCCCCATCCCACACAATAAAATGCATTATTCACATTAAGGTATAGCTTAATAAAATATACTTCCAAAACGAGTATCCTCACATCTTCACTTTGTTCCTTAGCAAAAGAAATTGCCAGGGGGAGTTACTTCCCAAACATAATCTGTTTAAAGAGGCATTAAATGGTGGTTCTTGAGTACATATGATTAGATTGCAGAAGGAACCCTACTGCCTGGATCTACTAGATGGGAAATACAGTCCAATAGTTTATATGTGATTTTACTTGGGGGAGTTTGTTGGGGATCAAATCCAGGGCCTTGGCCTTAAACACATGAGAGCTATACCCTACAATTTGTGTTTTAATCCCAGCTATTTGTGTTTTAATGTATCTGTAAGATAATCCTGAAAGCCAGTAGAGTTGGAAAAGCATTGTTAAACTTGACTCTTGTTGAACAAAGGAGACTGGAAGAAACATGGTGCTGTGGAGATCTGTATGTTATGGTCTTTGCTTCCTAAATTTTCTTCATTGTATTATATTTTTCTTTTCTATTTTATTTTCTTTCTTCAGCTCAAATTTTTTTTCAGACAAACCTTTCCACCCTAGTTAGTATCATAAAGAAATGATGCATATGTATTTTTTATTTTGGAATTTTTTCTCTTTAATTTTAAAATAGTATATAAGCAATTTTATTACTATTTAATTTCTGAGAAGTTGGGCTTAATTATTTTGATTCATGTTAATTGTCCTTAACAGCATCATTAACCTTAGATATTTATAAAGCAGGCATTGGTGTTCATATGTAAACATCTGTCTAGATGTATATAAGTACACATCAATATACTTTCATATGTGTAGTTTTTTGCACTCAGCTGTAATCATCTCCATAATGTACAGAAGATACCAGCAGAAAGCAAGAACATTGAGTTCTTTAGTCATGTTCTTCTATGATTTATAATAGATTCCAATATCCAAAAAACTAAATTAGAAGCACATTTCAAGAAATCACTTTTCAAGTACCTTTTAGGCAAATGGGTGAAAATTATATGAAAAGGTAACATCTTGTGAAACCACTTGGTAACAGTGTCTGCTGTCCACATCGATTTGAAATCAAATTGAAGGTCTCCAGAGTGGGAATGAGGAACCACTGATTTCAAATGTTGGGCTCAAATGACAGCTGAATTTGGATCTAATTTCGGTTTATTGGCCTACCTGTCATTCTCAGTAGGTCAGAGAGGATCAGAGACAATACAGCCCCATTGTTTGGTAAGTCCTCAGTGCTTAGAGCAAACCACTGGAATACAGAAGCCTATAATTTTTTAAATTAAAACTTTTTGTTGGGGAGTCAGGGTGGTGACAAAAATGTTGAAGATATACATACATACATGCATACATACATACATACACACATATGTAATGTGTGGGTATACACATAGACATATATAAATGTCTTACTAAAAGGAACTTCAAGTAGTACCTTCTATAGGGTAACAAACAGTTGATCACCAGTGGCAGCCTGGAGTATGGACTGCAAACCTAGCTACCCTGCAGTGTCGGGAGCTCGTTAGTGTATCTGACAGCCAGCTGGCAGCTATCATTTTGTTTTTATGAATATGCAGGATAATTTTAAAATAGAACAATTCATGATGTATACCCCATATGACCACAATGTCTGCACAAAAGCATTATTATGGGGATTAGAAAAAGAAAAACTTCAAGATAGGACAGTTAAAAGTGTTGAAATAGTTACATTTTTTTTTTTCATTTTGAGGCAGAAACTGCTATAGGCTTCTTGATCATATTCTTTAATTTCCCACAAGGAAATATTGACTATTCTATAGCATATTTTGTGGTATTAACTTAGGTTAATAGCATTGTATTTGTAATTAATGTATTAATCTCAAATTTGGTTGATTAGTTTAAATTCATAATTTAGCAGTCATTGATTTGAAATAAAAAGGAAATCTTCGTGTTCAGTTCTATACTTTTCCTTTCACAAGCCTGTAGAAGTTCGCCACCTAGAGTTGTAAATTTTTTGAGTTATAGAACCCGCAAGCCAGGTTGGTGTTATTTTCAACTCCAAAATTTTATTCAAAATCATGCCAGATGTTAGAATCATTGTGGAACATTGTTATATATGTAATCTTGCTTTTTGACATGAAACTTTCTTAAAATTGCTGTGTATGTGATGAATATTTTTATTTAACTATTCCAGAATCAGTGTTTCACTTCATCTGTCCATTTGAGATAAATAACAGATCGAGTTCAAGAGTTACAAGTTTTAAAGCCTGATTCAATAAACTTAGTACTAATTTTAACATATGATTATTAGTTAAATAATTTTTATAAAACAGTGCATATGTGTATGTCTAACAAATGCATCATCCTTTATCCTTAGTGTGTTCAATGGGTTTATAAGTGTAATTGTATTAATTGAGGGCATAGCCATTGAATAATCTTTGATGCTAGAAATTTGCATATTGGATGCAGATCAGCCTGTATTCCAGTAGGAAACGTTTTCAAATGCTCATACAATGTAAATTTAAAAACCCTTTTATTTGGTCCCTATGGTCTTTCAAGTAGTATTGTGGTTTAAATTTGGAATAAACTCCATAGGCTCGTGTGTTTGAACACTTGGTGTTCACCTGGGGTGCTATTTCAGAAGTTTATGGAACCTGTAGTAGGGAGCTTCCCTGGAGGAAGTAGGTCGCTGTGGGTAGGACTTGAGGTCCCATAAACAGAATACTGTCCAAACTCAGCTTAGGCAGTGTGGCCTCATATTCCTGCTGGCATGACTTTCCCATGATGGGCTATATTTCTTTTTAAAGCATGAATGTAAGACAAACAAACAGACAAACAAAACCCTTCTTTGAATTTGCTTTCGTCACAGCAATGAGAAAAGTAAGCAATATACAGGCGGACATGATACATGCATTTACTTGGAACAAACTATTAAGGAGGACTGGTTTTAAAATTTATTCATAGGAGTAAAGGTCTTTAATAGAGACACTATTGCTTAAGATGTTGAGTCCTCTCGGCTGTCCAAGTAGACAGTGCTAAAATGCATTGATGTGTACTAGTGAGTGTGATTGAGATTTCATAAACACCAGTAAAAAAAAAAAAATCTTTACAGACCTGAAACCTAAGCAATTTACAACAGTCAAGAGCCTCGGTCCTTTTTTTGAAAAGCAATCCCTGTTCCTCATAGTTCTTGCAAATGGCACCATGTAACAAGTGGAATTTTTATTTGAGATTGGAACGTTTGAGGGCAAATGGTATTTCTTATTAGATGATCCACATGAGTCCAGATTGCTTGCTGAGCCAGTGCTTCCCTTCACTGGTATTTTGTATTCATGCCTTCTATAAACTGGAGCAAATGCCCCTGTAAAGTGCCTCTCCTGTCAATTTCCCTTCTCTAACATGCACTGGCCCTAAAGTGAATGCTGAGGAAAGTGTGCTGATTTCATACTTTGTCTCCATGCCAACTGATGTCCGTGAGGAATATCAAAGAAGTGCTAAACTTCTCAACACTCAAAATGAGGTTATCAGACTGTGAATTTAATTAGCAACATTTGAAAGTTGTATGTTGGGTTTATTTTTAATTGAGTATGACAAATTTTGTTTAAAGCACAGCAGGAATGCCTTGATAGCAGCTACATTTTGCAGAAATTCAGAGTGAAAGATTTATGAAATTTCCCAATCTGCTAGGAATATGAACCAGACAGAAAAATTATCCACCAAGTTACAGTAAATGTCAGTGGTTTAAAAAAAAAAAAAAACTAAACCCAAACTTACTTTTCAGTTCTAAAGGATATATACGTTTTATTTATAATATAGCCTAGAGGCTTTATGCTACCCAGAGTATCTTGCAGTTGCCATGGGGAGCTCTGTTGTTCGTCAATGCAGGGTTTCCTGCTTGGCGTGATCTATATTTATGATGGCATCTGTGTTTGCTGGTTGTTGCGTTTGCAGTGGAACTTGTGTTTTGGCCAGTTGAAGAGAGGGAAAAGAAAGCAAATTGAACTTGACTTCTTGGCAGTGGAGCCGAGGCTTCTTGTTTCTTGCAGCTATTCGTTCCAAGAACACAAACCGTAACTGCAGTCGTGTTCTCTTGTTCTATACACATGTCAGGCTTTTCTAATAATATACAAGCTCAGCAGATAGCAGTGCACTGTCAGTTGACAGGGTACTCTTAATTGGAATTTTAATACGGGAAATTTGCCTGTGTAGAATGCCTGAATTTTATAGGTTTTTATCAAAGAGGAATCATTGATATCATGTAATGTATGATTTACTTAAAACAAGTGGAAATTTTCTTTTTTTTCAGATTTCTCAGACAGGATTTCCCTATCACCGAGACTAAATTTTAACTCTTGATCCTTTTGTCCCTGTACCTTCCAAGTGCTAGGATTACAGGCATGTGCTGCCTCATCCAACCACAACTGAAATTCTAAATGAACTAATTTAAAAATTCTGCCCTCAGCTTTAATAAAAGAAGCAAGATAGGAAATAATAGTTAATTTATTAGTGTCTGGTATTTCTTAAAAACAAATTCTAGTGTGTAGTTTAGATTTATCATATGGCATAGTTCAATACAGCTTTACAAATCTGTCTGTGTCTACTACATAATCCTGTTTGATGTTCATAGGATTATCATGCATCTAAAGAACTATCAAGAAAATAGAAACACCTTAATATAGGCCTTTAATATAAGGAACTACTGTATAAATATATAAATTAAGTCCATTGTAATTTATGTATTTTTTATTTTAATATTTGTAGTATTGGAGGCAGCATTTGATTAAACATGTACTTAGAATGTTGTATGTCCCAGTTATGTCTGTACATATGTGTAAAGAACATGATAGATAATTATTTTATTTTTAAATCTTGCCCTCAAGGAGCTTTCATTTAGTTTGAACCATAGTTATATAGGATAGAAAATTCTTTATTATCACTAACCAGCTTTCCAGGATGTTATTGTAAGAATAAAGTACAATGTCTCATAAATTAACATTTATGTTTTTGATGTGTAATGAGTACCTTCAGTTGAAGATGAAACTAAAGGTTTGGTTTTCTGGTCACACCTTTAGGTGGAAAGTTATTTTGTTTGTTTGTTTTAACTCAGGGTCTCTATGTAGCCCTGGCCATCCAAGAACTTGCTATGTAGACCAGGCTGTACTGGAACTCAGAGATCCTTCAGTCTCTGCCTCCCAAGTGCTTGAATTGAAGGCATATGCCACCATGGTCAGCATATTCCACCACTGCATGGCATGCCCCAGTCATAAGGATGAGAAAACAAAACGTCTTTTCAGGCACTGGTTTTATGTCTTTCTAGCTAGGATAAAGCATTTAGAAAACCAATGGAAAGGATGAGGCACAGCATTTGTATATTAAAACAGATATTTCCAATTCAATTTAAAACTTATAAGGATTGAAACTTCATCTTGGTGGATCTTTCCTATGATGAGTATGTAATGCCCTTCTTGATCTCTTTTGATTGATTTTAGTTTGAAGTCTATTTTGCTGGATATTTGGATGACTATGCCTGCTTGCTTCTTAAGGCCATTTGAATGGAAAGTCTTTTCCCAGCCTTTTATTCTTAAGTAGTATCTATCTTTGAATTTGAGGTGTGTTTCTTGTATGCAACAGAAAGATGGGTCCTGCTTTCATATCCATTCTGTAAGCCTGTGTCTTTTCATAGGTGAATTAAGTCCATTGATATTGAGGGATATTAATGACCAGTGATTGTTCATTCCTGTCATTTTTTGGTGGTAGTGTGTGTGTACTTCTCTTCTTTGGGGTTTACTGCTGTGGCATTATCTATTGCCTGCGTTTTCAAGGATACTAGATGTAAAAGAAAGATGACTAGACTGCTACTTACAACTCCAGGGAGGCTACCTAGAAAACAGGACCTTAAGAAAGACACAGGGATCGCCCAATGACAGAGAAATGGATGAGATCTACATGAACAACCTAGACGTGAGTGGGGTAATGAAGGGCAAGGGTTGAGGGAAAGAGAGCTTAGGGGAGCGGGAGATCCCAGCTGGATCAGAGAGGGAGAACAAGGAATAAGAGACCATGATAAATGAAGACCACATGAGAATAGGAAGAAACAAAGTGCTAGAGAGGTCCATAGAAATCCACAAAGATACCTCCACAGTAGACTACTAGCAATGGTTGAGAGAAAGCTCAAAATGACCTACTCTGGTGATAGGATGGCCAAACACCCTAATTGTTGTGCTAGAAACCTCATCCAATGACTATGGGAACCGGATGCAGAGATCCACAGCCAGGCCCCAGGTGGAGCTCCAGGAGTCCAATTGTCGAGAAAGAGGAGGGTTTGTGTGAGCAAAAATTGTTGAGACCAAGATTGGAAAAAGCACAGGGACAAATAGCCAAACGAATGGAAACACATGAACTATGAACCAATAGCTGAGGAGCCCCCAACTGGATCAGGCCCTCTGGATAAGTGAGACAGTTGATTAGCTTGATCTGTTTGGGAGGCATCCAGGCAGTGGGACCGGGACCTGTCCTCAGTGCATGAGCTGACTGTTTGGAACCTGGGGCTTATACAGGGACACTTGGCTCAGCCTGGGAGGAGGGGACTGGACCTGCCTGGACTGAATCTACCAGGTTGAACTCAATCCCCAGGGGAGTTTTTGCTCTGGAGGAGATGGGAATGTGAGGTGGGCTGGGGTGAAGGCAGGGGGCGGGCGGGAGGGGGGAGAACAAGGGAATCTGTGGCTGATATGTAAAATTAAATTAAATTATAAAATTAAAAAAAAACTTATAAGGCATATCTGTAATTTTCAATTAATCTAAAATGCCTCTGGGACAGTATCTTTATTACTACTATTTTTTTTAACTATACAACTAACACCACTGGGGATTTTTGTTGTAGACTGTAACAGTTATGCCTTGATCTTAAGAGAAAGTTGAGAGTGATGAGCTTTCATTTAAAAGTAAAATACACGATTTCAAAAATGATATCAATTCTTATATTTTTCACTTATCTTAGAAGAATGTTTTGCCAACCATATTTTTATGTAAGAGCTTTGGTTTAAATTTCAGCGTTATTTTCCTATTTTTTAAACAATCATGATTATTATTAAAAATATTTGTCTCTGCTCATTTGAAGTACACTTAAAATTTCATGACAGTGTTCAATAAAAACTAGTAGTAGTTATCTTGGGTGATAGAACACTAAACTGCATCTTTTTCTGGAACAATAAAAACCTTTAAATTAAAAAGTTCCATGCAATTTCTTTTATTTTCTACTGATTAGATGCTTATTTCTGAACCTTTTGAATGAATAACTTCTTTCATAATAATGCATGATTTTGACACTTCAAGAATTTGTTTTCCAGTTTCCATGCCATGTTATAAAGATGACTTTAGCAAAAACAAAGTTTCAGAATTATTCTATTTTATTCTCATATTATGATGTGATGGTTAATTTTGACTGTCTATTTGATGGGATCTGAAATACACTAAGAGGTATTCCTATGGGTAGGTCTCTGAGGTAATTTCCAGGAAGGATTACCCAAGGAAAAAGATGCTCTGAAAGGAGATGGGTAGAACCTTGTAGCATCAGTCCAAATACAAAGAGATAGGTTGCAGGAGAAAATCAGAGTTTCCTGTCTTGCCCCTCATTGGTAAGTACAACTATCCCATTGTTGCTACTGCTGCCTCCCAGGGACTGAAGAACTTTGACTCTGCAGGAATCTCCCAGGTCTTCAGGACTATACTGGGACTGCTGAGATGCTCTGTGCATTGAGCTGCGACTGGTTTATCAACCTGCCCAGTGTGAAGCCATTCTTGGATTGCCTAGTCCATGTAAGCCATTCTAATAAATCATATTTTCTAATGCATGCACTCTGTTCTATTATTCTACATAACCCTGATCAGTAGAGATGGTGTTGCTACTTAGTGTATCTCCACATATATACTACATACAGTAGCTTTTACTCCCATCTAAAGTCAAATTGGATAGAAGCATCACTATGTTTAATCAGCATCAGTTTTTGGCATAAAGAAGTAGTGATACATGTTTAAAAATGATGATCAAAAAAGCAAGTGGTTCCAAGGTTGGTCAATTTGAGGTAAATTTACACATTTATCATATTTCAGCATTTTCTTATATTATCTTTCATCAACCACTGATTATGGATATAAATTTCATTTTAAGGGAACAGAAGTAGGTTCTTCAAAACTAAGTAATAACCAATGCCTTTGTGATGTCCAGTAGTGATCTTTTGGTTCTCAGGCGGGGCTGTGATGATACTTGGGGCAATTGTCCCTGATCCTTGATGATCTTTCTCATTCTTGCTCAGCTGTACTTACAAGTTACTCAAGTGTTTCATTTGTAAATAAGAATTTAAGATATAGTTTTCATGCTCATTTTAAGACAAATGCAACTGTCCTTTTGTGGGATCATTATCCTCTAGAACCTTGTGAGTGGAAAACACCCAAATAGTAACTTATGGGAAATTTAATGCAGAGAGAGGAGAGCAGGGGTTTAAGGACTAGAGTGTAAGGCTTGTTGCAGTTTTGAGAGTTGAAAGAAAATAATTGTAAAGGAAAGAGAATATAGGAAATATAATTTACAGAGTTCTGTGTGTAATAATGAACAGGAAGAACAGAACTCAGAAGATGATACAGTTGTCAGAGGCCTCAAAACAGGTTTCAGCGTATAGAAGAGGCAAGTTGCATTCTGTGGTATGCAGAATATGCATTTCTTGCTTTCACATTAGAATTGGGCTTTGGGCTTTGTGTGTGATATGTTACTCATTCTTACCTTGTATGCCCAAGGCTTAATAGAGTCTTAACCAGGATGGATACCAAACTCTGATCTTGGTAGTACATGCCTGATGTTGACTTCAAGTTAGAAAGATCTAAGATGATCATTTTTAAGGACTTCATGAATATTGATTTCCACAAATGATAGCACTCATCAGGGTAGTTCATAGTATTGATAATTTGAAGGCTGGAAAAGGAAGACAAAATGGTTGTTAAATGTTAAATAATGGAGAGCAAAAGGATGGTTAGTAATTAAATCACTTGGATTTTTATCTATAATCCAAGAAGATTATGGATTCTACTTCTACCTTACTCGGGTCTTACTTGTAGTCATTGTGAGTCAATACCACAGCAAAGCACACTTTTTGATTTTGTAGGATCATAGATATTTTGTCTTTTTAAAGTAGATGCCAACTTAAATTTTTAAAGAACATCTATGGAAATGTGCTAATGCTTGTATTTTGTCAACAGATGAAGAAAAAACAAGAGGTACAATCAAATACACATTTGTAAATTTCTAAAAAAAAGAGCAACTAATGAGGGAAATATATGAATACAATCCTCAGAAGTTTCTAGACAAAATTTAGTTCAGGAGCTATATATATAAATATATATATAATAAAATAATAATATATAATAAATATAAATATATATAAAATAAAAAGCAGGATGTTGTAGGAATCTAAAAGAAGAAACAGAAAAATAGTCACATTATCAGAGAGTCACATTATAGTCACATATATGTCATGCTACGAAAAGTATACTTTATCAGTACATAATTGAAATTTACTGAAGTATTGGGAGTAACATTGTCTTATTGTCATGAATGTAAAGCAGACATGAACTGATGGAGAAAGGAGTGCACAGAGTATTTTACCTGAGGCAACAAAACAAAAAAACAACCCTTCAGGAATTAAGAGGAGGGAAATGAGCAGATGTTAGAAAGATTAAAACTTAAGATCTAGATGTGGTGAGAAACACTACAGTCTAGTAAAAACTGTTTTTCATTCACTTATGTGACTGCCTTAATAATACACCATTTAATAGGAAAAAAAATATAGATAGACAATATACATATTTATTGCAAGGCACTTTAAAATAGGAATATGTTTTTTAAAAGTTGAGCTACATGGGATGCTATCCATCTTTGCAACTGGAATCATAAATAAGATAAAATTTGAATAATTAAAAAAATACCTTGGAAAACTAAAAATTAATACATTAAAACACATATAGAAAAGTACATTTTACTAACATACAGTTAGAGTATTAAGGCTCTGGACATTAGATTGTTTTGGTTAGAGTTTAAAATAAGTTACTTACTCACTACAAGCATTTTCTCTTGGCTTTTGTTTTAGTTAGAGTTTTCTATTGCATAATGGAACACTTTGACCTAAAGCAACTTGGAGAGGAAAGGGTTTATTTATTTACAGCTCTCAGGTAATAGTCCATCACTGAGGGAATTCAGAGCAGAAACTCAAGGCCAGAACCTGGAGTCAGGAACTGAAGCAGAAGCCGTGGAGGATCACTGCTTCCTGGCTTGTCCCTTGTGACCTGCTTAGCCTACATCTTAAGCAAGCCAGGACCTGCCCAGGGGTGACACCACACACAGTGAGCCTGACTTTCCCATGTCAGTCTCTAAGAAAATGCCCCACAGGCTTGCCTACTGGAATTCTTATGGATGCAAATTTTCAATTGAGGTTCCTCTTCCCAGATAACTCTACTTGTCTCAAGTTGACAGGAAATACCAACCAGGACAGATTCCTAGCTGTCATGAGCTAAAAAGCTGTCCTCCAGCACAGTGTGTACATCACTGAGACTGAAATCTTTGAAGAAATAAACCACAACAAACCCTTCCTTGAGCTGTGTCCATCAGATATTTTTTAGTTGAGTCTCCTGAGTGCAGAAAACTGGTACAAGAATTGGGGTCATTGTTGTGCCTACATAACCATGTAGTTCAGAGCCTTTGGAAGTGGCTCGTGGGAACAATTTGGAAAAAATGTAGATATGTGAGTAAAGAAGTCCTTAAATGATGTAAGTAGAGTGTAATACAGGAGCTCCAAGGACCAAATACTGACAGAAATGTTGAAATAAAAGCTGAATTGAGGAAATGGTTGTCAAAAGTGTATGAGGATCTCAGTTTGGATGTCCAGCATACATGTTTAATAAGCTACATGTGATGGTACACACATGTAATTCCAGTGCTTGGACACATGAAATATCTGCCAAGGAGAGCGGCAAGCAACAGGAAGTCAGCACAGGAGAGAGGCTGCATAGACTGCCAGTAGAAGTCTATACCATTCTACCACATGCTCCAGTCAGTACTGGACAAGAAGGTACAGGATGTGTGTGTGTGTGTGTGTGTGTGTGTGTGTGTGTGTGTGTGTGTGTGTGTGTATGTGTTTATTATCTTTATTTTGTGTATAGGGAGATGCACATGGATGTGGAAATCAGAGGACAACTGCAAGAATTACTTCTTTTCTCCTGCCATGTGTGTTCTGTGGATGGGACTCAGGTTGTGAGCTCTGGTGACAGGTGCCTCAACCCATTGAACCACTTGTCAGCTTGGAGCTATGGCATTTAATATTTCACCTCTGTCTGTGTTGATTTGGTTCAATCTGCCTTCCTGTTCTCCTAGTTTTCCTTCTTGGAGCAGGAATATTTACCCTGTGCTATTGTATGCTAGAAATATATAATTGCCTTTTTAAATTTTACAGGGCATACAGTTATAGTAGTTTGCCTTAATTTTCAGAGGAGGCTTTGTACTTGCACTTCTGAATAACACTGAAATGGTTATGACTATGGGTACTCTTGAAGATTAACCTATCTGTAGCTAGAGTTTTCCTGCTTGCCCACAATCAGGACAAATCTCTCTCACCTGCCAGTCCCATAGCTGCTCAGACCTGACCAAGTAAACACAGAGACTTATATTGGTTACAAACTATATGTCCATGGCAGGCTTCTTGCTAACTGTTCTTACAACTTAAATTAATCCATTTCCACTCGGGAGGCAGAGCCAGGTGGATCTCTGTGAGTTCGAGGCCAGCCTGGTCTACAGAGTGAGATCCAGGAAAGGCGCAAACCTTCACAGAGAAACCCTGTCTCGAAAAACCAAAAAAAAAAAAAAAAAAAAAAAATTAATCCATTTCTATAAATCTATACCTTGCCATGTGGCTAGTGGCTTACCGGCATCTTCATATGCTGTTTCTCATCGTGGCGGCTGGCAGTGTCTCTGACTCAGCCTTCCACTTCCCAGCTTTATTCTCCTCCTTGTCCTGCCTATACTTCCTGCCTGGCCACTGGCCAATCAGTAATTTATTTATTGACCAATCAGCAACACACTTGACATACAGACCATCCCACAGCACCTATCCATTATGATATAGACATAGGATTTTTGGCAGCCCAGAACAGAACATGGGTTTTGATGTCAAGTTGACTTGTGATGCCTGGCCTTGGTGTCAAGAGGATTGGATTGAGAGATGCATAGATTAGTAAAGGTCACTTCTGTGTGTCTGCAAATCCGTTTCCAGAGAGGGGGTCACCTTGAGTGTGAATGATATATATTTAATAGATTGGGAATCCAGATGAAATAAAATGGAAGGAAGGAAGCTCATGGGCCTCAGTTTATTCCCTTGGTTCCTGGGCTGCTGCCATGCAGGAGATGGGAAGTTTTCCGACACTATGCTTTTCTTTCATGATATACTATCTTACTAAAACACCAGAGCAGTGAGTCGGGGACTATGGATAGAAACCTCTGGAACTGAGAGCTAAAATAACCCCTTCCCCATAACTTGTTTCTTTGTATGTTGTGTCATGGTGAAGAAAACTCTTGCTAACATCATAAGCTTAGCTCTGTTTGTATTTTCAAAATCCTTTGCACTCACTGAGATAGTGGCCTCTCTGTTGTGTCTATCTAGGAAAGCTTCAGTTCCTCAATTTACTTCAAGTCTTGAAATGCAAAGAGACCCTACATATTGGATGCTTAATCAACACTTGTTGACAGGGGACTCAGTGAGGAAGACTAGGAACTGAAGGTGGTTTTGGATATTGCTAATTTTGTTGTTTTGTTCTGAGGGTGATCAATGAAAGACTAGAGTCAATAGTGACCTTTGTAGGTCTGAATTGAACTTGTGTTTCTCTTTTCACAGAATTCCTATAGGGCTCATATTGTAGGATAAAATTCAAAAGCCTGTCTGTAGCTTATAGTATCCATCGTGATGTAAATCAAATATGTAAAAATATTTTAGTATTTGTGACCCACATAGTCTTCCACAATTCTTCAGCTTTGCCATTATAGTGAGAAAGCCACCAAAGATACTAACTTAATATGTGATACCATCCCAGTGAGGTTTTCTTCTTAAAATCAGGTGGTGAAACATAGTTTATTAAACTGGGATCTAGACTTTTCACAGTAGTGGCCCACTTTCCCTATCATCATCCTGAATTTCTACCAAATAAAACTTCCTTTTCAAGATTCAGATCTTATGATACTCCCACAATTTTCAAAAACATTTCTTACTTGAATTTTTAATTCCCCACATCATTTATGGAATGTGAAAACTCAGTAAGTAGGAAGATTTGAAAAACAACAAAAGGATATTTGTATTAATTTTGCATACACATCTTATAAAGTATATAGTTACAATTTAGTATTTTTAATTATTTAATTCATAGATTCTGATAAAGATGCTCATTTCAGATCTATAGGTGTTTTTCTATGCTAAGAGCTCCAACATTTGGCTTTTATGGCATCTGGAAATGCTCTTTTGGAAAGGTATGCGAAACATTTTTGAAAAATCCACTTAATGTGTGAATATACATGCTGAAAATGATGTTTCTTTTATGTGAGAATAGCTACTTGCCAATATTTAATACAAAGGTAAAACTCTTGGAAATTCTATTTGTGAGCATTCAAGCTTGATTTGATTCAAAACACTGTCAAATAGATTAGCTTGAGACCCAGAAAACAAAGAGCACCAGTTTTTAGCACAGCTATAAAAGATGACATTATTTTACCCACTTAGCACACAGTTTTATGTGTGCTTACAACATCTCTTACAACATCACTGTGGCTCAAAAAATTACTAAATCTTTATAGCAAGGAAATGAACGAGATTAGCAGCCCTGCACCAGAGCCCTGGATTAAAACATCCTTTGGAAAACAAGAGACTGGCCATATGTAAGAGGTGGGAAGAAGTTAGACACATCTGTCCACAAGAGGTTTGCATTTGAAAATGAGAAAAAGAAGGCAGTTCTTTACCACACAAAATGTTGTCTTATGCTTATCAGACCTTCATTTCTTAAGAGCAAATGATAAAATTGGATCTGGGATTTTGCAAATGGATTATGAGCTAGTGTTCTCTTCCCATTTTATTTATTTTTGTCGTGTGTGTGTGTGTGTGTGTGTGTGTGTGTATGTGTGTGTGTGTATGTGTAGCATGGCTGTACTGGTATATGGGCACATTTGGGCACGTGTTTGGAGGCCTGTAGTTGATGTGTGTGGCTTCCTCAATTGTTCTTCTTTTGGTTATTGGGATAGGATCTCTAACTGAACCTAGTGGTTACCAATTCATCTAGACTGGCAGGCCAGCAAGCCTTACAGGTCCTCCTGCCTCTGCCTCCCCAGTGCCTGGATTGCAAGTGAGATACTACACAGAGCTTTACATGTGTTCTGGGGATCTGAAGTCAGGTCTTCATGTTTCCATGGCAAGTACCCTTTCCTGTTTAAATATGGATATATCTATTCTTGGTACTTCAATCTAGGAAAGTTTCTTTTTAATTAAAATTTTGAGAGGGACAATCTGAAGGAATAAATTATATTAAATGAAGGCTATAACTGATAAATGACTTTTAGATCCTGTTTTTATGTTTTAAAATACCAAGCTTATACTTTTACACAGACCAAAAGCCACATACTTCCTCCCAAAACTAACAAGGCAAAAACGTTTCATAGGTTGGGATTATGGAGTGGCCTGAGTAAAGAATTCAAATCACAGGTGACCATATTCTACCATCTGGCAAATAGCCTTCTTCTGTAATAAACAACTGCAGGTCAGATAGGAAATACTCTGTACAATGAAAGACTACATTAACCATTTGAGTTCCCTCCAAACAAAGAATTCATAAGAAAGTAATTCAATAGAATCAAAGAACCTAAAATAAGAAGTGGAATCTGATTTCTCTCGATGGCAATTCTGGTCTCCTTAGCTTACGGGTCATTGATTTATTTTTCTCTTGAAAATTCACTAAGTTATTTACTTGCTGAATTCTAAGTATTGTTCAGCTATCCCCAGCTTATACCTGGGGATTAAAGCCAGGACCTTCAACGTGCAAATTCCTTATCTTCTTTTTAGTCAAATTCACTGTTTGTTCCTGTGATTTGAGTCAGTATCTAGCTCTTGATTCCTTAAAGCTGAGAACTCTATTCTTTTGCCATCTCCTTCCTGGCAGATTTTTTGCACAGTATGACTTAACTAGAAGGATATTGAACAGTGTGGCAGATTTGGATTTCATGAAATAAGATAGTCACCTGGTAAAAGCCAGCTCAAACACACGTTGTAAATGTTCAACTGCCAAACTTGTGCCTGTAGCTGTTTTGTGAGTTGCCCAACAGGAGTCATATAACATACCTTCTGTAGACAGAAGGGATCTCAAACAGCCTGAGTCCAAAGTTCCTAGAATCTTCCTCTTTGAATTATATGCTAAAGAAATTTATTTCACCAGTCACGTATCTGCTAGTTCTTTGTTTTCTTTTTCTTATGATTAACTCAAGGAGAATAATTGGTTCAGGGTGAGAAAAGCTATGATTCAATCCGACATTTGTGACATGAAAATGCCACGTGTGTATCTCTATGGATTTATAATGAGCAAAGTAATAGAATGTAGCTATGTTCAAGAAATAGACGCATTACAGTATACTAATCCAAAATCTTGCAAATATTTTGAGGAAAGTTTAAACTCTTCCCTTGGTTGTATGTCTGATTCTTTTCTTCATTACTAGTGATTTTACTGGCCTGTATCATTCATTTTATTTAAATGTGCATTTTCTTTGTAGAGTTTGAGATAATCAACAACAGTATGTCCTCTCACTTCATGGTTATAAGAGGTGTTTTGTGTCAACTCTAGAGGCAAGTTGGATCTGGGAGAATGGCACTGATAAATAAGGCAGACTAAAGTCCCATGCAATAGCCAACTTTATTCAAATCTCCAGACAACTTATTCTTTGAGGGTTAAGAAAGGTCTAATGAGCCGGGCGGTGGTGGCACACGCCTTTAATCCCAGCACTCAGGGAGACAGAGGCAGGCGGATCTCTGTGAGTTCGAGGCCAGCCTGGGCTACAAAGTGAGTTCCAGGAAAGGCGCAAAGCTACACAGAGAAACCCTGTCTCAAAAAACCTAAAAAAAAAAAAAAAAAAAAAAAAAAAGAAAGAAAGGTCTAATGAGTAAAGCTTTCATGAATTCACACTGTATACAATCACAAGGACAAGCTCTATGTGGCAAAAACATGTTTTTCCATAGAGGCATCTAAACGATAGTTTAAACATTTAATTGAATATCATCAACAAGCAATATGAGTAATCTGAAGTAAACTCACTCCTATCCACTGCACCTGGGAGGAGCATGGAAGCACATTCCAAGAATGGTTCTGTGTTTTGAAGGAATTGAGGTTACAAGATTCTTGTTTCCTTGGAGTTTTTCACCAGCACTCAGAATTCCCCTCACATGACTCCATTCCTGGATCATGTTCTGACGTTTTTGTATGATTCTTTTGATTGAACTTGAAAGCTATTTCTTAATTTCAAACAACTTTTTTTTCCATCTCAAAATATGAAAGACATATCCCTAGGTATAATGATACATGTCTATAATCCTAGCACTTGAATGATTGATGTAGGAGAAGCAGAGTTTGAGTCCAAATTGGGATATACCACATGATCTTGTACCAAAACAAGATATTAAAAAAATAAGCAAACAACAAACAAAAGTATACATATTTATTAGCAAAACTGGATTAAGAATAAACTTTTCTAACACAAAAATTTGCTCTAAATACAGAATTTTTGTAGTTACTATTATTTGGGCAAGGTCGTACTATATAGCACAGTCTGGCCTCAAAGTCATAAAGCTCCTCCTCAGTCTCCCAAGTGCTATGATGGTAGGACTGGGCTATCACACCTGGCTTAAACAAGTTTTAAGGTTTTCAAAATTGCTAATTATACTACATAAATATAGGGAATTTATTTAGTGATTCAAATAATTGCTGTTCTACTGGCATGTCTTAGGAAATTGCCCACCTTTACTCTACACAAAACACAAAATTTCTCCATAGCCATGTAGATAGTGAAGGCATCCTGCCGAATTACTGTGACTATCAGTAACATCAAGAACCCCTTATATTTCCCAAGTGGCAGATGTCTCATTTTCCTGTTGCTTATTTTTAATTCCTTTTAAATTGCTCATCTTTTCTACTCTCTGAGCCTTGCCTTAATTCTGAGTTAGCAATGTGTGTATTGACAGAAATTAGTTCCTTTAATAGTTATTATAAAATAATAGCTACTGGAAATTAACACATATCCTTAGACACATACATCTGCATTTACTGACACAAATCTATCATGCTTTAATTAATGCATCTGATTTCAAATATATAAGCCTTTAAAATGGGACATATATAAACAACCTGACTTAAGAACTTGTCTTTTATGTATTTACTTATCTAAAACTCAGCCTTTTAACATTAGCACCAGGAAAACACATTGGCATGGGAAGTAAAAGAAAGTATACTATCTTTCAGAGACTCCCCCAAAATCCCTTCATTCCATCTAGATTTATCAGTTCTTAGTTTGTTGGAATCCACCTGCTTTCTCTTTTCCCAGAAGTCTGAAATGATACCCTTGTACAAATGTCAATCTAGACTAATCAGGCAGACCTGGTTTAGCTGCCTGTATTAAGTAAATCAGTTTTAGTTTTCACTTGAGAAATACAAAGTACAGAATTGAGGCTTCATTTGAAAAATGTATAAGCCCTAGAACAGAGAAGAGAGGAGACGTACTATAGGGTGGGAAGTAAAATAACTTTTACAAACTAAATTTAAAAAAAAATTGAGTGGACTATTGTGATGATTCATTTTGTTCCCTTGACCAAATCTAGAACCATTTAAGGAGAATGTTTATATGAGGGTGGGCAGTGCCTATGGCTGTGAAAAACTGTAGTTAATTGGATTAATTTCATGGGCTGAATCCTGAACTAAATGACAAAGAGAAAACCAATTAAGCACTGGCAATGGACGCATTCTCTCTCTGCTATTGATTCTGGATGTGACTAACAAAAACAAAAACCCTTTCTCCTCTAAGTTACTTTTATAAGAGTGTTTAATCACAGCAATAGAGAGGAAACAGATAAAACCACTAAAGATGTATTGTATTGTATTGTATTGATCTAGATTGTATTTGTTTAGGTTTAGTTAGTAGCTTACTACTATCTTTTGAACACCTTTTTCAAAAACCTAGATAAATTAAAATGCTCATATATATATATATATATATATATATATATATATATATATATATATATATATATATATATATATATATATATATTATTTTGCAATACAATTCAGTTCTACATATCAGCCACGGATTCTCTTGTTCTCCCCCCCTCCCACCCCCCTCACCTTCCCCCCAGCCCACCCCCCATTCCCATCTCCTCCAGGGCAAAGCCTTCCCCGCGGACTGAGATCAACCTGGTGGACTCAGTCCAGGTAGGTCCAGTCCCCTCCTCCCAGGCAGAGCCAAACGATCCTGCATAGGCCCCAGGTTTTAAACTCATGCAATGAGCACAGGACCTGGTCCCACTGCCTGGATGCCTCCCAAACAGATCAAGCCAATCAACTGTCTCACCCACTCAGAGGGCCTGATCCAGTGGGGACCCCTCAGCCATTGGTTCATAGTTCATATGTTTCCATTCGTTTGGCTATTTGTCCCTGTGTTTTATCCAACCTTGGTCTCAACAATTCTCGCTCATATAAACCCTCCTCATTCTCGCTAATTGGACTCCCAGAGATCCACCCGGGGCCTAGCCATGGATCTCTGCATCCAGATCCCTCAGTAGTTGGATGGGGTTTCTAGCACGACAATTAGGGTGTTTGGCCATCCCATCACCAGAGTAGGTCAGTTCGGGCTGTATCTCGACCATTGCCAGCAGTCTGTTCTTTAAGTCCCTGAAAAAAGAAATTGAAGAAGATGTCAGAAAATGGAAAGATCTCCCATGCTCATGGATAGGCAGGACTAACATAGTAAAAATGGCAATCTTACCAAAAGCAATCTACAGATTCAATGCAATCCCCATCAAAATACCAACACAATTCTTCACAGACCTGGAAAGAATAATACTCAACTTCATATGGAAAAACAAAAAACCCAGGATAGCCAAAAGAATCCTGTACAATAACACAATCTCTGGAGGCATCACGATCCCTGACTTCAAGCTCTACTATAGAGCTACAGTAATAAAATGCTCTTATATTTTTAAATGCTTTTATAAGTTGGTAAAACCAAAATCCATGTCTGAAAACAAACTGGGAACCATGAAAGTTTAATTCTGGTTTTTGCTCTTGGTATGGAATATAAAATACCTATCTACCCAAACAGAAATCTGAAAGACTAAAATGAAAAACAAAATATTAAGAAAATTGTCTGTATTAAAACTAATGTGAGCAAAGTGAAAAACAAAAGTAAGAACTTTCTTGAAAAATATATCAGCACAAGTTAGTCCTCAATTAATCAAAACAAAACAAAACAAAACAAAAAAACAAAAAAAGAAAGGAAATCACTTAAATAAAGAATTTAGCTTTGAATGTCCATACATGACTTTGGTGATTTTGGTGACCTACAAGAACACAAATCACATTGAAGTGTTCAGCTTGAACCTAGATCTCAACCACATTTTACAGAAAGAGTTACAAGCAAGATAAACTCTCACAGTCAAAAAATTCATACAACATCAGGAATGCAAGATGTCATAAGTAAGAAGGATTGAAACATAAGGACCCAAAGTAAGTTACAGGAACTATTAACATCAGAGTTATCAAACTGAACAGAAAACAGGATTTAATAAGCTTGAAGGAGTGAAAGAGAACCTTGAGAACATAGGTAACAAGTGGGTTTTGAGCACCTATACAGAACTTCTAGAATTGGTTGTTCAAATTTAAAAGTCAATGGAAAGAGTAGCCAATCACCAGAATAGATATAGCGGAGGAGATAGTGAATTAAAGAATTTCTGAGGAAATGATCACAAACAGTGTCTAGAGACAAGAGGTTATGATGGAGAATACAGTAATTATGGAGAATTAAGGGAGGTGTAAGCATTTAGAGAAGTGGAAGGCAATTATAGAACTAATAAGAACAAGACAATATTCAGAAAGGATTTCCCACACAGAACTGGATGCATGTTTTACCTTCACAAATCATCTATATATTTAATCAGAAAGCTTTCCTAACTTTTTCTAATATTTTCTGTATCTTAAAAGTATAGTATACGAACAATAGTAATTTCTATATCTAGAGTTTGTGATCATCATGTGGCCACCATGTAAAGCTGCCTCATCTTTTCTGAATTTTCAATTGGGTACATTAAATTTTTAAATGATAAAGTAAATTTCATACCTAGAATGTAGATATATTTCAGATATTCTACTTTATTTTGAATAGAAACAATCACCACAGTTCATGCATGTGTCTCTTTCGTCTATTATTTGAGGTGAACAAAATAAAAAACAAGGTTAACTGTTAGGAGGGAACGAAAGCATCAGTGTCTCAAGCCAAGTCCACACTACACTAATTCAGCCCAGTATCAATTTCTTGGGTTCATAATGTCAGGCGCTAGAGACTAATGATTAGAGAGGTGATCCTGAAGATACTTTCAAGTCAATAAGGAAATGAGCCATCATTGATTATTTGCAATACCCCAACAAGTTAGGGGCTGTTAGTTCTGTAGGAAAGAGAAGGCACCTCCAGTGCAGTGGATTTCAAGAACTGTTCAGGAAACACACAACTTGTAGATCACACACACACACACACACACACACACACACACACACACACACACACGTGGAACTTAAGCTTTAAATTGTTTAGCCATTTGCAAAGGTCTGGTGGGTAGTTATGATTGACACATGGAAAAATACTTCTGTATAGTAGAGACTGTAGCTAAAATATTCAGAAGACTGTTTAGTAAGGTTTTAATAACTCAGCTTCAAGCAGAATGCTGCACTTGAGTTGGAGTTTCCTGCGGAAAAAGGATGTGTTTAAAGAGTGTAAGGCTAGTATGATCTATTGTGGAGACCTGGCAAGGGCAGAGGTATTTCCAAAATTACACATACTTCACTTTACCTTACCTTTCAAATAGAGTGATATTACTTCTCATTCTAGCCCATTTCCAAACATTATGAACAAGTAGACTTTTATCATGAGATCACTTTTAGAATTGAGTCTTTAAAAGACCTGTCCTAAGAATTTGGGCACAGTGAAGGTTTGGAATTTTTCTTTTCTACAATTCTATTTATTTATTTGTTTATTTCTCTATCAATTTCTTTATTTTTCATCCCTGCCACAGTTTTTCTCCCTCCTCTCCTCCCAGTCCCTCCCCATTACACCCCTCTGTTCCCACCTCCCCGTACAGAATATTCTTGAATTCTGTTGACTTTCTACCACACAGGTGAGGTGAGCATGGATTGTGTGTGTGTGTGTGGGGGGGGGGGGGGTGAAAACCTACCCTGTTGGGTGCCTCTGTCTTCTTTCCAAGCATTAAGCAGACCCAATTCTGCTTCACTTCCAAGAGTGCAGAGCTGTCAGATAGAAAAGAAAAACAAAGTACTTGAAGTTTCTTTTAAGGTGCAGATGTGGAGTAGTGTTTCCTTTCTTGGCTGTTAGAAGGTGCCTTCATCACGGTACAAAGGAATTTTCCTGATACCGTGGGGATTTATTGGCACAAGTTATAATATGCCACAGAGGTACCACTCCCCTCAGCAGAGTCATGTTTAATAGATGACCAGGCAAGTACACAACAGGCTCCTGACACACAATGTCCAGAGCCTGAAAAGGGGATGGGAAGTTTGAAAGGGGAGGGAAGGAAACAGAACAGAGAAATAAGTTTGCTGTTTGACCCCAACCTTGCTTAAATATAGAAATCAGAAAAATCAGACAGTTAAAAGAACAGCAGCCATTGTTCAAAGACATTAGCTTTTTGGCTAGAAGATGAGAGGTGCTCTTTTTAGCAGGCAGGTCAGCTAGGAGATATAGAAGAAAAATGAAGTTTAAAGAACTTCCTGATCTCAAAAGATTCTGGGAAGATTATTCATTGGATGCACTTAAAATGTCAAATTGGTAGGCCTTTAGTAATATACTTTTACCCCTTTATGTACCTTTGAACATGGATCTGCCTAAAAATAGATGTGGCAACCTGTATTAAAGGACTAAAACTTCAGCCTTCCATAGTCAGGCTTTTATTTGGACCTTTTAACTCATGATAAAAATCACAGTTCTCACTGCCAACAATGATAACAAAATACAACTGTTATATCAAAAAAAGTATCAATAAAATGACTCCTAAATGACATTGTGCTATACTCATAGATCAGTGTCTTGCTCACTCATCATCAGAGAAGCTTCTTCCTGCAGTAAGTGAGAACAAATACAGGAAACCCACAGCCAAAACTTAGGCAGAGAATGAAAGACCTTAGAACATCCAGCCCTAAACAAGATGTCTCCAACAAATCTCTCCCCTCAGGGCTCGGGGAAGCTGGTGGAAGAGGAGACTGAAAGAGTGTAATAGCCAGAGGGGATGGAGGACACCAAGAAAATAAGACTGTGTAAGTCAACATGAGCAAAGCTCTATGAACTCCCAGAGACTGAGGCAGAACGCAGAGGGCCTGCACAGGTCTGCACCAGGTCCTTTGCATATGTATTGTGGTTTCTAGTTTAGTGTTTTAATGGGATTCCTGGGTATATCAACAAGTGGGTCTCTGTTTCTTTTGTCTTCTCTTGGTCTTTTCCTTCTGACATAGAAATACCTACATAAATTTTGTTTCCTTGCAGTGTAGGGGGACTCTTGAGATATTTGTACATATGCTAACACTCTGATGAAGTTTGTCAAGGAGGGCTATCTCCCATATTTTGCTTTTGTTTGGGGGGGAGGTAGAATATATACATAATAATTGAGTAATTAATCTACAGGAAATATGGCTATTCTGCCAGTATAGATGTTATACTTTTAAAGGCTTTGCATGCTCATAAAAACTTTATACTCTTTGATTATCTTTAAAAATGTTCCTTTAAAGAGCAGAACTTTCAAGAAAATGGAACAATGTTGCCAAAGCCTTGTTAATTTCCATATATGTCTCTTGGGCTTCATTCATTTAAGAGATACTTACTGTGTGCCAAGCATAATTCAAAGTATTGGCAATACAATGAGAATATGATGGACATGACTCTTCTTATTAAATACTCATTGTTTGAGCTCTCAAACTCTTAGACAATTTTGGATCTGGTTCTAATTTAATATAATTAGAAGAAAGATTCCTTTGTATAAATCTAGATTGTTACTGAAATTATTTGTAATTGAAAAGGACTTGTGAAACACATTTAGTCTGAAACAACAACCCGTTCAAAAATCACTAGTAGTTCTAGATAAATCAGATTTTCCAATTTATGCTTGATGTGGTGCAATAGAACATATTTTCATAGATCTACAACAGCAGCACTTGGAAGAGAGGCATGCAACAAAATACAATTTTAAATTTTGCTTTTTATTTCTAAAATGGGTTTCTGTCATAACTCTGGAAAGGCATCACCATGTAAATTATCATTAAATAACTCTGGCATAATTTATGTTAAGAGGTTTTGGGCTGTTTATGTACCCTAGAATTTGCTAAAATTAGTAATGTGATATTCCATATTTAGCAAACCTACAGAGCAATGAATAAAGACTCATGTCTATTGGGGAGCACTGTTCGTTTAAATTCTTTTTGTGGCATTCATGAAATGCAAGGGACTTCCAACTCAAATTCTGCACTATTAGGCAGCGAGTTATACTCTGAACCAAACCAGATGGTGATCAGCTCTATTCTGATTATCAGCTAAGTGCAGGGATGGCTACCAGACTTTACTTGCATTGTTAACATTTGGAACAGATTAGCAGCAGTTAGGCTGAAATGAGAAACCTGCATTTTACTAAAAGGTTCAGAACATATCATACCATAAAATCTAAAAGACTAGTAAGAAAAATTATGAGGAAAAGAGTTCACTGTCTACCAAGTAGAATGTGTTATTTCTCTTTCCAAAAGAATGTTGATATGGAGTATTGGAGATTGGGGTCTGTTAGGCCATCAGCTTCCTGAGGTGCCCATTCACAACTTGTTGAGTTTATCTCTATATACATGATCAATATAGGTCTTGAGCAAGCAAGAATATTGCTTATACTTTGAAAGAAATTTTCTTTGCAAGAAGTTTGTGCATAACACATGCATACACACACATACACATATTTCATCATATACAGACACACATACACACATGCACACACCACACACATGCACATACATGCATGCACACATATGCATACACACACCAGCATCACATGCATATACACCTATATACCACACACACATTCATAGACAAAACACATGCATGTGCATACACACCACATATAAATACACACATGCATGCCATACACATGCATTCTCCAAATACACACCACATACACACCACACAAATATATAAATATACCATACATGCACAGCCACACACATATATACCATGCCCATATATCACACACAAATATACATCATACACACATAGTACACACACCCAAAGCACATACCACATGAACACACATACCATACACACCACACCCATAGCCACACCACCTACTCATACACATAACACAAACACACATAAACATGACACACACATATACACACACACCACCATGTATAAGTTGAGAGTTTCACCTGGTCACTGAGATGCATAAAACATTTCAGCTGCTAGAGTTTTTCTGTGCTCTTAATGTATTTGGTTAAATTCTCTGCTTTGTGTGTGGCATGTCTTCTGTGTACCTTTAACAATCTTATTTATATTTTAGCATATATCAGTTGCACATATTAAAGAAGTTCAGTGTTATTTTCAACACATGTATGCAGTGTGTGCATAGATCCAATGAAAGTAGTTAGAATTTCATTCTCAGAATTTCCCTGATTTAGGCATCTTTAAATTTCTCTTTTAGATATTCACAAAATGTATATTAGATTATGCTAAACTGCAGTTATCCTACTATGTTATAAAATACCAGAACTTACACTTTCTATCTAAATGTGGTGTTATACAGAACAGCTAAGTATAGAATCAATCTAAATTTTCTTGAATTTCTGGACAAAGAGAATGTACATATATTTATATTCATGCATGTACAATATATATTAATGTTCTTCAGTCACAAAGAAAACAATCTTATAATTTACATAAGAATGGGGAAAATTTTCAGATAAAATAAGCTACACAAAGAAAAAATACCACATATTCGTCCTCATATGTGGGCACTAAAAATATTCAACCCAAATGTAGAATAATATGAGTTAGCGATAGGGAGGGTGTAGACATAGATAAAGTAAGCTGAGTAGTAGTACCAATTATTCTTCTCTGTCATTCATTTCTCAAATCCATTCCTAGGCCTTTATGGGATTAGGACAAGTCATGGTATATCATTTACCTCCAATCTGTACACAGGTAGCATCAACTTAAGGGGTACAACAAGGTGATGTCTTAGAGATGTGCTGGTCAGGATTGAATTTTGAAATAGACATATAAACTAAGTGAAATTCTGTTGTCCTGCAATGAGAATTTGGCACACTGAGATGTCAAAGGGCGATCACAAACATACTGTTGGTGTGAATGCTAGCTGTGATGAAGGCTGTAAGATAACGTCTATTTATCCTTAATCTGGAAGAAATGCTCCACTATTTTTAATTGAAAAAAGGTGACAGGGTTTGCAGTTTGCAACTGTGTCTTTCCAGAGTAGAAGAATGTTTAGAAGCCAGAGGAAATAAAGACCAAATAGAGGGTTATTTCAATAGACAGGACAAATGATGATTTTTGAGTATGTGGTCCTTTAAATATATTTTTCTATTCATATTTACATCGACTTATGTCTACAGCCATGTGTATTTCAGAAAGCCCACAAAGTATTTAAATTATTTGACTTTTAAATTTTATAAATAATCATTGACTTTAATTTTACATACACAAACATACATACAAATGCATGTGCACACACATGCAGTGCTGGAACTTCATTCATTCTTATCAAGCACTCTTCCACCAATCTACATTCCCAGTTCCCTACATTAAGTTTCAATGGTCATATAACATTTCCACAATAGGGAATATTAGTTTCTTGAATTGATAGTGAACTATTAATATTTGAATTTTAAATATTTCAATAGATACTGCTGTATGGACTAACACTGTAAATACATCTCTGCCCTTACCCATGACAGTTTCACTAGGACAGCTTCCTAGAACTTGAATTTCTAGCTAAGAGGGTAATTGGAATCCATCAATTTCATTGTCTACTACTATGTGGAATGTGGCAATAATTCAGATTCCTTTGGAACCATGACTGATACCCAGGAAGCTTTGTATGTGTTATATGCCACAGTGACACTCTCCTCTTCCCAAGTTTGTTAGCACCAACTGCTTCTCTTGTTTCAGACTATTAGAGGTAAGATCTGAAATTGGAAAGGACTTGCTAAGTTTAGATTCTAGGCCATTTTATCTTTAGAACTAGATAATAGCTTTGTCAGATTGTATTTATTAGTAACATAAAAAATAGATAAGAGTCTATCTATTCAATCATCTATTGATCCATCCATCTTCTCAATATGTACATTCTTCTTCTGTGACTGGCCTTGAACTCGTGAACCTTTTGCATCAGCCTTCCATGTCCTGGGATTACAAGTGTGTGCTCTAATACCTTGCTTCCTTTAAGTCTTTTGTAGAATAATACTGTATTTGGCTAGTGATTGAAAGTGCCTACAAGGACCTGTCATTTTATAGTAGCCCCAATCACAACATGATTCTCATCAGCTTCTGGATTTATAAAACAAACAAAAACCCAAAAACTTTAAAAAGTTTTTTAGTTGTTTTTATGTGTTTGGGTGTTTACCTCCTTGTATGTACATATATGCATGCCTTGTATCCAGGAAGGTAGAATCTCCTGGAACTGGAGTTATGGATGGTTCTGAGCCACAATGCTGGTGCTGGGAAACTGAACTCCGGTCCTCTGCAAAAGCAACAAGTGCTCTTAACCTCTGAGTCATCTATCCAGCCCTTTTTCTGGATCTTAAGTCAGACTGAAAGTAAATGAAATTAGAAGGCAGAATTTTAAAAGAAAATAAAAATTCAGGTAGCATGTTTGTTATGTTATTTTTTTTCTACCTCAAATGATGTTTGTGAAAAGAATTGTAAGAAAATTTGGCTTTGTGGAAAAAAAGATGTTAAGTGTATTAAGCTATTGCATGGTTTTTCCCTTATTCATTTATTTTACTCATATATTGGTTTATTTGATTTGACTTTTGTCAAATTCATACATATATGCACTTCTGTAGACCCCATAATTATTAACAAGTTCCCCTTCTCCTTTTACATCTATTTTTTGTGACCCACTGAGTTTAATTAGGGTTGCCTTTATGAGTGAGGGTAGGAGATTATTTACTGGAGCACAGGCAATTTGGTGGCTGCACCACTGAAGAAAATAATGTAATTTTTATTTGAGTTGTACCAATAATGAGATAAAAAATTATGGCCATAACTTAGTTTTTAATTAAAAAAAATACATAAACTCTGATTTTTCTTTTTCTTGCTTCAAACACTATCCTATTGTGATGATTGATTTTCGTTGTCAACTTGCTTCCATTTATAATCACTGTGGAAACCTGCCCCCCCTGGGTGCATCTTTGAAAGTGTCTCCAGATGTTTAAGTAAGGAGGAAAAAAACATACCTTGGATGTGGGCATGGGTAGCATCACCCCATGGGTGGAAGTTCCAGACTGAATAGTAAGGAGAAGTGAGCTGAGGACTCAACATTATTTCTCTTGGCTCTCTGAGTGTGGATACAATGTGACCATCTGCCCCATTTTTCTGCCTCCATGCCTTTTTGGCCATGAAGAACTGTAACCTCAAACCAAGAACCTAAATAAACCTCTCCTTGCTTAAGCTGCTTTTATTTTCACAACGCTTCTTGATGTCATCACCTTGCGAGGGGATCTTTTCTCTTTTACACTTAGTGTCTCCCTATTAGTTCTTCTTAAGCATGTGCGCCATGTGACTATTATCTGTTAGGGGATAATTCTTTATTGGTCTCTCACGTTTCTGTATGTTTGAGAATTGCTGTTGCTTATCATTTCCAGGATGTTTATATGATGAACAGCCACTATGGAGATAATGCCCTTCCTCTGGAATGAAGGGCGAACATATTTATTACCTGCTATAAAAATTTGGACTCCCTGTGTTTATCTGTGCAACCACCTATGTATCAAGTGTCGTTTGACCATTGTCTCATCACGCTTGGGACATGAGTATAACAGTGCTGTTGCCTCTGTGGTTTTAGTGAACAAAAATCTTTCTGCTTCATTTAAGAATGTCATGTTTTCTGCCAGTGTCCATAAATCGATTGTAAACTAACTTGTCAGCTTACTAAGAGGGTGGAATTTCAAACCTTTACAGTTCTCTACGTTTGTTTTCTGCGATGAAGATTAAATGCTCACTCATTGATAAGGTATCACTTCTTCTGGGAAGACCTATTTTTAGAGTATGATTGGTTAAAGACTCTGCCTTTGCAGTAACTGACAAACTGCTACAAGTGTATCTTTAAAAGTTGTGTCTTTGCAGCAAAAGTAGCTCTTTAGAATCAGGTCTGAATAGCCTTTCAGATCTGTAGTTTTGATATTTATAGATTCAATCAGTTATGGGTTGAAAATATTCAGGAAAAAATGTGTATATACTAAAAATCCATAGGATTTTTCTCATCAGTATTTCTTGAAATATGTAACACACCTATTTAAATACCACTTATACTGCACTAGGTATTATAAGTAATCTAGAGATGATTTCAAGAATATGAGAATGTGTTTTGGTTTGTGCAGATACTCTGCCATTTTTAATATAAGAGATTTGAGTGTGTATGGATTTTGGTGTCTGCAGAAAGGATGGTAAGACAGGATTTTTGAACTAGTCCACTGTGGATACTGAGGAAAAGCTGTTTTGTTGAGGAAGAAAACCCCATATGTACAGTTTTCAATTCCTTCTTACTAAATACAAAAATGGAACTTGGGCCTGGAATGTTCCTTACCAAAAGATAAAGAGCCTTAACAGTCTATGCTGGGCTTGAAAACTTCTGTGAGAATGTCTTTCCTGTTTCAGACTTAATGTGTATCCCTTTCTATGCTTAAACCTGTGTCCTTTGGCACCTGTCCTACCACACTCTTGTATCTGTCCCCTGCAGGGATGGAGGGGTGAGGGGGTGGGGGATGGAGTCCTTATGTTGCCACACAAGAGAAGAAAAAAATATTCACTAAGGTGACCCCAATGAAGTGATGGAGTGAGCTGAAGTGCTCAGATTCCACTTTTGATGGCATGTTGTAGATTCTAAAATCCCAGCAAAATCTATATAATGGTACCTGGGAGCATTTTCAAAATGAATGCTTAGATATTCAATAGCCATTGATGAAATAATGAATGTGATTCTGCTTTCTGGTTGTTTATTAACCAAATACTTATATCTAAAGTGTTTAAAACTTGTAAAATTATTTCCTTTCAAAGCATGTCTGTTTTTATTACCATCCTCCATTGATTTCAACTTCCCCAACACCTATAAGAACTTTACTACCTTCCTATCCACCAAACTTCATATATTTTCTGTTTCTAGCTCTCTCTCTCTCTCTCTCTCTCTCTCTCTCTCTCTCTCTCTCTCTCTCTCTCTCTCTCTCTCTCTCAAAAAAATCCTAACATACAGAAAACGAAAATCAGTCAAACAAAAACAACTCCAACAAGACACACATATACACACACACACAAAACAAAAGCCAACAAAAAACCCAAACAAACGAACAAAAAAAACAAACCAAAAAGAACAAAAAATCATGAAGTTCATTTTGTATTAGCTAACTACCTCTGGGAATCAGGCTTGCCCAAGAATGTCGTTGATATATCCAATGGTGCCCCATTGGAGAAAACTGATGTTCCCTTTCCCATCAAGTATCAATTGCAAATAGGGTCTTAATAAGGGTTGGGACTTTGTGTCCACTTCCTTTTCTCCAAGCTGGAATTTTTTTCTGGTTTGAACTTGTGCAGGTCTTATGGGTGCTGTCAAAGTCTTTGTGATTTCATATGTATATCAGTCCTGCTCTGTTTGGAAGATGCTGTTTCCTTGGTGACATCTCTCACGTCTAGTTCTTACCATCTTTCAAACTTTCTATCTACTCTTCCACATAGATCCCTGAGCCTTGAAAGAAGGGGACTTTCTTTCAAAATGGAAAGAAGATCCATTTCTGGCACTAGGGGTTTTACTTGGTGGTTTAAAATGTCTAGCTACTCTCCCCTGTTATACGGTGACTCCATGTAAATTTCTTTTGTATGTATATGTATGTTAGGAAGCTTCTATGGTAATAATTTCCTGTTTGGTTTTTCAAAAAACCTTTCTGTACCCTGCTCTCTCATGTTCCTTCCTCACTTAATCCTCCTATTCTTTCCCTTTTATCTCTATAACACCATATTCTATTTATTCTTCCATGGAAGAAAATACCCTCCTTCCTCCCTGGTCCTTTACTGGCTGCCACACTTCTATGATTATTCTAATTGAAACATACATATCTAAAGCTAACATCCACATATAAAAGAAAACATGCAACATTTGTCTTTTGGGGTCTAGGTTACATTACTTAGGAAGATTGTTTCTATCTCCATTCGTTTACTCCATTTTCATCATTTAATTTTTCTTAACAGAAGAATAATATTCCACTGTATAAACATACCATATTTTCTTTATTCACTCATCTTTTAATAGTCATCTTGGCTATTTCCAATTTATGGCTATGATGAATAGAGGAATAATGAGTATGTATGAGCAAGTATCTCAGACTATATGCCCATAAATGGTACAGCTGGAACTTTTCGTAGATCTATTTCTAGGTTGTTGTTTTTTTTTTTTAATTCCGCCCTGATTTCCATAGCAATGTACAAGTTTGTACTCCCATTCCAGTGAGTAAGTGTTTCCCTTCCCCTGCATCTTCATCAGCATGTGCTGTCACTCTTTAAAAGACTAGTCTTGGACATTTTGATTGGGTAAAGATCTCAAAGTAGTTTTAATTTGCTTTTTTGTGATGGCTAAGGATGTGAAACATTTTAAAAAGTGCTCCTCAGCTATTTATGTTTCATCTTGTGAGAACTCTCTGTTTAGTCCTATACCTCATTTTTATTTGGATTGCTTGTTTCCTTGATGTTGAGATTTCTTCACCCTTTAGGATATTCTGGATGCTAACCCTGTCAGATGTATACGTGGTAAAAATCCCACCCCATTCTGTAGCCTGCTGCTTTGCTTGACTGATGGTATGCTTTGCTGTGCAGAAGCTTTTCATCTGCATGAGGTCCCATTTATTAATTATTGCTCCTAATGCCTTGTTCAGAAAGTTCTGTACTGTGAGTTTAGTTCTATTCCATACTTTCTCTTCGATTGGATCCGGGGTGTCTGGCCTTATGTTGAGGTTCTTTTTTTTTTTTTTTTTTTTTATTTATTTATTTATTTATTTATTTTTTTTATTAATTTATTTTGCAATACAATTCAGTTCTACATATCAGCCACGGATTCCCTTGTTCTCCCCCCTCCCGTCCCCCTCACCTTCCCCCCAACCCCCCCCCCCATTCCCATCTCCTCCAGGGCAAAGCCTTCCCCACAGACTGAGGTCAACCTGGTAGACTCAGTCCAGGTAGGTCTAGTCCCCTCCTCCCAGGCCGAGCCAAACAATCCTGCATAGGCCCCAGGTTTCAAACAGCCAACTCATGCAATGAGCACAAGATCTGGTCCCACTGCCTGGGTGCCTCCCAAACAGATCAAGTCAATCAACTGTCTCATCCATTCAGAGGGCCTGATCCAGTGGGGACCCCTCAGCCATTGGTTCATAGTTCATGTGTTTCCATTCATTTGGCTATTTGTCCCTGTGCTTTATCCAACCTTGGTCTCAACAATTCTCGCTCATATAAACCCTCCTCATTCTCGCTAATTGGACTCCCAGAGATCCACCCGGGGCCTAGTCATGGATTTCTGCATCCAGATCCCTCAGTAGTTGGATGAGGTTTCTAGCACAACAATTAGGGTGTTTGGCCATCCCATCACCAGAGTAGGTCAGTTCGGGCTGTCTCTCGACCACTGCCAGCAGTCTGTTGTGTGGGTATCTTTGTGGATTTCTGTGGGCCTCTCTAGCACTTTGCTTCTTCCTATTCTCATGTGGTCTTTATTTACCATGGTCTCCTATTCCTTGTTCTCCCTCTCTGTTGTTGAGGTTCTTGATCCATTTGGATTTAAGTTTTGTACAAAGTGAGAGATACAGATCTATTTTCCTTCCTTCTCTACGTGTAGCTATCCAATTTGACCAGCACTTTGTCAATACCCACGTGTTCATAGGTGTGTGGAATTATGTCTGTCTTTAATTTGATTGCACTGATCAATGTGTCTGCTTTTATGCCAACATCGAGCTGATTTTGTTATTATATCTCTGCAATAAAACTTGAAATATGGATGGTGATAGCTCTAGGAGTTCTTTTATTATTCAGGATTGTTTTAGCTATCCTGTATTTTTTGGGGTCTATTTTTCTATATGAAGTTGAAGATTGTTTTAATCAATTTCTGCAAAGAATTGTATTGGAATTTTGATGGGTATTTTATTGAATATGAGGATTATTTTTGGCAGTATGGCCATTTTCACTATATTAATCTTGCCAATCTATGAGCATGGAAGAACTTTCCATCTTCTGATGTCTTCTTTTATTTCTTTTTTCAGATGCTACATTGCTGAAAGTGTTAATCAGCTGTAGAAACTTCCTGGTGGAATCTTTAGAGTCTTTCATGTATAAATCATATATCTGTAAGTGGTATTTATTTGTCATATGCCCTTGATCTCATCCAGTTGCCTTTTCGCTCTAGCTAAGATTTCAAGTACTATATTAAATAGTTTTGAATTTCTTTCCATGTTGGATGATGCTGGCTCTGGGCTAGTTGTAAATTGCCTTTTTTATATTGAGATATGTGCCTTGTATCCCTAGTTTCTCCAGGGATTTTATGTTCAACCCTTCAGATGTTGGACTTTGTCAAAGGCTTTTTATGCATCTACTGAGATGATAATCTGGTTTTTGTCTTTTTGTTTGTTTACATGGTAGATTGTGCTTATTGATTTATGTATATTGAATCATCCTTGAACATCTGGAATGAAGCCAACTTGATTATAGTGGGTAATCTTTTTGACACATTCTTGAATTCTGTTTGCAAGTATTTTATTGAGAATTTTTTGCATCTATATTCATGAGAGATGTTGGTCTATAATTTCTTTTTTTGTTGAGTCTTTGTGTGGTTTTGGTATCATGGTTAACAGAACTTCATAAAAACAGTTAGGAAATGTTCCTTCAGGTTCTATCTTGCAGAATAGTTTATGTACTGTTGTTACTTCTTCAAAAATTTGATAGAATCTTATCCTGAATCCATCTGTCCCTAAATCTTTTTTTTTTTTGCTGTTTTTTTAAATTACTGTTTGTATTTCACTAGAGGTTACAGGTCTGTTTAAAATTGTTTATTTCATCTGTATTTACTTTGGTAGGTTGTATGTATGAAGAAATTCATTCATTTCTTTTAGGTTTTCCAATTTGGTGGAATATAGGATTTTTACTGAGTCTCTGAATACCCTTGATGTCTGTTGTAATGTCTTCCTTTAACCTCTAATTTTATTCATTTATATCCTCTTTGTCTTTTGGTTAATTTGACTAAAGATTTTTCATTCTTGCTCATCAAAAAAAACCAAACAAACAAACAACAAAACAAAACAAAACAAAGCAAAGCAAAACAAAAACCTCTTTGTTTCATTGACTCTTGGTAATTTTTATTGGTTTGTTTCTATTTCATTGATTTTAGCCCTGGATTTCATTATTTCTTTCCACTTACTTTTTGGAGTATTATTTTTATAAATACCCAGTATGTTATTAAATTATGAGATCGTTTCCTACTTTTTTAAAATGTAGGCACTTGATGCTATGATCGTGCCTCTTAGAACTGCATTTATTGTGTCCCATAAGTTTGACTATGTTGTGTTTTCATTTTAATTCAACCTAAAATATTTTTAATTTCCTTCTGGATTTATGTTTTGACCCAATTTTCATTCAGTAGTGAGCTGTTCAGTTTCTATGAATTTGTACTGTTTCTATTGTTGTCGGTTTTTTAATTCCTGTTATTTTCTTGTGGTGATATGTTCTCCCCCCACCTCTTTTGATGAACTGCTCTGGGATTATTTACTTCTTGTGCTCACTTGGGTGTAATTAGCCATCTCTTCAGGCTGAATTTTTTCTTCTAGTACTCTTGTAGAACTGGATTTGAGGACAGAAATTGCTTGCATTCATTTTTATCATGAAATATTTTTCTTTCTTCAGTGATTGTGGTTGATAGTTTTGCTAGTTGTAATAGTCTGAGGGGGGCATCTATTGTCTTTAGGAGCTTGTAGGACATCTGTGTAGGCCCTTCTGTCTTTCACGATCTCCGTTAAAAAGTCACGTGCTATTTTAGTTGCCCTGCCTTTATATATGACTTGGTCTTAAGCTTTGAATATCCTTTTTTGTTACATATATTTAATGTTTTGTGTATTAGTTGTAGAGAGGTTTATTTATTTATTTTTGTTTTTGATCCATACATTCTATATTCTGTATGTTCTTGTACCTTGATAGCCATCTCTTTCTTTAGATTGGGAAGATTTTTCTCTTATGGTTTTTTTTTTAAAATATTTTCTGTGCCTTTTACTTGGGCTTCTTTCCTTCTTCTTACCTGATATTCATAGGTTTGGTATTTTCATAGTGTCTCAGTTAGGGTTTCTATTGCTGTGACAAAACACCATGACTAAAAGCAAGTTGGAAAGGACATAGTTCATTTGGCTTACTCTTCTGGATCATAGCTCTTCATTGGAGGAAGTCAGGGTAGGAACTCAAGCAGGACTGGAAACTGGAGGTAATAGCTGGCCATGGAGGGGTGCTGCTTACTGGCTTGCTTAGCCTGTTTTCTCATAGAACCCAGCACCATCAGCACAGGAATAGTACCACCCACCCTAGACTGTGCCCTCCCCTCTTGATCATTAATAAAAAAAACGCCATACAGCTGGATCCTATGGAGGCATTTTCTGAATTGATGCTTCTTCTTCTCTGATGACTCTAGCTTGTGTCAAGTTGACATAAAACCAGCCAGTACACTTCTTGTCACATATTTCTTGGATCTTGGATGTTTTATGCCTGAGTGTGTGTGTGTGTGTGTGTGTGTGTGTGTATAAACATTTTCTATGAGTGAACTATGCACTTCTTCTAACCTTGTCTTCAAGACCTGAAATTCTCTCTTCCATGTTTTTTAATTTGTTGGTAAGGCAGATTGCTGATGTTTTTGTTTGATTTCCTGAGATTTTCATTTCAAGTTTAGTTGCAGTTTGGCTTTTCTTTAGAAATTCTATTTCTTTGTTGAATTCCACTTTCATGTACTGACTTACTGTCATTATTTCACTCAACTGTTTATTTGTGTTTTCATGGTCTTCATTAAGGACTTTATTCACATTCTCTTTGAGGTCCTTTAACATTTTCATAATTGTTGTTTTGAAGTCTTATCTTAGGCTTTAGCTAAACTGCTTTTGTTAGGGCCTATTATAGTAGGCCCTGGATTTGGGAGGAGGCATATTGTCTTAGTTGTTTGTGTTTTGCACTGGTATCTAGGCATCGGGAATTATGACATTGGAAGTGTTTCTTGGTGTAGATATTTGGCCTTGCCATAATGTGTCCTAGTCTTTGGTTGTTGTTGACTCAATTTCAGTCCTATCCAAGTCTGGCAGCTGTTGGGTCCCTAGGAGAGAATGATTCTAAGCGCCAGCAGGGAGTCATTAGGAAATGGAGATGGACTGAAAGGAAAGGCTGTGACCTAGATGTGTCTCCCTAATATATAGTGCTTCTGCAGTTTGCTAGGGAGTCACAAAAGAATGAGGATGGGCTAGAAGAAAACCCTGAAAGGGGTAACAGAGAATTAGGGAGAGGACTCTGGATCCACATTGTAAGGCTGAGTCTCAAGGGATAAAGGTGAGCTGGGAGAAGGGACTCAGGTGTGCAAAAGCAGCATCTGGTCTAAGACTAAAATGGAGGAGGGAAAAGGTGATAAAGCTAGCCTGAGTCCCAGCCAAGTATGGCAACTGTAGGTCTCTGCTAGAGAGAGGTGCTATAGATTGGCAAGGAGTCCCGGGGGAATGGGGATGGGCTAGACAGAAAGGCTGAAAGGGACAGCAGGGAAGAACTAGAGGAACCCTGACACTACACCATGAAGTGAGTTCCATGGTTCATGGCATCTATAATAATTCAGTATTATTTTGCACAGACTCCTGGGCTAAATATATTGCTAATGGTGCTGAGTGGTGAGAGCTAAGCAGTTTAAAATATATTCATATTCTAACAGTTTTGTAGTTGTCTAAAAACAATAATGCACAATACATTGAAAGAAAACTTTTTATTTTAGTCTTAACCACAGTTACTTGCTAATGAAATATGTGGGCCTCTGGGGACCTATGTACTTCTCAGACACTGGACTAAGGTTGGATGCCAGTACCTTCATTTCCTGTTCTACTTTGATTTTTCAACACTTACTTGCTTTTTATTCCACAATCACCAGAATTCAATGTGGAAATGATATGACATTTCCAAAAGGAATGTAGTATGATCTAATACTGAATTGGTACATTACCTTGAGCTAGCAGTTCACACAGTGGCTGATAGATCTCAAGTGTCAGTGCATTCCCCAATATTTTAGAATATCACACAGTGCCCCTGTAAGTGTGCTTCTGTGGATGCTCAGAAGTATGTTAGAGAACAATTTGAGAACAATGTGGTTATCAAGGGTCTGTACGTAAGTCACTTGCATAGAGTTGTCTGGAAGCTAGATACTATGACTCTCAAGTTGGATAAGAAAACTAAGCTTGGGAAGGAATGTAAATTCTACCCTCATCCTCGTAGTTAGTAATTAGCAGAGCCAAGGCTTGAACTCAAGCCCTCTGGCTCTGAACCTCATTGCATCATGCCATGTGTCATAAGATTTGCGGGATTAAGCTTTTCACAGCTTCCTCTCCCCATGACCTTTCCTGGGTTTCAAGCAAAATTGAAATTACTAGTTTTCAAAACATGTGGAAGTGCTTGAAACTCATGGAAATGATTTTAAGTCACGTCTACTTTTTTTTTTTTTAAAGGTTTTAAGGCACACCTGCTTGCCTGAGCAGAGATTAAATAACTTTACAACAGCTCCAAGAAAGACTGTTTAAACTTTGAAATCAAGACAGTAAATTTCACATTAACTTATAATTATTTTCCAGCTAATTTTTAATGTGACATGAAGCAAGAACCACGAATCACTTTCCTCCAGCTGTCAGGACAGTCCCTTCACCAGCTGCTGCCTAAGTAAGTATGTTCTTTCTGCATGTAATTTCTAAATCTCAACAGACCCATGAGAAAATGAAACATAGCTATAATCTTTCATGTTGGTCATAGTTCTATTTAATTATCTGAAACACTACCTGATAAATAGTGCAATCAGAATTCTGGTTTAACAGTAACTACTTCCACACCAAGTTTTGCTCTCATATCTAATGTGAAACAGGTCTTGGATTTCTACCTCTAAATTGTGTAAACTCTTAATCAATGATTGCAAACTTTCAAGTTGTTGCTTTTCTTTGTGTGGTGGTGCCTAAGTGTCAATAAATTTAAACTCAGCCAAATGAAATTTTTGCTTGTATGCTTTTTAGGGCTTTATTTTACGCTAAAATTATTGAAGTGATGAAAGATGAGTAGTTAGAACTAAGAAATAATAAATCATTATACAAGAAAATTTTGTTCAAGGAAAAAGTCACTGAATGTGAAATTAAAAACACATTTATATTGTGTCCATGAAAGAGATCACAGGTCAGAATAACTTCTGAATATTGGGAAAACCATTCTCCATTTCAAGAAACATACTAACATTAATGGAATATCTTATAAATGTCAAGAACTTCATATTATCATACTGCCTGATTCTTAAACACAGCAAAAAAATTGCATAATGCAGATGGGGAAAATGACTTGACTAATGAAAGAAATCTCCTAACTTCTTAAGTGAATAGCTTGGGTACGGTCACTTTACAGACATGGCTTTCCTGACAGACGCACACTGCCTTCAGGTAAAGATATATGTGGCAAGGACCTCTGTATAAACTTGGTGGCATGTCCATGATTAAAATTTTATTCATTTTTGCAATGAGATGATAAGATATGGAATCTATGAGGTTTTTATTTTACTAAGCACATTGCAACTTTGTAGACCACTCCCAGCGATCCATGAGAATACACTGGAAAGTGGTATCTACAACTCAGAGATAAAGCAATGCCTTTGGAGCACACTTGGAGAGGTATGATGAATGGAATCTGCCTTAGTTAGGGTTTTTTTTTAATTGTTGTGAAGCTATACTATGACTATGGCAACTTTTATAAAGGAAAACATTTAATTGGGGGCTGGCTTATAGTTCACAGGTTTAGTCCATTATCTTCATATTGTGAAGCATGACAGAGTGCAGGCATACATGGTGCTGGACAGTGGCTAAGAGTTCTGCATCTGGATGCTCAGGCAGCAGGAAGAGACAGTGAACCACTAGGCACAGTAGGCCTGGTATGAACATCTGAAACCCCAAAGCCCAACTCCTATGACATTTCCTCCAATGAGGCCACACCTCTTAAGAGTGCCACTCCCTATGGACCTATGGTGGGGCATCTTTATTCAGACCACCACAGAATCTGTAATACACTTTACTAAATGCAATGTAATAAATTACTATAGATTTAATGTCATAACAGGCCATATATTTGTTCTCTCTTTGCTTCTGTGGGTCATGAGTCATGGCCACAGTTTCCTTGGGTTTGTAAGGTTACAATCAAAGCATCAACTGGTTTCATTCATCTCTGGAGCCTGGTCCTTTTCCAAGTTCAAATTGCTGTCAGAATTTATTCCCATATATTGTAGGATGGAGATTCTGATTTCTTTATTGGCTATTATCTTTTAGAGGCTACCTGAAATTTCTCTTTATGTGTTTCTCTCACCAGCCCTCTCAAAACCTTAAAGTTTACTTCTTAAAACTTGGTAAGGACAGTCTTCTCCTTGTGCCTACTAATCAGCAGTGATTAGTGTCCTACCTCAAAAGTCATGTGGTCCTAGAACCTAACAGAATTACCATATTTAGACACAGAGTCTCTGGAGCTGTGACTAACTGACTAAGGAAAAGGCATATTGAGCTTGGGTAGGCCCTAACACTATGAATGACAATCTTACCAGAGCAGAGCAGAACACATCTGGTTATGGTGGTCCATGTCTGTGTTCCCAGCTACTCTAAAAAGCTGAGGTGGGAGGGTCCCAAGTTCAAGGCTTTCAGAAGCAATTTAAGTGAGAACTTGTTTCAAAATAAAATAAAATGAACACTGAAGATGTACCTTAGTGATAACGTGTGTGGTTAACATGTAATTCACTGTATTTTATCATAATATGGTGAAGAATGAAAGCAAAAGGAAACAGATATATTGACATAAGGGGGAGCTGGCTATATTACAATGGAAGACTAACATATTGCAGTTAGTCTATTACAAGCCAAGGAGCACTAAGAACTGTTAGAAATCACCTGAAGCTAGCATAGAAAATGGAGGCTTTCTTACAGCCCACAGAGACAGCATGGTCTTACAGACAGCTTGATTTTAGATTTCTCCTACGGAACTATGAGATTATAAATCTGGCTTTCATGGGCCAAATTTTGAAAGCTTTGCTATAATAGCCTTAGAAGACTGATGAAATAAACTATGAGGTGACTTTGAGACTCATGTCCTGTTGTGTTAGACAGATGACAGTACCAAATCAGAGAAGTAGTAGTCGGTAGTCGATCACTGTTGCCGTGTTCTGTTGCTTAAAACAACGTTTGATATTAACACATGATGAAGGGAGGAGAATAATGCAAGGAATGAATCCCTGCAGTCGTTTTAAGACTATCCTGTTTAAGATTATGAATATATATACACACACACTTTCTCTCTCTCTCTATATATATATACATATATGCATGTGTATGTATATATATTTATTTACAGATGTGTGTGTGTGTGTGTGTGTGTGTGTGTGTGTGTGTGTGTGTGTGTGTGTGTGTGTGTGTGTGATTTCTTAGAGTGGCTTACGGGGCTGTGGTCAAGCTAATCCAACAGTGGTTTTCCATCAACAGAAAGTCCAATAATCCAGTAGTTACTTAGTTCACAAGGCTGAATGTCTCAGCTGGTCCACAGTATACTTCAGAATCCTAAAGAAGTAGGCTCTAATATCAATGAAGGAATCTGAATTTGCCAGCAAGAGTGAAGGCAAACAGGCAAAGAGCAAAAGCCTTTTTCTTCCATGTTCTTTATCTAGGCTGCTATGAAAAGGTGTGACCCAGAATAAATGTGGGTCTTCTGATGTCAAGTGATATAGATTTAAGATGAGTCTTCCTGGTTCAAATGATCCACTTAACTAAAAATCTCTCACAGGTGTGTCCAGTGACTTGGGATTTATTTAGTTCCAGAAGCAATAAAGTTCACAAACAAGAATAGCCACCACAAATGGGACCCTTTGGAGCTGAATTAAATAGCTCTATCTAAGATTCTTCATGTGCTTTAATGTTTTAAAGTTTTCTCTAAAGTATTTTCTCTTTTGCCTGATCTTGAGACTCTTTTCCTCCTTTTGGGTTGCCTTGTCCAACCTCAATATGGGGGCTTTTGCCTTGTGTTATTGTATTTTCTATTCCCCTCTGTGGCGGTCATCTCTTGGAGGCCTGCTCTTTTCTGAAGAGGAAATGGAGTGGGAGTTGGTCTGGGGAAGAGGAGAGGTGAGGGAGGGTTAGGAGGAATGGAGGGAGGGAAAATTGTATTTGGGATGTATTGTGTGAGAGAAGAATCTGTTTTCAATAAAAAATTAAGATGACTGATATATTTTTTAAATTATGCTTCTTTACCTTAAAATCTATCAGTTGACATTTATGTTTTCTTTTTAAATATGGGTTTGATAATCCATGAGCTATAGATTATTTTGAAGGTGAAAATTGGATGCTCACTTGAAATTATAAACAACAAAAACAGCTTAAAAACTAAGTTTTGTCCTCTTAAAAAATTCTTAGCCTAAGACCCAATAGTCACTTGATTTCTACTCCATTGCCCATCTACTATATAATCAGCACCATTCAAACCTATTAAGGATATGTTAGTATATAATCTATATTTCAAATGACACATGATGTGATTAGAGGGAAATTAAGATGTGTCAGCCAGGAGGACCATTGTCCAAGGTTACTGTAGCTGAGATACATCTACATACAACATGACTGTGTTTAACAGATACTTACCAACTTTGACAAGAACTGAAGTACAATTAGCAAGAACCAAAACAAACAAGCAAACAGGAAAGTAAAGCTTATTCTACTTTTAACCATTGGTACCTAGTTGTTCATAATGGTTTATTTTCTATTTGTTTGTTTTGAGATATAGTTTGTTATGTTCCCTAGGCTGACTTTGAACTTTTGATTTTCCTGCCTTAACTTTTAAAATTTGAAATTACAGTTGTGTACCATTACACTCAGACCCAAGATACTCACACCCATATGTATCTGTCCCCCTCTCTTCCCTCTCATTTTTAATTTTTATTGATATGTGTCATGAAAGGTAAAATAGCATGCCAGATTAAGGCACGTAATTAACCACTGAAGAAGTACAGTACTCTAGGTAGTATTTACAAATGAAAAGTTCCTTTTCCTTACAGTCATTCATTCTATTCACCACTTTACACACTTAATATTTTATTTCTATAAGTTTTCACTGGAAAGCATTAAGAAAGATTTTTACTTAGTTGTCAATATTACTTTTGGAGATGCTAAATGTTCAACAATCACTTACATTTAGCAAAAGTATGTTCATTTTTCTTTTATTTTTTAATTAGTGTGCATTACTGTAAAAAATGAGCTTCATTGCAACAATTTTTCTCATTTTATGTATATGAGTGTATATGTTTGACTGCATATATGTATGATATACCTGGTGTTCATAGAAACCAGAAGACAACCTCATATCTCCTTAAATTGGAACTATCAGATGTTTGTGAGCCACCACATGGGTTCAGGGAACAATACCTAACTAAGTCCTTTGCAGGAGCAGCAGATGCTCTTAACTGCTGAAACATCTCTCCAACCTCAGTTGTGACATTTTTGTATACGTACCGAATGTACTTTGATCAAATTTACTTTTCCCAATATTATCTTTCATCCTCTCTTTTTACTATTCTGCTCCTAAACAATCAACCTTCTACATTCATGCCTTTTAAAATTTCATGTCTTCATTTGGCATCCCCTGGTGAATCAAAACTGTTACTGGTATTATGAAATGCAGTCAGATTTATGAGCTAGACATATCTCTCATACTGCCTATGGGTTTCTTTGTGGGCTATCTGACAGACAAGTGTTTTTCTTTGGATCTTCTGATGTGATGGATTCCATTTTTCTGTCAGCTGAAGAAAAACATGTATTTTTCTACATATGACCTTAGTAGCTATTACATTGCTCAACTATTCTTGGTCCAGTATGTGGTGAATAGTCTTTGAGGTTCAAATTTTCCATTCAGAGATAACTTGTTTAAATGTCTATTTAGTATTATCAAAGGTAGGGGTTTGAATACTTTCTTATATAGGTGTGGTCAAAATCAGGTCCCTAAACAAATCTTGATTTCATAAACTCTGTTATTAAAATTCTTGGCAAATTTCTATTTTTAACATTGCATGAATTATCCTTTGGTGTGTTGGTGTTTAATTCTGTCAAAAAGAGATATTAAATGCTATAATCCAGTAAAGATTACTTACAATATCAAATACAGAAAAATACAGTACACTTTAGATCCCTAAACTTAGAATTTTTGTGTAATACAGTAAAGTGAAATTTCTTAATGTAAGTGAGTTCATATGGTCAAACTCCCTGTACACAGCGTTTTAAAAAATGGAGTGAAGTCTTCTGTAGGTCCCTGACATTATCAAAGTCTGTCTATATCTTCTGCCATTTCTTCACTGGGTCCTCTCACAAAAAGATCAGAATCTTGTAGATAAAGTTACAGGCTCTGCAGTCAGTTGGCTTGTTTGCAGAATTCAATCTCTGGTCATTTATATTTGCAAAATGCAATAGAGAACTTATAGTGCTTATATAATGAATACAAATTATGTTGCATGAAGCTAAGCACATAGAAATGCTCAATATAAAAGAACAAACCCAAACAAAATTTCCATTCAGCACATACTTCCAAGTGTCTCCAAGGTAAACTTAAGCTATGAAGAAATTTACAAATGATCCTGGGGTTTTAGCTTTATCTATCCAGGTAGGAAAGGAGAAAATGTATAAAATGAAACATTCACTGGACACTTCTGCATGTCATTCTGAGGAATGTTTACCCAGAAGAACTCTTCAAATTCTAAAGAGAAACCTTAAGATGATTTTTTTTTAAACACGGAAGTTCAGAGTGAAATCCCACTAAAAAACGAATGACAGAGCTTTATTTTATTCTGCATTTGTTTTGAGTTCTTAATCCAAACTCTTTATGTACCGTGCTGTCTCCCAAAAACCAAAGTCTCCATGAATACATGATTTATGTGACCATAAAGAGATAAATACAGGAATAAGAAATGATGGTCTTTCCTGCTATAGAGATAATATGACCTTTTTTTTTTTTGAGAAGACACAAATGATCTACATAGATATAGAGTAAGGTTATAACTATTTGAAAGGTAGCCTGATTTTTTGTCCTGGTTGCAGGCTGATGCAGAGGGATCGTTACATGGCAAGAGGAAGAAAGCAGACAGAGATTATTATGTTGGCAGGGGATACTGCTGTGGGGTGCGGTAAAAAGCTAGGTTACCGGCCGGGCGGTGGTGGCGCACGCCTTTAATCCCAGCACTCGGGAGGCAGAGCCAGGCGGATCTCTGTGAGTTCGAGGCCAGCCTGGGCTACCAAGTGAGTTCCAGGAAAGGCGCAAAGCTACACAGAGAAACCCGGTCTCGAAAAACCAAAAAAAAAAAAAAAAAAAAAAAAAAAAGCTAGGTTACCTTTGCTATTTTAGAAATATTTTCTTTGTCAGATCGTGACTCCTTAATGTCCTCAAGTAAATAGTTTAACTTTCCTTGTGTTTTTGGTGGATTTTTCTTTTCCTTTAAGAGTAATGGAGATGAATGCCCAACTTAAGGAATGTGGAGGGGAAAGAGATCCTGGTACAAAGAACAACATAAAAATTATACTTCTTAGCAAAATGTGAATTAGTGACTAAAAGCACTTGATTAGTTTGTGAGAACCATTAGAATTTTTTCAATGATTCTACCATGTTTTGAGTATCCTTTAAATTTTTCTTTCTCGTAACATTTTGAGACACATGATACTTTATATATTTTTTTTTTTAAAAAATTGCATTCTGAAAATCAGTACACAAGATGATGACTTCTTGGTAAAGATTTCCTTGAATTTTCACACATTATATAAATATCACTCAAGTGAGCATAGAGAACTATCCCATCACCCCAAGAACCTCCCCTTTGCAACCTAATTTACAACCACTGATCTTTGTCACTCATTTCATTTTTGAGGCCGTCGTGTAAATAGAATCACAGATATGTAACTTTTTAAGACTGCCTTCTTTTACTGAGAACAGTACTTTTGAAATTCATCCATATTACTGAATATTTCAATTCATTCTTTTAGCTTTTGGGTGACATTTAATTCATTGAAATTAATACAGTGTATCTAGTCACTCATTAAAGGAAAATAATGTTTCTAATTTTTGGAAATTCTGAATAAATCTGCTTTAAAATACTTCTTTGTAAGCTTTTGTATAAATGTGAATTTTTTTAAGGTAAATAGCTAGAAATAGGATAACTGGGCTATTTCCTAGGATTTGCTAGATAATTCCAATATATATGTCATGTGTGCTGGTGTCTGTTGGTTGTCTTATCTAATACAGGTAAAGATTTCCTAATTATTTATATGCTAAGTAACCTTAGGTTATATCTTAGATATTTTCAGTGTTGCATTTTGAGACTCTAAGTTTTGTTTAAATCCTACTGAGAATGTTGATATTCTTTTTCTTTAGTAGGCAATTTACCCATTTGGGATACAAGTTTCTTACAGATATGTGGTTTCAATGTCAGTTCCATTTTCAAAGACTGCACTCTAGTTAGATGAACCTAATATATGTACTATCCAATGGCCGGTTGGAGCAGTTTTCTCACAGTTTTTGATGTTTAGGAAAATATCTCTGCATATATAACATGTAGCCAACAAGGTCATAAGTCATTGAATAAAGTTACTTTTCCAAGCTCCTTCATATCCCAGGGACTTTTCAGGTTCCTGATATTCACCTTGTAAGTAACTGGGTAGAAGGTGGAAACTTGGTTCAGCCCATTTTTCTACCACTTGTCATGAATGCATTTGCATCTGGAATACATGCATGGAAGGAAAGACAGAGAGAAGAGTCATGGGGCTTTGTCTTGCTATAACTGGGTTGAATAAAATCCAATGATCATGAAAACACTTTTTTTTTTAGTTTCTAAATTATTTGGAATGAGTTTGAAAGAAAAAATTATTTTGTTAAAAACTTGTATCATTCTCATTTTGGTCAAAGATCTGTGTACAACACTTAATCAAATCTTAGGAACAGTTATCTTGGTCAGCTCCATGTACTAAGGGAATTCTTGTCAGGATAAGAGATTTGAAATCAACTGTGGATTAAGGATCAGAAAATAAGACTTACAAATATAAGGCAACAAGGAAAAAATGAATAGTGTATCTAATAGGTCTGCTCTCTAGTGTCATGACTTGGTGTTTAAGGCAAAATACCAAAACTAGCCCTAAACAAAGACAGATTAATAGAACTTTGAATTTCACTAGGATTTCAGTGAAAAGTCCTTCAGTGGCTTCACTTAAAAGTGTATTTAGTATTTAGAACTCTGTATCTTTGACAATGGATTAGCAATACAAAGATCACATTTTGGTGTTTCTGGAAGGTCTGTGGAAATAAAAGTAAATAAAAACTAGGATTTCTTACAATATTCTCATCACCTCCCCAAGGTAAGAACAGGAAAGATTCCATCTCACAGACAGACCCTTTAAAGATCTAGTTTTACATAACTAAGTATTTAATAGTTACTGTCCATTTCAGACTCAGAACTGGTTACTTAAAACCATGTGACTGGCTATCAGAATAAGAGTAAAGTTATTTTGAAAAATAAACAGAGCCTCCTAAGTGGTGCATAGAAATGATGTCACTGAAGTCTGAAAACACTCTTCAACAGTTTATATTTATAGAATAATGTCCTGCTGATGTCTCTGATGTAAAAAAGGCAAAAAGCCTTAGAGAAAAGTAGCTACTTGAACCCAGGCTGCTGAATGCATTTAAGTCCTGTAATGTTGTCAGAATATTACATCATCCAAATGGAGGAGATAAAGTGGAGGTGTAAGGGATATGAAATGCAGTTAGTGTTCTTGACTCCTGAGACAGTAGATTTCCAAAGGTGATAAGCTAAAACTGCTGAGGAGAAAAGGTAAACTCCAGAGCTGCTCGTGATGAATCCTAGCTGGGATGAAAGCAAGGCACTGTCCTTAGTCTAAAACACACAGGCTTTTCTTTTTATTATTAAAAATATAATTTCCCAAGGTTGAGGGTAAAGGTGAGTTGTAGAGCATATGCTAAGAGTGGATGATGCATTGTATTTAATACCCAGAACTTCAGTATATGTAAATGTGTGTATACATATAATTTATGTATTATTATTCCTAGTATTTTATTGTAATTTCTGCAATACTATTATATCAATAAATCTTCCTGATTGAAAATATTAAGTCAGGCACAAAGTCAAAGTGCTTTTACTTTTCAACAAAGAGAAAAAAAATTCACTGGGTATAAGTAGTAACAAAAACTGGAAAAAATTATGAAAAAAATGAATCTTACAAGAAAAAAAAATCACATCTTTCTGACTAGCAAGTATAAGAGGTAAAGGACTCTGCCAATTCCTGAGGTGAAGAGGGAATTATTTTGAGTGAAAAATACTGATGTTCTTTAATCAATCTAGTTTTGGGTTGAGGGAAAAAGATGTCATTCTGTTACCTACATTGAGAAGGATTTGTAATAGGCAATTAGTCTATGCTGAATCTGCTGAGTTTTGCCATGTGGAAATCTTCAGGGGCAGAAAATGGCAGAGGCAAAGAGCTTTCCCTCTGCTGCCAGACTCACAAATGTCAATCATCACTTCATTATTTATGTTGAACCCATTGCTTGTTTTATCTTCTATTACATTTATGCTATCACAAACTAAGGATAATAGTTTTATTTCATAGTATTGCTATGAGCACTAATTGTATTAATTAGAATGCTTAGCATTATCTTCTGGTCCTTTAGTAACTAAAATGTTAGTTACTACAATGACATTAAAAAACTTCAAAACAATTCATGTGATTGAACAAGAACTTTTTCCAGAAAAAAAAAAAAATCTTATGAAAGAATTCTGTCTTGCATGTAATTCAACTCAAGAAGTTTAGGGTTACTGGCTTCCAAAATTTTAAAATTTGTTATATGAACAATAGTATAATTTAAAAAAATTATTTAAATTATGTTTTTAAAGTTAAATCCTATTCAGCATTTATAGAAACTGGGAACTGCATCTGTGAACTATCAATTTTTGTTCTTGAGAACTCTTTGAAACTCCCAAGTTCTCCTGAAACATTTTTCTTTTCCTTGTACATAAGCAGATATTGTCTAGAAAATTTAGTTACCTTTTATTTGGCTACCTACTTCATCAGTAGGATTTTTTTTTTTTCACTGAAACTATCATCTCAGATGGAAGAGCTAATACACTTTGAAATAACTTTCATAGCATTGATTAATTTTCTACTTTTTGGTATTGAGTCTGGTCATTATCATTCCAGCTGTATGGTTTTTCTGCTTCTATTTTTGTAATATTTACCAAAATGAGTGAAAAAAAAAGCAAAGTTTAAATGAGCCTGGTTTTAATGGTATAGTTACTCAAGAATATTTTAAGCTTTAAGTTCTTCTGACAAATTCCTGAAATATTAGATTGATGAGCCTTTGTTATGTTTGACATGTCCCCAAGCAGGCTATTGTGGAAGGCTTGACCCTCAGCTGGTGTATCTAATCACTGATACATTAGGACTCTGATTTCATCAATGGATTAGTCCGTTGATGAATGTCTAATTTGATGGCATTACTAGGAGCCGATGGGAGGTAGGGATGAGTGAAAACAGCAGATCATGGGGCAAGGCACCTTTAAAAGGTGACTGGTCTCTGATTCCTTCCATTTTTCTGCTTTCTGGACACCACGAGATGAGCAACTCTGATTTGTCACACCCTTCTGCCCTGGCATTCTGCCTTACCAAAAGTACAGAAACTGGAGACGGCTGACCATGGCGTGTTACCTCTGAAACCAAGAGCCATACCTCTTTTTAAATTCTTGATTACTTATCATAGTGGAAAGACCTCAACCCTAGATGAAGAATTTCAAGCAATCAATGGTTGCTGAGAGAGGGAGAATCAGTTTTCTCCAGGGATGCATCCTCTGACAGGTTGTCTAATCCTAAGTGATCAACCCTAAACATGTGTTCATAAGAGCCGAGAGGGTAGAAATGATGTCAATACAGCACTCATGTGTAACGTGTTCAAAATAATAAAACCTTTTAAGTATAAAAACTAGCCGACAAGTCCCTGCTCCATAGTTCCACAGTGCTGTGGCTCAGGCACTCACTTTCTGAGTAACTGGATTCAATTCAGGTTTGCCAGCCCTTGCCTTTTCCCCTTCATGATAACTCAGGTTCCTCTTCTGTTTTTCCTTAAAGGCTCAGCTCAGTTCCACTCCTTTATTGGAAAAAATTTCAATGTTGACTTTCCTCTTCATAGTATCCATGGCATTTTCCACATATCCTTTGAGGGCGAACTTTGCAATATTTTTATTCCATCATGTCTAGCTAAGCTTCCATAACATGGTTTAAGGTTCCATAGAAATCTGGAATGTGTGTGACTGCAACTGTAACTCTGCTGTTATTTTCCTCTTGAAACAAGCAACAGAAACGCTGCTTTACTTCATTAACTCCAGCAGGGCAGGCTTAGTCTATGATTACTGAGTTGGTTGATGTCAACTAGAGGGTCATGAGTAGTCCTCTGGTCTCTGTTTTCTATAATTAACTAAATCTACACCCACTCCTTCTGAGTTCTTTTATGGGAATCACAATTATTTTTCAGCTCACTGGAATTTGGTATGAGTTGGAAGCATTTCCCTCTCATAGGGCTCTACAATTCAGTAAATGTCATAATCAGATGATGAGCATGGCTTCCTCAACAGTGGGCAAGAAAAAGATGTGAGCGAGGCCAAGAAAACCACCACAGTGAAGCAAGAAAAGTTACTCTAAAAGAGATTTTTTAGCCTTGAAGACAGAGTGTCCTGAGGTTTTATTCTTACGCATGAAGCCAAATTTTCCTGGAAGGATCCCTCCTATGGTTTTAGTGCTATATACTCTATACAATTCTATACACACTATACAAGTCTATCAGAAGCATAAACCTGCAAGATGTTCTTTGATTTCATCCAGAGGGATTGCTTCAGTGGACCAGACCACAAATTATCTGCTTCCTGTTAATTGTCAGATCCTTCAAACAAGTGCTGCTCCTGCATAGATGACTGAAAACATAGGCATAAGACACAGCAAAGACCCATGGCAGAGCTTTAATATTTCAGAAGATGCAAGAAGGACTCTATTCCAAAGAGGATGTGGACTAAGTCTCTACAAGAAGATATTTCCTTCCTGAATTGTTGAAGACCTATGAACAGCTATTCTGGACCAATCCTTCTATAATAAAATTTCATTGCTCTTTTACCTCTTCAGATTGTAGGCACAGTCTTCCTTTTCCTTTGTGTATGAAAGAGAAATTGTGGTGATATTTTATTTGTGCTGAAATGTGGTGATATTTTATTTGTATGTTAATAAATAAAGTTTGCCTGGAGATGAGAGATAATAGCAAGCCATTAACACAAAAGTCAGGCAGTGGTAGCACACGCCCTTAATCCGATCACTTGGCAGGCAGGGTCTCTGTGTGTTCAAGGCCACACTAGGGAACAGCCAAGTGTGGTGATGCACACCTTTAATCCCAGATACCTTTAATCCCAGTACCAACCACAGAGACCTGGATGTCTGTACAGACAGGCAGTGACAAGGAAGTGAGGTGGCTGGGCTAAGAGCCAATGAGAGGGCAGAACAGCAAGGCAATAAAGGCGTGAGTAGACAGGAAGTAATTCCTCTTTTGGTAGCTGCAGAGCTAGCAAAGTAAGGTTGGTGGCACTCACTATTTCCCTGATTTCTAAAGCTTTCACCCCTATATTTGGCTCTGTTTCTTATTTAATAAGACTTTTCAGAAATTCGTCTACGAGAAATTGTGATTGTGTTTTCCTCTGGCTATCACAAAAGTTAATGTCTGAATTTTATTGTATTGTATTTGGAAATACTTTGCCTATGCCTCTAAAATAACCTCATGTATTCAATTTTGAGGATAAAAATACCCATATTGTTTTTTAAAAGGAATTAAATGAGGGCCAGAAAGATGGCTCAGTAGGTCAAAGACAAGCCTACAATCCAAGTTCAATCCCAAGTGGAAGGAAAAAGTGACTCTTGCGAGATGTCTACACACACACACACACACACACACACACACACACACAAATAAATATAATAATATTTTAGATGGTTTAAATGATTTATTTTTGAAGTAGAGAGCCCATGTAGTCCAGGCTGGACCTGACCTTGCTATATAGCCTAGGCTGACTTGAAATTTGTAATATTTTATCCTCATTTTCTCACATACCAACATGATAGGCTTGTATCACTATGGCCAACTCAGAGGATATTGTTTCTAACCAATATCATCCTATACACAAAGCACTTTGATATCTGTTTGGGGACAAGAATTGTCTAAAGCAAACAAGCAAACAAACAAACAAAAAGAGAAAACAACAGCACTCCTCCTCCCAGCAAAACGTTCTGAGATGAAGTCTTGTTTTTTCCTTTGTGCCAATAAGCTCCTTAGGGTGAAGAAACCTCCACCTCTTTGGAGTCTGATGCATTTCAGAGGTGTCTTAGCACACTGCTGGGAGAAAGCCAGGAACTGCAACGCAGGCCAGGTAACACTCCCCACAAATTGATGATGTCATTTCTGTGTAACCGCACACATTCACTAGAAACTTATATTGGAGTGCCGGTGAACACACCTCTGCATGGTCTTTCTGCTAACACTGAACACTGATATCCTGTGTTACATCTATAACCAAAAGGAAGAGAAATGGAAAAGACTAACTTATTACCCAAGTACGTGGACTCGGGAAGGATTTGCAAGTGAGGAAAAGACCCATTTTTCTTTAGCAGATCAGGAACATCATCCAAGAAATTGCAAAAGAGTTGTAATCTCTCCGTTTCTCTGTCTCTGCTTCTCTCTGTGTTTCCCTGTCCCTTTTTTTTTTTTTGCCTCTCTTGATCTAGTTCGCTCTCCTTCCTTTCTCTCTCTCACACAATCATCAGCAAAAATACACCTGAAACAATAACTATATAAAAGACCCACAATATGTTTCCTTTAAATTGCATGCAGCAGACATCTTTCTACTTAGCAACACAAAAATAGGGAACTCTCAACGTGAGCATGCTGTGATCAGTAATTACTTCCTGCATCTAATCCACTTAAGATCTGCTGAGGTTTGAATTTGTTTTGACAGTAGATGGGAAGAATAGTGGCCTCCAGAACAGTGGTTTGGTGAATGTGAGTGTTGAAGAGATCCTCTTTGCTTGGCAGTAAGAAATGAAGAGTTGTGTCCCGCCTTGCAGACAGTAGCTCTACAAGCTGCTAAGCCCTGAGCAGCCAGACAGCAGTCTCACTGAAAGCCTCCACAGCGAATCTGTGGAGGGCTGGAGAGGCAGAGTGTGTGTTATGGTTTGTATGAGGAATGTCCCCCACAGGCTAATTTGTTTGAACACCTGGTCCCCAACTGATGACACTGTTTTGAGAGATAATGGACTCTTTCAGAGGTGGATAGCAACTGAAGGACGTGATATCCATCTTCGGTTCTTTCTGGAGTAATTGCCTCTTTTTGTCTGCTACAGCAATGTGACGTGGTGTCCTTTACAAGCGGCCTGCGCTCCTGCTGCTGTGCTTTTCCCACAGGGTGTTTCTATGGCCCCGAATCTGCGAGCCAGGGTATATCCTTACCCAAGTTAAACCTGCAGGGTCTTTTACCGCAGTGATGAAGAAAGCGACTCACAGAGTACGCATGAAAATGAAGCATACTTCTCTATTTGCACCTCCCCATCTGCCTTTTTACCATCCAGTTTTTTTCATCTACTGGCATCCTTTGCACTCCAATTCTAGAGTGCCATTACTTCAAGTTGCTCTCTCTAGACATAAAATCTCACTTCTGATGGCACATGCCCTCACAATCTTTGCAACTCTCATCTCTTTTACTTTGGTTATTCTGTCTTTCCTTTCCTCTTGGAGTAGATTCCAGTAGACTTTACAAGTGGATAGTCTATTGGCTGAACTAATTCACACTTTAGTTGGAATAACAAAGAGTTTTCTTATTATTCCCAGAAAGTCTACATTTTAAGAAGACTCCTATTACCCAAAGAATCAATAGTTGGAACATTTCAGAAACTATGAAGTAAAGTAAAATAGTTTAGGCAGTTTGGGAAGATTTCCTGGTGGGTAAAGTCAGTAGACAACTGTTCTAGTTGGTCATAGAACAAGGCAAGGTTTATGTTGATGAACCAACCAGCCACACTATGTCGACTTGGACTGAAAAGTCACAAAGCTTGTGAAATCCCAGTTAGCAGTGGGAAAGGGAGCTGTCTGTGAGAAGGAAATATCATGAAATGGATCAGATGTAGACAATTTTAGACATTTTGTGGGCTAACAATTGTTATTTTATTGGTGTGCAAAAAGTCAGGAAGAGCTGGGGCTGCCTGAAGAGCACTTGCTGCATTTAGTGTCCACTAAGAATAGAGGAGCCAATGGTGGTTGAATGGAATCCATACAGCAGTTTTTGACTGCTGGGTGAGTGCATCTGCTGTGTGTGTGCTGCTCCGTGGCATCTTCTGAGCAAGAAGTTGAGATGAGGAAGGTGGAAGATGGAGGGGCTGGGCTGGCTTCTTGCTTTGGGAGCCTGAGCACAGCATTTCTCCTCAGAACTTTGGTCTCTCCTCTGTTAAGATGAGATCCTAGTGATAATTTACATGCACAGTGTCATTCTGATGTCAAGGACTCATTGAAATAATTCAGAACTTAATAGGTTGGGAGGTTCTCTTAAAACCGAGAGCCTTTGTTTATCAGTCCATTATCAGCTCTGTTTAAATCCACAGGACACTTGGCACATAAAAGCCAAAGCACACACTGCATGATTTTCCATAACTTTGATTTTTTCCTTCTGAGTATGTGTACCATCCCATCTTCTTTCTACATATTTTTAGCCAAAGTTATTTTCACCCAACTTGTCTTTTTTTGCCATTGCACATATGTGTGTTTTCCAGAGGTTTAATCATACTTATATGGATATTTTTCCTATGATGCACCTAAGCTGACTACAGGGAAATAAGTTAACTCAGTGTGATGGATTTTCTTTGGGGAAGTATAGAGGATTAAGGAAAGTGTCTGTGGGATGAGACAACATTCTCCTTGGAAAAACCTCAGTTACATTAGTACAAATTCCACTAAACAAGACCACTGATGACCAAAATTAGAAAATCCCCATGAGTCATCAAACTTGAATCATTGCCTATAATATAGCATTACATGTATCATTTACCTATTTATGAAGCCAGTTGAGAGAGCCTTGTAAGTTTTCCTCCAGTGTAAAAAGCCTCCATATGTTTGAGGTTGGTAAGATGGCTCCACTAGAAGTGGGGATGGGTGGTGAGAGAATGATTCTCCAGGGAATGTCGCATTCTTCCCACCTCAGAGCTGTGTGATTTTCTTTCCAGTTTTCCTTACTATTGCTGAGGACAGCTCCATTAGGTAATGTTAACTCTATTTCATGTGTTAACCCATAGCCTGGTTGACAGGTAGAGTCAACTTACTTTCTCCTGCCCCACTTCCCCTCTCACTTCCCTTCCGCGTCCCTCTGTGTCTGCTTGCCTCTTTCTTTCCTTCCCCTCCCCTCCTCCCTTTTTTGAAATTATTCTAATTCATTTATCTATTCATTTTTAAACTTTTTCTTTCTTCTTCCCTTCCTTTTTTCTTTTCTTGTTTTTTTTTTCCATTTTTTTAAAAAAGTTTTATGCTCACGGACCTGAGTAGGCTTCAATTCTCACTTTATACTGTGATTTATCCACACATAACTTTCTTCTTATATTAAACTACTTATGTTATGTTATTCTCTAGACTACTCACCTCAAAATCTTTTTCTCTACCATAAGCTTCTATTTAATCTGCAGTTATTCTGAGCTCTTTGAAATAATCCTTCATATTTTTACTTATGAATATTTTGCCAAAAGCCATGTGTTACTGCTTTTGATTATTTTAATATATATATACAGACACAGTGTTATTATTTCTTTATTCACTCAACATGTTTTCAAGTTTATCTGTATCAATATATATGGAACCAGTTCATTTCTCCCAATTTCTATAAATTTCATCTATTTCTCTTATTTATTAATTCTTATTTTTCTTCTAACTACCACAATACTACACAAAATACATACACTTTAAATATGTATTTATTAGTATAAGAAGTATTTTTTCTGTGTGATGGAGTATATAACTTTATAATCTCTAGGTTTAAAACTTGTAGTTGAGTTTTGTAACTATTTCCAAGTTAGTTTGGGAAATGGCTGCAATAACATACCCAGCTGCATGGAAACCCTGAATTCCTTATATTTTAGTTCCAGCTTGACACTGTTAACATCTTATTTTCACTAAAATTATGGGAATGAAGTACTATCTTACTGTTGTTTGACGTTAACAGGTTTGTGATTGCTAATAACATGAAGACAATTCATTTATCTATTAGGCGCTTGGGCTTTCTCTCTTTATCTCTTCCAATCTGACTATTGGAGTTTGCATCTTCTCTTACAGTTTTATAGGTGATTGTGTGGTCTACATATTCCTTGCCAGATGTAGATTTTTTTTCTAGAATTTGTCATTAGATACAAGCAAATCTACCAAGTTTATCCCTTGTGAAACTGATTTTGTGTTGTAAGATCCTTCCATGTTTTTAAAAGGCGTTCAATTTTTAAAAGGTTTTCATTTTTTGCAGTTGATAATAGCAGAGTTCATATGACACAAAGAAAAGATAATGAAAAAGTATGAGGGTTAGCAAAGAAGTTGAAGTTTGAGGGTAACCTAGTCTACGTAGTGAGTTCCAGGTCAAGTCAGGGTTCTAGATAAGTATTTATATGTATTATTAAAAATCAAGAAACTATTATACATACAAAAATAAAGAAATATAGCTGGATATAAAATAAACAAATAAATAAAAACAGGTTTAAAGATTTAGAAAGTCTAATTTATCATATTATCTGAATGCGGTGGTTTGCATGAGAATGTCCTCCATAGGTTCTGGCATTTGAACTCTTGGTTTCCAGCTGGTGGCACTGTTTTGGGAAGTAGACATGATTTGTTCTTGCTGGAAAAAGTATGTCACGTGGGAGAGCTTTGAGGTTTCAGAGATTCACACCATTCCCAGTTTGGTTCTTGCTTACTGTGGAAGATATGACCCTTCACCTTCTTTCTCAAACTGCTAGGTCGGGTGCTGGCTGACATGCTTCCCCACCCTGAAGGACACTTACCCTTCTGGAACTGTAAGCTCAAATAAACTCCCTTTTCCATAAGTTGCTTGGCCATAGTGTTTTATCATAGCAATAGGAAAGTGACTTACACAACAAATTAAAGGGCAAGAATCATGAATAAAGTAGAAGCATTTACTACATTCAGCATTCAATAATGAAAATACTGATAACAGAGCCCCACAAAAACCCATTTAAATACATTATAGCCTATAAAGCAATACCACTTATTTTTTAGTAGTTATTGTTAAAAAGAAACTACAATATTAATACAGTAAGGTTAAACAGATAGACATTTTGACATGCTATGGTGGTTTGAATTAGAATGACCTCCCACAGGCTGATGTGTTTGAATACTTGGTCCAAATAGAACTATTTGGGGAGGATTAGCAGGTGTCATCTCATTGGAGGAGGTGTATTCCAAGGGGCAGACTTTGTGGCTCTAAAAGCCCAAGCCATTCCCCATTAGCGCACACTCTCTGCCTTGTGTTTGTGGATCAGAGGTAAGCTCTCAGCTACTACTCCAGCACTATGGCTGCTTGCATGCTGCATGCTTACTGCTAGGATGGTCTGGAACTGTGAGTTGCAAATTAAATGCTTACTTTTATAAGTTGCTTTGGTCATAGTATCTTAACACAGTGATAGAGAGCATTTATTTTCCTCCATCTAACCCATAAATGAATGCAATGCAAATAAAAATACCAGGTATACATGAATAACTGAAAACAGTCTGGAAAAGAAGCAATATGACAAGAGATAATCCTTAAGATACAAAAGCTATTACAAATATGTCCTAATTATTCTAGCACAAAATAGACTAGTAGGTTATTAAATTAAAATAGTTATTTCCAAAACCAAAAATAAGGGGAATTCCAAAGGATAGATTAGCTAAATATTTTATAAGGATGACTTAAAGAATACTTTTGACATATAATAAAAACAATGTGTTTACTATGTCTCAACATTGCTTTAGTTGAAACACATATGATCTCATAACAGCCACATGAAGATGTTTAACATCACTTTCCAAGTGATAAAATTCAGACATATATTGGTGGAAGTATTAAGGCAAGCACAGAAACATTAAATAGCTTGAAGAATCCCAAGCAGGAATTCCAACCCAGGCAATTAACTCAGTGTCTGTAAGCCTAACCACTATTCCAGGCAGCAATCTCAGAATGACATTGGCTTATTCTAAGCAGGAAAATAAAATTAGTTCCTTACTTAAAACTGCAAACACACAAAAATAACCTCTGGACTGTCATCCTCTTTTTAAAGCTTATGACATCACCTAGGATTTCTGGTCATTGGATCTGGTGGGTGGGTGGTGACTAACTCACCTCATAACATAAGTTTAAACATTTTGAATTTCTTAGAATTTCCTGCTGGCACCAGGATATTAGTTTTTCTTTATACTTGCTAAATGTCCTCTGGTCTATATTATACAGGAAAAAAAACCAAACTTGCAATCAAGTTTGAAGAAAAAGAAAAATTGGCAAACAAGGATTGACAATTGCTGGCTGAGACATAGCTTGGTGGTAGACTATGTTAGGCTCGACGGTCAATTCCCAGCGGTACAAAAACATTGCCAATGATGGTCTTGCAGGAAAAAAAGAGAGAAATAAAAAAGTGACAAGCCATCTGCATTCTACATCAGAGCAGAACCTACCATCTGGAAACGTTTGTTTTTGAAAAAAGATAAGAAAGATAGTTGAAAAAGGGAATTTTGAGCCATATTGACATATACACCCTTGGAAGATCTTGGGACATGTCACCTTAATGCCGAGATGCTTCCTAAATATTAGTTTTGGTGGAAAGCAAAAAAGTACATCATCTCTAATGATGTAAAGATAAAGACATGTGTCTAGAAACCTATTAATTCATCGTTACATGAAACCAGTGAAAATATATATATATATATATATATATATATATATATTATATATATGGATTCAACATACCATTACTGACATGATAAACTTTCAGTGACTAAACACATTGCAAAAGTTTGCTTTTCTTCCACTTACTTTAAATTTGTATTAAAAATGTCCCTCTGACACAGCTCTTAACTTTCCTCTTCCCACTGAATCAAAAGTCGGATTTAAATAAGCAAATGGCAGAGGGGAAATTCATCCATTTCCCAAACCTCTTTCAAATGTTTGTGGATATTAAAGAACATGAATTATTATAATTATCGTTAAAATCTCTTATCAGCTTATAAATATGCACATATGCTTTTTGTGTGTGTGTTCTGAGAATTGGACATCAATCCTGTGCCTGCTAAATAAATGCTCTACCACTGACCTATATCTCCAAGTCTTTTTTGGTTTTACTTTTATTTTGAGGTACAGTCTCACTAAGGTGTCCAGCGTGGCATTAAACTCACTCTGTAGCCCAAGAAAACTCAAACTGGTAATTATTCTGCATTAGCTTCCTAAGTAGCTGGGATTATAGACCTGTGTCACCTAGCCCAGATCATCTCTAACAATTTTTACTCTTTTTAGATTTGCAGAAAATTCTTATATAATTTACATATTCTTAACCAGACAGAAATTATTTTCTTGGATATATAATATCTATCATCTGATAAAATCAAATTAATCGAACATTTTTGTGAGCATCCTTGCCCTCATCTCTCACAAACAGTTGTTGACCATTCCATTGTTTCTTATGTTTTTTGTTTGTTTGTTTGTTTTTGATTATTTGAGACAGGGTTTCTCTGTGTAACAGTCCTAGCTGTCCTGGAACTTGATCTGTAGACCAGGCTAGCCTTGAATTCACTGAGATCTGCCTGCCTCTGCTTCCCAAGTGCTGGGATTAAATGTGTGTGCCACCACTGCTCAGCTCTCTCAATTTTGTTTTATACAATAGTCATACATTTTGATCCTATCCATGTTAATGATGTGGGCACAAGTAGGCTCATGTTTTCATGTTTTCTTCCTAGATCACCATAGAGTTTACATTTCTGTCCTTTCATCCTAGATGAAAATTGGGAAGATAAGGCTATTTAAAAGTTGACTATGGACTAATAGAGTTCATACAACATGATAGGAAAATAAAAAGTAAGTATGAGGGTTAGAAAAGAATTTGATACAAGTATTTATGTAGAGTTACAGGATATAGAAATCTATTAAAATGCCTTCAAAGGAGAGTTAAATGTTTTTAATTTGCCACTTGAATAAGAGCATTCTTTCATTTGTCTCTATTATGTTGGGTCAAAAAAATCAGTAATGTTTAGCCCCTTATGAGATGTTATGTCACTTTCTGATCCTTATATACTACTTTGAACCTGTAAATAAGAGCTGGGAATCCAATTAGGTAAAAGGGATGTTTGTTCAGTGCTGTGGATATCACTCTGTATGCTGTGAATGTGTTGCTCTGATTGATTAAAGTGCTGATTGGCCAGTAGCCAGGCAGCAAGTATAGGCAGGACAAAGAGAGAGGAGAATTCTGGGAACAGGAAGGCTGAGTCAGGAGTCACCAGCCAGACACAGAGGAAGCAATATGTAAAGATACCGGTAAGCCACAAGACACGTGGCAAAGTATAGATTTATAGAAATAGGTTAATTTAAGATGTAAGATCTAGCTAGCAAGGAGCCTGAGCCATTAGACCATACAGTTTTAATTAATATAAGCCTCTGTTTATTTGCAGTATTAGTGCTAAGTGCTAAAAGCATTTTTCATTTAAGACTCTTTGAAAACTAGAATACTATAATGAAGTAATTTGAGAATTTAAATTCCAAAGACATGATTCTAAAATTCTTAGTTTTCTTGATGTTTGATCAGCTCTCTTAGTTTTGTAGGTGACTCACAGGGTGTATCAATTTAGTATCTTGTCTATAATTAGTGTGTGTACTTCCGTTCTTTCCATACAGTTTCAGATGACAGTACTTTCCAGGCTCTGCCTCCCCTATGGAGTGAGAGGTGGAAGTGAAAATGGAAGGTATCTCTGTGGTCTTTACTGACACTAGGAAAAAAGGTCTGGCATGAATGATGTAGCTCACTATATCCTCCTAAATGTGAACTTCTAGATTCCTCACTGCCATGCCTAGTGGTATTTTTGAATCTCCAGCTTCTTAATGAGGCAGAAACAAAGAAAATCTAAAACAACACAAAGGTTTTGCCATTGTATTGTTGCTTGGAAATTGGTGCCAAAGCTACTCTACTGTTATATCTACTTATTCTTCTTAGAAGTACAAGCCTCTTTAACAAACTTTTATTTTAGGATAGTTCTCAACTTTAAATGGAAAAACAAAAACAAAGATAGCTGAAAGAACTATGAACAATAAAAGAACTGCTGGAGATCTCATCATTCCTGAATTCAAGTTGTACTGTAGAGATAGCATAATTTAAAAAAACCACAGTATTGGTATAAAAATAGATACACATTGATCAATGAAATTGAAGTGAGGAACCAGACATAAATACACACATCTATGGACACCTGATATTTGATAAAGAAGCCAGAAATACACACTGGAAAAAAGACAGCATATTCAACAGAATGGTGCTGGTCAAACTGGGTGTCTGCATGTGGAAGAATTCAAATAAATTCATATTTATCACTGCACAAAACTCAAATCTAAGTGGATCAAATACTTCAACATAATACTAGATACACTAAACCTGATAGAACAGAAATTGGCAAAATGCTGTGAACTCATTGGCACAAGAGATGACTTTCTGAACAGAACACTGATAGTGCAGGTAGTAAGATCAATAATTAATAATTGAGACCTCATGAAAATGAAAATTTCTGCAAGGCAAAGGACACCATCAATAGAACAAAGTGGCATCCTATAGAATGAGAAAAGATTTTTTTATCAACTCCACATCCAAAGGAGGACTAATATCTAAAATATATAAAGAATTCAAGAAGCTAGATATCAAAAATCCAAGTAATCCAATTAAAAATGAGATACAGATCTTAACAGAGAATTCTCAATAGAGGAAACTCAACATCCTTAGCCATCAGGGAAATGGAAATTAAAACTACTTTGAGATTCCATCTTATATCTGTCAGAATGGTTAAAGTCAATAATACAAGTGACTGGAAAGGCTGTGGAACAAGGGGAACACTCCTTCATTGCTGGTGGGAACAAGGGGGAAGACTCATTGCTGGTGGGAGTTTAAACTTTTACGGTCACTATGGAAATAAATATGGTGGATCCTCAGAAAGTTTGATATACCCCAAGTTCCAGCTATACCACCCTTGGGCATATACCCAAAGGGTGCTCCATCCTACCACAAGGACCCTTCCTTGCTCAACCATGTTCATTGTGTTTTTATTCATAATAGCCAGAAAGCAGAAACAGTCTAGATGTCCCTTGATAGAAAAATGAATAAAGAAAATGTCTTGCATTTATGTAATGGAGTATTACTCAGTTGTTAAAAAAATAACATTATGAAATTTGCAGGCAAATGGATGGAACTAGAAAAATAAATCACCCTTAGTGAGGTAATCCAGACCCAGGGAGATAAATACAATATGTATTCACTTATAAGTAGATATCAGCATACAAGTAGATATTAACCAAACTACAACCAATAGAACCAGAGAAGTTAGGTTAAAAAAAAAAAAGGATTCTAAGGGAGGTGAATGGAACTCCCTGGAAAGGGGAATAGAATACATTTTAAGTATAGACTAGGGGTGAGTAGGGACATGAACTGGAGAATCAGGTGGGGTGATAAGGTAGAGGGATAGATGGCTGCAACTGGGGACATTTGGGGGTTGGTGTGGAAACCCAGTGCAATGAAAACTTCTTGTAAGTATGAAGGTAATCCTAACGAGGACCCATACTAATGGGGGATACAAATTCTCAACTGTCAGTCTCTTGTCACCATGGCTTCCAGTGGTGAGACTGGGTTGCTTTCAATTGAGTTGCTGGCCAAGCAGCTCCAATGGAAATCTCTCAACAACTCAGGCTATTGCTAAGACAAAGAGATGCTTTCTGAAAACTAACAGCAGGGATCACCATTGCCAAAGATAACACCCACACAACGCATTGAACATAGAGAAGTCAAGTTGGTGCCTACATGCCCTGTGTTCTAGTCTCTTCAGTGTTGGAAGGTACTCTGCAGGCTACTAAAAGAGAAGTGTGGACACCGACTCAGGCACAAAACCTCTGACTTACAATCTCTTCTGACTGCAAAATATGATGAGGTAATGGTGGTGCAGAACTTACCAGAGTAGTCAACCAATGTGTGATTTAACTTGAGGCCCACTCCAGGAAAGGGTGCTAGAGACTGGGTAGCTCAGTGACCTAGGGTAGAACTAAACATCACAAGTCAAAAAAAAAGTATCAAAGAAATGTCTCCTAATGATTTTCTATTCTGCTCATAGGTCAGTGCTTTATCCAGTCATCTTCAAAGAGGCTTTCTCCTGCATCAGATGGGAACAGATGCAGAGACCCACAGCCAGACATTACATGGAAAGAGAGTCTAAATGAGAGGTCCCTGTGAAATCCCTCCCCTCAGAGCTCACTGGATCCTGGGGAAGAGGAGGCAGAAAGATTGTAAGAGCCAAAGGTAATAGAGGACATCAGAACTAACTAAGCAGGGTGCATATAAACTCACAGAGACTGAAGCAGCAAGCACAGGGTCTACATGTGTCTACACCAAGTCCTTTGCATATATATTATAGCTGTTATCTGAGTGTCTTTATAGGATTCCTAACTTTTGACTCCTGTGCCTGCTCTTGGGACTCTTTCCCCTCCTGTTGGGTTGCTGTGTCCAACTTTAATATAATACCTTTTGCTTCATCTCATTGTATTTTTTAAATCATGTTTTGTTTTTCTGTTTTAGAAACCTGTTTCTTTCTAATGAAAGACAGATAGGGAATGGATCTGGAAGGGAGGGGGATGGGGAGGAACTGGGAGGAGTAGAGGGAGGGTAAACTATAATCAGGATATATTTATGAGAAAGGAACCTATTTTCGATAAAAGAGGGGGAAGCTCAAAGCTACAGTAGAATATATATCACTATAAATGATTAAAACCTTCATTTGTGATATCACAATTTGATCACAATACATGTTAAATCTTTCAGCATATAAAAATAACTAAATAAAATTATTCTCATCTAATCCTTTTACTTATTCATGTTTCTAACAACAGATCTCACCATAAAAAGATAAAATTGCTTATACAAACAGTTTGTACACAGGGAAAGACATAGATGTACATAAATTCACACACACATATGTACAATATATAATATATAACTTATTCTGAGACAGAGTATCCAAGATGTTCCTGCATGTTGACATTTCTTACCAGAACACGCTTTAGGCTGCTTGAAGTACAGTTCACCTGCTGACTGAGGTTTAGTGTTTTCAGCGTCAAGCAGAAAATCTAATCCTGTAACAGATCCATTTAAACCTGTTCAGGTGCTGAGGAAATGTAATCTACCAGTTATGAAACAAAGGAAACCCAAATAGTAAAAACCTGTACACCAACTAATTGATGGACACTGCTAGTAATGATTTCACTTTTAAGAGCGTATTTTGGAGACTTACCTCTCTGTTTTTTTACAACATTATTTATGAATAGCTTTTGAAGATCTAACTGATTTCACTTCTTTCATTTCTGCTTTCAAATTATTTCACCTGTAAAAGAAAATTTGAGAAACTTAATCAATCCTTCCTCTCTGGAACACACTTACTAGTTCTTCCTTGACACACTTTTCTCCTTGTTTTGTGATTACCATCTTAGTTGCTTTTGTTTAATCTTTTTATTTATTTTTTAACTTTTCCTTATTTTCCTGTCCGAAAATGCTGGATTGGTGACAGCAAGTTATCAATTCCACACAGTCAGCTTTTTCCATGAGACTGACAGCAAGGATGTGTGTGTGTGTGTATGTGTGTGTGTGTGTGTGTGTGTGTGTGTGTGTGTGTGTGTGTTTTCTCAAAACTCCAGAAGGCTTCAGATAATAGTAGTATGCACGCTAGCATCTTCATTAGTCTGTTTAATACCCATGCTGCTCAAAGTTTAAGGTCCCATAGAAATAAGTCCTCCCTTTCAGAGAACTCTTCAAAATCACTGAGTTGAACAAATAATTTTTGTTTGTTTGTTTTCTGAATTTCCAGTACCAATCTTATCTCCATTCCTTCCCATAAAATTTTTCCACACTGTTGACTTTTGCTGTGAAAATATTCAGTACCGTGGATGTTTGAGCAGCGACCTGGCAGCTGTAGGTCCTTTCTGCTCTGTGTTTTCCTCTTACATGCATCCTTGACTCTTTATTTCTGAATAAGGAACTCAGTTCTTGAAAATGAAAACATAAAACCTCTGGACTGAGCTAGTTATTGCTCCATCTGTGAGTGAATCACGCCTCTCCGAGAAGCGAGATTCTTAGAGGTAGCTAAGGTAATGAAGGAGGTGATCAGGGAAACCTCCCCTTTAGCTATATGACTCGCTACCATAACTTTACAGTGTTCATATTAGGAGAAAAAAAATCTTCAGAAACATTATATTCGGTAATCCTTCCCTAATTAGCCTCTTTTTTGATTCAGTTCCTTTTCAATTCCAAAGCCTTGGTTTCATACCAGTTCTCACTGAGCTAATATGCAAGAGGACAGAACTCTCTACATTTCCTGTCTTCCTTCCTTACTTTGAAATTTCAGCATCACCAAGGTGGCTATATATTTTACTTACATGTCTATTTAGTATCTATCTTCTACCATATGAATGCAAAATTAAGGAATGCCAGAATATTTTTCTACTTTATTCATAGCTAAATTTCTAGTATGTAGAACAATTGCTGAAACATAAAATTTGGTCAATAAAAAAGAAATGATTTAGTTTCATCATATTATTGTCATACTTATTTCTATTGTATTTTTATATTGTTTTGATTAATATAATCTGAAGTATAATTCAGTATAATAATAATGACATGCATGGACATGAGGCATATGTTGCTACAAGCACAAGGAGCAGTGTTACTATATATTAAGTAACCTTGAATGGTTAATTTCTCTGGACTTTATTATAATCATTTATTTATTTATTTATTTATTTATTTATTTATTTTTTATTTTGCAATACAATTCAGTTCTACATATCAGCCTCAGATTCCCTTGTTCTCCCCCCTCCCATCCCCCTCACCTTCCCCCCAGTCCCCCCACCCATTCCCATCTCCTCCAGGGCAAAGCCTTCCCCACAGACTGAGTTCAACCTGGTAGACTCAGTCCAGGTAGGTCCAGTCCCCTCCTCCCAGGCCGAGCCAAGCGATCCTGCATAGGCCCCAGGTTTCAAACAGCCAACTCATGCAATGAGCGCAGGACCCGGTCCCACTGCCTGGATGCCTCCCAAACAGATCAAGCCAATCAACTCTCTCACCCATTCAGAGGGCCTGATCCAGTGGGGACCCCTCAGCCATTGGTTCATAGTTCATGTGTTTCCATTCATTTGGCTATTTGTCCCTGTGCTTTATCCAACCTTGATCTCAACAATTCTCGCTCATATAAACCCTCCTCATTCTCGCTAATTGGACTTGCAGAGATCCACTCAGGGCCTAGTCATGGATCTCTGCATCCAGATCCCTCAGTAGTTGGATGAGGTTTCTAGCACGACAATTAGGGTGTTTGGCCATTCCATCACCAGAGTAGGTCAGTTTGGGCTGTCTCTCGACCATTGCCAGCAGTCTGTTGTGTGGGTATCTTTGTGGATTTCTGTGGGCCTCTCTAGCACTTTGCTTCTTCCTATTCTCATGTGGTCTTCATTTACCATGGTCTCCTATTCCTTGTTCTCCCTCTCTGTTGTTGATCCAGCTCGGATCTCCCACTCCCCCAAGATCTCTTTCCCTTGACCCTCGCCTTTCACTACCCCCACTCATGTCCAGGCTGTTCATGTAGATCTCATTCCATTTCTCTGTCATTGGGCGATCCCCGTGTCTTTCTTGGGGTCCTGTTTTCCAGGTAGCCTCCCTGGTGATGTGAGTAGCAGACAAGTCATCCTTGTTCCACATCTAGTATCCTCCTATGAGTGAGTACATACCATGTTTGTCTTTCTGAGTCTGGGTTACCTCACTCAGGATGATTTTTTTCTAGATCCATCCATTTGTCTGCAAACCTCATGATGTCATTGTTTTTCTCTGCTGAGTAGTATTCCATTGTGTATATGTACCACATTTTGTTTATCCATTCTTCAGTTGAAGGGCATCTAGGTTTTTTCCATGTTCTGGCTATTACAAACAATGCTGATATGAACATAGCTGAACAAGTGCTCTTATGGTGTGGTTGAGCATTCCTTGGGTATATGCCCAAGAGTGGTATAGCTGGATCTTGGGGGAGATGGATTCCCAATTTTCTAAGAAACGCCTGTCAGAATGGCTAAGATCAAAAACACTGAAGACACCTTATGCTGGAGAGGATGTGGAGCTAGGGGAACTCTCCTCCACTGCTGGTGGGAATGCAAGCTTGTACAACCACTTTGGAAATCAATATTATAATCATTTATAAAAGAAGATAGTAAGGTCTGCAAGACTTCCTAAGCTCTAGAATCTAAAACTTGAAGGTTTATGTTAAAGTAAAGAAATTGAAAGATAAAAGGAAAGTCAGCAGAGTAAGATGCTTTTTATTATGGACTGGTGGCCCAAAGGGACAAAAAAAGTAAGAGTTAAAGGTGATAAGCAGAGGAAATGGGCAATCAGGCAGGACAAAAATACGAAAACCCAAGAAAAGAACATTTGTTGTGGACTTTGGCATGAGGAAGCAGGATAAAAAGTCTAGTCTGTTGCTTGTGTTTATAGATGTCTTTAAAGGATGGGTCCTGAGTTACACTTACTGCACAAATAACTGTTTAGGAATACAGTTTGTGTTGGGAGCCTGGATGGCCATCATTGCCTAAGAGTCTTTCCTCTATTACTGGTTTCCTTCTGCTGTTTGCTTTGTTTCTCAAGTTTGGGGATACAAGATGAGCAGACAGACTGACCCCTACCCACCAATAATCTTATGCTTGGAAAATCCAAAGAGGATTCTTAGTGGCCCCTTCTCAAGTCTCCTTGAATAGTGCATGTATCCCAAGAGCATCCTTCTCCATCTTGCCTCTGCTCACCACCACAATTAAAAGAATGTTTTTCTGAATACTTATTTTGTTTACTTGGAGTTTCCTAAGACCTTAATCTCAAATTGATAGGCAGTGAAAACAGAAATTGGAGGACCTTTTTTTCCCTTTGAGAACATTCAGCTTTCTCAATAAACACATGCTTTTGCAACATTCAAAATGACTTTGAGTAAATATTTGGTTTCATTTCCTCCATTCTTAAAAAACGTTTCAATTGACACCATAACATCACTGAGACTTTATTAAATAAAAAAAAAAACTAGCATCAAATATAATCGGATGAAAACAAGATCACTTCTCTAGCTTATAAAGCTAGGCCACAATTCCAGTAGGGTTTCTTAATTAAAACCAAAAGGAAATAAACTGACAGAATTCCACAGGAATTCGTTGAATGCAGCTATAAAATTTAAAAATATGAAACCATGTTATGACATATCTTTTGAATAAGTATCTGGATTCTTTTACTTGTTTATTTAGCTATAATTATAACATTGAAATATTACTATGAAAAAACCCATTACTCAAAAGGAGACAATGATATCTTTAGAGGGAAGAGGCTTACAGTGCTGGAGATCAAACTCAGGATGTGTTACATTCCCAGCCTCAAAAATTTAACTTAAAAAATGCCCTTAGCTTTATTAATCCATTCAACTACTGATTATTTAGTTAGAATCTATAGAAATCTATGACTTCCTAGATTTAGAAGTGGCTATCAGCTCCATTAATTTATACAATATACTGACTGTGTTTTTTTTTCTTTCAAGTGTGGTTGAAGTGCATCTTTATTCTGTTTCATATTTTGTGAAGTGCTGAGGATCTAAAGCCAGACTTTGAGAGAGATTATGATTTCAGTTTTTCTCAATGATATGTAGTAGTATATGCCAATAGTATTCTAGGCTTGTGTTACATGAAAAAGGAAGAATTTAATGGCAGTAAAAACCATGCCTTAACCTATTAGGATTTAGGAGTGGCCTAAAATGGTCTGAGAATAATGTACTCAGGCAGTGTACTGTTCAAAAGGGAGATCACTGGAAGGAAGGAGAATCAAGGAACTTACAACATTAGATTAGATAGTTTATTTAGATTCTTTTATATAAATGTGGGTTTTTTTAAAAGATTTTCATATAATGTCTTTTGATCATATTCATCTAAACTTCTCCCCTTAACTACTCTCAATCTACCTCATCTTCCAACCCTCAAAAATATATGTCCTTTTTCTCTCTTGCTGAAAGTAATGACCCACTGGTTCGAATTTTTGCTGTCCATGTAAGTCCTGTATGTGGAGCCATCCACAGAACTCTAGTTGACCCAACAGGAGGTACATCCTTAAAGAAATCTGAGTCTCCATTTCCTAGAAGCCATTACCTGTCCACAGGTAGCTTCTCAGTCATGGGTGGAGTCTCATGAGCTCCTTCTTACTCTATAATAGAATGTTGACTGGCTTGATTTTGTTTGGGCAACCACAGCTGCTCTATGTTCAAGGATGTAGCAGTCCTGCCATGTCCAGAAGACACTGCTTTCCTCTGGTCCTCTCTGTCCACAGGCTCATGCACTCTTCTGTCTTGTCTTCCTCCATGGTGAATGGTTTTGATGTGGTGTCACTGAAACTGTAATTTATCCAAGCTGCACAAAGAATTAGAGCAAGAAAACAAAAAAGAATGGAAATTAATGATTCTATCAAATTCATATCAAATTCTATCAAGTATAAGAGCTGCAGAACATGTAGATTGTGATTATACCTCAAAAAGCTATAGAGATGCCCCTCCTCCCTGAAGTGTGTTTTGAAATATTTTTGAGACATGCTAAAGTTCTGCAGAGAGATGTTTGAAAGAGGAGTAGAACAAGAATCTTTATAACCACATCTGCACCATGGATGCCTCAAAGCAACCTCTAGAGTAGTTGTGGCTAGGAAGAATAATAATATTATTACTAAAAATGATGGTTATAGACTCAGAAGCTAGTGAGAGGATTTTGGACCACAAATTTTGACTTGGTAGGTCTGGATGAAGTATGAGATCTTCTATTTTCACCAAGCACGCATGCTCGCCCTCCTGTTCCCTGATTCATATAAGCAACTGATTCATGATTATGAAGGACAGCAATTCCTAAGGTTTGCATAGTGACTCATCGAGCTGGAGACCCAGGAGAGATGATGGTTTAGTGCCAGCCTGAGAAGCAGGAAACCAGATGGTATAGTTCTGTTGAAAGCTTGGCAGGCTAGAGACTAGAAAAACCAATGTCCCAGTTTGAAGGCAGTCAGTCAACAAGAATTCTCTCTCATACCAAAGGAAGGTCAATATATATGACTCAGTCTATTAGATGCTAATTTTGTTCAAACACTTCTCTAAAAACACCCAGAATTATCTTTTGACTACAAATTGGTGGCCCTGTTAAGTCAACACATTAAAATTAATCATTTTAATTTTACATTTATTTACATTTTAAATTTTTTAAAATATTTTTAATATTACATTTAATTTACATTTATTTTTGAACACTTATTTTATGTTGTCTGACTGCTTTAATTCTTCTAGGTTTTACAAGGATACTCATGGGGTCAAACAGTTATCAACACAATTTCCCAAATGAAGATACAAAGCCAAAAGAAGGTAGGTAAAACTCCTAATATTTCACTAATAGTAAATAGTGTATTCAGGATTTTAATACACGTTGTATGAATGCACATGTGATAATATTATCCTCTGCTTTTCTTGGGGAGTTGGGGAGGAAGCTTAAACAAATTGTTCCTATTGAGTATTCGTGTTCCCACACAACATGGAACCTAGCCACATGGAAATAAAGTGTATTTGGTCAAAATGGACTTCGGTGTATAATTCATTCATGTTTGCTGATTTATTTGTAAATAGTAGGCGGTATCTTGGAAGAATGGGAGAGGAACTTTGTTATGATTTAAAATAAGCAAGAGTGGTCAGATATTTATAACTTGAAGACTCAGATTAGAAAGACTTCTATTTTAAAAAAGGGAAATTATTGTTATTTTTAATTTCATTTAATTTTATGTTCATTTGTGTTTTGTCTACTTTCATGTCTGTGTGAGGATGTCAGATCCTCTAGAACTGTAGTTACAGAGAGTTGTAAATGACCATGTGGGTACTGGGAATTAAACCTGGGTCCTCTGGAAGACCAACCAGTGCTCTTAGCCACTGAGTCATCTTCTAGCCCCTAGAAAATCTTAATAGCACATTATTTATTGGAACAACATGGAGTCACCTTTATTTCTAACACGGTGGATAGAAATAATTCTACAAGAAGGACAGTTATAGACTTATTTATGGCACATCTTACCTGTCCCTTAGTAACACAATTAAGTGCTTCCAGATGGATGACAGTTTGGTCATGACCAAATCCCACTAATCACAGGGAACCAGTGAAATTATGTAGTCATGTAAAAAGAAAGGGAAAGAACTGTATGATCTAGTGAGGTTTTCCCATTTTCAGTATCTGTAAAATATATTATTTAGTAATACTTTCAGAGAAGCATATGCAATTTGAAACAAATAATATAATAACCAGAAGTGTCTATTCTGGGACTCAAATTCAGCGGCAGTTGGTTTGGTGTGCTTGTCCTTGCATGACTGTCTGCTGACCAGTAGAAAGCCTGTGCTGGGTTCTACATTAAGCAAGAAATGGGACCTTTACTGAGTCTATTTGAAGCTTGCTTTATTGAACCCCTAAGGGATTTCAAGTAAGTTCCAGCACCTACTTGTCTACATTTTTATTTCTAGAACTTTTAAAAATAAATTGTTTTGGTTACTTTCCTATTGGCATGACAACACATTGTTACAAAGACAACTCATAAAAAGGAAGTATTTAATGTGGGGCTCCTGGTTCCAGAGTGTTAGTCTATGACCATCATGGTAGGGAGCGTAGTAGAAGGTAGGCAGGCATGGCACTAGAAGAGTAACTGAAAGCTTGCATTGTGATCCACAAGCACAAAGAAGATAATGCTAACTAGGAATAGCATGGGCTTTTGAGGTCCCAAAGCCCACCCCTAGTGACTCACCTCCTTCAACAAGACTGTGCCTTCTAATCCTTCCCAAACAGTTCCATCAACCTGAGACCAAGTATTCAAACATATGAGCCTATGGGGGCCATTCCCATTCAAATCACTATGACCTATTCACCAAATTTATGAAAAAACAAGCATGCTTCCTTGGAGAAGGAGTCACTCATTTCAGTTCTAAGAAAGTTGGAAACATAGTAATGATAGCGTGAAGATCTCAACTGTGTTTGGAAAGAAGTCACTTATGAGAGTCACTTGGTCTAATCAGCATATTCACTGGTTAGGAAATAACCAGTTTTCTATGAAGCAATACAAACTCTTTCTCTGTTTTCTCCAGCTGTACCACCAGCAGAGTTCTAAATAAACAGAGCAGTCTCTAGAACTATTCATTTGGCAAAATGGTGTATGATTGTTGGTTTCATAGGTAAAGGAATGAGTCTGAGAAAATCAGGAGTCTAAGACTTTTAAAACTGCAGTGTTTTACAATGACAGGGAAACCAGTATATCATAGAAACTTCACTAACCCCAGAGAAGATCATGTGTAACACCAACCACATAGCCATCCCTTATTGGGTTCAGCTTTTCTGTGTTAGGAGGTTGGCAAAGGCTAGACCAAGAATTTTGTGTAGGTTCATTAGAATGAAGAATGTACTCTTTCTTAGGAGGGGCTATTTAATGCCCTTTTCATTACAGGAATAATGCTGAAGGACAGTGAGCTTTGAAAGTGCCTAGAAATATATTTAAGTTCTCAAAACAAAAGCATTATTTTCAAGTATGAAAAGACAGTAGCAAAAGTGGATGTGTTTGATAACACCATGCATGCACGGTATGAGCTTTGAAAACTAGTCCAGATACTAACTCCTAGTTCAAGTAGCATTGTATGGTGAGAAAACAGTGACATTAAACCAGTAACAAATGGAAGGAGTGTCACCGAAGAGGATGACTTGATACTAAAAGAATAACACAAATGGCTGGGGAGATGTTTCAGCAGGAAAAACATTTGCCATGCAAGTGTATAAACCAGAATTTGAACCCCAAGCACTCACATAAAGGTGCACAGCAGCCACCTGTAACTTCAAAACTTAGAAAGTAGAAACAAGGGATACCCAGAACAAACTCTATAGGTAGACTACCCCAATCCGTGAACTCTGGGTTCAATTCAAAAACTGCCTCAACAAATATGATAGAGAGCAATCAAATCAAGGGCATCAATCTTGGTTCTCTCTCTCTCTCTCTCTCTCTCTCTCTCTCTCTCTCTCTCTCTCTCTCTCTCTCTCTCCCCGTCTTTCTCTCTCACACACACACATGCTCACAAACTCACATGCATACACACTCTCAGACACATACACTCTCACACACACTCTCACTCAAACAATACACTCACTCTCTCACACACACACACATACTCACATATGCACACACATACACACTCAAATACACACACACTCTCAAATATAGACACTCTCAAACTCACACACACACCTGCATGTTCATCTCACCTCAGGTGTACCTACATACATGCAAACATATGTACACACACACACACACACACACACACACACACACACACACACATGCAAAACCAATAGTAAATAAAATAACGCAAAGTCTGTAGGAACAAGAACCCAGAAAGTTTGTTAAAGACAACTCAAAAGCTGAGCAAGCTTGTCCAGAAAACGGAACTGTATTGTCAAGAGATTCTTCTGCTGGAAGGGGACTTGGCTGGAGAACAGGATAGAAGCTTAGCACAGAGACATTGTCATCATGGATATTGTGGTATTCCAGCAATATTTAGGGCTGGATTGCTCCAGGTCAGCCCCTGATGGGCAAGATTTTTTTGAAGGGAAATGTGTGACACAGAGAAAGGTACTTTCTGAATATGTTTCACGTACTAACGTTCTTTCTCTCAAAAAATTTCTTTAATCTTAAAAACAATCTCTCTTACTAACACTTCCTCTCAAATTCCATGACTACCGTATTTGAAAATAATCAGTTAATGCCAACTTATTGGATTGCCCAATGGTGAAATATGTCTCTTTTAATCTTTAACATGCAAGTTAGGGTCTTGGAGCCTCAGACATCCGTAACACATGTATAATTCTTGAGAATTATAAATAAGTCACATTCAGCACCAATTAACATCATCATCAGAAGTATTGTGCATGGCACGTATGTCATTCAAGGAGCAAGCACTGACTGTACAAAGTACTCTACACTGGAACTCTCCCAGTCCAAATGACTCCATGCCGAGAAAATAAATAACAGCGAGCAGGCAGTTCGATGAACATGGACTCCCTTTTATTTGATTTGGTTTTCCGGTCTCTAGCATCCCTTAGCAGGGTACCTTACACTTTGAATGTTTGTTAAAATGAGAAGTGTACAGGGCTTTGTATGCTTTGTCACACTTGATTTCATAAGCCAACGATAGCTCAAGTCAGGACACCCAGCCTTTTACTGTGGAAGCTTGCCTTCTTTGCCTGCCTCTGAAGGAAAGCAGGGAAATGTGATAACACAGCCATTTGTACCGGCTGAGCTCCTGCTGAAAGGCCTTTTGTGGTTCTCCCAGCCAGAGAGAAAGGTACTCATTGTTAGCAGCTTGTATCTGAAGATGACCTCCCTGATAGGGTTTTATCTCCAAGTGCTGGAAAGCACAGTGGTCTTGGAGGCTTGTGGGAAGATTTTTTTTTCTGTGCTGAGAGTTTATTTGTAGCTCCTGGTTAACTGCAGCACCCCCTCTCCTCGGGTTGCTTGTCTGGATGAGTTGGCTGGGTCTGCTACCTGCACACCGCAGTTCTTTGTTGGAGGGTGTCCTAATCCAGGATTCCATAGTTATCAAGAAATGGATTGTGTCAACACTAGCTCTCGTTGTGTCCTGAAGCACTTTGGGGCCTCTGACTTCTGCTCTTGTTTTGCAGAGCAAATTGCACTTGAAGGCAGACAAAGGTTAAGTTTTAAGTGGATTCTGCATTGCTATTTGCAGCATCTCCCTTGATATTTGATTCATTTAGCATATGACCCTGATGTGAAATCATTTTTTAAAAAGAATTTTCTTTGTTGGTCACCTTTAAGTCCGCATCAATCACTTGGTAATGGAAAAAAGTCAATGTAATGATCTGTTTTGAAAATAAACAGTGAACTTGACTTTGGCCTCCAGAGCTTATTATCATGTGGTAACATCATTCTAATCCAATGACATTATCTGCTCGGGATATTATGATGGTGGAAAATATTCCACTTTTGTTGTTGGAACAATGAAGCTGTGATATTTAATGATGGAGAAGTATGTTTAATTTGTGGACTCTGGTATGTGAACCGTCAGAAGGCAGTGGTATCTAATTTGAACAGAGGATTATTTAGTGACCCACAAAAATGATTGTTTCACTACTGTTCCCTTCATTAAGTTTTCTCATTAACAGATTAACTAATTCAAGGACTCATTACACTGAAGTGCTAGTTAGTAGGAGAGGGGCTAGTATAATAGCAAGAGGCATCTCTGGTCAATTGTATTGTTGGAGAGAAAAACCTTTATGAATGACATAGCAAGAGAAGCTCTTCCAGGTTGAAATACAAGCAAATCAGGGAAAGCCATTGTCGCTCTCCTTTCCCTCTCCTCCTCCCCACTGTTCCTCCCTCTCTTCTCTACTCAGCATCTGAGACCAGCAGGGATCTACCCAAGGTCTTGGACTGAGTTGTTGGTAAAACTAGAAGCACTGTAGCTGAGTCTCTTGACTAGTGTTCTGTAGTAGTGCATTCTTACAGAAGTTCTGATTCCAACCTGGGATCAACCTGGGACAGAAGGAGCTGCAGGGAGAGAGAATCGATCAACTTCACAGAATCCTTGTTTCCAGTCTCAATAGGAATCTTTATGTTTCTTTTTCACCCATTTGAGGCCAAAGAATAGATTCCAAGGGAACCAGGCTAATTGCTGGCTCTTTTAGGAACTGGGCCGGAGTTGCTCAGAGTCTTGGTTTTGGCTGTTAAAAAAATTCTGAGTCACTCACTTAGAGTGTCCTCAGATTCACAAAAGTGCCACAGGGACCATGAAGCAGAACCTTTGTATATATTGAGAGCTGGGAAGAATGGAGGGGGGTTGTTCTGAGGGCTGCCACCATTATTTACATGGGAGCTGGGTTCACAAACACAGTATAAGAGAACAACAATGCCCTTTGTTTTTGACAGGAAGCCATACTCAGTTTCAAGGCTGGTGAGAGCAGACTGGAAAAGAGCAATGTAGCCGGCATGTGGAGTGACCCTGAACAATTTGTATAATTGACAGAAGTCTGGTCTTCTATTTGTTCATAATTTTTAGTTGAAAAGCAAAACGTGTACATATTTACTGTAGCATGATGTTTTGGTGTATTAGATGTATGTAGGACGGCTAAATCAAACGAATGAACATATGTGTTACTCACATACTTAAATGTTCTATGCTGAAGACATTTGCAGTCTTTTAAAATGTGCTTTCTTAGAGCTATGATCCCTCAGGCATATACTTCTATTGTCAACTAAGTGCCTTTTGTAGGCTCTTACTATATGCAACAAGCTGAAGGCTTGTCAATACACATGCCCTCTAGATAGAATGTAAAACTAAAAGAAATCATTGAAGAACTGGCCTTTTAATAATGAGAACTTTGATTGTAGGTTAACTCAGCAGTTGGTGTTAAGTAGATACTTCAATTGTTCCGTTTAGCTTTTGGTTTTTAGTAATACAGACATATACATATACGTATGCATAGACTCTTTTTCTGCTTTAGTCTCAATTCAAAGCTAAAAGAAAAAAAAGGAAAAACAAAGAAAACCTGAAGCTAATCGCAAAGACATGCACATCATTGGTATCCCTGTATAAGAAACAAAGAAAAAAATATAAGCCTGGTTATCCTCATCCTATCATATAGGTTAAAAAAATGCTTTAGAAGAAACACAAATTCTCAAACACACAGAACATGTGGACCTTATTTAATACATCCAGCAACACTTTTACTTTAATGCATGAATGTGCTAATGTTTTTCTTTCTAACATTTAAATAGGAGACAACAGGGGTACGGGAGAAAGTAAAATACATGGTCAGACCCTTGAAGGTCAGAGTTCTTACTGAGGCAACAGGAAGGTTTCTTAATTCTTTTGAATCTGAATTTTCTTATTGATAAATTGAGAAATATGTTAATATGTTCACATGAAAATTTAGACCTAGTAATAGTTACATTGGAGGAATTTAGTAGAGGTGTGTCTAATTCCTAATTTTTATTAAAAACAAACAGGGGCTGAATTTTGGCCTAGAGATTGAGTGCTTGTTTATCTCCAGAGGACCCTAGTTCAGTTCCCTGCACCAACATAAGTCAGTTTTCAGCCACCTGTAACTCCAGCTCCAGGGTGTCAGATGTCCTCTTCTGGCCTCCTTGGGAACCTGCACACACATTCTTCTATTGTCAACTAAGTGCCTTTTGTAGGCTCTTACTATATGCAACACCACCACCACCACCACACACACACACACACACACACACACACACACACACACACACACACACACACAAAATCTCAATAAACAAAAAGACAGAAACCAGTGAGACTATAACATGAGAAGCTTTTTTAATGGCCCATTGCTTCCCCATATTGAGCAATAACACTTGTATAGATCAGTCTCTTGGAAGGTATACCTCAGTTCTATAACACAATCTCAAGGTAGAGAAACGCTCTCAGAGACATAGTTACTTTCCTGTTGCTGTGATAAAGTGCCATGACCAAAAACAACTTATACAAGAAAATTAATCTTGGCTTCCATAGGTTGAGTGCATAATGGTGGGGGAGGCTTGGCATCCGGCAGGCAGTGAGAGCAAGAAACTGAGAGATCACATCTTCAACCCTAAACACAAAGCAAACAGAGCAAACCGGAAGGAGAGGACAGGCTACAAGATCTCAAAGGCAGCCCCCAGTGGCACACTTCCTTTAGCAAGGCTTCACTTCCAACAGGTTCCACAACCTCTTCAAACAACACCATCAAATGAGAACCGAGTGTTCAAATATCCGAACTCGTGGGGAATGTTTCTTACTCAAACTGCTACCAAATCTGTAGGTCTTATGTGAGAAGGAAGGGAAAATAAGTGAAAAACAAAGCTGTGGAGAAAGACAGAATAAAGGGAAATACACATATTACCCCTTTATGACATCAGACATTGTTCCAAAGTCAGGACCATTCTCTCATGTGTTGTTAAATTGAGTATCTTTGAAAACATCTTTTTGAAATTATAATATAATTACATAATTTCCCCCTTCCTCCCTCCAAACTCTCTCATATATCCCTTCTTGATATTTTACAAATCCATCCCTCTTTTTTCATTAATTGTTGTTACATACACACACACACACACGTTTTACACACACACACACACACACACACACACACACACACACACATTGTTCTATATACATGGCCTTACATATATATTACTAAGTAATAGGTACAACCTATTCAGTCATATAATATTAGTTGTATGCGAGTTTTCATGGCTGGTCGTTTGGTATTGGATAACCAATTGATGTGCTCTTCCCTGGGGAAGAATATTTCTCCTACTTTTAGCATTCCTTAATTGCCTGTAGGTCTTTGTGTAAGATTGAGGCCTTCTGTACAACTTCCACACTTAAGGACCAGGTATCACTAAGGAAGAGGAGGTAGAAAGATTATAAGAACCACAGAATTTGGGAGTTTGCTGTGAGATTATATCTATAGGAATGTCAGAAACTATATTCATAAAGTCTCAAAAACAAAGCTACCTAACCATGGACAATTTTTGTAAGTAAAAAAGTAACAAGGGAAAATGCCAGATCCAATTGGCCATGGACAGACTGTGCAGGGAAAACCAGGATATAAGGTGACATCATTGACAGGAGTCCATAGAGACTCAGGTTGCGTGGGCTTTTGCATCCCTTGGCCAAAATCGCCACCAGGCTCCTGAGGGTCAGACACACTGTTCAATCACTATGTCCTAAGAAGATTCCACTTATTTTTCTGTGGAAGAGAGTCAATGAGAGCTATGCTTTAGAGACTGTTTTTCAGGATTTAAAAAATCTTGTGTGTTTTGTAAAAGTCAAGGTATAGTGAATGTGAATTGTTTTAAGTGCATAAGGCATAGTAAAAGTCTGCACAGAAAGCTTGGCTTGAGACTAGAGAGACAAGAAAACCATGAAAGGTAAAAGAAAAAGACCCTTTCACAACTTCCATCTTCAGCTTTACAAAACTAGACATCTAGGAGAGAAGTATAGTTTAGGTACAAAGCTAGTTGTTATTAACTTTGTAGTTCATTAACTATTAAGCAATTCCAAAACATAATAATGTCATGCTTTTTATTTTTCTTTTGTGATTATAATTAGATAATTTCTTCTTTCCCCTCCTCCCACTTTTCCATACACCCCTATTTGATTTCTTTCAAATGTATGGCCTCTTTTTTCATTAATTGTTATCACATGCATATATGTACATATATGTAAATATGTATTCCAAAATATATACTGTTCTCCCTAACAAAAATCTAAACATTTGTCCATATACTCAGAGATAAGTGTAGTGTTCAACCCTCATCAAGGAAACTTCTTTTTGCAACAGATGGAGACCATTACAGAGAACTACCACCAATCAAAATGCAGAGTCCTGTAGCTGTAGTTTTCTCCAGTCCTGCCTGGCCCACGGTCAGGACAAATCTCTCTCACCTGCCAGTCCTGAAGCTGCTCAGACCCAACCAAGTAAACACACAGAGATTTATATTATTTACAAACTGTATGGCCATGGCAGGCTTCTTGCAAGCTGTTTTTATATCTTAAATTAACCCATTTCTATTAATCTATAAGTTGCCATGTGGCTTGTGGCTTACTGGTATCTTAACATCTTCTCATGGTGGCGACTGGCAGTGTCTCTTTGCCTCAGCCTTCCACTTCCCAGAATTCTCTTCTCTACTTGTCCTGCCTATACTTCCTGCCTGACTACTGGCCAATTAGCATTTTATTTATACAGAGCAATATTCACAGCACTTCCCCTTTTCTTTTTTTTTTCAAAAAGGAAGGTTTTAACTTTCACATAGTAAAATTACATATAACAAAACAATTATCAAGCAAGAATTACAGTTACAATATCTAGTCTATTTATAATATCTAGTCTATTTTTATTTGGCAAAATTAAAGAAAATATCCAATCTATCCTATATTTGTGAGTCAAAGGTTTCATATCTAACTTATCTTTTATCATAACTAATGAAAATTATAGCTATCTAGTTTTCTACTACATCAAAGACCTCAGAAGGATATGATATTACCTGAGAAACGGGAGATAGACACAAACAACTTTTGGGAGTCTTGAGAGAGTAGACAGAGACAGCTGGCAGTCTGGACAGTTATCCAAAGTTCCTTTGTAAAGTTGGGGCATCTGTCTTCAGCCCACAGGCTTAGAGTCTCTCAGTCACTTTTCTCTGTCCTGTACAATGTCTGGCAGTTTCCTCTGTGAAGAAGGAACATGAAGGACCATTTTGCCCAGCAAAGTTCAGTGGTCACCTTCCTATGTGTCTTGCATGTCTAGTCGATCAAGCAGTCCAGGCAAGAACAGTTTCTTGCCCAAATGGCTATTTTTGCCAAGGTGAAGATAAACTCCAAATGGAGTGTCTTTGATGCCCATCCTCTTCTCTGAAGTAAATCAGTGCTGTCAGGAGCAGACATGTCTCACTGTACAGAAAGTCTAAATTTTTAAAACATTTTAAATGCCATATTGTGTAGGTCTTTGTAGTGTTTGAAGGTTATCACCTAATTGAATTATATCTATGTATACCTACAAAACAACATGACTATAAGTTTGACTTTCATAGAAGACTAATTATTAATCTGTGTTTCTTAATTATCATTATAATCTAAATGACTTACATAAACATAATACCTCAAACGAGAATAGAAATATATATACAGTATAACAAAATTAAGGTTAAATTTGTATCAATAAACTAAAATCCATAGCAATGTAAAACATTTTTAAACAAGTTGTTGATCTTTAAAAGTAGGTTCAGCAATCTACCCTTTTATCCTATCATATCTATATCCAATATATCTTTATCATATCCCCTTTTCTTCTTTAGAAAGAGATCGCATTTATAATCAACCTGATTTAAATAAAAATATTGGTTTTTCTCTGTCCCACAGCAGAAGGCTCTTCTGATATGGGACAAAAGAATCTCTCAACCTTTTTTTTTTTTCAGCAATATGTTTGGGTTTAGAGAAGGAGTGAGCCAGTTCCATCTCCACAGCCATCTTGGTATATTTGGAATTTGGGCATAGCTTCTCTTACTACTTCCTGCTGGAGAGGGGCACTGTATCTTATGGGAGCACAAAGAAAATTATAGGATTATGGAGTAGTCCATGAGGGTGTATTGTCTGAGTCAGTTACCTTGAAATCATTCTGGATATTAGATCATCTGGGCCATGGTGTCATCAGAGACCTTCCAGGGGGTCTTGGCTGGTCAAACCTGATGTATCTGGAACAAATCCATGGCCTCTGGCTTTCTGTGGAAACAAAAGCAGAGCCTTCTTTCCAAAGCAACATATCCTTACATCCAAATTTTGAAGTCAAGATACCTTTAAAATATACATATTGGTTTAACTCAACTGTCTTTATAATCAAATGTCTTTCTGCAGTTAAGACTATCAAAGACAACATAATCTAGATTCTCTGTGTGATACCCATCTTTATGTGGCTTATTTTTATACTACCTTTACTGTCTCTTTAAAAACTTTATTTTTAAAAACTATTTTTTATATAACTGTATATATTCCTTTTTCTCTCTCTTTAAGCCTACATACATTTTTACACACATTGTAAACTATTCCATCTGAGTCTGTCTTGTTGTGAATCTATTGTTTTAAACTGCAACATTACTAGGGCTAAAATAGCAGCTTTGGCTGGTGGCTCCACCCACCTCAGCTTCCCAACATGGCAGTGGTAAGTTTACTGCAAGCTCTGGGATCCATCAACTCTTAGAAACAGCGGTTCAATGCTTCTATTAAAGCAGTGTGTAGCCCAGAAACCTCTTTTTTTTTTAACCAGCAAAGACTAAATCCACCACACAGCATAATGTGCAGCTTGTAGACACCTCATTCCTGCCATACTGCAGGTCCAGTGCAAATGCCAGGAACCCGCCATAGTAGCTCAAACCTGCAGGCTGCTGCTAACTTGAGAGAGACAACTAGGAAGCTGTTTTTAGCTCCGTTTTAGAATCTTTTTTCTCAGGTTTTAGGTGGAAACTCTTGCCAACCCGCTGGGCTCCATTTGTAGCTGGAGTTTTCTCCAGTCCTGCCTGGCCCATGGTCAAGACAAATCTCTCTCACCCGCCAGTCCTGCAGCTGCTCAGACCCAACCTAGTAAACACACAGAGACTTATATTGTTTACAAACTGTATGGCCATGGCAGGCTTCTTGCTAACTGTTCTTATATCTTAAGTTAACCCATTTCTATTAATCTATAAGTTGCCACATGGCTTGTGGCTTACTGGTATCTTAACATCTCATGGCAGTGGCTGGCAGTGTCTCTTTGCCTCAACCTTCCACTTCCCAGAATTCTCTTCTCTACTTGTCCTGCCTATACTTCCTGCCTGGCTACTGGCCAATCAGCATTTTATTTATACAGAGCAATATTCACAATGGACACATCTACAAGACAATCTACTCAAGGTTCAGGGAACATTGTAGATGAGAGGGTAGGAAGACTATAAGAGCCAGAGGACCAATGAGTTTTCCACAATGTTTTAATCATTTCAGTTCATTGTTCCTCTAGAAATCTGTAAGTAAATGAGATATCAAGAGGGATAAAGTTTATAACTAATTATTTTCCTCTTCTTTAGAGTGTCAATAGCCATTCAAGGTCTGGGGCCCTTTCCAAGAGAGAGAGTGGCAATCCTACCCTTTGCCAATATCTTCTGCCTGTATCAGTGAATACACAAGTACCTATTACAAGTACTTATTTTACACCAGTGGATGTGACCTCACTTCCAGTTAGGTGGTTACACTTTGGATTCTGGGATCCCTACCTTACCTGTTGTATTAGTCAGCATTCTCTATAGAGTCACAGAGCTTATGGAATGAATCTCCTCTCCTCTATCTGTCTGTCTGTCTATCTATCTACTTACCCATCATATATATATATATATATATATATATATATATATATATATATATATATATATATATATATACATACACACACACACACACACACACACACACACGATTTATTGGAATGACTTGCAGGCTTCAGTCCAGATAACCGAACAATCGTAACAGTGAATGGAAAGTCCAAGAATCTAGTAGTTTCTCAGTCCTACAAGGCTGGATGTCTCAGCTGGTCTTTTGTATATGTTGGAATCCAGAAGTAGGCTCCAATGCCAGTGAAGGAACTGATATGCTAGCAAGACAAGGGCAAGAAGGCAAAAAGCAAAAGCTTCCTTCTTCTATATCCTTATATAAACTTACAGCAGAAGGTATGCCCTATGTTAAAGGTATGTCTTCCCATCTCAAGATCTGAATTAAACTCTTGGATCTTCCAGCCTTAAGATCTGGATCAAAGATGTGCATCTTCCTACCTTAAAGGTTTGGAATAGAAGTGGATTTGCCTGCTTCAAACCAAGCAGAAAATCTCTCACAGGTGTGCCCTCGGTTTCTGGATTGGAGTTCATTACAAACAGTCAAGTTGACAACCAAGAATATCCATCACACCTAGACTCTTTACATTTTGTAGTACTTTTATGCATTTCATGCTAGCCAGGCATAGCAGCACATTATCAGTGCTCTTTAAGATGGTAAGCTTCAGACACCCAAACGCTTGCTCAGTGTAAATGCCATGTCAAGGATCTGCAAGCATTCTGTCATGCACAGTCACCTACTTATTAGTCTGCCTCTTCACCTCTGTTCTGTCTGTATATGTAAAGCAGCAGAGCATGTTGACAGATGGCTTGTTCTAATGGATTTAGGAAATAGCCCTGGACTGTTAACAGTCACTGAAATGAGATTAAAATACATTTACCAGAATGTCCTGTATTGGCTGGAAAGGTCTTCTACCTGTGGACTTGCTGCTGCTGCTGTTGCTGCTGCTGCTCCTTACAGGCATTGTTTAGTAAAGAGAACTATGCCCCAAAGCCCCACTTTTATGAGGATGCATAGTTTGTACTTGTCTGTTTAGAAATAGTCTTGCTGTTTATATTATTTTGCTGTACTTATTCTGTTATTATATATATTCTTATAATAAAACAAACTCCAAAATTTCACTTCATTTTTCAGGGAGATAGCATATTTTCCTCATGTTATATTTTAATAATAAAATAGATATATTTGAATTGACAATTTATGTGATATTCTAGTATATAAATGATATGCATCCATACTTTTCTAACTCACATATAAGATCAAAGAATATATTTTTCCTGAGGTTTCTTAATAGAAAACCTGTGTAGTTTTTTCAGTCTTGGTAAAGTTAACTTTGAAATCAGAATTGAGCAATTTTGTTTCCCAAGAGAAATAACATTTGAGTTTGACGTGTTAAGACGAGCAATAGCTAAGTGTGTCCCCTTCTTCTGGTATGAGAGAAAATTGTTCCAATCCCACATGTTATCGAATCATTGACAGAGTTTGGTTTGACCATTATGTTTCCCGGGAATAACAGTCTGACCTCCTTAAGCGTCTTTCCCTGCTTTCTGTCCCTTTTTTTTCTTTTCTTTTCTTTCTTTTCTTTGTGTCTTGGCAGTTCTAAATCTGGCAAGGTTTTTGGAAGTTCTTCTGTAATTCTTGGAGTACACCTTAAGGAATATGCTCATATTATTAGGAAACACATCTCGGCTAGACGCTTTAATGTGTGTCTGGGAGGTTAATCCAGTCTGGCTAGAAGCTATTGGCAAGTTATTGTCTATTACCAGAAAGTAAAGAGAATGAGTATGAAATTTCCCAACAACGTCCCTAGTCCGCTCATTTTCCTGTTTGAATTAACATTGTGACAAACGTTTTCACGGATGTGACACAGCTTTGTGTCTTTATTTTGTCTTACTACAATATCAAGGACTTTCATTGTGGAGTTCAATGAGAGGGATGAGAACAGCCTTGACTTCTGTCTGTTGGGGGAATTTTCCCTATTCTGATGTTACAGAATCCTTCTCTACTTTTGGCACTCAAGACTTCTGCTCCAGCTCTCAATTTCAGTGCCAGTGCCCTTCCCAGTTTTAGACTGTGTCCCAGCTAGGTGACAACAGGGGTAACACCATCGTAACTCATCACTAGTTCATTATGATCTACTTTTTAGTTCCCACATGTTTATGCCGTGTGTCCTGTTTAGTTTTTGTTGTGGTGGTGGTTTTGTTGTCTTTTTGCTTGTTTTTATTTTGTTCCCCCCCCCCCCGGCATTCAATGGGAGAAAAAGAAAGAAAAATGCTTCCCCCATCTTACAGGGAAACAGAATACTTTGCTTTTTTTTAAAAAGTAAGATGTATTTTGTGTTTGTTTGTTTTTTAATAAAAATGCCTTGTATCTTTCTAATTGCAGGGGTAGGGGGTGATGTTTTAACCCTGAACACACGAAAGAGGATTTTTCTCCCCTTGTCCTTGTATTTCTTTGTTTTGTGTGCTTGTTGGGAAACTGGAGGCTTAGCTGTTATAGATCTCAGTATCTAAGACAAGTGGAACTTGGCACAGAGTGAAACAGTCTCTCTCCTTTTTCCTAACACTTTTGCCTAGACAAATACTCTCAGATAGGTTAATTCTTCTCTTGCTTTTGATAAAAATTTGGGAATTTTTCATATTGAGCTGGTTAACTTAAAACCTCTCTAAAAACGTCTTCTCATCATAATGTTATGTAGTTATTTCATACAACATGAATATCATAATTTTAAGGCTTAACCTTTATGTTTCAACTTAGACTAAATCAATACATTTTTAAGGATTTTTTCTCAACAGATTTTTCTATATATTAATAATAGTACAAATCATACTTGTAAATATTTAAGTAATCATATGATATTTTGTTTCTTGGATATAATGAAGAGTTATTAAATCAAGTGTACTAGGATAGCCAGAATTTCACTCTTCCTGTCATATTCAGTGGTGATATTTTTGCGAGTTACATATATCTTCATCTATGTTGAAATACACATCCTGACATACTGGGGAAGACTGAAGATGTGGAGAGTTGCTAAGGGCAGACAGTCTTACCATACCATTGCTATTACAAGCTGACACTCCCCTGGATTTGCCAGGTGTTTCAAATTATACTCACTCACAGGTTCAGAGTTGAGATACTGTCTATGTGCTGCAGGACTCTCACTATAGCTCCATGGCATAGTTGATGCATCATCCACTTTGAGTTTCAGTGTTGGTATCTTAAAATCGGCCCACCTGGCTCTTTCAGGCAGAATTCACTGAGAACTAACTCTTTCAGGCCCAGACACTCTCTCCCTTCCTCTTTTTTTCCATTCACTCTATCCACATTATACACGTACAGTATATAGGAATAGTACATATTCAACTCTAACCTTGTTGCTCATGAGTCAGATCAGAATATATCACACTCTTTTAACTTCTGTTTTCACAATCAAACTGCATAAGTGCTCTTGAGGTTTTCTGGACTGGTCCACATCCAGCATAGAATGAAACTCCAGAGTTAACTGATGCACTGACAATAAAGAAAATTAATTTGCAGTCAGAAGGACTTCAGGCAAAATAAGTTTTCCACTACTGAGCTGGGAATTCCAGTTTTGCACAACCGAAGTCATAGTTGTGAAACTAAGACCCACTATTTAGTGAATTTTTGAGCAGCTTGAGGGAAGAGCCTAATTTTTATGAATTACCTTTTGTTATCCATAGTATCTAATGAAATGCCTAGAACAGGAAAGTGTTCAACTAAGTTTAATCAATGTGAAACAAATCAATTTCTCAATTTGTCAGTTTGTTAATTGGCCACTGTCCTATAAATAAAACTACTGATATTTAAAAATCGCCTACCTTAACAAGAGGAAGTGAACTTCTGTGATAATTTATTACCCTTTTTGTCAATCTATTTTTTTTTTTGGTAGATGAGAGTCACCTACAGAGCTCATCCTTCTACTGGAATAGAACAAAAATGTGCCAGAAACATGTCAATCAGGAAACTGGCATCTGAAAGGAAAAGAAAATATGACTAACAGGAGTCTGACTAAGGAAAAATCTAGCAATTCTTTGCTATAAGTGATCTCATAAAAGTGTGTCTGTCTTGTAACCTAATTCTTCCATTAGTTATTAGGAAGCAGTTTTTCACACAAGTAAAACTTTTTAAATTTTAGGAGAAAATTGTGTGTGTGTGTGTGTGTGTGTGTGTGTGTGTGTGTGTGTGTGTGTGTGACAGTGATTTCTCTTTTAGCTCAGCTGTTTACATGTTTGTGCTAGGAAGAATGGAAACAAGGGTACAGAATTCCTCGTCATCCTTCATAGGCTATCTTGTTAAGTCATAATTACATACTTAAGTTAAACCATTTAATTTTAAATGTAAATATTGAAAAGATCAATAGTTCATTAGCAACAAGCAATTCAGAGATTATTGTTTGGTTTTTATTTTCACTCAAATGTGAGAAGGATCTTCAGATTTGCTAAAATCATTGTTTTTTCAAAATGTGTTTTACTGTGCAAATTTTGCAAAGTTCTTTCACAAATTTTCTTTTTGCAAAATTTTGAACAAAATCTTCTTTTAGTTACTTGAAATTCTGCGTTAAGTCTAACAGAACTATGCAGGAATGCCTCAGCATAGTACTGTATGCCTTCCTGGGAAGAAGACTAAATAAACTAAGCTTCATTCGAGAAGTGATGCTTCTTTGCAAAAATAAGTAAGAACGAAAAGTATAAAGGCATTATAGTTTCTAGAAAACTTGAGAGTAGTCTACAGTAAATGTGGAAATGATGCTAATATTTTTAGTATGTGTTTTTACTTACTCTGCTTTGGGGTGTGTGTTAATGACATGATAATGATTAGAAAACATGAACAGGTAAGTCTCAGTTATGAGACTTCAAAAGTAAATCTTCAGTATATGAACTCCAATATCAGACTGTGATTAAGTAGTTAGAATTTCTTCCTTCAGAGTTCTATGATCTTAGGCAAGTGGAGCAAACTTCTAGTGTCTGATCTTCAATCTCTTACTCTACTTGTCCCAAAGTGTTGTGAGGATTGAAGGAGTTAATGGATAGAAAGCAATTAGAACATAGTTTAGATGCTGTAAACGTTCAATAATATTAGTTACTTTAATTAATTACTGATAATGATTTCAATCTGAAATGTTTCCCACAAGCTCATTTTGAAGATTTAGTCCTTAGCTGGTAATGATATTTCAGGATGCTCTGGCAACATCAGAAAGCAAGGCCTAGCTGGTAGAAGGTCACCAGAGGTGGACCTTTGAAGGTTATGTCATCCCTTGATTCATGCCTTGGTCTTCATTTTCCGATCTGTTGTGGTGTGGGAATGCTTCTCTGTGAAGCATTCTCTGCTATGATTGACTCAAACTCCTCTGAAATCATAAGGTAATGGCTATATTAATGATAAAATTTTATTGCTATACCCAAGAATGAAACTTTGTATTTAATTACTCTTGTGTTATGTTATTGTCAAAAATGATTACATTCCGACTAGCAGTCTGATATCCAATTTGTCTGTTCTCCAAGATATCAAGTAATATTCAATTACTTTTTTATTTTTTATATTGTATTTTAATTACAGGTCTCCTTTCCTTTTCCTTCCTCCAAACCCTCCCATGTATACTCCTCCCCATTCTTCAAATTCATGACCTCCTTTCTTCATCAATTGTTGTTGCATGCATATTCAATTACTTTTTATACAGTGATTTGATATGCAATACAAATAATTTATTTATTGCCAAATGTACATGTGTTCCAAAATTAGGCATTATCTACATCATAAGTCATAGTTGACTTTCTGTTGTTCTGAGAGGTGATTGACAATTCCTTATTTGAAAACTGCTCAGCTAAAATTCTTTCAGGAGGTCACAGAAGTCTAGTAGCTTGAGGCTTTGATTTGCAATTTGTCTATGTTGGATGGAAACCAGGCTTGTTATCAGGCAAATATTGGCACTGCATGTTAGTAATTTCTTGGTCATTCAAGACAAGTGGCCCTTTGTTAAGATGTGTGCCTTGATTAGATTTTTCATATGAAAATGTTAACCTTACTTTCTGCATAGTTGATTGTTAAATATGTAATAACAAGTATTTCCACTGAAAAATTTCCCCAGGGAATGTTCTGAGGATTTGGACCCAGTGCCTTTTGCATGACTGGCCAGTTCTGTACCTCTAGACTGCATACCAGTCCAGTTCTCTGAACTCTTTGATGATTATTGCTCTATTTTTTTAAACTGTCTCATTTGTGATAATACTTTTGGAAAATTACAAAAGGACTCCTTATCTTTGAGATACTTCTACATTTTTCTCTTAAAGCAAGCAACACTGACAAAGTATGACACTAACACTATGTTTAGAGTCACTGAAAAGCTAATCTTCATGAAGAGTCTTCTATAATCTGAGATTTAAAGATATGGGAAGACAGTAATTCAAAATTTATCAGTGTATCTACTAGCATCACATCATTGAAGACTTTATTCATTATGTTAAAAAGAATGCTAGAAAAATGATTGTCAGTTTTCTAGGAAAAATTGTGGTTGTTCCAATTAAGAAATACTGAAAATCATATTCTAATTTTTATTACATTTCTTTATGTATTTAGCTTGAAGGCATAGGCATGCTATAGCATATCTGTGATGATCAGAAGAAAATATGCAGGAATTGGTACTCTCCTATATTCTATGAGCCCTGGGGGTTGAACTCAGGCACTCAAGCTGGATGGCAAGCAGCTGAGCCATCTTGTCAGTCTTATAGTTAAGTATTTTTATTTTATAACTTTTATGATTTTTCCCCCTTCTTTTCTTCTTTCCATCCTTTTCTTCTTTTTTCTCTTTCTTTCCTTCCAATTGACTAATGTATAATTGACTGAAAAATTGTATATTTGGGCATGCAGTTTATAATGTGATGATTATATACAGTATAATGATCATGACAATCAATTAACACATCTGTCACCACATGTACATTTGTATTCTTGTGGTCCACTGTCTTAGCAAATTTCAGGTAACAATAGAGTCTTATTAGCTCTGACACCATGCATACATGAGATTCCCAGATCTTACTCTCCTTATAGCAATATTTATTAAGGTAATACTGTGCTAAGCCCCTACCAGCTCAGGAGCAGGAAGACAGTTTGTCTCTGCATGGAACACTTAGTCTGGGCTTCTGCAATACAATATGAGATAGATTAATTTAAATGAGTAGAAATGTGTTTCTTAATTATATTGGAGGATGTAAAGGCCAGCATCTGGGCACTTACAGGTTGCATTGTCTTGTGGGTAGAGGAATGCTATGTTCTCACAAGGTGGATTAAAGAAGTGTGCAAGGAATAAAGCAGTGACTGAGCATCTTGCATAAGGGCCTTAACCCTTTACATGAAGGAACTGCCCTCTCTTTCATTTTTTTTTAAGAAGAACCTTAACTTCATTGATGAGTGAACGTGATGGTCAAGTTGGAACAGGGATGGAGTGGGAGTGCAATGAAAGAGATATCGTGATAGAGGGAGACATCATGGGGATAGGGAGAAACAGGATGCTAGGGAAGTTCTCGAGAATCTATAACAGTGACCCCAGCATAGACTACTAACAGTAGTGGAGAGGGTGTCAGAGCTGGCCTACCCCAGCAATCAGATCAGTGAATACCCTAACTGTCATTATAGAGCCTTCATCCAGGAACTGATGGAAACAGATGCAGAGATCCAGAGCCAAGCACCAGGCCGAGCTCCAGAAGTCCAGTCGAAGAGAAGGAAGAAGGATTCTATGAGCAAGGGGCATCAAGATCATGATGGGGAAATGTGTAGAGACAATCAAACTAAACTAGTGGGATTTGAACTTTAGACCAATAGCTGTGGAGCCTGCGTGGGACTGGACTAGGCCCTCTGCATAAGGGAGACAATTGTGTACCTTGATCTGTTTAAGGGGCCCCTGGCAGTGGGAATAGGATCTATCCCTGGTGCGTGAACTGGCTTTGTGGAGTCTACTACCTATTGTGGGACACCTTGCACAGCCTTGGTGCAGGGACAAGGGCTTGGACCTGCCTCAACTGAATATACCAGGCTTTGCTGACTCCCCATAGGAAGCCTTACCTTTTCAGAGGAGGGGCTGGGGGTGAGTTGGGGAGGAGGCTGGGGGGGGGGAGTGGGAGGAAGAATGAGAGGGGAATCTGTGGTTGGTATGTAAAATGAATAAAAATTTTCTTATTAAAAATAATGATAAAAAATAAAATATATTTTAAAATAAAATAAAAATAATAAATAAAATATATTTTAAAAAATAAAAAAGAATGAATGAAAGACCCAAACCAAAAAATATCTGACTTGTAGGGACTACACAAAAGCAGTTCCCTGTGCATGTAGTAGAGAAAGAAGCAGTCAGACTGCTTGCAGCACTCAGAAAACATCATGAAAAATGTAAACTGCACATCCATTTTTAAGGCATGACTGGATAAAAGTTCTTCGAATCTTGGTAAAGAAGAATAAGAAACTGACATCACAACCCACTATAAAATACATTTTGAATCAATTGAAATCAATTTGAAATACATTTTGAATCAATATTTCAATAAAAGTATATAGTGTTCCTTCCACAACATGTTTTAGCCATTTAAAGGTACTTTTGCTGTTATCGTTCATCAAATGAGAAACTAAAAGATCTTTACAGTTATTATTATAGCTAGTTAACTGATAAAAATCTTTCATTTTTCAAGCAACTTTTTTGAGTGTCTATAATGGGACAAAATCAAGTAGTCTTTACTCGTTATGAAATTTTCTCTTATTGAAGTTATGTATTCTGGAATTCTTACATGATACAATTTCACCAATCAGATTCTGTTGTGTACATGCTGCAATCTACATATTAATAGCTATGGCTAGGCCAAACCCTAGGTGATTTGTCCAAATTCCTACCCAGAGTCTTTACTAGGTCATATTAGTGACATTTTGGTTTTAAAGTGTCTGTATATGATACGATCTCAAGGTCGTATCCTCATACCTTTTCCATCAAGGATCTTCTTTATCCAGGTTGACATCTCACCTTTTCAGTTGCACAGGTCCCCAGTTTTGGAGTCTCCTTAGCTCATCTCCTTGCTCATCATATTCACTCCATCAGGAAATTTCTTGGGCATACTTCCAGAATTTTACAACTTTTCTGCACTTCTTCCAAAACCATCATGGTCCAGCCCACCCTTACCTACCACAGGATGACAATGACCACTAGTATGTCTTTTTATGAACCTCTTGCTCTTTCAAAGTAGTTTTCAATATGGTAGCTAGGATAATCTTTCTATGTGGAGGTCAGATCATATCACTTTTTAATTTATTGTTATATTTATGTAAACTCTGTAAGGATATTCATGATTACTAGTTTTGTCTCTCAGCAGGAATAAATGACAGTTCAGATGTTGACCTTTATCCTAGTGGCTAGATTTTCATTCATTCATTCATTTTTTAAAATTATAGCAAAAATAAAATTAAAAAAATCATTTAATCTCCATTAAATTTAAAGTGAAACCACAGCATTTGTAGATTAGATCAGATTGTATTTTCACAAATGACCTCTACAACTCAAGTGTTGCATACTGCCTTTGCCATTTTCTCACCAAGGACTAGAACGTGTTCTCCATTGATCTGAGAGGCTTTGTGACTGCTTTGACTAATGGAGTAATAAGGCTCAAGAGTGATTGATGCAAAATATGTGATTCTTCCAATATGATCAATATAGGAGTCCAAGACACATGAAGAGGCCCTTGGTGATGCATGTAGACAACAACAGGCCAAGCAATACTAAGGCTTCTAACAGCCTCAAACCCCAGATGATGACACATGGCAGATGAAGGACAAACCACCAAGCTGTAATAGACATTGTGAAGCCAAATATATCTTGTGACACTACTCACGTCTGCCAAGTCTTCAATATCAACAGTACAGATGACTAAAATGTCATTTGTGAGTTTATACAAACAAGAAGCATCCCAAATATGCCAATCCACTTCTGGGTAGCCAGAGCTAGTAATTTTGTTAAGTTGCACAAAGTCGTCTAAGATGTATGCTAGCTGGTGACATTTGGCTCAGTTGAAACCATCGGCAGTGATATACGCAAATGTGGTTGGGTAAAATTGAGTGTGACATCTACTTACTTACTTATTTTATGTATTTTCTGTCTTGTGAAATCAACCCCCCATCTAACTTAGTGATATGACGTTTGAAGGCTCATGATAGGAATCTGTATGGTTTTTCAGTTCCCTGGGTTAAGACTCACTGCGTGTTTGAGTATTTGCATCTATTTCTTGACCTCAGTTACAGTGAAATTTGCCTCAGAATAGACACTTTTCAAATTTCCATTGGCCCTTTAATTCAGATAAATCAGTTATCTTACAATTCATCTTAATCGCTTTCAGGACAGGCCTCGTGTCCAGGAGTAGTTGACCAACATATAATGGGCTCCACAGTTTTTTGTGTGCTTTTATTTGGCTACAATTTTTTTTTTTTATGTGTGCTTTTATTTTGTTTTCTTGGATTTTTTTGGGGGGTGTTTTTTTTTATTAAGAAATTTTTTATTCATTTTACATATCAACCACAGATCCCCCTCTCTTCCCTCCTCTTGCCCTCTAGCCTTCACACCCCAACCTACCCCTCATTCCCTCTTCTGAAAAGGTAAGGTCTCCCATGGGGAGTCAGCAAAGCCTGGTACATTCAGGTGAGGCAGGTTCAAGCCCCTCCCCCTGTATCAAGGCTGTGCAAGGTGTCCACCATAGGCACTGGGCTCCAAAAAGCCAGCTCATTCACCAGAGATGGATCCTGATCCTACCTCCAGGGGGGGCCCTTTAACAGATTGAGCTACACAACTGTCTCTCTTATGCAGAGGGCCTAGTCTAGTCCCATGCAGACTCCACAGCTGTTGGTCTAAAGTTCATGAGTTCCCACTAGTTTGGTTTGGTTGTCTCTGCAGGTTTCCCCATCATGATATTGATACCCCTTGCTCATAGAATCCCTTTTCTCTCTCTTTGACTGAACTCCTGGAGCTCAGCTTGGTGTTTGACTGTGGATCTCTGCATCTGCTTCCATCAGTTACTGGAGAAAGGCTCTGTGATGACAGTTAGGGTATTCACTGATCTGATTTCTGGGGTAGGCCAGTTCAGGTGCCCTTTCAACTATTGGTAGTAGTCTAAGCTGGGACCATCCTTGTGGATTCCTGGGAACTTCCCTAGCACCCTGTTTCTCCCTATCCCCATGATGTCTCCCTCTATCATGGTATCTCTTTCATTGCTCTTCCACTCCGTCCCTGTTCCAGCTTGATTATTGTGTTCCCTTATGTTCTCATCCCCCCCATTCCCTACCCTCTATTGCCCCACCTCACCCCAGTTTACTCATGGAGATCTCATCTATTTCCCCTCCCCAGGGTGGTCCACTTGTCCCTCATAGCTCTAGAGAAGATTGCTGACAAAGAGGATCCTAAGAGGGTTTATTGTTGATAAAAAACTTAATGTTGGGATGGTAGGAGGGGTAGAGGATATGGAAGAACTTGGGGGAAAGAAGAATATGATCAAAATGTGTAGCTGAAATTTTCCTGTGTCCTGCCCAGTCCACAGCTGCTCAGACCCAAGTAAACTGCTCAGCCGTTAGCTCAGGCTTACTACTGACTAGCTCTTACACTTAAACTCAGCCCATTTCTGTATATGTCGACACATGTTCTGTAGCGTTACCTGTATGCCATTGCATGCTGCCCCTGGGCATCTTCTCTCTCAACCTTCCTCTTCCCAGTATTCTCCTTATCTACTTATCTTGCCTATACTTCCTGCCTGGCTACTGTCCATCAGCATTTTATTAAACCAGTGTACAAAACCATTATCCCACGGCAAAAATGTATTTAAATTTTAAAATAATTTTTAAATAATAAAAAATATAATAAAAAGAAAAAAGTGCACTTGTGTAAAATGTACCACATATAAACTGAAGAATCATATATTAGGATGTCTTCAATGACTGTCATTTGTAGACTAGTCAGTGAATGAACAACCAACAAGTTCTGGAGGCAAAACTTTGTTAAGGGGATCTTCAGAATTAAATCATGGTTTATCAGGTATATTAGATGACTGTGGAATGAAGTGCTATTGGTGTGATGGTAGACTGTTCTTTGATGAGGCAGAGTACACTCATCATTAGTTTACTGCAGAGTTCTTGTACCAAATGTAATGATAACATTAGGCATTGTGTTGCCACCTCAGCAGCTGGCATAGAATTTAGTTTGAAGTCTATTTTTATTTAAAAAGTTACCTGTGACTTTCCAGCTTAACTAACTCTCTAGTCTCAAGTGGCAGTGCCAGTCTCAGAGTGTATGTTTTAGTTATGCAAAGTAACCTATAAAGCAAATTAGAAAATAAAATAAATTGTACATTATTTATGAATTCACATAATTATTAAAATCCACTAAATATGAGTAACTATTTATGATGCTTTGCATGTATGTTATATAAGATGAAATATACATTTTTGTTAAATCAAATAGAATAAGATCATAGTTTCTAAATCTAATATTATAATTGTAATTCTGTGTGAATGTACAAATGTCAGTATAATAAAATTTGAGTGACTGACTGATGAAGGTTGTGTAGAGACCTGGACAGTTTGTCTTAAAGTTTGAAAGCAGGATTATCTCCTTGGGTTCCATTCTCACCTACTAATTTGGACATCCTTCAGGATCAGTACTACAGTTATTCATTTCTTTATTTCCCCATAGAATGGAGCAGCAGTACTTGGCCTGTTTCATATGTCTCATGGATGTTGACTGAGTCCCTGACTTTCTGGAGTAGAGTTTCTAAGCAAATAGAAATAGTCTTCCTGGTAAACCAATACATCTGTGGACATGCTGAGACAGTAAAGCCAAAATGACACTAAAACTTGCAAGAACCACAAGGACCTCAGGATTGTTTGGCCCATTGCATGTTGGGTGATTCTTGCTGTGTCCAGAGCATCTCTGTTATTTCCACTCACCTGCAGCCCTACAGAGCTTCAGATAAAGAAAGCTTTTCAAAGGTCTGGGAATCAGAAGTCCTGCACTGAAATGTTATGAGATGTGGAATGGATCAGAAACATGTGGATTAAATTTCTCTGACAATTTCTTTGGTTATAAAAGATTAAGGGGAAAGTGGTTGGCCAGAAGCGTTTTGGTTGATGGCAATCCCAACATGGTTTGAAATATCTTTTTTCTGGTTGGATAAACAAACAAATAAGAATACAAACAAATTTCATTTCCCTCTTGTAAAACCTCGGACACTATATTAAACCTCAGGTCACTTTGAAGCAAGGTTTTATAAAGCATCTGGAGAAGCTATTGGTTTCATTTTTTTGTCTCTCAAAAACAATACATAAAACTGCTTCTGTAATGCATATAATGATGTTTCTCAATGGATCAGCAGTAAAAGTTATTAAAAAGTAAGGTGAAAATATCTCCTTCCAAGTCAAAGGTTTTAACCTCAACCATGGCCCATGCATCTGCATTTTTACATTGTGTGTGTGTGTGTGTGTGTGTGTGTGTGTGTGTGTGTGTGTGTGTGTTGTGTGTGTGTAAATGTGGAGTCACACATTTGTAAGTGGGAGGACAACTTGAAAGAAGGAGTCAGTTCTCTGAACAAACACACACACACACACACACACACACACACACACACACACACACACACACACAAATTCTTTTTATAAAGTCAGAAGAAAAATCAAGTTTGGGTGATCTATTTTAGTTTATAATTATGGTTTTCCAGATATGTGTTTGTTCATTGGAAACATACTGAACACACACACACACACACATATGCCCCCATTTATCATATTTCTATGAAGGATTCATCTAATGAAAAGAAAAAGGAAATGGTTTGTATATAAGAATGTCGAGGGGGTAATGGCAGGAGTAAAATTTTGCAAAGAGCGGTGATAAAAGTCTTTAAAAGAGGGAAGGAAGCATGGAAAACCACAGGAATACTGCAAGAGAAACATCAAGGCTAAGAGCATAGCCATTGGGATATATTTGAAGTGAAGTATGAATGGTATTGCTGAGGTGGCCCAGAGCAGAGCAGGAGATATTTAGAAGTTAAAGGTCTACCAGGGGACAGTGTTTTAAACATTATAGATTTTGGATTCTGCTTTGAGTGAGTGGCAGTAGTGGTCATTATAGGGATTTGAGAAAGGTGAAACTTACACTGATTATTTCCATCATGAAGAGAGTGTCCATTAAAATAGCAATTTAGTGATTCACTCTATAGCACTCACAGAACTGCTCTGCACCGTATTTGTGTTGGGAGGACACATAACTGTTTTCTTTCTCCTTGAAATCTGTGTTCCCACCTCCTGTCTAACTAATAACTACATCAAATAATATGACTGTATTTCTGTCAGTGAACTAGCATCAGAAAGGTGTATCTTCAAAGATTTATGCAAGATTGATAAGTACTTTTCTTTTTTAAAAAAGCACTGATTATTATATCCTCTGAGCTCATGTTATTCTCATGGTGAATGAGGTAGTATTAAAGATTTGTCAAATTTCCTTGAACACAGGAACCTACTTAACATTATTCTGGCTCACAAAATACTGAAATAATTAAAATGATATTTACCTTCATTATATGAAGTATCATAAGATTAACAAATTGTGAATGTTTTTGAAACAATATTATCAGGAAAAGAATTGTCTAATTTTTCCCAATGAATAAATGAATCTATTTGGTTTGCCAATTGCATGTACCTAACCATTGTTAGATCAGGATAAAATCCAGTTGAACTCATGTTCTGTATCAGATTTAGAATATTCTAAAAGATCAGGGATTCTACAGAAACAGTATGGGAACTGTTTAATGCCCTTATTCATTATCCAAAGCCCTTACACTTACAATGAAGTGGCCTGTCCAGTACCAAGCACACATTTAATTTGAAACAGGACCATGGCATGTTCGAATGGGAAGGAGCTGTGGAGAGGATGGGCTCACTTTCACTCTGAGATAAGACGTGTGTTACGTGGGACTTCCACGTTCTGTATGCAGCCAGTCTTCATTAGCTCCTTCATTAAGCTGACACTACGTTCTAATTCAGCATTGTTCGGTAAACTATTAAAGTCAGAAGTTGTTTAATTTGATTATTTGGATTATGTCACCTTGTCTTCACCAAGATTAAAATGAAAAGTATAAGTCTTAGTTTTCAAGTCAGGTTTTCTAGTAGCAATCAAATCCTGACAGGGAGCCTCTTCTGCCACTTGGCCAACCAGGCATTTAGAATATAAACTTCTGGATTAGAAAAATAAAGAATTCAAAGAGAAGGAAGCAATATTCGGTTGAGTTGGCCGGGTTTCCTTTGCTCCTTTAGTATTCAAGTGGACAATTTGTACAATTTCCCTTACTTTGATCTCAGCTACCCACACTACTGAGACGTAGGCACAAATTATTTACCAATCCCTTCATCTATAGACTTTGAAGGATGGAAAAAAATTTATCCATTGTGAAATTTCCAGACTGAAAGTGCCTACAGTCATTTCTACTGCTGAGTTGGACCATAGAAGGAGAGTCAGCTTCAGCCAGGCCTGTCCTCCAGCCACCCACCCAGCCAGACCGGTTGGCCTTGCCAGCATCATTTCCTGAAAGATACAGTTCCTCATGTGTGTCCGCTGTCAAGCCCTTGGAAGATCAGGGTACCCAACCAGGAATCTGTTAATGGAGGGTAAGAACACCAAGCAGTCTTTTGTATTTTACTTGGAACTGTGATAACCACGAAATGGCTCTGCGTATTTTGTGAATCAGTTTGCTGTCCAATCGATGTATTCTTTTATTTGGACACACTTCAGTGAGTGTGCTGTTCTTTGGTAAGAATTGTTTGATGTTCAGAAACCTTGAAGTCATTTATATTACTTTCTTTCCCCCTTTTCAAAAAGAAGTTCGCATTTTGTCCACCACAAAGAGGAGCAAATGCCAAGAAGTCTAAGATTATTTTGCAAGACCAAACCCACAAACTCTGATTGGCTTCTGATCTTGGCTAGACATATTCCCCAGAGTTCCAGACCTTACATCAAATGGGACAATATCATGTCACAATGAAAATTGTAAAGTGGGGTGATTACCTGGATTCAAATGTCTTGACACAAACTTTGAACAAAGTGCTTGATTATAATTAGTTCAGTTTACTTCAATGTGACAATAAGAGTACAAATTTCCCAGAGATTATGTATGTCATGTTCAGGAACCCGACATGTAGGAAACAGTTTAGGAGACTATTGGAGTAATTTCCTTTTTTGTGAGGTATACTTGCATTTGTGAGGTTTATTTACATTTCTGTTTATATTAATGGAGAACAATGATCTTTATTTATACAGGAGCCTAAATAAAGCAGTGTGTGATGTTACAGTGTTTTAGGTTTTAAAATGCCATGTAAGTGGCTGGAGAGACAGCTCAGCAGTTTAGAGCACTGGCTGTTTTTTTCAGAGGATTGGGTTCAATTCATATAACATGGCAGTTCACAGCTGTCTATAACTCCAGTCGCAGAGGATCCAATGTCCTTTTCTGGCCTCTGAGGTTACAGTATACATGTGGCACACAGACATACTTGCAGGCAAAACACTCATACAGGCAAATTAAAATCTCAAAAAGTCATGTAAAATATCTCTCGTTAGTTTTTGTTAATTACACAAAGCGAGGAAATCATTAAGACACCTCCATACATGCATACAATCATCAAATACCTTAAAATATCTTCAATGTGTATTATTATAAAGAAGTTTTTTTTTTTTTTGGTTTTTCGAGACAGGGTTTCTCTGTGTAGCTTTGCGCCTTTTCCTGGAACTCACTTGGTAGCCCAGGCTGGCCTCGAACTCACAGAGATCCGCCTGGCTCTGCCTCCCGAGTGCTGGGATTAAAGGCGTGCGCCACCAACGCCCGGCAGAAGTTTTTGTGAAACACTTAACATTATCACCTTTTCTTTCCCTTTCTCTTTCCAAATTTTAACTCAAACTAAAGTTAAACTAAAGTTAAAGTTTTGCCCCACTTTCTGTAAACACACATTAGCATTTTAGTGGGTCTAATAACGCTGAACATATATTATATGCTGTTGATGTTATTTTAGTTTGAATTTGTGGATAACTCCTTAGAGGCAATGTACTAATACTGATGAGAGAGTGAATGAGGGCTTTCTAGGGACATCACTAGCAGGTGAGAAAGGCAGGTGGCTGTTGGCTAGATGCAGAGGTACTAGGAAGAAAGATCAAAACAATCTGTGAAAAATCCTGTTAGAGGGAGGAATGAAACTTACCATCTAATTATTCGCAAAATAGGTGCCAAAGTTTAACAGAAGGCATTAAGATATTGATTGTAAATAACCTGTTTCCTTATGGAGGCTTTTGTGAATCAAAAATAAAAATGGCTTCAATGGGCACTGGGTTGGTGTGAAGACCAGTGGGAGGAACTGAATGCTGTTCTTATTTCACAGGCGTATGAATGAATCAATAGGTGAATGAATGAAGGAACAAGTGAAATGTTATCACCAAATAGATATCAGCAGTAAAATATACTCAGATTCGTGTGTATATTCCAAATGAAATTCATGGAATTATGTTAGTAGAATGTTTGTAGACATACACTATTGCACGCAAACAGAAGTAGACTAGCAGAGGAGACTACAGTGCACTCTACAGAGACATCAGTATTTTAGACACCTCTTAACGATGGCGAAATAAATTAAATGGGTTACTCTTTTACAGCATCTGCTTTTGAGAAGAGACAAGCACAGTAGTGAATTAACCAAATAACTCGTTGCTGCCTATCTTTTCCACCCTAGGGAATCTTAGGAGACTTTTGACAGCCCAGAGGAGCAGAGGCTCCAGAGATGGCCAAGGACCAATCTCCAACCATGAGTCAAAGGACATTTACTAGGATCAAAGGCCCAAAGGCCACAAATGGCACTGTGGCAAAACTTTCACCAGAAGAATAGTTAGCATCCAGCTATTTGAAGTTTCCTTCTTCAAAATCAACTCATATCAACTTTCCAGCCACATACATAAAGGCCCTTGGATAGAGAAGATTACCTGAGGTTCTTGTCAATAGACCCTGGACTTCCTGCCATTTCTCCCAACAATGATTCACCTGTCGCTGGGGCTATCATAGGTTGAATTCTCCCAGAAACAGATTCCAAAATGGGGGTTTCTGTGCAAAACATTTGCTTGGAAGTACCCCAAACCAGTGGAAGGAAAGAACAGAAAGATAAATTGATTTCCACAAAAGCCCCCATCATATTGCACGTGGTGCTCTGGAGCTGGGATGATACTATACAGTTGGGGCAAGGCAGATAGGCTGAATACTCCTGCAATGATCGGGGTTAGATGGGGCACATCACATGGGAGCTTCTTTTCAAAGTAGGTGTGTTCTTACGCAAGGCAGATCCGTGCACGAGTAAGCATGGCCAAAGGGCCTGAAGTGGGTAGGAGAAGATGAGGGTGATACTGATGTACTTTACCTTCAGTCTTAAGAAACGTGATTTTTGATTTGAGTCTCAACTTGATGTTATTTTGAAACCCCTAGGAAACACACCTTTGGATATGTCTGAGGGGTTATTTGGAGGACAGGTTTATGGAGGGGTATGACACTTTCCAACTGGAGGACCAGATAGAAAGAGGCTCATGGAACAAGCCTACCTACGTGTCAGCATTTGCTGTTCTTCTCTGAGCCAGCGCATCGCTCATGGCTTCTGCAATCCTCTGAGGACATCAGACTAAAGATTCTCAGGCCTTTCTGTATGGACTGAGTACCGGTGATATTCCAAGAACCTTCCAGGCTTTCATAACTGGATCGCCCCTGCTGAGACAGCCAGTTTTGTGGACTCATGGGCTCTTAGCCTCCCAGCATGCAAACTACCATTGTTGGACCACCAACCCCTATTGTGCAAGATAATCTAATTAATTTCCATTTAATATATGTATTAAATATTACATATTTAATATAGATTCTATTGATCAATTCTTCCACAGAACTCTAATACAGAAGCATACTTAGTTTGGAGCACAAATGGTAGTATGGACCATGTTTTACCTTCAGTGAAAACTTTAATTCCGAAAATTCAATGAAAATACTTTTAATAACATTTTGGGAGGCAGGAATGGGCTGTTCTGCAACTACACATCAGGTCTTTGAGTATAATAAGCAGGTTCTCTACCACTGCACATTATGTCCAGAACTACCTTTTTTTTCCCTTTTCAAAGTCAATTCTGTAAATTCGGAACCCAATATAGAAGCAACCACTGCATGTGATTTTATTTAAGGAGTAGAGGAAAACCCACTGTCCCATTTATCCAACCTTCTAAAATGTGTTCACTCACACACCTCATTTGGTTGACTTTTGAAGTTTACTTGGTCCTACAGGGAGTTGTCATTTTTTAAAAAAAGGCTGATGTGCCTGAGATGTATGAGTAGTGGGAACTTAAGCTTCTTGCAGATGACCAACAGAAAGAATGCAGTCCTCATAAAAATGGAATAAATAGAATGCAAGGAGGAAGGGGAGGAAGGCAAGAATCAAGGCTTCAGAGCAGCTCTGTGGGAAAGGATCAAAAGAAGCAAAGGAAAAGTTTTATTTATTTGAGATTTATAACCCCAGAACTCCATGAATTGCAAGGCAAACCAACTAGTGTTCTGAACCTTCCCATCTCCCCTTTCCTCTTCTCCTCTTTTGTGTTAGGAGGTCTAGCATGGAGTGCCTAGGAAGTCATCCGTGAGCTAAAGAGTCACGTGAATAGCAGCGGCCAAGCTTTCTTTTCCCATGTGAAGTTGTTTGTGGGTGCATATCCTGTGTGCGGGTGGATTTGTTCTTGATCATCAACATCTGTTGGAATATCTCAGTCAAATGTTGGTTCTGTGCTGTTTGAAGCTGCCTCACAAATATTCCAACACTCCACAGTTGTGGAGACTGATACACAGAAATTGCTAGCATTTGAAACAGAAAATTCAGGTATTCCTGTGGTTGTTGAAATGCCACTCATCTCAACTCTGAGAGGAGTTACCAATTTTTACTATTTTGTTGTTGCTGAAGTTGAAACATTTTTTAACCTTTGGACTTTTTTTTATATTATATAATTCCATGGGTTAACAGAACAAAACAGACATAATAGAAAAGTTTTCATAACAACTAAACTAATCCAGACAGCAAAATGTAAGGAAATATAATGGACCATATAGCAAGCACATTGTCCAGTGTTTCTTGAAGTGATGATGCTATTTAGACCCAGAGGAATATCAAAGAACCTGATTGATGGGTGGTGGTGGCGCACGCCTTTAATCCCAGCACTTTGGAGGCAGAGCCAGGCGAGTCTCTGTGAGTTCGAGGCCCGCCTGGTCTACAGAGCAAGATCCAGGACAGGCACTAAAACTAAACAAAGAAACCCCGTCTCAAAAAAACAAACAAAACAAACTAACAAAAAACAAAAAGAACCCAATCAACTATGCTCTCTTCACTCAAAGTGCTCCCTTCTAAGAGAGAAAATTACTGTTCCACATTTTCACAAGACAGAATGGTTTGTAGCAGTTGCACATCTTTATTTAATCAAACAAACAATTTTATTGTATAAGATTTATTCAAAACCTTAGATTTCTAGAGGCAAGCAAATCAAGATAGAGAGAGCTTATGTAGCTGATAAATAATAAAGGTCCAAATCTATTTTGTTTTGCAGTGCTAGGTATCAAAGCAGGGCCTTGTTCATGCCAGCCAAGGGTTCTTCCACTGAGATACACATTTAGCATTTAAATCCAAGTATTTACATTTATTGTAACAAGTAGTAGTAGCTCCATGAAACACTACTACTTTCTAGAAAGGACTAGAAGTGTCAGCTAGAAACCCTGAGCAACATCTTAGCAGTGTGAGTGTAAGCAGAGTGGGAAGTTCTGCTACAGGGAACTGGGAGGATATAGGTTCGGACTTCCTGGAGCTTCAAAATCTTCTCTGAATGCTACGTGCATAAAGGCTTTCCTTTAGGTGAGACTGAGTGTGAGGCCTGAAGTGTGTCCACTGTCCACAACTTCCCATCACCAAAGAAGTGCAGGAGCAACTGTAGCATGCATGCCAGGTTGTAGAGTAAGCCAGGCAGTTGGGAACCTAAAGACACAGCTCCCTATGCCTCCTGTCTCTCCCTGGGATGATGTCTCTGTGAGCTGTGATGAGAAAACAAGACATTCTCCACCCTTTCCATAGGTTTCCAGTGGAATCTTGAGTGTAGCTCAAGATTTACAGAAGACCCCCCTCTCCCCAAACCAGGGCCCCATTCTCTAGGAGAAAGTTATTCACATGTGTACATGTTCTTCTAAATGGAAACAATGACATTTGAAAAACTATACAAAACATGAAAAATCGTATCGTAAGAGACCTGCTTCAAGTGGGCCCTCTTCCTACCTATACATCATCTATTTATAGACGGCAGAACTCCTTGTGGGAGAAATGTAAATGTAGCAAGTCTACGTTGGAATCAGTCACAAAGACAGCCAACCCCATCTGTACCTTCTGTTTCCCTTTTCTTCTTCCTAAATTAGTCTACTGAATGCTGGTCTGCATGTTAAAGTGACACACAGTAGAAGCTCTCACTTGTTTTAAAATGATTTCTCCATATTTGGCTATGTTAATACAATTGTAGTTCCAAAATACACTTACTTTCATTTATACTTTATCTGACATTCTTGATTTCCTAAGTTAATCTGTACAATCTAGCAAATAATAGGTACAGAAGAAGTGAACACTGAGTAAATTGTTCTGACCACAAATAATGTAGATTTACAGGCGGCTCATTCAACAGATTATATCATGCCATATGAGAGATAGATATCATTAGGAAAATGCCCATGGATCGTTTGCTATTGTTGTTGTTCTCCTATATAAGATAGCAAGATTGGGAAGGGACGTGTGCAGAGGAGCAAGCTAAGTCTTGAATGACAAGAAAGCATTTTATTAGAGAAACAATCCCAGAAAACAGCAGAGTTTGGGTTCTGAGAGGGGAAAGGAGCCAATAAAAATCTGTCCTGGTTACTGTGTGGTTACTGTTGTTACTCAGTGCCCCAAGGACTTTCTGAAAAAGAATGAGATGGAGAGGCTGAAAGTCTTTTTATATGTTCTTAGTTGATTGAAGGTTGTGCCAAGAGACTTTGATGCACTTGTACTTCTAGGTTAGGCATGTCTTTTGTGTACCCTGCCTCCAAAGGTCCAGAAAAAGTCTCCAGGCAGGGTTTGGAAAAGCCTAGATGAAAAAGGTGGTCACTTACTGTGACTTTTCTTGTAGCTTTACATGAAAGGAAAAGCCAAGGGGATTTTTAACAGGGTATCCGCAGCTTCTGCTATGGAGGAGTTTATACTGTGTTTGAAGTATTCAGCATCAGCACCGTTCTGTAGATTCCATGCACATGTGTGACTGATGGGCAGTTTTCTTGTTTACTTTCTACTGCTGTGATAAAATGCTTTTAAAAAGTGACTTAGAAGAGGACAATATTTATTTGGCTTATACTCTTAGGTCACATTATTGAGAGAAATCAGGGCAGGAACTCAAATAGGGATTTAAACAATACTGTGAAGGAAAGTGACCCTGCTGGTTCATGCAGGGTCACTCAAAGCTTTCTCACATAGCCCAAGACCAACAGCCCAGGAAATAGCATTGCCCACAGTGATTGGATTCTTTCTACATCCATTAACAAGCAAGACAGTCCTCCACAGATATGCCCACGGGCCAGTCCTATCTGCCTAATCCCTCATTTGATACTCCCTTATCAGATGACTCTAGCCTGTGTCTAGCTGGCAGCTAAAGCTATCTAAAACAAGCAATCTTTGGAGAGAAATGTGGATTGTACTGTAGTTATAAGCATGATTTCTGGAAGCACCATTGGGTTCAAATAGTCTTGTTACTTTCTGGGTGAGCTTGGTTAATTAGTTTCTTAGTGTTTATCTTTCATCTGGGTAAAAGGAGAGTAATATAATAAAGCCTATGTCAACTGAACTGGTGTGAAGTTTAGAGGAGCTTGTTAAAGGATTAGAACAGCAAAGCACAATGTTTGCACTGAAGTACTCCTTATTTCTGGTCATAAAAGAAACCTATACTGCCCTTTAAATTTTATGAACATGAAAATAAACTTAAAAACACTTCCTACTGAAGTCTTTCACTGAAAAGCTCCCCTTTTCACTCCAAAATTAAATCTAATTCCTCAGATGCGGGACTCCATATATTTTAATGTGTAATCCACCCAAATTGTGAGTTCAAGTTCTAATGGGCTAAGTTTACATAAGGGTGTAGCAGGAATCTTAGAAGGTCTTATTAATAAAATCAAACCTGAGGCCAGTTATTGGGGTGAAATGCTGCATGGTCAGAGAGACAGAACAAGCCACAGCTAACCTCACCTGGCCAACTTCTCAGCTGGTCTTGTTTCCTCAGACTGGAAGCCTCTGTGTCCTCATATCCGAATGGCTCTCAGCTGAACTGTGCTCTAGTAGCCTGAAAGCTTAACCAGCCAAATGCTTCTAGTTCCTGCTCCTCACGCCTTATATATCTTTCTGCCTTCTACCATCACTCCCTGGGATTAAAGGCTGGCTTTCTGGGAGTAAAGGCGTGAGTCACTATGCTTGGCTGTATCCTTGAACACATGGATTTCTGCCTAGCTCTGCCTCCCAAGTGGTGGGATTAAAGGCATGTGCTACCACTGCCTATCCTCTATGTTTAATATTGTGGCTGCTCTGTCTCTGACCCCAGATAAGTTTATTAGGGTGCACGATATTTCGGGGAACACAATACCACCACATAAGGGTGTGTTGAGAAGAGATTTTGAAAACCAGAAAGCACATGTTGTTTAAACAATCGAGATGATCTCAGAAGTCATACAATCTATCCCAATCTGCTGTAACAAATTCCATAATACTGGGAATGAGAGCTGATAAGAGTGACCACTAACGGGAAAGGTGTACAGTGCCTAGATAGTATCTTGTTTGACATTTGTATCTCATGTTTGGGGTCGATATCACCCAGTATTCAGATTAAAAGACAGATCCAATGAGTTGAAATAACATGCTCAAGATAATTTGCCCAAACTGGTAATTTGTGGGACGAGGACTCTGATACCAATGCACCAATGGAAGGTTGGTTGTTGTTGTGTTTTTTTTTTTTAACCACTGTATGCAATTTAAAAAAAAAAGCTGCAGCAACATAAATGTTTTCCTCTATTGCTATTAGTTTGGATAGTGTATGCTCTGGATGGTATAGAACCTAAACTTGTGTTGAGTCCTTACTCTACTGTTTGTGGCTTTGGGTATCATTCAACCTCTTACCTCTCTGAACACTTTACTAAATATATTTACTATAAAAGTAGAATAGAGGTTCACCCCCTCCTGTGCCAGGAACATGCTACCACGGGCGCCATGCCCTACCCATACCCAGCACTGACCCCGGAGCAGAAGAAGGAGCTGGCTGACATCGCTCATAGAATTGTGGCTCCCGGCAAGGGCATCCTGGCTGCAGATGAGTCCACCGGAAGCATTGCCAAGCGGCTGCAGTCCATTGGCACTGAGAACACGGAATAGAATAGGTGCTTCTACCGCCAACTGCTGCTGACTGTTGATGACCGTGTGAATCCCTGCATTGGAGTTGTGATTCTCTTCCATGAAACACTGCACCAGAAGGCAGATGATGGACGTCCCTTCTCCCAAGTTATCAAGTCCAAGGGCAGTGTTGTGGGCATTAAGGTAGATAAAGGTGGGGTGCCCCTGGTGGGAACCAATGGCGAGACTTCCACCCAAGGGCTAGATGGGCTGTCTGACGCTGTGCTCAGTATAAGGAGGAGGGAGCTGACTTTGCTAAGTGGCGTTGTGTGCTAAAGATTGGGAAACATACTCCCTTAGTCCTTGCCATCATGGAAAATGCCAATGTTCTAGCCCGTTATGCCAGCATCTGCCAGCAGAATGGCATTGTACCCATTGTGGAACCTGACATCCTCCCTGATGGGGACCATGACTTAAAGCCCTGTCAGTATGTAACTGAGAAGGTATGGTTGCTGTCTACAAGGCTCTGAGTGACCACCATATCTATCTGGAAGGAACATTGCTGAAGCCCAACATGGTCACCCCAGGTCATGCCTGTACCCAGAAATTTTCCAATGAGGAGATTGCCATGGCAACTGTCACAGCGCTTAGTGGCACAGTCCCCCCTGCTGTCCCTGGGGTCACTTTCCTGTCCTGAGGGCAGAGTGAGGAAGAGGTGTCCATCAACCTCAATGCGATCAACAAGTGCCCACTGCTGAAGCCATGGGCCTTGACTTTCTCTCATGGCCGAGCCCTGCAGGCCTCTGCTCTGAAGGCCTGGGATGGGAAGAAGGAGAACCTGAAGGCTGCCCAGGAGGAATACATCAAGCGAGCCCTGGCTAACAGCCTCGCTTGTCAAGGAAAGTATACCCCAAGTGATCGATCAGTCTGGAGCCGCAACCAGTGAAACTCTCTTCAACTCTAACCGTGCCTGCTAAGCAGAGGTGACCTAAGGCTGCCCCATCGACACTCCAGGCCCCTGCCTACCCTCTTGCTATTGAAAAGGGGGCCTTCAGGCGCTTTCCCATCACTCTTTTTTTTTGTTTTGTTTTGTTTTTTGTTTTTCGAGACAGGGTTTCTCTGTGTAGCTTTGTACCTTTCCTGGAACTCACTTGGTAGCCCAGGCTGGCCTCGAACTCACAGAGATCCACGTGGTGGCGCACGCCTTTAATCCCATCACTCTTATGATGCCCTGGTAACTGGTGTGTGATGTTGTCTGTGAATGCTAATTCTGCCATCCCTTCCAGCCCACTGCCAATAAACAACTATTTAAGCGGGGGGAGTAGAATAATGCTCTCTTTTCAATTATGTTGCTTGAGAGTTCTGTGAAATTATCTTAGTACTTTATAGCTCAGGATATGTAGATATAATCATTTAGAGAATATAAGTTTTAAAACAAGAAGCTGGGAATCTATATGAATAAATATACTAAAAATGGTTCAAGATTTCAATTTCTTAATCACTTTATATTTATATATCACAGTTTCTAATTGAAACTGTTCCCCCTTCCTACTGTTATACTTTGGGATCACATATTAAATCTGGACTATATACTATACATGTTTTTATGTGTAGGGAATAAGAAAAATCAAAGCAACATGGTGTCTAATCCAAGTTGCTTAAAAGTCTTGGATGATAATCTGTGACTGAGAAATAGTAACAGAAAAATCGTGGAAATGAAGTCTTTTTCTGTTAGTCTCTCTTGAAAAATAACCCATTATCTACTTCTAGGGGAAAAATGATAATCAACTCGCACTTTTATTCACCATCAACTCCATATCTAGAAACAGTTCATTGTAAATGTTCCAAGTTGGTTTTGATTCTATGTCCAGACTTTGACAAAGATGTGTGCTCATCTACAGAGAAACACCTCTCGGATGCAGGAGTTTTAGCTACTCAAGAATGCTGTTTGGTACACTCTGCTATGCTGGGTAACCCCTACAACAAACGTTATATGACTCTATGCCCAAGTTTTAGAAACTCCACATTTATAACTGTACGCTGATCTGGATGCACTGGGAGCTATCATTGCATTCTTTACACATAATTTGGCTGAAAGAGTCTGCAATTTCCTGGTGACAGAAGACACAATCTCACAAATGTACTTAATTCATCTGAGAAGAGGGGAAATCAGAAACACTGTCCAGTGAACTTTAATGCTCTGCACCGAAACAAAATTATAGTTTTGATTTTCTTTGGCTTGTGTTATAAGGTCTGTTGCTCTTATTTTAAACATTGTTTGTGTGTGGATGGGAGCAGCACCATCCTCTTTGGATGGTTTAAAGTGTCCAAAAATATTGGGCAAGTAGAAAAGTAGCAGAATAAGGAATGAAACTTTTGCCTGTTAAAGGGCCAAAATTTGAATGATCAGTGTGGATCACTCATAATTTTTCTCGTGTCTCACAATGAGAATTTTTTCCAAATCACTCATGTGTTTTTTTTCTATTTAATCTATTCCTGCCACCACCCCATGACAGAAGGGAGAGAAGCTCATATCCTCATATCCCCTTCAACTCTTCCCTGAGTATGTGTGTATATTTCATGATTGATGGGGGAGAGACTCATTTTCTTCGGTTGTGTAGCTACTGCTCAAGGGCTCGTGTGAATGTAAATAAACCCTCATCTGTGCTCCAGTAAACAACCCTAGAAAATTCCCTGGATCACCAAGGGGAATAAAAGGACACGGAAGTAGAAAGGAGTTAGCTGTGAAGAGGAAGTGGATCCACAGGACTAGGAGAGTAACAAAACAGGCAATATATGGAAGTGAATATGACTGACAAACAGGTGTGCATATGAAAATGTCATAGTGGAACTCATTATCATACATAATTAATATACACCAACATAAGCATTACAAATTCTGTTTATGATTTAAGACCCAGTCATTTGTAGACTAGCCCAAGGATAAGTGTATTTCCTTGAATGAATTTTAGGATTCCCAGTACTTTTTGTTTTGTCATTTTTGAAAGAGATATGCCTATGTACCTATAAATGTACATATGTTGTTTAAAACATATATAGTGTCTTCAGTTAAACATTTTAAAGGAAGGTATTCTACTATATATATTTAGTTTTCTTATAACTTCTGGCGATTAAACATGTGCTTAGCAGAAGCTTAACATTGTGTTGATTAGATGCTATTTGCAGGTTTTCCTTTCTCATGGTCTCATTGAATACCATAGTGAAAATGAAGGTATGTAAACCTTTATCATTCCTTAATATATAGGAATTTGTGTGTCTATAACATGATAAAGTTATTCATTGTTCCTCTGTATTTCTAGACCTCTAATAGATGTAAATAAACTCTTTTAGACATTTTTATTATGTTTTAAAATGTAGCCATTTCTGGTATTGTCGGGAAATTGATTTAAATACTTCTGTGGATACCAAAATTAGTGGATATTGAAGATCTTAAGCTAAAGTGTTTGCATATTACCTATATATGTCCTCTGAAATGCCTTAAATCATCTCAAAACTATTGGAAATACGTAATGCTAAGCCATGTAATTAGCTGTTATATTGTATGTATGGAGAACAGTGACAAGGAAGTCTATCTATGTTCAGTAATGTTAAATTTTTTTTTAATTTATTTTATTAATTTATTTTGCAATACAATTCAGTTCTACATATCAGCCACGGATTCCCTTGTTCTCCCCCCTCCCGTCCCCCTCACCTTCCCCCCAACCCCCCCCCATTCCCATCTCCTCCAGGGCAAAGCCTTCCCCACAGACTGAGGTCAACCTGGTAGACTCAGTCCAGGTAGGTCTAGTCCCCTCCTCCCAGGCCGAGCCAAACAATCCTGCATAGGCCCCAGGTTTCAAACAGCCAACTCATGCAATGAGCACAAGATCTGGTCCCACTGCCTGGATGCCTCCCAAACAGATCAAGCCAATCAACTGTCTCATCCATTCAGAGGGCCTGATCCAGTGGGGACCCCTCAGCCATTGGTTCATAGTTCATGTGTTTCCATTCATTTGGCTATTTGTCCCTGTGCTTTATCCAACCTTGGTCTCAACAATTCTCGCTCAGTAATGTTAAATTTTTTGAACATTTTTTATCTATAGTTAGTGGAAGTCATTGACATAGAACCCACAAATACAGAGAGCCAACTGCCTCTGAAAATGAGGAAGATAATATAATAGTGATGTATAGAAAGACAGAGAACCACCCTAGTTTGAACTATCCTGTTTAGTATATTTTTAAACACTTAGATTTTCTACAGTTTTCCCACAGAATGTCTGTCTCATATTAAAAGCTCTGGAGGGAGAGTGAAGGAAGGTGAGAGGTGAGGAAAGATAAGAATTCGGATGTGTGTTTCTCACAGAACAGCAAATGATGAGAGACTTTGACCTAGGCCCTAGGAGCTTATCTTACATATTTGCTAATCATGTGGAAGGGAGAACTAACAGATTTGAAACTGTTAACTGAACACAAACCACACATGGAAAGGGTAACAGGGAAACATGAAAGCAGGGCACCGGGTTTTGCAATCCCACATTTGTTTTTCTAAAACTATATTCACACTACAGAGAACAAATCAAAATATGATAAGGTAAACATTATCTACAGTTATGAGATGAGATCACACTTAAACACTAACATATTTCTTTCCAGTATCTCCTTGAAAGTGTTTTAATCTATTGCTTTCCAGTTCACAAGTAGTTTTACTCCTCCCTTCTCGCCACTAAAACTTCTTTTGGACCTTTCAAATGTTCTTTTCCAAACAAAACACAAAATTATATATTGCAGATGTGAATTCTTGAGATTAAGAGTAAGATCATAATTTAGTGTTTGGAGATAACATATTGAAGTCAAAATGTTTGCAGAATATACTTTATCAAATACATACCATATAATAGCCCCAATGTGCTTACATGATTGGCCATTATGCAAATATAATTCTTGTTGAATTATTTTGCTCGTGAGAAAAAGCTATTCATTTTTATGACTCTCTTCTTAATATGAACCTAGGAGCAAGCTTAATTTTACTACAGGGATGAAGACTGATATACCTAAAAAAGAGATTTTTATATTTGGAAAGTATCAATTACATCTTATTTAAAACAAATGCATTCCTCAAATATAAGAACAGTATGTAAGAGGTACATGGGAGGCCAAGCATGCTGTTTATAAACCTTATGAATTCCAAGCCACACAAGAATAATAATCAGTATATAACAATGTTGGTTAATAATGTAGTCAATTGACTTGATGACCATACATATTCAGACTTGATTTTTTGAGAGCCAGAATCAATTAAGTAATTCAAAATCTCATTTATGTTCTTTTATTATCTTCATTGATGACTCAATTTTAAAAAATGACAAGTCAGCTATTAGTCCATTATTTCAATTATACCCATTTTGTATGTTATTTCCATTATTTTTTCATTCATAATCTATATAATGTTATTTCATTTATATATGGAGTAAATCATGAGTGCCATTGCACAATTTAAAATAAAATTCTCAAATTTAATTATACTTTGAATTACCCCCTTACAAGTCAAAACATTATGATATCATATGCTATCATACATCTTTTCATTTCATTTGATTTATTATCATCTTGTTGGCTGAAATGTGTAGTAAAAGCTTAAAGAATTACCTGGTCATTAGATGAGCTGTTTTCTGTATTAATGATTAATTACCATACAAAACCCATGTGTAGATTATTTATTTGTGCTACATAGAATTGATGACTCAATTAATGCCTTATCAAATGTGGCATTATCATCTCATTGCTTTTCCACAAGACTTGTCATCTAAGGGTGACAGTGGCTGCAGAGGTGGTCTGGACTAGTGACATGATGGCTAAAAAATCATTAACAATCTGATATGGAAGATGACTATACACAATGTTATCAACCTTTCTTGCTCTTAAGTGAAGACAAGAGGCTATGGCAGTGAGATTCCTATTTGTTTAAATGTATGCTGTAAAAATTCAGTGTTTTTCTTCTGGAATCTCTTTATATATACAACCTGTCCATTAGTCACCTCATATATTTTGTTAGCACTTCATACTTTATTTTCTTCCTTTGACCTCAGGAAGAGTCCCAAGTAGTTCTAAAACCCATTAGTATCTCTGAACACTCAGAAAAATCCATAAATGATTACTTAATGGTTATTACTAATTAGTATTAAGCAATCTTGGACTTGCTGGAAGTCATTGTATGAAGACTTAAAAAAATCTTTTAACATTTAAATTGCTATCTCTGGTTAATAATATTATTTCTCCTATGAATATATAAAAAGAATTCAACATGTTGATCACCTAATTAAGTCAATAGAATGAATATACAAATTCCATCTTCACTCACCATTTGCAATCAGATTTATTGAAAACAAGGGGTCACAAGCTAATTCAGTATACAAAGAAGGAAGAGGAATCATTCTGACTACTTTCCTCACCCCACAATTCTGGTTGGTCCTTTGAATAAAGCAGTTATAGACAAAGAGCTTAGGAATGTTGCATTTGGGGCAGTTTTCAGTTCCTGTGGGTACCTGTGTCCATTGAAAATAATCCAGAGCAATGTGGAATCTCATATAATAGACACATGGGATTCAGAATAATAAAGATGGAGCTCAAAACTTGAATCCATGGTATTCTGATTGAGTGCTTTGAGGAAATCATTTAAGCAGTAATCCATACTAATAACGACTTCATATGACTTTTATAGAGAATATATGACATAACAAATTTCTAGGACAGTGCCCCTTACATAGTAAAAACTCACAGCATATTACTCATTATTATTATCCTGCTTTTGTATCCAAGGAAGCAGATTGAGAAAGATTATTTACACTCTGAGGGAAGGAACCTTTTACAATGTATGATCATTGAGAGAATACAAAAATAGTTAAGGACAAATCCCCACCATGAGGGACCAGAGTTTTCACTGAGGTCTACAGAATGGAGCTCTGCACAGTTTATTGAGACTTACTAGGAGCCATAAGAAGCTAAACAAATAGACCCTTAGAACGTCCTAACTCCTGCTTCCTGAATCATGCCACTATCGTCACTTACTCTGGACTTGGCATAAATTGGTTAAACATAGTTAACCAAAGTTTTAACACTTCTGTTTGGAGACTGTGGGCATATTTCAAACTAATCTCTCATCTTTACTGAGTTTATGGATGAAAATAAACTTTCTATATACTCACACTCAACAAAAATGGTTTTGTGAACAAAGGTACAGGGTGTTCCTACAAAAATGAATCTTTCACTTCCAGGTAGATGACAATTGCATGTCTTATAATTTAATTAACAATTTAAATATTTAATTGCTTACTATATACTTGACGTTAGTGTGGATTCCTTTTGCTGGATAACCCACCATGCTTCTGATACCGCTTGAAAACTATGGGTCTCTAGAATACTCAGACCTTCCGTCTGACTTAGCTAGAAAGTGGAAGATCCCATAATACCCTCCTTAGTTTCAGTAATTTGCTAGAACAGTTTACAGAAATTAGGTAAATGTATTTACTAGTTGTATCATTAAGAGGGTCATAAACAGCATAGATGAAAAACATACCTAGAGTAGTCAAATTGCATAGAATCAGTGCCTGTTGAAACCTGGTGGTTGCCATTTGAGGTACGGTGGAGAGAAAACACAGTGAAGCATAAAGAATTTGGGTCAGGATGATGAAATATCCTGGAAATGGATGGTGATGACAGTTATACCATACTTCAAAAGTACTTGTGCCAGTGAATGATATACTTAAAAATTCTTATAATGGTAAAAAACAAAACAACAAAACCAAAAAAACTCCGCATGTAATATTTACATATTTACCACAATAAAAGATAAATAAAAAAGGGGGGACCCTTTTCTCCTACTGTGTTGCCTTGTCCAGCCTTAATATGAGGGGAGGTTCCTAGTCTTATTGCAATTTGATATTCCATGTTTAGTTGACATCCCTGTGAGGCTTGCCCTTTTCTGCAGGGAAACAGAGGAGGAGTAGATGAGATTGGGGGTGAAGGGGAGGAACGGGGAGGAGAGGAAGGAAGGGGAACTGTAATTGGTGTGTAATATATGGGAGAAGAATAAATTTTAAAAATTAAAAAAAAAGGGCTGCAAAGTGCCCCGCCTGCAGGGCTGCAACAGGTTCTCAACCACCCTAAGGACGGTATGATAGGGACAGGAGATACAAGGAAATACACCAAGTCTAGATTCTGATCAAGGTGCAACTTTATTTTTCTCCAGGAGGTTTATATAGTTCCTGCAGGGTGGAGGGAGCAAGAAGCTGTCATCTGCATAAGGTGGGGCAAGCTAACAGGATGTTTGTATAGGATGTTTACAGGGTGAAAGTGTCAAGGGCTCTGCCTCAATGTCCTGTTGCTAGGCAACCTGACTGTAAGATGATCTAGTTCCCTGTCTTATTGGGGGGGGGGGTCTGTATTTTTCCATTAATTAGAGATTCTGTCCTTGTCCCTGACAGCAAAGGATAAGATTTCAGTTGCAGTCAGTTTGTCTCCACGGGATTTTGGGTATACCACTCTCAGATATAAGCATGTTTATTATAATTTCTTAGTTATTTATTTCATGTGGCGTTGAGGTAGAACCTAGAGACTTGACTGTGCTAGACCAATGCTATAACCATTGAATTATGTCACTAGTTTTGTGTGTTATAATTTCCAAAAAACTTAGAACAGCAAGTGGACTTTTGAAGACATGAACTATTGTATTCTACACTAGGTTGATATTTTCCTTCTACATAGCTTTGGGCACAACGGGCATTGTAAAGAGTTTTAAATGCTTTCCCCACAGGAGAGAGATCTAGTGGTATTTATGACTTATCTTTAATTTGTGTTAAAAAATTTTCACTTCCAAATTTGATCAGGAAACCACAGATGTACTTTAACTGATCACTATATGGTGTCCACTAAATAGGTTACTTTTGGCTATCACTACTCAAAGATTGCGGAAGGATGAGACCACAACAGTGGAGGACCCTAGTGCCTGGTGCCTGAGGAACACGGTTCCTGGGAAAGAGCTTAATGTGCCTGATATCACCATTTATGGCTTAAAACTTGCTATTCTGGATCACCCCCCCCCCCCCCCCCCGCCAGGCCAACTAGGGCATCAAAGAAGAGAGGCCCTAGCTGCACTTGTTCTGAGTATTGTATAGCCTTACTCTATATGAAATCAGACTTCCAAGATTTAAACCAATTAAAGCACTTTTTTTTTTCAGAGCTGAGGACTGAACTCAGGGCCTTACACTTGATAGTCAAGTGATCTACCACTGAACTAAATCCTCAGCCCCCAATTAAAACACTTTTGATACCGGTAAAGTTATGGAAAATCTCTTAACCCTAACTCTGATTTCTCCATCTGTAAAATGAGGTAAAATAAGATCTGCTTCATAGCTATTTTGAATAAAATCAGGTAATGAGTGCAAAGCACTTAGCACATTTATTAGACCATTTTAAATAATCAATAAATCAGGTATTTTGTGAACATATGGAGGCACAGTTAAGGCTGTATTAGGAAGCTAACCTAAAGATACAGAATTTTCTTTGAGTTAAATGTAGTAGTAGTGCTGTCCTTGGGGAGCTCCAGAAATAAGGAAAAAGGAAGACATGGCCTAGCCAGCACTTTGAGCTAGAAGGATGGTAGCAAAACTCTACAGCATTTCAAAAATTCCCAGCAAGCAGAATTTAATGTATAACTACCTATTATGTTAAACAGGGTGAAGAGACACTTGTGTGTCAGCCTAGCAAAATCTCTTTATTTTGGACCTTGGAGTCTGTTACAAGTTATATTTTGTCTTTGCATCTGTATATTGAAATCCTAACTTCTGTACTTCAGAATGCCATATTATTGGAGGCAGCAGCTTTTAAAAATGATTCATTTTTACTTAAGGGTATTTACAGATATCTATTCATGTATGGGTGCTCCTGGAAGTTAGAACTCCATGCTAGCACATGAATGACTTGATCTTGTGCCTTCCATAGTCTAAGGCAAGAGGTGAATCCCTTGGAGTTGCAGTTATAAGTGGTTGTGATCCACCCAACATGGGTATTGGGAATTAAACTTGGATCCTCTGGAAGAGCAATGAGCACTCTTAACCACTGAGTCATCTCTTCAGCCTTGAGAGTGAGCAGTTTTACAGAGGTAATTAAGTTAAAATAAGAGGACTTAATCTGATATGACTATCTTTACCAAAAGGGGAAATTTGTAAACAGGCCTGCAAAGAGGAAGAACATCATGTAAAGACAGTCTCATTTATTTAATGTAATATTCTTATTGCTTCTTTGAAAATTTCATATAATTTATTTTTATTCTATTCATCCCTAATCATCTCCCCAACTCCTCTCAGATCAATTTATGACCTCCTCACCACCTCTCAACTTCTTCAGTCTCTCTCTCTCTCTCTCTCTCTCTCTCTCTCTCTCTCTCTCTCTCTCTCTCTCTCATAAATCACTAGGTCCATCTTGTGATGCCCATACAATCTTAGGTGTGGGACCATAAACCAGAGCATGGCTCACTTACAAGGGACCACACTCTTAGAAAACTCGACCTTCTCTTTAGTAGAAGCCATCAAGGATGGGACCTCATAACTCACTCCTCCTCCATTCTAGACTGTTGAATGGCTTGATCTTGTGCCTTCTATAATCTAAGGCAAGAGGCATAGAACAATTTCTTCTCCACATTCCTTAGAACACTACAGAATCCAACTATAGAATTTACTATAGACTCCAACATGTCAATGCAGTGGATTTTGAAATCTGAGAGAATAAATTTATATTGTGTAAGTCTAGTAATATAGAATAGATACTTCTTAAGAAGTGGAACTGGTAAGCATATTGATGATCCAGGTAGTAGTGCTCCAAGTACCTAGGCACTTTGGTACCTTAAGACATGGTCAACAGCTTCCAACCCAGGAAAAGCTTATTAAGGGAATTTCTAGTCTGGACATGGTTTGATTCATGTTAGTTATTAGGAAATAGGGATGCTATGGGCTTACTGATGTTTTGTGATTTTTTAGGAAATCGCTAAAAATGAGAGTCCTTGCATATTCATCTTTTCATTAAAAAAGAAAGATTTAGACCAGGATCACTTTTTAAAAATGAACCTGAAATCCACAGTAAGAAGAACTGAGAGCATCATGGAAGATGGAAGAGAAAGATTCAAAGAGTCAGAGGACCAGAATGTTGAACTGTGTCTTCTATATAAGACTAGGAAGCTGCATCTGTGAAATTTGAAGAAGATGGCTGTCTGAACAAGACTTGAACAGTGGCAACACCAGTTGACATGCCATTGTGGATGAGGAAGTCTCACAGGGCCACACCCCTAGATGAAAAGCTATAAGCAATTAATGACTGCCCAGTGAAGGAGAAGTATTAATCATCTGAAGGGATGAGTGCTCTAGTTAGTAAACCAATACCAAGTGGTCAGCTCTAAAAACATACACATACACACAGTGCTAAATGGACTCAGCAAATATATTATGGGTTTGTAACAAAAATAAAGACAATGAGGTCATGAATTTGAGGAGGGGTAGGGTATATGGGAGGGGAAATAATTTGAATACAGTACACATATATGATACTTAAAAAAAATTAACAGGAAAGAAGAACATGTTTATCTAGAGCTATACATAGTTCCCACCTAGCACTCAGAAGATAACTACTGGAAGATTAGAAGTCTGAGGCTAGTCTGGGCCACATGAGACCCTGTCTAAAAATACCAAAATTTGGAGGTGAGGAGATGGTCAAGTAGACAAAAGTAATTGTCATTCAAATATGCAGACCCAAATCCGTATGTCTAGAACCCATATAGAGGCCAGATGTTTAACACAAGCGTCAGAAATCTCAGTACTCCTATGGAAAGATGGGAGGTGGAGACAGAGCATCTCTATAATAGGCTTGTGTTAGATAGCCTGGGCTGAACGAAAGATAACCAATAAGATGTTTCAAACACAGTGGAAGGTGAAGATTAACAGCTGGCGTTGTCCTGTGATTGCTGCATCTTTGATGTACACTTTGATGTACACTTGCCATGGCATATTCACACACATGAATGTGTACAACATACACACACACAGAGAGAAAAAAATGAATTAATTAATGATGAAGAGCATGCTCTTTGAGTTCATGTGGGTAGAATTTGGGATGGTTTATGTTTCCTTTGTCTCCACCTCATCCTGCTCTATTCCAACTCAGAACACCCTAGGCTAAGAGTATACTTAAATCATGATTCCATACTAGGGAGGAAGGTGTTTCAGATAATGGTCCCTTAGTCAGCAATTCTCTTTCCCCAAAGTAAGAAAAATCATGTTTGTGACTTAACAAGACATAAAAGCTGTGAGCACTGGTGTTTCTGTAAAACATCAGTCATCTCTCCATGAAAACTCCCTTTTTCCTCTCAAAGTTACTACAATAATCATATCCTTTTAAACATTGTTTTATGTTCATTCTTTCCTCCAGAAACAACATTTCATTACTTTCTTTCTGAATCATTATGGCTCAACTGTGAAAACATTGAGTGTTGAATTGGGAGAGGTATAATAGTCCTTGGAGAAACTTCTTTAGCAAGTAAATTCTATGCGGGATCTGCTTTCCATCTCAGATAATGCTATGTGCCCTCCTTTCTTTCTCTACCTGTATCTCTTTTCATTTAGGTCAGGTGATAGCAACTGAATGAGATTAATCCTCCTAAACACGAATGAACCAAGAAAATAATCTATTGAATTCCTTGTCAGAGTCTATAATGAAGATAGTACCTTTTTGTTTTGTAGGTAAGGAATCTGTGGCTCTGGTTTCCAAGACTTCATATTATTAAATAACAGCTGTGGCTGAATCCCAGGGATAGTTATTGATTTGGTTCTTATTTTATCCACTTTGATTCACTCTCTTTAGAAGATTAAGTTGACTCACCAATTGCTTTCTGGTAGAGACTGGCCATCTTCACCCTATTTCATTGGCAACCACCCTCATGTTGCATGGCATAAACCTGGTATATGTATTTTAAAAGAAAATTTACATGAAGCAAATGTATAATACTTTATTTCAAGTGTTGTTCTTTCTTTCTGTGTGTATGCATGTAGGTGTCTCTCAGTCTGTCTTTCACCTCTCTGTCTCTGTCTCTTTCTCTCTCTCTGTGTATGTGTATGTGTGTGTGTGTGTGTGTGTGTGTGTGTGTGTGTGTGTGTATGTGTTTTTATGTGTATGAAGTCAGAGGACAACCTCAGGCATTATTTCTCACTTTCCACTTTGTTTGGGAGTCTCTTGTTCACAATTGTACAATCCCTGCAAGCTTCCAGGGATTCTCTTGTCTCAACATCTTGCCATAGGAATGTTGGGAATACACAAAGACACTACCAACTCTGGTTTTATATGTCTTCAGAGCATCCAAATTCAGGTCTTTACTCTTGTCTGACAAGTGAGTTCTCCATGGAGATATCTCTCTAGACCTGGCTGGTTTTAATGGGAGAATTACTGTATAAGACAAGTATATTTCTCTATGGGGGATAAATATAAGTCAAAGGCTAAATAGAAATTTATCAAGTAAGAGGTGACAAAAGTTGTTGGCAAGTTAAGCCTCCTCGTTGATATTTCATATGACGGTTGAGCAAAGAGGAAATGTATAGGCAAAGAACAGAAAGCAGTCACCTAGAGTGTTCATGGCCATATGAGTTAACAATCTGGTGGAAAAGCTGGAACAGAAACGAAATAACTAGAGTCACAACAATAAACGATCCTCTGTTTCCCTGTAGCAACAAAATGTCATTGAGTAATTGATGACCGACACAGCAAGTGTGAAAACAAGAAGAGAAAGTGAAGTTTTGGCAGTCACACATGTTGCTGGGCTCCCACTAGTATTACTTAATTTCCTTGTAAACAAATATTATCCCATTTTCCCTGTATAGATCAACTCTTATCCCAACACTACCCATGAATCTAAGATCGGTTAACCCTGAATAGAAGCAACAACCTTGTAATCCTATTAGAACTTTCTGAGGTATTCATGCAACACCAGCTGAATGTTCAGCAATTTCCAAGCCTGACTCTTTGTATATAGCAATTTTCTCTGTCTTCATCCTATACTTCAGCAGCGTGGCTGATTTTTCTGGTGATTATTGATTAAAGACAAAACAAAAGAGACCACAGCTCCTCAGCAGGCAGTTGGGGGAACTCCCCTCAACCTGACATTATGACTGACCCTGTATATCTACCAAGGGCTCTAGAATCTGGGTAACGTCAGTGCATCTATACAGCCTGGATCCATAGAATCAGGGGTACCCAGAGGAACTGTGCTTTAGAGTGAAGAGTTCAGCATCGTTTTTTTTTTTTTTGTTTGTTTTTTTTTTTTTTTTTTTTTTTTTTTGGTTTTTCGAGACAGGGTTTCTCTGTGTAGCTTTGCGCCTTTCCTGGAACTCACTTGGTAGTCCAGGCTGGCCTCGAACTCACAGAGATCCGCCTGGCTCTGCCTCCCGAGTGCTGGGATTAAAGGCGTGCGCCACCACCGCCCGGCTGAGTTCAGCATCGTAATCTGAGCAATGCATGTTATGATCTTTCAGTGGTCAGCCCTCACCTGCCCTCCACAGTCAGTCAGTCATGCAAGGCTATTTTAGGAGGGTGCTGTCCTTGTTGTTCTCATTCATGATGTGGCTTTTCATACACATTCATCACTCCTCCCATACCTCTCTAGTTTCATATTACTAGACACACTCTTCCTCTTCATGATCTAAAACATACCATAACCTAATTGTACTCCTAGATTTCCACACCAAGTTCTTTGCCTTCCCCACCCTTTAAATATCTTCTGTCCCCCTCTTCCCCCTTTTATTTGTTAATTACAAACTGTATGGCCTATGGCTCAGGCTTCTTGCTAGCTCGTTATTTCATCTTTAAAAAAATTAACACACTTCTATTAATCTACATGTTGCCACACGGCCGTGACATTACCAGTCTGCTGGCATCCTGTTGCTCCTTGGGTTGTGGGCTGGCATCTCTCCTGACTCCACTTTGCTTCATCTCTGTCCTCAATTTGAATGTACAGCAAACCTTATTCTACCTCGCCATTGGCCAAACAGCTTTATTTATCAACCAGTGAGAGCAACACATACAGTCTGCAGAAAGACATCCCACAGCATTTCCCCTTTTCTGTCTAATCAAAAAACAAAGGTTTTTAACTCCTGTATCTTTTATACACATAATCTTTGGTGCTTCCCACGACATTCTCCCCTGTCCCTTTTCAATATTAATTCAATATACTCTATGTTTTTGACCTTGAGAGAGTGTCTGGTCTCATTCATTTTTCTCTGCTACAGCATATACCCCAGTCTTGCCTCATGGGGGACTGTCATAGGAGTCAATTGCTGTGTCCTGTTACTCTTACACATCACAGCTATGCTCCTTTCAAGACCTCTCCCTTGGTTTTTCTGCTCTTCAGAAGCCTGGGAAACACCTAGAGTCTGCAGCATCAGCTTTAAAACAATTTGCTATTTTTGAAAGTGTCACACTCTTGTTGAGACAAGACCTCACACACTTCACCAAAAGTGGCCTTATTTTTAGCTCTCCTATCTCTTCTCACTTCAAGGTTTATAGAATATTGCAGATTATCTGGATCCTGTCCTTTAAAACCCAATCTCAGCTCATGACCTTTTTTGATGAGGCTCTCTGGTCTCCCTAGCCCAAATGTTTGATGGAGTTTTACAACCTTGAATTTCAGTTGGTCTCTTTGTTAAAAAAAAATTTTCTTTAATATTGATACATGCATATAATGGGTTTTTTTTTATCACTTTCACTCTTATCCTTTTATTCTTAAAAAAAAAGAAGAAGAAAGAAAGGGCACATGAGAGAGAAAGGGTCTGGTGCCAAGGAATGCAGGAGCTATCAAGAAGCTGAAAAGTTGGGTTGACCACATAGTTTAGTGAGTAAGGACTTTTGCCCTATAAGTCCAGTAATCTGGGTTTGACCCCTGGAACCCACATAAAAATGGAAGGAGAGAGCTAATTCCCAAATGTAGCCTTCTGGCACCCACATGTGTGCCATAGGATGCATGTTGACATGTGTGTGTGCACACACACATACACCACCACCACCACTATCACCACCAAAACAACAACAGCAACAACAACAATAAAGAATCTCAAAAATCATGGAAATGAGTTCTCAGAGTCTGTCAAAACACCTTTACTTTAGGACTTTTGATTTCCAGAAATGCAAGATACAATACCTATGCTGTTTAAAGTCACCAGATGTGTGCTAATATATCTCAGCAGTAATTGTGAAGTAAATAGCAAGCTAAAAAGTAATTAGTAAGAGGACACGGAGGAAAGCAAAGGACTCCACTACTAAGGCAAATCCTGTGATACCAACAGAAACGGACTAGATCGGCGTATTGGAAAGTATGATTGAGATAGAACTCCTATAGCAAGCAAACTTCACAAATTGTGGAAGAAATAGTTACCAACAAAGATTTGGCAACCTGATCAAAACCAATGGGCTTTCATTTTGATGCAGAGAACAGAATCTAGTCTAAACAGGAAGAGAAAAAAATTAGTGAAATACCTTTAACAAAGAAAACCAAATCTATATTCTGCCCATGGATTTATAAGCAGAATGCAAGCTCTGTGAAGTTGTTCACTGAAAGGGAATGATTTGGTATTTCCTATCTGATGGGCTCCTTTGTGTATTTCTAGTTTCCAGGGATATCCAACCTCTCTCTTAGCACACATTCTGTTACTGGAGCCTATATCCTGAGTCTGCACATGTCATGTTTGAGCATGAAAGTAGAATTGTAGGTAGGGCCAGTGCACATTCTGAAGGTTCAGTGAAAACCTTTGTTTTTTTCTAAAGCCTTTTCAAGCTATTTCAAGGTCCAGTAATACTATGTCAGTGCATAATTATCAAGAATGAGATTTGTTTGGTGACCCTATGAAGAATTTTACTAAGAAACTTCTATGAGTTTTCCTATGACTTGGAGTTCAAGTTCAATATATTCAAGGTTGTCTGTTAGACTTCATTGGAGAAAATAAACCCTTCACACTAAAAACATATTTATATGTATTACTTCTATCAACTATCTACTATTATTAGTAGACTCTCAAAAAACTCATTTTCTTCATGATATTTTCCTCATTATTTGTTTTGCAGTTTTTCAAAAGATTCAAAGTAAGTTGTATCAGGTCTAAGTAATAAATTCTGAGTAATATGATGAAATTTCAGAAGTCTCTACCATTGGGGGAAAAATCTCTTCAGAAATAGACTTAACTATAAATACTACTATAAATTTTAACTTGCAATAATTCTCAATTGTACTGGATAGAAAGTCTGAAATGTTAAATATAGCCTTCTACTACTCTTCTTAATCACTAATAGTTATTGAGTACATTGTACGTCATGTATTGTCCCAAATATTTTACATATAAAGACATTTGTGATGGTTGTATGGCTTTTCCTGAAGAGGCATGGTAGAGCACAGGTGACACACCAAAGAAACAGTTCCACCCAACTCTTGCTTAATGAACTAATGAGTTTATTGGGCTTACTTACAAGATCATGGGCCGGTTAGTAGCCTATGTGACTCGAAGGCACCTGCAGTACAGAAATCCCAGCTCATAAATGTTGAATGTCTGGAGCTCTATGAAGAGCCTGAAAGCAGTTCCACCACATGATCTCTTCTCTACTAGCAATTGAATACTGCTTTTAGAATCTTGAGAAGAATCCTATAAAATCTCATGTGTTTCATGAACTTGAATCTTCTAAGTGTTATTAGCTTCTTTCGTCTTACGAGGCTTCTACACTCAACAGAAGGGAAAGTTTCAATTACAATAGTGATTCTGAAAACTACTCTGTAATCTGTTATAACAGGTAGATTGTATTTATTAACCCAACTTTTCACACAGTCCCCATGTCTTCAGGCTTTAATAATTACTTTCAAGGCTGACTTATGGCTTGACCATTAGATTTGCTCTGACCAATGGGATGATCTCTATGCAAGCAGAGGCTTGAAATAAAAGCTTATAAATTTCTGTTCTAGCTCTTGGACCTCCAACACTACCAATGAACAAGCTTGGGCTAATCTTATGGAGAAATACTGGACACATGTAGGGAAAAGTCACAATGTCTTCATCCCAGCTTCCCTTTTGGGTGATCACAGAGAGCAGAGCGAGCACTAACTCAAATCAACTCTAACTTTAGATTGTAAGCTCTGATAAATGACTATTGCATAAAAGACTAATTTTTAAGATTGCTGATTGTTTGCCAATAGTTAATTGGTCTCATGAGTTGATGATATTATTTTTATTTCATATATAAGCTAACTGAATTTTAGAAAGATTGATAATGTTGCTCCAACTTTTGCTAGACTAATAGCCTATAAAACCCATAAACTTACTCATATGTGATGAAATTATAATTTGGCAAGCTGAAGTAACTAATTGAACATATAAATTATATTCGAGTTTGACATATATCATATATATATAATATTTGTGTGTGTGTATGTGTGTGTGTTAGAGACATTTGTAAGGGTAGAAATTGAGCATTAGGAGCTTCTCTCATGCATTAGGATGCTTACAGATCATTTTGCTAAAGAATTAATACCATCCACTTGTTTCTCTTGTTACAATGACCATTAAAAATCCCCACAATAAGCCGGGCGGTGGTGGCGCACGCCTTTAATCCCAGCACTCGGGAGGCAGAGCCAGGCGGATCTCTGTGAGTTCGAGGCCAGCCTGGGCTACCAAGTGAGTTCCAGGAAAAGGCGCAAAGCTACACAGAGAAACCCTGTCTCGAAAAACCAAAAGAAAAAAAAAATCCCCACAATAATTTTAGTGCCTAAGGTTTAAGCCTGTGCATCATCCCATATTTCTAAATCTTCCTAATAAGGAATGGTGAGAAAGGACAGCACTTCTGCTGTGAGATGTCTTTCTGTACACTGTAAATATATGTTGCTCTCATTGGTTGATAAATAAAGGTGTTTGGCCAATGGTGAGGCAGAATAAGGTTAGGCAGCACATTCAAACTGAAGGCAGATATGAAGAAGGACAGAGTCAGAGGAGACACTGTGAGCCACCATCAGGAGAAGGAAGATGTGAGAGAACAGGTAATGCCATGAAGCCATGTGGCAAAACATAGATGAGAAGGAATGGGTTAAGTTGTAAGAGCTTGCTAGCAAGAAGCCTGAGCCATAGACCAAACAGTTTGTAATTAATATAAGTCTCTGTGAGTTTATTTGGAACTGAATGTCTGTGGGACCAGGTGGGACACAGGAAAACTTCTGGCTACAAGTGGTGCTCACCGTCAGGCATTGATCCACATGGACCTAAGAAAACTTAAAGATTCTGAATGCACAGAAACGGAGCCGCACTGGGCTTCCTAGTCTCCTCATGCCAGCAGCAGTGCAGAGATGCGTCTCCCTACAGCTGCCTTCGAGATGGAGCTGGCCTCCAGCCGCCATAAACTAAGCAGCATGATGGATTTCCTTAGTCTCTCCCATAGGCCATGGTACAGAGAGGCTAGATAGTTACAGTTACAATCCTCTCGTATCTTAGCTAAGAACATTTTAGGTACTAAAGTTAGACTCTTCAGGACAAAAAAGCTATTTAGGTAATCTCTGTATCATGCCATTTAACTATGGTCCTGATATTTCTGGATATTTAGTATGTGTCTCTTGTTTGATGTCACTCTTGTTGGTTGTATTTCTATTTTATTTATGTTAGTGCCTTTCCCATCTCCTGGACAATACTTGATAATCGTTCCTATTGTATACAATTTGTATTCGGTTAGAACTTTCTTATTTAGACAAAAGGGGGAGATGTAGTGGACACCTGTTCTACTTACCTATGACTTGGAAATATCAGCCCCTGGGGTGTGGCCTTGGGGCTCCCCTTAAGACTGGAGAGGCACTAGGCTGCTCTCTTCTCTCCCTTGTGGCCTTGGATGGTGAGACTGACTCAGGCGTCAGGATAATGTGGGACAGGACCTCAGCCTTCCAGAACCCTGCGATGATTTGCCTATTCTGTTTAGTGAGTTGTCTTTCCCGATTTATCTCCTAGTAAATTCCTTATAACTCTTAAGCAGACTCCTTGGATTTTTCACTATACACTTCCAGTTAAGAATCCCTGTTGGAACTTCAGTGCCAAATATACATGTTTTGTGGATATTTATGCATTAATTTAAAAATAAGTGTATGGTTTAATAAATTATTATAATAAACATCCCTGATAGTGGGTAAAATAGTAGTATTTTGTCATCTAGCACCAATACTCCTCTGTCCATTACAACCCTTTCCATCCCCCTCAGAAGTAACTACTTACCAACTTTTTTCACTAATTACTTTTTGAATTTCTATTCCAAATTCAGCAATTGAATATACATTCTTGGCCACTCTAGTTTAGTTATCATCATAGGTTTTCAGTACAGTCTTTCAACCTTTTTGCAGCCTACAAATACTCTGTTTTTTAAAAATTTGAATTGTTGAAGAATTTTGGATATTTAGTCATTTGAATCCTAGAAACAACAATTTATGAGATGAACACACTTTTGGGAAAAATAAAACCATGGCAATATCATTCATATAATCAACCCATGAGAAGTGTACTTAGAGCCTTTGACTCGGAATATAATAGTCATTTTGGCCTACCAATCCCTGACTTTCTTCAGTTAGCTTCAGGGCCAAAGGACACATCTTATTAAACAATGAGATTAATAATTATGTTTCAAGCAACTGATTTTGATTGGCTTCCAGAGGAGCTATTTGCAATAGTTCTTTTTAGTCCATACTTGGTCAAGAATGACATAATCATGTTAGCTATTTGTATATCACTATTTTATTTTATTTTATTTATTTATTTTTTTGTTTTGTTTTTCGAGACAGGGTTTCTCTGTGTAGCTTTGCGCCTCTCCTGGAACTCACTTGGTAGCCCAGGCTGGCCTCGAACTCACAGAGATCCGCCTGGCTCTGCCTCCCGAGTGCTGGGATTAAAGGCGTGCGCCACCACCGCCCGGCTGTATATCACTATTTTAAATATCACAAATAAGAGAGAAAATGGCTTTTCCTTCAGTCCTGTCTCTTTGCCCAATTATTTCTAATCACACTTACCTCTCAAATTGAGAAAAAAATAGGATTCTGATTATTATGTGGAATCACAGAGATATAGCTTGAAGTTACAATTCTATCTCTCTCAATTCTTTTTTTTATTGTTTTTCAATCACTTTATTGTAAAGAACTTGAAAATAATACATCATGCAGCTAGATTAACATAGACACACAAACACTTTCTCAGAACCAAAGTCTGCCATCTAAGTGAACTTCTATACGGTTGGAATAATCACTCTGAAGCCATGGAACTTTGTTTTGGACTTTACATACTGACTATGCATTACATTTTTTTTTTTTTTTGTTTTTTCGAGACAGGGTTTCTCTGTGTAGCTTTGGAGCCTGTCCTGGAACTCACTCTGTAGACCAGGCTGGTCTCAAACTCACAGAGATCCACCTGGCTCTGCCTCCCCAGTGCTGGGATTAAAGGTATGTGCCGCCACCACCACCCGGCTCATCCTTATGGTTTTGACTAAAACTGGTATGGACATAATACTTGTATGCATATACTGGTGCTCATGCAAATATATTTTATTGGTTATATACCCAGGAGTGGAATTGCTGGGTCATAAAATAGGCATATGTTCAATTTTAGCAGATATTGCCAACTATTTTAAAGAGTAGCTTGTATTAATTTTCTATTGCCGATATTACTACAGATACTGATTTAAAGCAAAGTAAGTTTGTTATTTTTTAATTCTATAGGTGGTCTGAAATCAAGGTGGTGGCAGAGCTTTTCTGAGGGCTTCAGAGAAGAAACTGTTTACAGTATTCCTTGGTTCCTGAACCCTTCCTCCATTTTCCAGGCCAGCACCATAGCATCTATGATTCTGTCTCCAATTTCTGATGCTTTGTCACATCAGGTCACTCTTGACTCCCAATTCTCCTGGCTCACTTGGGTGTAATAAAAATATGCAATTTTTGTTTGTTTTTTGCTTTTTCTTTTTTTTGAAGATTTATTAAAAATTTATTATGTCTATAGCATTCTGTCTGCATGTATACCTCTCTCAATTCTATACTCCAGACAAAATGATCTTGAAAACCACATGGTTTAGAATATAATAAAGAAATTAAACTATTTATCCTTTTGAAGTTGGCAGGTGAGTTGATTGCCTGGAAATCTGAGTACTGCTCAAAACACAAACCACATGTTTGATGATTATAATAGCAATACATATTCATTAGAAAGAATTTTGGTGAAAGCATAAAACTATTTAAAAAAAGAGAAAATCTACAGATTGAATGCCTGCCTTATTAATAGTCTGTTGTAATTCACCTTCTCAGAATAAGTACTATTTATCACTTTCAGGGACCACATTCTTTTGCCACTGTGTAAATTCTGCTCTGCTTGATCCTGACCAATGCTCTTTTCCAATCTGCTCTAGTGTTTTCTTTTCCCTTACCATTTTTCAGGTGCTGTTATATTATTGACATAACTCTGTAAGTGGTCACCCACCATGTGAATGCATCCACTGTGGTGATTAGAATGAGAATGGCCCCCGTAGGCTCATATATTTGAATGCTAGGTCCCCAGTTTATAGAACTGTTTATTTGGGAAAGATTAGTAGGTCTTGTCTTGTTGGAGGAGGTGTGTCACTGGGGGTGGGCTTTGAGATTTCAAAATCCCAGCCAGGTCCAATTAGTTCTGTCTTTCTTTGCCTGCAACTTGTGGATCAGAGGTAAGCTCTTAGCTACTGCTCCAGCACCATGCCTGCCTATCTGTCACCATGCTCCCAGGCAAGGTGGTCATGGACTAACCCTCTGAAACTGTAAGCAGGCCCACAATTAAATACTTTCCTTTATAAGTTATCTTGGTCATGGTGTCTCTTCACAGAAATAGAACTGTGACTAAGACACTCAATATATGCTTAGGTCCATGTAAATGAAAGTTCCTTTTGATAGGCTGATTAACTGATTAGAATTTCAATGATGTGGAAAGGGTAGAATGTTGCAAGTCTAGAACCAAATGACCTTAGGCCATCATTCACCCATTAATGATTACTTATTGTTTTCTTTTGTATGTGACCTAATATCTGTGTAAGGATTTGATTAATCTTTGGAATATAAAAACAGAACCTCTAGTTCTTACCACCAAGAAATAAGAATGTTGTCTGATAGTAGCTGAGGCCTATGGTTGAGATTTCCTCACTTTTCTTTTTCTTCCAATGTGTTTTAAAGTATCTTGATTTATATTTTTCTTTGTTGTTACTATAACAATTCATACAATTTTTTATCACATTATAACATGGAATTGGGGGTAAACAGAATCTGTGTTTCTGGTCCTTGGTTACTCATCCTTGACAACTACCTCTTCTGGACTTGGAGATAGAAGTTAAGATTTTAGGTGGACATCCGTAATACTTTGTGTTATATTGTTTGCATCATTCCTCAAGGCCTTTGAATTATGGTGACCATTCTTTCAATGTGAGACTTGTGGCCACAGCAGTCTACACAGTCAGTCAGGAAATAACATAGTGTTTGTTTTGGGACATCTTTCTGTATGCTTTGAATATGTGTTTCTCTGATTGATTGATAAATAAAGCTGCATTGGCCTATGGCAGGGCAGGATAAGGTTAGACAGAACATTCAAACTAAACATGAGATGAAGAGGGGTAGAGTCAGCAGGGCACGGGGGACACCAGCCTGCCACCCAAGGAGCAACAGGATGCCAGCAGACCAGTAATGCCATGGCCATGTGGCAACATATAGATTAATAGAAATGGGTTAAGTTATAAGAGCTAGCTAACAAGAAGCCTGACCCATAGGCCATATGGTTTGTAAATAATATAAGCTTCTGTGTGTTTACTTGGGGACAAGCGGCTGTGGGACACAGGTGGGAGAGATTTGCCAGATCACAGAGCCAGACTGGTTGGGAGAAACTTCCAGCTACAAATGTTGCTGAACACTGAGTCACAGACTATGTCCCATCAAGCCAGGTTTGGCACTGATCCTTGATACTTGAAAGAGCCAAATTAATAGTGAAAAGCAGAAAGAAAATTTGTTCACTATAGCCACAACAAGAAGAAGGGCACTTTATGGTCCTGATGTGAGGGTAAGGTTTAAATAGGAGCCACAATTTAAAAAAAAAAAAGAAAGAAAAGCAGTTTGACCAAGGTGTCTTCCCAAACATCATTGTCTATGCTCTATGTCTCTCCAAGGTCACCTGAGCAAATTGTAAAGATTTCTCTAGGAGATAAGTTCTCTTCTGGCTGCAAGTTCCTCTATGGCTGTCCGTAGAGCTTCAGTCTTTTTTTTCCCCTGCAAAGATTCCTGTGTGAACTCAAATTTCTTGGGATCCATTGATTCAATAGTCTGATAGTTAAAGGGAGAGCACAAGGAAGGACAGTTACAATAGCACTAAATCCATGAATCTGTAGGCCTCGCCAATAATCTTCGTAATAAAGCTTTGTCCTTAAACCCAGGTTAAAAGAGATCTGATGGCAATGGATTTTCTAAACTTTACTGCATCTCTGTGTCTTCCAGGGAGCACAGAATTGCCCCCGGGAATGATGTTATCTGGATGTGATGATGATGTATACTTTGTACTATCTGGCCTAGTAAAAAAGTCATAAGAATGTTAGTTCATAAGTATAATGACTTGTGATTGAAAACTCAAAGATTCATGTATCAACCAAATGAATGTGTATAATTAGAAATGCAAAACATATTGAGGAAAATCCATGTATTTAATTACTTATATGGTAAATAGTCTATCATTAATAGCTTCAGCCACACTTTAGAGTCATTGGTAAAGCTGGAGAATTCCAATGGACTTTTATCTTTCATCCTGAGTCAGAAGACATATCAGACTATATCTGCTCATATCCCAATAATTTCTCATGCATAATATATTTGTGTAATGATTTAGAATTAATTTAATTTAACCAACAAAATATGCATTTCTTTGAGATAAGAATGCACTTTGCTTATTTCACAAGCTCCCAAAGAACATAGCAGAAAACCTAAAAGTAGGTAGGCTTTCAGTAAATATTTAGTGAATAAATAAACTCATGACTTTGCACAGTTGTCCTGGGGAATACCGCATGATTCATTTGCTCTTAGTTTCTCTAAGAAAGGTTTGGAGCTCAGAGGGCTATTATATCATAAAAAATTGTTGAGTTCATTTTAGGAATTATAACAAGTTCTCTCCTCTAATCTGAATGATGACCTCTTAAAGCTGGAATAACAATCTTGGAGAAAAAACATTTTTAATTCATTTATTGATATACTCAACAAGTATTCCTGGTTGTTCTCTATACTCCTGTCACCATCTCTACTCCTAATATTAAGTAATCAGAATATAACATGAAAGACGTAGTTTTTTCTTACAGAAATTTCAATTTTATGGAGAAGACAAGAAATTAATTTTGAGAACATGCAGGCTACTGTAGTTTGAGTTCTCATAGACTCATGTGTTGAAGGCTTGGTTGAGTCTGACAGTATTGTAGAGAGAGGATGGGATCATGAGTGCACTGACCTCACCAATGGGTTAGCACATTGAGTTTGTAGATGCATGGGTGTAGTTGGAGGAAGTGGCTTACAGTCGGCACAGCCTTGAAGGGTGTATTTTGTCCCTGGGACCTTTCTCTTCCTCTCTTTGTTTTCTGGCTGTGTGAGGTGAGTGGCTAGTCCCTGCACCACATGCTCCTGGAACCATGGTGGTCTGCTTTCTCTTAGACTGGCTGGATGGAATCAGCTGATTTTGGATTAGAGCATTGACAGCAATAATCTAAACCTAACCCTTCCTCCTTTAAGGTGATCTCTGCTATCTTATCACTGTGGTGGGAAACTGACAAACACACATTACACGCTGTGGTAGAGGAATATGTAACACTAAACCAATGGTTCTTAGACCCAGTGGATATCACAATCATTTAGAAGACTTTTAAAAACACAGATAGGTAGACCTATCTCAAAAGTTTGGATTAAGTAGATCCAGGATGGGGTCTGGGAATTTGCATTTTAAACTTTCAGGTGATCCAGGAATCACACTTTGAGAAATTTTGTCTTCAGATCAAGCAAGCTGTTGGTCAGGCTGAGATAAACACTTTTCTCATAATTATAAGGAGGCAGGATTAGTTATTAATATATTAACTTATATACCTATATTTCTTCTTTCTTGCCTTTTTAAGGAGAGAATTTGATCTTTCACAATTTTGGGCACTGTATTTTGCCAAGTGTAGGACAAATCTTTGAACTTAGGAATTTTTTTTATAAATACCTAACAATGCATCTTAAAGAGCTTGTGCCAGGTGTCCCACGGGAGAGGAGATGGGTTTTGAGTTCAGTAGGAAGAGGAATTTTGGTTAACGTAGAGATATATGTAGTCTATCACTAGAAGTTTCCTATGCATGGAGTCTCTGAGCCATGCTAGTCACATTCCCAACACATGGGCACCATGAAACTGAGCAATCAGACTTGCAGAGACCATATAAGCTGAAGAATTTAAATGAAAACTCAGAGATCCTAAGTGATAACAAATAGATGAACGGCCTAGTCATTTTCAATATTCTGATAAGAATGAGCCACAACAACAGAAGGCATTTCTTGCTAGCTTAATGCAAGGGAGGCATGAATGAGGACTTAAATAATAATTATAATGAGTAAATGTTATTTTACTGTATAGCTAAGCTTTGGGACTGAGATTTATACTTTTCTTAGTTAATGAGGAAAACTATAAATTATAAGAAAAAATTTCAAAACAGTAAAGTGCCACTTCATACACATTTTCCATGAGTTTTGAGGAATATGTCTAATAAAAACCTTCAGGGACTAATAAGATGGCAGAGCAGGCACAGGCATTGGCTGCAAGGCCTGACCACCCAAGTTCAATCTCCAGAACCTTGTGACAGAGACAACTAACTTTTACTAGTTATCCTCTGACCACACCCCTGTGCTTGAACATATGTACACATGCACACACAGGGACACACACACACACACACACACACACACACACACACACACACACACATGCTCACACACTAAATAAGTAAATAAATAAATACTTAAATGTAAAAAAGAAAGGATTTCAAATTTTATATACAAGAGATATTTGTTAGGCCTGGCATGTGAGTCAGTGGTAGTACACTTGACTTGTGTGTTCTAGGTCTTTGTTAAATTGAAATGACTATTAGTACATTGTCACATTATCTAAATACATATGAGCTTGATACTCTCTTTAGGATCAGGGACAAAGTATAATGTTCTAGTTGATGGAACAGGTCCAGAAACCACCTACTTAGATTAGAGTATGACATACCATCACTACAGGACCCTGATCAAATGATTAAACATTTTGTACCTAGTTTTGTATTTAGAAAATGAGCATAACACTAGTTCCTACATCTTGGGGGTTGTTGTGAAGATTTAACAAATTGTTCCAGAGCTCTTAAGTGCCAGAATTCAACATTAGTGACAACATGAGCCAGTTTGTGTGGGTGTATATCACAAGACTGAGTTTCAAATAGACAAGAGGCTTAGAGTTTAAAAAGAACCCCCTAATAGCCTAGAAATTGTTAAATTGTGATCTCCAGAGTAATTAACTCAGATTCTGTATGATATTCAACGCACTGTGAGTGACAGTTTTAACATTCGAATAGAAATACTCTCCTGATGTTTACACATTGGCTAACTTCATTGCTCTTGGGCTTTGATGCTGTCTTTATTCATTTTTGTCCTCCATGACTCAGGTTATAAAAATAGCTTTATATGACCTAAAAGAAATCACAGCACACACTCTTCTCCAATCAGTGTGTGAACCACAGACTATTCCTTGACAATAACACAGGGGTGGGTTCTTCCGTGCTTATATCATCATATTAAACACATGTACAATTCATTTTAACTGGGATTATAGCTGACTTTTTTAGTTACAGCACCCAGAGTATATTTTTCCCCCCAACAAGCTCTGTTTCTTGTAACTCACCATCCCCCTTTGGATTCTTTAATTCCACTAGCAATTTGGAGTGGTCTGCTTACTCATGTTATATCTCAGTTTTAGTCTTCAGTCCTGAGTCACCTAATTTCAGAGATCTTTGCCTTCTGCCTTGTATATTAGCAGCAATCAGGCTGCCCCAAAGGGCCTTCCTGGAAACATCCCAAAATATCTCCGCTTTTATTTTGGCTTTAGTTTGAAAAAATTACAGGCAAGTTGGCCTTGAGTTCCTAGTTTTGACTGGCCACCCCATTGAGCACTGCCATCGAGATCTGTTATTAGAGTTCTTGGCAGCGGTTTGTAGATAACTTAAATTTCACACAATCAACTTGTCATATCAAGGCTCCTAAATCACAACTTTTCACTCAATGGAAAAGTTTTCTGTGACCAGTATTTAGGGTGAGTCTTTTCTTTTGTTCCCTCTTTATTTTATCAATGAAACGTGGGTTCCAATGAAGAAAAACAAATAGGGATAGCATTGAGTATTAAGTAAGAAAACATCAATAGTAATTTGGAAGTTTATGGAGTATTTGCCAATAAATTTATTATACTTCTACAGAGATGATTTGTTGCTTTAATGCAGAGAAAGCAAGACAACTAAGATCCATTTTCTTTCATAAGAAGCTTACAGTCAGGGTTGAAAGGCAGAGAGATAAATAGGTGGATTCAATGGTTTGTTAAGTATTGTATTGCAGAGAAGTACTAAGCATGAGAGGACAAAGATCAAGCATCAGGAATATTACAGTGTTTGTGGGTAGAAGAAGATTCCCGGAGGAGGCAACATCTGAGCTAACACAAGGAGATAAAATAATTTAGCCAGGAAGAGGAAGGTGCATTTTGAGTATCTTACATTGAGGAAACAACAGGCCCAAAATGTCAATGATCACAGCCACAGCTGGACTTTCTTTAAAGTTTCACTTATAAGTTATGCTAGTTGTAGTAGATGAAAAAGGTAACTCATTAGTCAGGGTCAGTATTGATTGCCAACCTGACTGGGTTAAGATTGGTAAAGGAATGTGTAGGTGGGTCAGTGAGGGCATTTCTGGAGACAAAGGAGTCATTTCTTGGTGGATTTACTCTATGGTGACCTTATTGCAAAGTGGTGAATGGTAGTAAGAGAGGTTTAGTTGGATGAATAAGTTGTTGGGGGTGTTTCTTTGAAGGCCATTTCTTCCCCTGTCCTTTTTCTGCTTCCTGGCTGAGGTTATGTGAGTAGCTTTTCTCTTCTGTATAGTTCCTGCCATGAAATGCCAACACCTATGAAACTAGGAGTCTAGATAAACCCTTCATCTTTTCAGTTACTCTTCCTGAGTAATTAGTCACAGCAACACCAAGCCTAACTAACAATGTGACATTATTATACTGTCCCATAAAGAGATGGAATGGAAATCTGTTTCTTCTGAATTTGACTTGGCAGTGGGACTTGCTTTGATCAAAGAGAATGAATGAGAACAGATTGATGTTCATATACTGCAGCCTGGCCTCTTGTAGCTCTGGGGTCTTCAGATCCCTGTTTCTTAATCTTGGTCCAACCTGAAGGAAGTAACAAATACATTTTTTAAAAAGCACCTGTGAAAGACAAAATAAGCTCCCCATTCTCCCAAATATATCCAGATCATAATCTCAGAACCTGTAGATCTTTTACTCTAAACATGTTCTAAATTAAAGATTTTTGAACTGAGATCATCTTGAGTTATCATGCTCAGTTTATTACAATTATAAAGAGATTGGAGGGTCAGAATCAGTTACCAGTGTAGAATCATCAATGCTCTCTCTGACTTTTTTAGTTTCCAGGAGACTTATGACTTTCCACAACTGTAAGGTAATAAATTTGTGTGGTTTATGCCACTAAGTTTGTGGTAATAAATTATAGCAGCAATATGAAACTAATATACCATGCAAGATCACCAAGTTGCCAGACAACTGGCCAAGTGACCACAGCCACATGTCAGAAGCCAGTGTAGATTAACTATGCTGGCACAGACCAGCAGAACCAATCAGGCTGTCCGCAGAAAACATGTACTACAATGATAAGCAGTTTTTTATTATTGGGGGTAATTTTGAGGCTTATTTTTTACATATTGGGGTAGTTTCATATACATGAGGAGCTACCTGACACATCTGTCTTTAAATTCAAAATCAAAAAGTAAAATGAAACAGAATTCAGTTACTTAAATTTTGCGGCCAGTGACATGGATCAGCAAGTAAAGGTGCCTGCCACCAAGCTTGATGACCTCAGTTTGAACCCTGGGACCCACATAGAGAGAGTCAGCTCTTTCAGTTACCCTCTAACCTTACACATGTGCTGTGGCATATGTGCACTACACACAGAGAGGGTGTGGGGGGAGAGAGAGGGAGAGGTAAAAATGTTAAAAAAAGTTTTCAAATTCTTAGGGACTCCTAGGTGGACTCTACATCTGAAATTATAAATGAAGGATTTATCTATACTTTTTTTTAATGCAAACTGACTACAGCTAGTTGTATAGCAATGGCAAAGACCCCACAAAAGAAATCTGAGCTTGCTTCTGTTTCCAATGAGCACATAGTTCTTTACCCAGATAGCCTATCTTGAACATGTGACTCAAATCACCACATTTCAGAATCCATATTTTCTCTTTTTTAAAAATTAAATCAGTTCATTTATTTTTTCTAGCCCGATCACGATCACAGTTCTCCCTCCTTTCCTCTCAGTCCCTCCCCCCAATGTTCACTATCCCTCACACCCCATCCACTTCTACTCCTTTCTCTTCAGAAAAGGGAGGACCTTCCATGTATGTCAGCCAGCCATGACATATCAACTTACAGTAAGACTAGGCACCTCCTTTCCTATTGAGGCTGGACGAGGCAACCCACTAGGAGAGAAGGGTCCCCAAAGCAGGTAACAGTCAGAGACAGTCCTTGCTCCCACCGTTAGGAGTCCCACAAGAAGACCAAGCTACACAACTGTAACATATGTGCAGAGGGACTCGGTCAGCTCCCTGGCTGGCAGTTCAGTCTCTGTGAGGCCCTATGAGCCCAGGTTAGTTGATTCTGTGGGTTTTGTTGTGATGTCCTTGACCCCTCTGGCTCCCACAATCCTTCCTCCCTCTCTTCCGTAGGACTCTGTGAGCTCTGTCTAATGTCTGGCTGTGGGTCTCTGACTGTTTCCATCAGTTGCTAGATGTAGCATCTCTGATGACAATTGTGCTAGACAACAATCTGTTAGTATAGCAGAATATCATTAGAAATCCTTTCATTGACTTTTTTTTATTATTTTATTGCCAGTCATGTATGGTTCTGTCCTAGATCTCTGCACTGTCTAACCTCTGGGTCCTGGCCCTCCAAGCAGTGTCAAGGATGGGCTCCCTCTCATGTTAAGGAATTCAAGATGGACCAGTAACTGGTTGGCTACTCCCATAATTTCTGCACCACTTTTACCCCAAACATTTTGTAAGTAGGGCAAATTGTAGGTCAGAGGTATGTGGCTGAGTTTGGGTGCCAGTCTCTCCAGGGGAAGTCTTGCCTGGTTACAGGAGATGACTGGATCAGGCTCTGTATTCTCTATTGCCAGGAGTCTTAGCTAAGGTCACCCTTATAGATTCCTGAGAGTTTCTATTGCACTAGGTTTCTAGCTCATCCCAGAGATGCCTCTGATTCCAGTTGTCTCTCCCAGTACTCTCTCCCTCCATCCTCCCCGAACCTGATCCTTCCTGTTCCCATGCTCTCTGCTTTTCCACACCTCTCCCTGCATCTATCCATGATGTCTATTCTATTTCCCCTTCACAGTGAGAGATGAGAACACTAAGCTTAGAGGTGGTTTGAAGACTGAGATGAGAAGTTTACAACATTTTGTGTTTCCATGACATTCAGAAAATATTCAGTCCCATAAACCAAGTACCAAGATGGGGTGGGGAGTAGATGGTTATATGAAAATTGGGAATAATAATTGTACAAGAAGTTACATTAACTATTATTTATTGTTTATATTGTCCCAGAAATTTGTGTTTATATTTCTTAACAGTGGCAATAGCCCTGTGGTATAGATATTGTTAGTCACTATTTTGCATGAGCCTTTGTTGAAATTTCATGAGTAAATCTGCCTTACACAAGCAGTTAGTAGCTCCAGGTCTCCAATTGCATTCTCTGATTCTAAAGTCTTTTTATAATTTTTTTTGCCAGGTGGCCTTCAGGTGGTTGTACTTAAACTATTTGCAGAAAGGTAGCTTTTAAAAGGTCAAACCCAGAGGCTGGTGAGATGTCTCAGTGGTGAAGAGCATTTACTGCTCTTGCAGTGGACCTGTGTTCAGTTCTCAGTACCTAGATCAGAGCTCACAAGAATCTGTAACCTCAATTCCAATGCCATTTTCTGGATTTTGAGGGCACTCGATGCATGTAGTACACATACACACTAGCAGGCATACACACATACACATAAATAAAAATAAATGAAAAATTTTAACAGGGACACACATAATTCTGGCTATAATTCTTTTATAGCTTTTTATTGCCCTAAGAATTGCTTTCAAAATCTCAACATGGTTTGTCTAGACTTTCAGTACATAGCTTTCTTGCTTCTTATTGTTTCCCTACACTCTGCTCAGATTATACTGACATCTACCATTGTGTTCGGTACGTCAGGCTCTTTGCATTTCTGGAACCTTGGTAAGTGCAGACCTCTTTCCTGGATGCTTTCTTTATGGTCTTGGATTAGATGACTCTCACATATCCTTCGCTTCTGTTTTGTAACTCTTTTTTTGCCTGGTTTTTTTAGATTGCTTCTAATACATGTGTGTCTACTGTTCTATTGCTATGAGGAAACACCATGACCAAAGCAACTCATGAAAATAAAACATTTATTTTGCGGCTTGCTTACATTTCAGATTAGTTCATGGTTATCATGGTGTGATAGTAGACAGGCAGGCAGACAAACAGGCATGATGCTGAGAGCTTACTTCCTGATCTGCAGGCAGCAAGCAGAGAGAGTAAGACTGGGCTTGACATGGGCCATTGAAATTTCAAAGTATACCAGTAGTGGCACACCTCTTCCAATAAAACCATACCTCCTCTAAAAAGGCCACACCTCTGAATCCTTCCCAAATAGTTCTAGTGAGGACCAAGCATTCAAACATATGAGCCTATGGGGACCATCCTCATTCAAACGACCACAGTATTTTCTTTAACATTCTAATCTTCCCTTTCTGATTTCTCACCTTTGAAAGTCCATGTGACAGAATTTTCTTGTCTCTCTTTTATTTAAGAGTTCCTCTTTTCTGGAAACTGTCTCCACTACACGAATAATGCCTTACCCCCCCATCCTGCCCCCCCCCAAAAAAAACAAAAAAACTGTATTACTATTATTTCCTTCTTGGGTCTCTGAGGGAGTTGAAGCTTAGTTAGTTATAGTTGAAGACTAGTTAGTTATAGTTGAAGACTAGTTAGGATAGAAAGTGAATTAGGTACATTTTGGACTTACCAAAATAGGATAGATAATGGAATTATTTTCTCTGAATTTGTCAAATACAAATGGACTAGACATTGTTTAGGTATTTATTACCTGTATATATTGTATATAGTTATTGTACTTTTGTATATAGTTTTTCTTATGTTAATTATAACCTTTTTCCTTTTTTCTTTTTATTAAAATGGAAAAGGGGAAATATGGTGATATTTTATTTGTACTGAAATATGATTTTAATTGTATATTAATAAATAAAGTTGCCTGGGGGTCAAAGCTAGTAGAGCCATAGCAAAAGCTGGGTGGTGGTGGTGCACGCCTTTAATCCCAGAACTTGGTAGGCAGAGCTAGGTAGATCTCTGTATGTTCAAGGATACAGCCAACAGAGAGTGACGAGGCAGTCATGTGGTTGGTTTTACAACCAATGAGAAGGCAGAACAGAAAGTCTATATAAAGACAAACAGACAGGAAGTAGCTCTCTTTCGGAGAGGTCTCTTGGCTGAAGAGGCTAGCTGCAGCAGGCGGATAAGTCTCTTAGCGCTGATCTCTTGGCTTTCTTCTTTGCATTGGTTCTGTGTTTCTTATTTAATAAGATGGTTGGATACATCTACACTGTCCAGTGTCCCAGAGTAGGCATCTAATCTAGGCTCAATGTTCAGTTTAACTCTGTCAACAATTTGAAATTATGTACAAAGAGATGTAGAACCTAGAAAGAGGTAGACACGAAGCATGTAGACAATCCTCCAAAACAGGAATGCAGTATTCTTTGGTATACTTTCCATGAATTCTCCTTTCTCCCCAAACTACACAGATCTAGCTTCTGCTACTGCTAGATTGTCAGCTCTGTGGATCCATCTTAGGATTTCCTACTACTTATTTATTAACACCTTGATATTTCAGAAGTGTTATAAGATAGATATTCATCCTTTCTAGCTTTAATTTCTTAAATCCCTTTTTTATGTTTTGTAGACTGTTAATGAAAAATCTCTTGAATGATTATTTCTTTGAAACAAGTCCACATGAGGCAGATTGGTTAACTGGGAAGCTCCTGGGGCCGAGGCCACAGCTTCTTCTGCTCTCTTTTCTCTTTAAGCTAAGTCATCTCTTTGGAATGTCATGAGAGGACATTCAATCCTTTGTTAAGAGATTTGACCAACCTCAATGATCTTATCCCGCCTTTGTCTGCTGAAAAATTCCAGGGAACAACAGACAGAATCACATGGGATTTTGGCTTGACTCAAATGAAACCAGTGTGGAATGTAAAAAGCAAAGACAGTTTGTCAGAGTGGTGAACTAAATGTCACAGCTATGGAACATATTCATCTTGTTATGAAGTTTGTTTGTCTTTATTTGAATGTTGAATGTCCTATGTATTGTGCATTCTATAAACTTTTTTGGTTGGTGTGAATAAGGACCTTGATGCTATAAATCATAATTTTTGTTGCATAATATGTAGTTCATTTTGTGTTCTACTAACATAGTATATCAATTTCCTATGATACATACATTAGTGTTAACTACCTCCATTAGATAAGTTTTGTTCAGTTTGGATTCTGTAACTATCAATTCTATAATACCCTAACTGGAATCATTAATTTCTACTACCCTTTCCTTATTCCACACCAATAAAATAAATTTCTAAGCTTGAAATTTGGAATGTGCTTAGCATGTAAGGCATTAAACATGGTAAGATGTAGATTAGATCTAGAATGCAGAATCTTCAAGGCTGGTAGGGCTCTTGGCAGTACTTGATAATCATTCTATTTTATAATGGTCAACAGCTTTAGGCTTTCTCTCCTGGGGAATAACTTCAACATTGACAGAAAAATAGGAATCACCAGATGCAAACATTTTCCTATCCCAGAGCATGAAAATGCACATGGCAGCATCCACCCTTTTCTGTATATGGAAAGTCAGTCAGTATCTACAAGTTGCATGCTCTCTCTGGATGAACCTTCCTTTGGATTCCTTCACTCATACTTGGTTATTACCTACAAAACATCTCTACTGTATAGCCAGTTGGTTTCTTTTCTTTTCTTTTTGGTTTTTCGAGACAGGGTTTCTCTGTGTAGCTTTGTGCCTTTCCTGGAACTTGCTTTGTAGACCAGGCTGGTCTCGAACTCACAGAGATCCGCCTGCCTCTGCCTCCCAAGTGCTGGGATTAAAGGTATGTGCCACCACTGCCTGACACCAGTTGGTTTCTTAACATTCAACTGGAAAATATAATGTTAAGTGAATTGTTAGTCTCAGAAAGGTGCATATTGCAAGTTTTCTCTCACTTGAGGGCCCTAGATGTTATAAATGCATAATATCATATATGCACAAGTGACATGAAAGTAGAAATGAAACTGAGGAGTGAAGAGGGCCAATGAGGGGTTAAGAAGAAGGGGCAGTAGGATATGGGGAGGGATACACTCAAAATACTTTATAAACGTGGATTAAACAAATTAGCTTTCCAATCAAACAAATGAAGCTATCTGCATACACAAGTATCTCAACTTTTCTTACCAAGATTTTCTGTACTATTGATGAGAACATGAGATTAAAAAACTGTTGCAGGGATGCCCAAGTAGCAGTTCTGAAAATATCTGTGCTGAGGGCCAGGAGTGGCTAAAGAGAGTTCCGGCTCCTGAACCCTTGCTATCTCTTACCCTTGTTCTGAAACTATGTGAGGGTGTGACCAGGGCAGACACTTGGAACCTCCAGCTAGGCCAATTAGATGGACCAGCTGATTCTGTTTTCCAGGACTCACCCCAGTTTCTGCCCTAAGTCCTTTAAAAAGTCCACAAGCTAGCAGCTCACTGATACCTTATTTCCTGGGATCCTACTGCACAGGAGCACTCTCCTTTTCTTTCTCCTAAACTCTCACCTGTGAATTTAAGATTTTTCTAACATTTACCCTGTGTGGTCTGTGAATTTCATTCTTTGAATTCATGAGATAAGAACTCTGGAGGCCACTGACTCTGGAAGTTTTGTGTGGCTGTCTGGAGTCCTAGCTCCTGAGTTAAATCCAACACCAGTACCAAGAAAGGTCCTGGCACCTGAAATTTTCCCATCTCGCCACCAGATGACCTATGCCAGTTAGCATCAACTTCATCTTTTTGGATTTCGAATTTTGTAGTCATCCTTGCTAGCCAAGGTAGTCACTAATATTTCTGGCCGGGATTATTTCAGTACTCTTGGGTTATCCCCTGTCTTCCAATGTGACTCTATAATCTATTCCCAAGACAGTATCTGGACTCATTCTGTCAAATATATAAATCAGATCCTGCCCTCTGCCCCACAACTGCACTGTCATCTCATCAAAGCTAATGTCGTTGCACTTCTCCATGAGCTCTGTGATTGTTGGCTTACTGTTGCCTCTTTGACCTCAGAGCCTCTTTGTTCTCCTCTGCCTCCCTGATATGAGCTGAACATACTGACCTTATTTGACTTTAGACCAAACCCAGATGTTAGACAAAACCCAGAAATTATCCATATTTTTCTATCTTGTCCTTTGCTTATTTCAGACTCAAATGTTTTGGTCTCTCTGAGTCTGATCTCTTTATTCAAAATTGCTTGGCATCATTGACTGTTCTAGATCTTTCTTTTATTTTAGCTTTCTCTTTAGTGCTTAATACCATCTAAAGTTAAATATATCCATTTCTTTGCTCATTGTCTACCCTCTGCCACAAGATTTTATATATATATATATATATATATATATATATATCTTCAAGTAGATATATACATATATATATATATGTATATATCTACAAGTCATATATATATGACTCCCACATACACATATATGACTTTTTCTTCTGGTGCTCAGTGATGGTGCCATTTTTTTTTAGAGAGAAGTATTTAGCAAGTGCCATTGCAAAGAGAAAACCATTGTTGGAAAAAGAAATTGAAGCAAAGTCCTGAAAACTCACCTGCATGGAAATTTGTTCTTATTCCTCACTAGCCCCCAGATACTATTCTGGACAGCAGACAGAACAATTTAAGGGTGGGTTGATTCTATGTCAGCTGGTGGCTCTGAGAGGGTTGGGGAAATGCTCTTATTTCCTCCTCCTCTTCTCTTTTCATCGGAATTCTCCTTTTTCTGTCTCTTTGCTCTCACTTCCCTGGAGAGGCAGAGTGACTGAAAGATTGGCAAGTTTTCCAGGGAAACCTGGCAAGTGTAATGCTTCCCACTCCCACCACTCCCAGTTGTCTGCCTGCCTGCAGAGAATCTGCTCTGGTAGACCATGTAAGAACTTGTTGGAGAAGGCATTGGGCTGCCTTTTCCCCATAGACTGAGTGGGTGAGTGCCTTTGTTTCATTCTAAGGTTCTGAATCAGGAAACCTGTCTCTGAAGTTCTCCAGTTGCCCTCTTCTGATCTCCATTTACGTTACTCTGTTGTGTTTCAGAGTTAGTTTAGAATTAAAGAGGAGAAAGCAAGTAGCCACCTAATAGTCTCCTCAAACGCCAATGTTATCTTCCCAAAGTCATTCCACAACAGGTGCTTAGAAGCTGCTTTTGCTAAGAGCATGGAGGCATTTGGGCTCCCAGGCAACTGAAAGCAGAACGAAAGCTTAGTGTCTTTCTACTCTTGTTTCCTCTCTGGCTTAACTCTTTATAGGTGTGTTAATCCCTCAATAAGTATCCATCTGCAAACTGGCGATATCTAACCTATCTCGTTCTCCTTCGAAGCACAAAGGTAAGAGCCTTTGTACTAAACTTGGAGTTATCCTATATTCCAGAACCAGACATCATCACAGGACAACCCCCATCACCTAATGAATGCCATTACATAGTATGAGGAGGCTGCACTTTGGAGCAGGTGTCATTATCTTATAGGAACAAGGCTGTGGCCCTCAAGCAATGACAGCATAATAATTTATTCTTACTACTTTGTGGAACTAGAACTGTGATCATGAGCAATCAAACCACAGTTTCCCTCAGACTGACTTATTGGGCATGCTTTTTTCACCTTATCCAAACTCTTCCTCTAAATAAAATTAAGTCTCACATCAGTATCCCAAAGACGGGTATGGGGCCACTAGACCCTTTTGTTCACCTTCTAATAAGCCTCTTTCATTACATCTCTTTTCTATGTTTTTCATTGTTTCTTTTCTCCTTAATTGATGTCTAGTGCCAAGCCTAGTCTGTAGGTACTCCTAGAGTAGGCTTTTTTACCTAAAACTCTAGGAGCAACTTCTATTCATAATTCTATACACTAGTGAAAATGACCATTTCACAAACATGCTGCTCTACCTGCGCTTGCTAGTTTCTGTGATTCCCTTGAGTTGAGATGTAGCTGCTTTTAGAGTTATTGGATTGCCCTGAAGAGACAACATATAGCCCTCTGGGATTATATTAACCACATCCAGTGCAGAGTCAATGACTCAAGCTAGAATTTCTGTGGTTACATATATGTTCAGCCTATTTTGAAGTGTGGATTAAAAAAAAAGGACATACCAGTATCTAAAATATAAACTTAAGACTAGAGACATGTAGAAGGCAAATCCTGAGTTCTTTTTTAAAAAATCAAATCTTATATAACATCATATAAATGTCTACTTATTAAATTTTCACAGATTGAATTTGAATGAAAATCAATTCCCTCCAAACTCTAGAATTTTTTTAAAGAAATAATTTTAACAAAATAGAAATAGGCTCAGAATCCATAACAAATGAAAAACCTTTTTCTTTGGGGTTTTATGACTACAAGAAGGCATTTTACAGTATTCACTTGGGGCTATTAAATGTTACACTATTTTATAGACAATTCCAATCAGTATCACTGATTTACATGTAAGGGAAATGTTGAGTCATTACAGTTTAGAAGGAGAATGTCTGGCATAGTTAAAAACTGAAACTCTGAGGTCTAGCCAGCTTCATTTTGTAAAGATTTACTAACTACCAAGCATGAAACATGGTGCTAAAACCTGGAGATATCCAATAGCTAATCAGAATCAGTGTCCATGTTTCTATATTTTTCCACTTAAATTGGGGAGAAAGATTTGAATTTAACTAATTAAATATGTGCTTCTCTTCTGAGGCATGGGGGTAGCTTGCTTAGGTATTGGCCAACTGGATTAGAGCTTTCAGAATTCTGGAACTTGGGCTAGCAAATATTCTGAAGTATCCAGGAATGGGCCAAATTACATGGTAAGTAAAACCCAAAATATAACAAACATATCCTTGGAGAATTCCAAGATCTATTATTTTGAGATGTAAACTTAAATCACCATAAATTAAAATCTCAGGAACCAACAGTCTGGTAACCACTAAGACCAGGTATATAATGAGAATAAGATGAAAGAAAATGAGAAGATTGATGGCCAATGTAGAGAGCAGGATGGCCAGCTGGTGACTCATTTCTGGTTACTACTGGCCATGTAAATTGTGAGTGTAAATGTCTGAGGTAGAGAGACACTAGCGAACACCAGATCATCAGGGTGCAAAGAAAAGACATGGATTCTATGAAATCATATAAGTTAGTTACTATTTTCAGAAGTCTCATCTTTGAATCCTGGGGCATGGGAATTCTCCCAGAAGCAGCAGGCTGATGTAAAAGAGGTGTCCTAAAAGAACATAGCCATACACACTTGGACTTACTGTATTTGCTCTTTTAATGTCATAGTCTTGTCTCTAGATCTAAGGGTAAAGCCATATCGTCTGGACACACAAGAAATGATGAAGAGGAGGTTTCCAAAAGCAAAACTAGAATATCGTCTCCACATCGCAAGGGAGCTAGTTCTGCAGCAGCAAAGTTGTGGAGGGAAAGTTGATCTGTCAAATACATCCCAGAATGAGGACTGTGAGAAAGAAATAAAAACAGTCCCAAACCCGAAAAAGACTGTTGGCTGCTGGAGGAAAGCTCTGGGCCAGACAGACAACAACCCGAATCCTGGTTCATCTCTTTAGTACTTTTGTAGTCTCTGGTTAATCAAATAATCTGAGTGTCAGTAAACCTAAAGTTATGATCCATACCTAATAACTTGAATGTAAAGGTTAGAAGATGTTTCCAGTTTATAGAGAGTTAATTGTTGTTGACTTTTGCAAGCATGAACATTTCAGTTGTGAAAACTGGAAGCTAACCTGATGACTAGAAAGGAAATAATAAACACATCATGCCTGTACCATCTGTCTGATATAAGAGAGGCAATCAATAAAAGAAAAGGGAGGAATCACACGATACCTAGATGGCAACAGTAGGCAAAACTTACTTTCACCTTTCCAGGATAGAAAAGACCTGTGAAAGTAAAAATAATTGGTAAAGATAACCAGCATGAAGGAAAGAATATGGAGGAAGTATAGAGAAAGGACATAAATCAACAAGTGATTTAGCCGGGCAGTGGTGGTGCATGCTTTTAATTCCAGCACTGGGAGGCAGAGGCAATTGGATCTCTGAGCTCAAGGCCAGCCTGATCTACAGAGGGAGTTCCAGGACAGTCAGGGCTACACACAGATACCCAGTCTTGAAAAACAAGCAAACAAACAAGAAAACAAGTATTTAATGTTTGTCAAGGAGAAGATTATTTCTCCTTCAAAACTAAAGACAGGAACAAGAAGTTGAGTAGAGCTAGCGATGGTGACAGACAGATGCCTGGAGTTCATCCACACTGTCATGACTGAAACTTTGAGCCCTCACTGTGCTTAAGTTTTCCAAAGCAACTGATAACTTCTATTCCCAGAACACTTTCTTCATTTGATTACCATGAAATCATTCTCTCTCGGTTCTCACCCTTTCTTCAGCTTTGCAGATTTCTTTTTGTGGCTGTCTCCCACCTGATGGTCCTTACCAGGCTTCTCACCATGGCTCTTCTCTTCCCATATCATTCTTAGCTCATAAAGTTGCCCCCTTTTGGTCCCTTAGTTATATTTCATTGCGGAAAAGTTAGCTATGATATCCCAACTGAAATGATTTAGTGGAAGTAGTTCAGGTCAGTGGGAAAAGAGAACAGATTGTAACCACTGACCATTCCTTACATCTGTAGCTCCAGCTTGCAGGGATTGAAAAAGTTACTACTATCTTTCCGACATTCTGTGTATGGAACAAAGACAACCATGGTCAAGGAATAACTAAAACAAATTTGGGGTCCATCTTTGTGCTGAAATGTGGTTTGGTATTAAATTAAAATCCTTATTCCCAGAGATTGACTAGGATGATACTTGGAAAAGAATTCCACATGGTTAAACTTAGGGGCCTAAAAAAATTCCACTCAACAATCTCTTCTGCAACATTTCCTCTTGATTATGATTTGGATATATTTCCATTTATTTTAAGCCTTTCTGTCTTGGAATCACCTAGTCTAAGATTCTCAAATCAGTGGCGAGAGAATTGTTGGCCAAAGTTACTGCTTCCCTTATGCAAATAGTCCTTTTTAATTATAGGATTTCCACTTGAAAGTGGACCTCTATGGTCAAGATGTTTTCAGTTTAAGATTGTGCAATAACTGGTTTGTGATTTTTGTCTCCGAACCTGGTCTTTTTCATCTCTCCCTTGTCGCTCTTGTCTTTTCTCTTTGCTGAGGTCATCTGGAAAGCACAGACAGGCTTACAGGTAATTGCACATTGGCTTTTTTGTTTGCAATTTAAGGTTGGAGCTTTTAAAAGAAAGGAGGCATTGGCACAGATCACAGCTTATTGCTTAGAACTTCAATTCTGCTCAACAAAGACTTATGGAATACTAGCTGTGAGCCATCACTGAAAGCCCCTAGGTTTTCATCTTTCTAAGAAGTTGTGTCTGAGGAGGGACTTCAGTGAGTCCTAATCACTGTGACAAGTGCCGTAAGGACAAGCAAGGCGAACTTCAAAAGCACTAATTCCAATCTGGCTCTACACTGATGATATTGGTCTCCTTTCTGGCTAGGTGATAACAGGCCTTAGAAGAGCAGTGGTGATGAACCATCAAACAGTGTACAGGATAGAGAGGGCCTTCTAAGGAGGCAGGACTTTGTGAATCTAAGGAATTCTATGTACCTTATGAGGTAAGTGCAAAAGAGAGAATAATGACAAAAATCAACATTGGTGGAATAAATGATTCCATTACAAGCATTTACTATCTTCAAACCCTATTTTTTGGGGTTCTCTAGATCTAGTGATTAAAGTCATTTTTTTCTGAGTGAGGTGAAATATAGTGGTACACAATGAAAGAAGATGATGATTACAAAATATATTATGAAGATGAATGTAAAGGAACATTTCCTGTCCCTACTGCTTGGTCCCAAATAACTGACTCAGAAGCTGAATATGAATTATAAATGCTCAGCCGATAGCTCAGGCTTGTTACTAGCTAACTCACACATTTTAAGTTAACCCATATTCCTTATTTACACTCTGCCACATGGTACCTTTATTAGCATGGCATGTTCGGCTCCTGCTCCCTCTGTGTCTAGTTGGTAACTCTTGACTCTGCACTCTTCTTTTCATCATTCTGTTTGGTCACCCTGCCTGTACTTACTGCCTGGCTACTGGCCAATCAGTATTTTTTAAAACCAATTCAAGTGACAAATCTTTACAATGTACAAGACAATTTTTCCACAGCAAGTGGATGGACCCATAGGGAGGATTTGAGAGACAGAGCCTTAGATATTCTGGTGAGAGAAAGAAGAAGGGGAGAAAGGACAGAGGTAGTGGTAGAAAATGAGAAGAAGGGAGGGATTAGAAGAGACAGAGGATGTGCCTGCATGTCAATAGTCATGATAGAAAAGTGCCACAACAGAAAGAGATAGGGACTCCTAGAGAAAGGGCACACTTAGACAACTGGTCCCAACTAGGTAGCATCATTTTATTTTAACTTCTCTCATTAATCGTTAAACACCTTGATATCCCCAACTTCTCCTCCATCTATTGGGCACAAATTTGTAGAGATAACAAATTACAGTAGGAAAGGCCAGATTGAGAGACTCCAGAACCTGAAACTACCTTCTCCCATGGTAATAAATACATTCTGTAGCAGAAAGAGGATCATTCGCATGTGAGAATAGTAATTCCATTGTGCAAGTAATATATGTAAGTGAATGAATTCATCATTATGTACACACCATCAGTAAGCAAACAGTCACAGTGGGGTGCTTTCCAATGGGGCAGTCTTTGTTTCAACTGGGGAGATAATATTAAAATGAGTGAGAACAAGTGGCACTCTGAAATTCTGGATATGTAAATAAGCATCCAGAAAAAAAGAAGTAGAGAGGAGTGGCAGCAGGCCACCATCACTAACAGTGACATATGCTGGGATAAGAGGACTACAGAAACTAAAACCATGAAAGGAAGGTCTTGGTCTCAAAGACATCTATCTGTATTAGCAATAACACTATAGAAACTCAGATATTAAATATGCAGGAAGAAAATAATAGCTCAATTAACTCATAGAAAGATCATACTGTCATCTCAAAGAATTGTAAATGGAGGCACTTTCAATCATGTATATTTAAAGTGAGAAGTGATCTAGAGACCACTAGTGGTGGTGTAGGTATGTGCACTGATTTCAAGATTTAAAGTAAGAGAACGGTGGCAGTCTCTAAAGAGCAAAGACTTAGTACCTCCATACTGAATTCATAGCCATACTATTTTCATCAGGGGCTGATACAGAAACCAATAGCTCTGGAGAATCTATTCCACACAATGTCTGATTCAAAAGAATGGTCTTACATCACACAAGAAAGTATAATATCCACTGGAACATGAAATAGTTGGATAATTATAAAGATACACCATGCTATTAGACTAAGCATAAGAAACAAGTAAACATTTTCATTTGCAAAGTGATAACAGAAGCAACTAAATGCATATGTCCTTATTACCTCCATGTTAAAGGCAGGATAATACAGGGGAAAAGAAAACATCACCACATAATAGAGTAGTCAAACACTAGAGCAACTAGAGTTTTCAGACATTACTTGTTTGGATTAAATGGATCCATCAGTTGAAAATTCCACAAGATATCTTAAACATGGATTCTACATATTATTAGGTAATCATGGATAATATACAGTTCCATTTATATTAACTCAATGAACATTATTTATTTAATAGCCAGTTCACCATGTTGGAGTTATGAACATGAGCATGTTAGTGTCATTGACACAAGTATCTTGCCATCTTTTCTAAAACATTGTAAATACAATTTGATTGTGAAGGAACAGATGATGATTCTCTAGAGCCTGAATATTTCTCTCACTGGTTCATCCTCATCTTAACAGCCAAGATCCCTCTTAGGGTTTTAAATGGGACCACAGTTTTAAAATTAAAGGATGGGCTCTCTTTTATCTATTTGACAGAATAGAATCATGCTAATGTGTCCCTACGACAACTTCTATTGTTCATTATCTCAGCACTGAGAGACAGGAAATTTCAAAACATAAGTACATTAGCAGACTTTATAATACATGCTGTGGTTACTTCTGATCTCTTTGCATAAATTTAAGAGTGTCAGGGTTTTCAAGGTTTGATAGTTTAAAACCGACCAACCAGCCAACTACACAGAATCCAAACCAAATACCACACTTGTTTACCACACGAGAGAACATAACGTCACAAATAACGCAGCCCCAGTGGCACTTCTCAATGCAAACGATGAACTCAGGTCATTTTGCAGCATTAACTCTGATGATTTTGTTCTTATTTATTTTCTAATCCAACTTCGGTTCATCTGTAATGGATTTCTTACATCATTTCTATAAAATAGCAAGTTTCATCCTGTACTTACAGGGCCAATGCCTGTTTCTCAAATTAATAGTTGCAGAGAGAAGTCTAATTGATTGTGTGTGTGTGTGTGTGTGTGTGTGTGTGTGTGTGTGTGTGTGTGTGTGCATGTGTGCATGCAATAAAAGAGTCTGTGTTTTTCAAAGTGGCCATTGTCACAGTGGCTAGATTTGAAGGGGATATGTAATATGTAAACACTATGTTGCTCATATTCCTCTCAAGAATATATACTTTATATTAAAACAGTCTTCCTTTCAATGTAGCAAGTAAGTAAAGAGCTAAAGTTACTTTGGCCTTAAAACTCATCCTCTGACCAGTGTGTGTCAGTTTTTGTGCAGGTATGACCTTCTAAAGCTTATCCTTGAGGGATTTCTTCAGAGAAATGTCAATGGTTTCAGATTCCTTGATGGGCAGAGAGAAGGGGCAGATATATCTCCAATAACATTTTTTTTCCCTCGATGAGAAGACTCAACATGGTGAAGTACCTATTCCTGCTCTTCAATTTGCCTCTATGAAATCTTTGGACCTCCTGCTACATGTGTACTATCCATCACTTAGTGTTTTTTGTGGAGCAGATTGTTGAGATACTTGATTGCTGGGTTAAAACAGGGTTCACAGTCCTTGTTGAGATAGGAGATTGTTTATCAGTTTCACAGCACTGAAACCACTGACGTTTCTATATTTGATTTCACTACTCTGTAAGTTTTCAAAACTCAGTATTCCCTTTGTCCTCACTAGATTGCTATAGACATGACTTCAGTCAGTGAAATTCAAAGCCCTTAGGTGTGTCAATGTTTAATTCATTTTCCCTTAGTGTACATAATTTATAAAAATAGGACTCCTAGTTCTTATTCCTTCTTGGAATGAGTATCGTAGAGTCCACACCTCTTCCCACCCACTCCATTACAGCTTTTTCCTTTCTCCTCTTTAAATTGAAAGAAACTGCACATCCAGTACCTCTCCCCATAATACTGAGACTGATGTAGTCATCTGACTCATTTTATGACACTAGTGATTTTCCTGCAGAGGGACAACTGTTGATTAAATAGTTTCCACTCTCTCCACATGTCCTGGTCCTGAAGCTCTTGTTTCCCTGACTTAAAGCAAAAAATATTGCTTGGTTAAAGTACCATGTTCTATTTCAAACCAGTTTGCCATGAAATTTTGGCTATTGGTATATAATTTTAAAAAAAACCAACTTCCAGTGTTTGAATATTATTCAAACGACCCAAAATGAGTCAGGCGTTCTCTTAGGTGACGATTTTACTGTCCTGCTTTTAAATTACTATTTTTATTACTGTACTCTTTCAAAACTTTAGTTTTATTTTTTAGAATATAATTGCAAAATATCCCCTGTCCTTTTCTCTCTCCAAATCTTCCCATATACCCCTCCTTTGTCGTTTTCATTCTCATGGCCTCCTTTCTCATCAATTGTTCTTACATGCATATATGTATATATACATTCCTAAAAATATAAGTACAACCTACTCAGTCTGTATAATGTTATTTGTATTTATTTTACCATACTCTTTATAGATATGGAATAATATCTCATTTCTAGGAATTGTTGAATATCTCTCTCTATGCATATATATATATATATATATATATATATATATATATATATATACTTGAGTTATTTGTAGCATTTACATTTCCCACCTTGAGAAACTATGTCTGTTAGTTGTTCTCTAAATAATAGTCATTGGTGTATCTCTGAGTCACCCTACCATTTTCAAAATATATCTCACAACAAACAAAGCATGGAAGCAGCAATAGCCCTAACTCAGATTTCTAGTTCTGCTACTGTGATTGACAGTTCTCTAGCTACTGATTGCATGAGACATGTAGATGCAATATTATTGCCACCATAACAATGAGGTAGCTGAAGCTGAGCACACTTCATTGAGTCGTTCATCGTCAACGGGCACACTTACGGTGTAAACAAGGAAAGACAGGAGATTCCCAAATATACATATTTGGGTACTTTTGGGGGGTATTATTATACATGCACACATACTAAGAAACTTTGCTTCTTATCAAAGCAAAATAAATATGTGAGCTTGTAAAAAATTACCACTTTAAAAACAAAAGAAGATATGAATGTATGAAACGGACTTGTAATGAAGAGGAGGGATGGTGGGGTGGGAAGGAGGGATGGTGGGGTGGGGAGGAGGATGGTGGGGTGGGGAGGAGGGTGGTGGGGTGGGAGGGAGACAAGTGTGGGCCCAGTGACAGTAATCAGAGTGCACTTCATCCCTGTATAAAATTGTTGGAGAACAAATTCAATAAACAACACTTTAAACTAATTGAGGTATAAATCCTGACATTCTCGGTCAGTTTGATGAATTTGTCCGATCCTCCAAAGCCTTGTGATCCTACTTGGTCTAATGCACTGGGCAATCCCATTTCGTTATTGATCTCTGCTCTTTCGTCAATCTAATTTACTCTGTAATCTCAGATCTGCTAGTTATGTGCTGTCCCAGGGCACATAAGATTTCATGACCTATAGAACCAGGGTCTTGGCTCCTTACACAGCCTGTAAAATTCTTTTTAGAAGTCTTGGTACCTGTTTTGGTGGCTGTGGCAGCGTCCTTTATCAGGGAATTTACAGATTTCTTCCTTTATTTCAGGCTATATTTCAGATGATCAAAGGCATTATTTTTTTTCTACTCAGAATTTCTGAATTTCAAGTATCATTTTCTCTCTTTCTGCTTCTCACTTCCCTAAAGTCTCTAGTTTTTTTTTTTTTTTTAATAAAAGGTTGATCTTCTGAGTGAGACAAAGTCAATATAGGGAGGACACACCCAAATTATCCTGCCAAACACATTACTAGAGAAAGATAATCATCACTGGCATTTAAATATTTGAAAAGGTTACCAAGCCTTAAAGCATTCTCTCTTTCATTTGAGCTGAAATACATAAGAAATGTGGTTGATGATATTTGCATTTTGCCTAAGAAGTAAACTATCTGCCCTCCAGTTCTTGGTAATATGTGGAAAAACCTGGTGATTATTTAGATCAGATTCTGATTTATAACCTCAATGGTAAGGGCTATTTTCTAAATTTTATTCTCTGAAATCAGAGGAAAACACACAAAGGAAATCACATATTTCTGCATGCTTTTCTCTTGTCAGCCCAACAATGATAGCCACAAATCAGATGAAACAGCAATTTTCTCCAAAGTGAAAGAACAGAGCTTTCATGGTTGTGAGATGGCTCAGTAAGTGGAAGTGTAGGTTGAGTAAGCCTGATGACCTGAGAAGGCTCCGAAAGCCCACAACTGATGGAGAGAATGGACTCTTAAATTCATTCCCAAAAGTTATCTAATCTCCACATGGTCATGTTTGCAAAAACATGAATATATGCACATACACAAACAATAAATACAATTTTTAAATGGTGCATTTTTCAGAAGAAGTGAGCAATCTAATTTCCCTTCTTCACACACATTTTTCTTTTACTCAGGAATGTATTGTGCATAAATGTTTATTCCAAATTTAGATAAATTATATTGTCTACTGTAAAAATGTCCTTTCTTTGCTCCACAATAAGAAATATGAAAAAAAAGAAATATGGATTATTTCCATTCTATTCTAGCTCTGCTGTGAAGAATTAAGCATTATAGTCACTTCCCTGCTGTGGTAAGCATTGACTGTAGCACTCCAGTCTGCATTGACTCAGAAGCATCCTTTATTTAGGAAGTACTACATACTGCAAAGTGTTGGCTAGAAGGGAGTATTTCAATTTGATCACGAGGGCTTTGAGTCAGATTTGGATTCTGAAGTAGATGTCATCTGCAGAGCCATTTAGCTGTAACTAAGCCCCAATTCACCCTAGGATAACTCTCCTCTATGTAAAAATAAAAAAAATAATAATAGTAATTTGTTTTGAGGCTTAACTTTTATTCTCTTACTCACTTTTTTAACTTATCAAAAGATTTTAAATGAAGTTAGTTCAATATTTTAAGGAGCCTTGAGTCTAATTGTATTAAACAGTTAAGCATCACTGTTTATACTTTTGTTGAAAGTCTGTATTAAAAAATATTTGTGAAGGTGAATGAATTTAGTGATTAGTGATTTAGAAGATGCCACTAGTAAACTTTCCTTTTCATCCATGTTTACTCTAACATTAAGACTTAGCAACTGAAGGTGGGCAAAGGTGGCATGGCTCTCTAATCCTAGCCCTCAGGGAGTTCAAGTGGGAGGATTATTGATCAAAGCACAGCCTTAGACAAACCCTATGGTCTTTTCTCAAAACAGACATAAACCAATTATTGATTAAAATGACCATTGGAAAGCAAATGCCTTTTACAAAGGCTGGAGAGGGGTCTTAATAGACATGGTGCTTATTGCCTTTCAGAGAACTGACATGGAGAATCTCACAATTGCCTGTAACTCCAGTTCCAGGAGATCTAATGTATTATCTACTGGCCCCAAAAAGAACTCATACATACAAATAAATAAAAATAGATCTTTACAGTAGAATATGCATTTTAAGTTAAATAAAATAGGTGGGGAAATGAAATTTTTAATTTAAGAAATTTTCCTATTCATTTTACATACCAACCACAGATCTCTCTCTCATCCTTCCCACTCCCCCTCCCAGCCTTTCCCTCCCTACCCTCTACCCCATCCTCTGAAAGGGTAAGGCTCCCAATGGAATTTAAAAAAGGAAAACATTCAGATTACAATTGACATCTAGACATAAGTACTGTTTTTAAGTACAATAGATCCATACTCATCACCTTGCATAAAATTCAATTCCAAATGGGTCAAAGGATTCAACACAAAAGGAAATGGCTTTCTGAATAGAACATGGTTAGACAGGCACTAAGATCAACAATTAATAAATGGGAACTCATAATACTGAAAAGCTTCTGCACAGCAAAGGACACCATCATTAGGACAAAGTAGGAGTCCACATAATGGGATAAGATTTTCACCAACTACACATCTAGTAGAGGACTAATATCTGAAATATATAAAGAACTCAAGAAACTAGATATGGGAAAAAACAAGTAACTGATTTAAAAAATGGTATACAGCTCTAAAGAGAGAATTCTCAATAGAGGAATCTCAAATGGTTGAGAAACATTTAATGTCATGTTCAACATCCTTAGCCATCAGGGAAATGCAAATCAAAACTACTATGAGATTTCATTTTACACCTGTCAGAATGGCTAAGATTGATACAACAAGTGACACCCTGTGCTGGTGATGCAGAGTAAGAAGAACACTCCTTCATTGTTGATGGGATTGCAAACTCACACAATCACTATGGAAATCAGCAGTTCCTTAGGAAGATGGAAATTGATCTACCTCAAGATCCAACTATACCACTCTTGGACATATATACTCAAAGGATGATTCATCCTACCACAGAGACACTTGATCAATCAACCATGTTCATTGTTGCTCTTCATAAAAATCGGAAATTGGAAATATCCTAGATGCCCCTCAACAAAAGAATGGATAAAAAAATGTAGTACATTTATACAAAAGACTATTAACTGACTATTAAAAAATAACATCATGAAATTTGCAGGCAAATGGATGGAACTAGAAAAAATTATCCTGAGTAAAGTATCCCATGCCCAGAAATGTAAATATGTATGTATATATGCACTCATATGTTGATATTAACTGTAAGTCAATGATAACCAAGCTATAATTGACATGACCATAGAGGTTAGGCATAGAGTAAGGTACTAGAGAGAACAGATAGTTCTCATTAGGAAAAGGAAATAGAATAGATACTTATGGATGAATAGATGGGTCTGGAATAGGAGCATCAAGTGGGGATGGGAAAGAGATGGGAGTAGTGGGAGGGAATATGAGAAGAGACAGTTAAACTTAAGGGCCACTTGAGGAGTAGTATGGAAGCCCAATACAGTAGAAACTTCCTAAAATATATACATATATAAAGACAATCTACATGAAATCTGCAAATAAAGGGAAATAAAGACACCTGACTAGCCATCTCTTGTCACCAAACAAAGCTTCCAGTACTGGGTTTGGGTTATAACTAATTAAATTGTTGGTCAAAGATGTACCATGGGAATCTCCAAACAACCCAGCCTGTTGCCAAGACAATAGGTTCCTCTCCATAAACTGACAGCAAGGCCCCATTGGTGAAGACAACACCTACACAGCTCATTGAAGGTGGAGATGTTGATCTGATGCCTACATACAGCCTTCACTCCTATGCTCCAGGGTCTTCATTACAGGAAGGCACTCTACAGGCTATCAAAAGAGAAATATTAAAACCAAGCCAGCCATAAACTCTTCTTTAAAAAAATGGTGTGTTATCTGCAAGATATGCTAGGGCAATGTTGACACAAATTTTGTAGGAGTAACCAACCAACAACTCATCTGATTTAAGGGCCACTCCACAAGATGGAACCCATATCCAATGAGCTTCCAAGAACTTGAGACTAAATAGTCCAGGGACATAGAGCAAAACCAAATACTACTGTTCTAAAAGAAGAAAGAAAACAGAAGAAAAAGTAGATATAAAATGACTCCTAACGATATTCTGCTATACTCATAAATCAGTGCCTTGTTCAATCAGCATCAGAGTAGGTCCCTCCTGCAGTAGATGGGAACAAATACTGAGACTCACAGCCAGACATTACACAGAAAGTGAGAGACCTTGGAACAGTCAGCCCTAAATGGGATGTCATTATCAAATCCCTCCTCCCCTCAGAGCTGAGGGAACTCTGCAGAAGAGGAGGTGGAAAGAGTGTTAGAGCCAGAGGGGATGGAAGACACCAGGAAAACAAGGCCCTTTAAATCAACAGGAACAAAGCTCATATGAACTCACAGATACTGAAGCAGCATGCACAGGACCTGCACAGGTCTGCACCAGCTCCTCTGCACTTATATTGAGGCTTTAGTTTAGTGTTTTTATAGGATTCATGATTTTTGTGCCTTCTCTTGGGCTCTTTTTCTTCTTGTTGGTCTGTTGTGTCAGACTTTGATATGATAGTTTTGGTTTTATCTTATATTTTGTTCTGTTATATTTTTTAAAAATTAATGAATTGATGTAAATCTAAAATAAAAGAAATCAGTTTATCAAAATTGATTCAAGATGAAGTAAAAAAAATCTAAATAACTTTATATGTAATAAAGAAATGAATCCATCCACCATAAGGAAACTCCAAACAAATATGACTCCCAGCCCAAATGGTGTTAGTGGTGAATTCTGTTAATATTTAAGGTGAAAAGTTGCTGCTAGCATGCAGACTCTTAGAATGCTACCACTAAAAGCATAAGAAAATTGCAGATCAACACCTTTCATGAACACAAACAAATAAAAAATAGAACCAATTGTATGAAAATACCAGCATATTGAATACAGAAGAATATAAAAAGGGTGAAACATTATCACCAAAAGAGATTTATCCCAGGAATTCTAGGTCAATTTAACCTTCACAAGTCAATCAATGAGACAAGCCTGTTGGCACAGACCTGTAATCCCAGCATTCTAGAGGCAGAGTCAAGAGTCTAGAGAAACAGTTCAAAGGTCATCCTTGGCTACATATGGAATTCCAGGCCCATCTAGGCTGCAGAGGACCCTGTCTCAGACAAAATGAAATGATAAAAAGTTGCATGTTAACACAATATAAAAATAAAAATAAATAAAAATCTCCAGCTGGATCAGAGTCCCAGAGAACGACCAGTAATCATGTTCATAAGAAGCCCATTAGAGAAAAAGTTCAGAGAGAGTAACATACCTATGCTTAGTGGGACGATGGTTTGCAGTCAGTAAACAGCTGGATAAGTCAGATTTAAAGAGTTTCATTGATCCTGCCAAAGCAGTGATGCTTGAATCAGGGAACAACCCAGAACCTAATAAGATTCCCGAAAGATTTAGCTGAATGTGGTTGTGAGATACATTAGCTGAACTCAACAGCAACGTGTGACGGTCAGCACTCACTCTTCAAAGTAGTTTCTTCTATACTTGACTGGCACTTTCCAACTAGCTTCAAAAGATACTCCACCCAGTCTCTGAGCAGAGCCAAAGATTCACTACCAGCTCAAGCTTCTGAAATGCCTTGGCTTTCAGGATAGCATAAAAACAAGATTCTACTCGACCCCATATGCCCGCTGATCTGTGCCATCACATTGCAGGTTTAGATAGTCTCTGGTGCCAAAGGCCACCATCCTGTTTTTGTTTGTGGCTTCACTGAAAGTTTTCACATGCTCAGTGACCCCTGTGACCCAAAGAGAAGCAGGTGAATCTAAGGTTAGTGCAATATGAAAGTGTTTAAGAAGATTTTTAACAACCCAGGAAACTCTTCAATGGGCTGGCTCTCCTGAAATGTTGAGTCCTGTTTTCCATGGCATGATAGAGCTGGTGTTGGCACTCTGCGGTCAGGAGCAGGGAAGCTGGCAGGGTGTGGAGAGATTAGAGAGCCACAAATATGTAACTGGTATTGCACAGCAGCTGGGAGCTGACAGTCTACACAGCCCACAAACAGGGGAACAGCAACAGCTCAACTGAATTAAAACCATTTATGACCTAAAACGTAAGGTAGGAATGCATTTGAGTAGAGAAGAATTTGGTAAATTACTTTATAGACAATTTTCATATTGATTACCTTAAAAAACAAAGTGTTAAATGAGATAATGTATGCAAGGAAGTTATTGTTAGGATGAGCATGATTAATCAATTAAAAACCTGGCAGCTTTTACTATTATGATGTACGTAGGAGTAGGTCAGCCAACCTCACCTTAGCAGCAGGAACATAACATTGAAATTCTCCCTTCTTTGCCCCAGAGAATTTCGATCCTTCTTTGGGTTTCTGTACCTGACACTGTGGTGGAAAATCTTCACTCATGAATTTGGAAAGGGCAAGCACATTGCTACAGCAACTGCCATCCAACAGAGTGTGGTTGGTTTGGGTAACAGAAGCCAAGCCGAGAGAAGGCAGCATTAGCACATGCGTCTTTCTATGGTGCTAAATAAAGAACTATGAGCCCATTTAGGCTGGGCAGGACAGAAAAAAAAAAAGTGGTCCTATCAGTAGGGAATGGCTTCACTTAAGACCATAGGCTATGTTTAAACATTATCAAATGTTGAGATAAAGCTAAACAAAAAATGTATTTAGTTATCCAGATATTTCCAGAAATATAACCTATTGTTTTCCTGTCTATGAAATTAGGGAAAACTTATGTAGAGCTGCTTTGTGGGGTGCCATCCTGCAACCAGGGGCACTCTTCAGCCTCTGAGAAACTATTCTGTGTGAAATTTGCATAGAGATGGGGGTCCTCTGACATTTGTTCATTGGTATGAGCAAGTAACTTTAGTAATCTAGTTTCAATTCCAAGAATTAGCATATACAGAGGGATGCACTTAATTGCCCTCACTTTTCCAGACCTATCTGAAAAGAATCAGCACACAAGGATTCTTCTGATGTTTAAGGACACTACATCTCTTAAAATGCACAATTACACAAATTTCAGCCTCGGTGAGCAAGTGATTCAACTCGAAAGTTTAACTTCCTGAAATGTAGCAGAAATGTAAATAGAGAATCCTGACCACCATATATTGGGGAACGTAGATTGTTGCTCAAATGTTAAATCGGTATTTTAATAAAAAAATCCAGGCCATATATTGGGGTAAATGCTGAAAGATCATAGGGACAAAGAAACAAGCCACTACCATGTCTTACCTCTAAGACTCCTCAACCTGAAAACACCTTACTTCCTGTCTCCTCACACTTACATACCTTGCTCTGCCCAGTCATCACTTCCTTCTTAGTGCTGGGATTAAAGTCATGTGATTCCCAAGTACTGGGATTAAAGGTGTGTTGCACTACTGCCTGGCTTTGTTTCTCTCCTAGACTGAGTCAGTCTTATGTAGTCCAGGGTGACTTTGAACTCACAGAGATCCAGACAGATCCCTGCCCCCGCCTCCCCGCTGAGTGCTAGGATTAAAGGTGTGTGCCACCACTGCCTGGCATCTATGTTTAATCTAGTGTCTTGTTCCATCCTCTGATCTTCAGGCAAATTTTATTAGGGTACACCATATATCACCACATAGATTTAAATCCTAAGACAACCACCATCTTCTGGTTTTCAGTTACCTCAATGGTTACATGGATTCCTATGAAGTGAAATGTTTGTAAAGAGCTACATGTAATTCAGAATAGACGCTTAAGAAATTTGCTAATTCATCCAGTTGATCTTTTAGCCCCCCCCAACATAATATTTCTATTGATTATTTGGGAATTTCACACAGTGCACCCTGATCACAGTTGTTTCCCACTCCTCCCAGGAGTCCACCCTCACACCCTTGCGGTCTCCCCACCAAAATAAATAAATAAACAAATAAACACATCAAGTCCAATTTGTGTTGCCCATATTCTCATTGGAGCATGGTCAACCTCCCAGTGGCCAACCCCTTTAAGAAAACTTAGTCCTTTCCCATCCCCACCCCTGCCAGACACTGTAAGGAGCTACACTTCAGCATTTTTATCACAATTTTTAAGGACTCTCTTCAATGGCTTCCTTTCTAGACTGTTTCTTTTGGGTGGCAGAGGAGAGGTTGTAGAAGAAGCCTTCAATGTCTCTCATTCTCCATTGGGGTCTGGAGTCATCAATACTACTGCAACAGAGGCTTCCTTGCTCATAACAGCCAGCAATAACACATATCATGGACTTCCACATGGTTTCTGGCAACTGAACAGGCCATGCCATCTACAAAATCTCCAGCAAAAGTACAGACCACAGACTTCATTGTGGCCTCCAGTGGCAATATGAACAGTGGACATCAACAAGGCCTCTGGAAGCTTAAGGGTGGCTTAAGAAGCATAAATTCTCAGCCTGGAGAGCAACAGAAAGAAAATGCTGACACTAATCTTTTGGGCAAGGCTAATTATAAAGACACACTCTTTTATGATTTATGTGGACTACGCATTGTGGGAAGTTGTGGCATTTCTGTGCTAGGGAAGTGCTCTAATACCGAGCTCATGATATTTGCCTTATACCATAAAAAGTATGCCAGAAGAAATAATGCTGTAACTGGCATATGCCATTTTGAGAATCAACTAGTTCACCTAACAATCCTATGGAATAATTTTATTATTTTCACACTCAGTGGGAAATTAATTTTAGGAAAGACATTCATGTTTCATTCTTTTCTTACCTGGTACAATAGGTAACTAAATGGAATACTCAGTAGCTACTAGAAATACTAGTTTCTGCTTTTGCTATCGCACAACTTAAGAACACAGGGCCTGTAGTGGCAAGCTGCTGTGTAACAGCCTACAGTGGAAGCATCTTGACATTTGGAAATGAGAAGGCTTACTTTGGGTACAAGCCCCAATCATAGACAATTCTTGAGAATGCCCAGAGATAAATGTGGTCATCCCTTGTGATGACTTGTAGTAGCATTACAGAAAGAATGCAACCAGAGAGGAATTAGCTGAGCAAGAACACCAAGAGGCAGGCATTTGTGAGGGAGCATTAATGTAAAGCAGAACTCTAAAGCAGTTAAGTGATAGACTTCAAATAGATTTAGAGTAAGCTCTAAGAAGCACACAATGCAAAATCAGTTTGTGTAGGGCAAAGAGAACACATTCTTGGAAATGTGGAAAGTTGTCAAATCTAGAAGAATCCATTTGTGATGAAAACATACATGGCCACAGTTCTAGTCAGTCTTTAAATTCATAGACGAGTACTGCTATCAAAACTATATTGAAGACTATTTTGCTTGTACATAATACCTTGATTTAAGTTTAGGTCTGAAGAATTACATATTATTTATTTTGAAAATTTCATATATAAGTGCACTGTGTTTGTATGATTTTCACCCCTCACACTCATACTTCAATTCCTCTAGTGCCCACACCCTACCCCTCTAGAGTTCATGACCTATTCTTCTATAATCATTGTTGTTATATTTGTGTGTGTGTGTGTGTGTGTGTGTGTGTGTGTGTGTGTGTGTGTGTGTATTCTAAAGTCAGTGTGTAGGTTAAAATATTTTCAAATTTTCCTATTGTTTTCACAAAATACTAAATTAAACATCCTCTTGGTTGGGATTCTTCTGAGGCATGTGTTTTCACACAAATACCAGAATTCCCATTGGGAATTCATTCCAGTTGTCACTGTGGTAGATGGTATAATAATACTTTCCAGTGTTTTTGTTAGACATGAATGCTCAAATTAGATGACTCAACTTGACTTTTACAGTTAAATACTGATGCCTGTATGAGAAAGCTCAAATAATCACTAATCTTTCAAGGTTTATTGTTTGACTAAGGTGTTGCCAGGAACTCTACCTTGTACCATAGTTTTCTAACGTCAAATGCATGAATTTCATGAAGACTTGATACTATGTGTTGTTCATGTGACTATACCAAACTCCACACATGGGGTGAACCCAGGGGCTAATCCTTTCCCAGCAACTATGAAAAGTGGTGGGTCAGAAACAGAGCAGAATTAATCATCCCCACCCCCAAGGGAAAGAAAAAGTTCTTAAAGGAATCTGGAAGTTGGTGAGAAACACTTCACTCCCTTTCCTCTTTGTTTGGGATGCTGATTTTATACAAATGCCAAGTTTTCAGGTGGGAATACACTGTGCTGGGTGGTACAAGAGCACATCTGTAGTCCCTTCTTCTTCACCGATGCACTTTGCTTCGCCATTGCCTATGCCTGGCAAATTATTTGAGCTATAATCCTTACCTCAGGTTCTTCTTGACAATCTAAAACTAAAACAGGGTATAATCTAGATTTACTTAGAAGTTTCTAGAATGTGGCTCTCACTATGGTTCCTCTGGAAAAGGAAACATTCTTTGTTTCTTCACAAAATGAATAGTGGTCTTATACAGCCACCAGCATGCAGTGAGCATCCTCCAAAAATCTAACAGGAAACTCTTTCAGCTACCATACATGGTAATTGAATTAACATTTTAAAATCACAATTAGTGGAACCCGATGAATCACCAGGTGTTCAGATGAATGGTGCTTCTGTTTCTACCCAGTATTATAAGCTCTGTAAAATAATTCTGGCCACAGCCTTATTCTATTTTCCAGAGCACATGGAAATATAATTCAAAAAAAATTCTATCAGCCTTTCATGGAGCTCAGTGGCAAAGAATTTATATTTAGAAAAAAAAATGACACAGCAATCTGGAGAGTGTGACACACAGCTTGAAGAGCACTAGGATGGAACAGGGACCTCAGCCTAAGCTGCCCACACCTGCAGAAAGATTCCCAGCCCAGAGAATGTCATTCATTTGGAAATTGACAGGAATATATAATATCGATATAATTTAGTATGGGGAACTGTGAAACTGGGATAATGTGACTCATATTAATTTTGTAGTAAGAGGATAATTAGAAGAAAGAAAAGCAAACAAATGAAAAAGGCAGAAAAATAAACACCAACTAGTCCTTAAGAAGGAGCACAAAACTGTAAGACTTACATATACTGTGGGACAATATTGAGTGTAAAATATTGAAAGCTGATAACTTATTACTTTGCTGAAAGAATTTACTTTAGCTTACAAATCCAGGTCAAGGTACATCATTTCAGATAAGCCAAGGTAGAAACTGAAGGAGCTAGTCACACAACGTCCACAGTCAAGAGTAGAGAGAAAAGAATGCACCCAAGCTGCCAGTCTGCTTGTTCTCAACAAACTTTTTCCAGTCTCATAGTTCAGAAACCACTGCCTAAGGAATAGTGTCACTCACAGCAGGCTAATTCTTTTCACCTCAATTAACAATCAAGACAACCCCCCGACACACACACACATACACACACACACACACACACACACACACACACACACACACACACACACACAAACATGCCACAGACCAAGCTGATCTTGATAAGTCCCCATCAAGAATGTCTTCCCATGTAATGATAGATTTAGTAAAGTTAACAGTTAATTAACCACTACAGGTACTGGTGACATGGTTCAGAAGTTAGCAGTGCGTATTGCACCTGAAGAGAGGTTATTACCCACATCAGATGGCTCACAATTACCTGTAACTTCAGCTCTAGGGGATGCAATGTCATCCACTAAGTCTCAGCTGGAACCCGCATTCATGTACATAGATACCCACAGATACAGAATCATGCATGTAACTTAAAAACAAAATAAATCTTAAAAACCTAAATAGCACAATTATTTCTGGGAAGAACTATGTTGTTTTAACATAAGCACTCATATCTATAGATTTCTTAATTAGAAGTGCTTAAGCTATATCACAAAAGTCTGGTAAATTGTATTTTCACTTTCATTTGACTTTAAGAATTTAAATTTTTTGTTCCTGATTTCTTCAGTGTCTCATTGGTCAAGAGTATGTTATTTAGTTTCCAGATCCTAGGGTAGCTTCCAGAGTGGGACTAACTGTTGGTTTTTAGCTTTATTCAGTATGATCTGCTAACATACAAGAAATAGTTTTGATTGTATTGTTTGCTAGGACTTATTCTAACTCAGAATAGGTCTATTTTATAGACAGTTCCATGGCTTGCTGAGATGAATGTATATCCCATTTCTGTTGAATAGAATCTGCAGAAATCTATTAGTTAGCTATAATTGATAATGTATTTTAAGTCTGAGGGTTCTGTGTTGATTTTCAGTTTAGGTGGTTTATCTAAAGACAAAACTTGCACATTAAATACATCCACTACTACTGATTTGTTTCTAATTTTTAAAAATTTATTCTTCTCTCATATATTGCATCCCAAGCACTCCCTTCTCTTATACCATCCCCCATCCCTCAACTTCCTTCTTCCCCAGATCCAGTCCTCCTCCTTTCCCTTCATAAAACGGCAGGCCTCCCAGGCAAATTCACCAAACATGGCATGTCTAGTTATAATAAAACTAGGCATATTAAGCCTGGTCAGTAGGAAGAAAGGGGTCCCAAAAACAGGCAAAAGAGTCAGAAACAGCCCCTTCTCCCATGTTATGAGTCTCACAGGAACACCAAGCTACCCAACCATAACATACATGCAGAGGACATAGGTCAGACCCATACAGGCTCCCTGATTACCACTTCAGTCTCTGTGAGCCCCCATGAGCCCTTGTTAGTTGATTCTGTAGGCCATTTTCTGATGGCATATTGGACCCCTCTGGTTCCTACAATCTTTCCTCATCCTTTTCAGCAGGATTCTCCAAGCTCTGTCCAATGTTTGACTGTGGGTCTTTGCAGCTGCTCTCATCAGTTGCTGGATGAAGCCTAACAGACGATGATTATTCTAGGCTCCAGTCCTCCAGTCTATGAGTGAAGCAAAGCAGAGTATCATTAGGAATCATTTCATTCAAATTTTTTTTTTTTTGGATCCTGTTTGGTTCTATATTTGGTCTCTGTTAGGGTCTCGAGAAGTCCCACAAAAGACCACCATCCATGTATGCAATCAACAAGAGCATTTATCTCAAGAAAGTTTCCATTATACTGGGGCCAACCATTCTACACAAAGAAAAAATGGAGATGATCTTGAGAAGGGCATGTGGTCTTCTTTTAAGCATAGCCAAGGAGAGGTCCTAAGGCAGTTAGATCATTTTAGATATGGTTGGCTTAAGCAAGTGGCAATCATATTAGAGCATTCTAATTGGCCAGGGCTAGTCAGGGATTAGTCAGGGCTACAGTTTTCTGTTTTTGAGCAGGCATAGGCAAGTTCCAGGCTTTATCCTTATTAGGTTATTATCTTGAGCTATTGATTACAACAGCTGGCTCAGTGGCCCAGGCTTGCTATGTCCTATCTCCCCTGTCCCTGTTGTCAGGAGCACCAATGGTTAATTGCCCTTTGTTTGTGGCTTCCTCAGAAACTGCTTGTTTAGTGTCAGGAACTGAAATTGAAGCCTGATCTCTGATAGAAGACTAAGCAGGCTGTTATGGCATCTGCTTGGTCCTCTCAGTCTCTGGACTACCCAGACTCTGGTTCCTGGCCCTTCAGTCAATGTCAGGGATGGGCTCTCTCTCATGGCATGGGTCTCAAGTTGGACCAGTCATTGGTTGGCCACTCCTACAATTTCTGCATCACCTTTACACCAGCACATCTTGCAGGCAGGACAAATTGTAAGTCAAAGGTTTTGTGGCTGGGTTGGACATCTACTATTATTGTATCAGGATCTATGATAACTATTAGTATTTTATGAAATTGGGAACCCCAAATTAATTGTTTCCTTTATTAATATGTTGTGACATTCTCTATCTCTTCTGGCTGGTTTTGTTTTGACATCTGCTTTACCAGATACCAGAGAGCTATCACATCTTATTTTTAGCTTTTGTTTGAATAAAAGACAAAGTTGCAGTCTTGACTCTGAGTCTGTGAGTATCTTTACCAAAGAGTTGTCTTACTTGGAGACAAGAGGTAGTTGTATCTAGTTTTATGTACTTTTATTGTTGTTAGTGAATTTTTTTTTCTTTTTGATTTGTTTTGCTTTTGGCTGGAAATCAGATCCAGCGTGCTGGGCCACAGCTACTGAGTCAGCTCCAGGATTCTGTTTTTTAAACCAGTCAACTTGTCCCCCTCTATTTATTAGTGAGATAAGGGCATTTATATTTAAGGTTATTGTTGCAAGTTGTTTACTAATTCCTTTTATTCTTTTTTGAATGGCTGTAATTTTTTTTCCTTTTTGGGGGTTGAGGTTTGCTGGTTTACTGTGTTAGACATGATGGATTCTGTCCTAGCTATCTGTCTTCATCTATTTCTCGAATGGAAACTATTTTTTCCCTTGCTCTTATTATTGAAACTTTGTTCCTCCTCTGTATACAGCATTCCTTTACATATCTACTGCAATAGTGACTTGGTTGTTATGAACTGCTTGAGCTTGTATTTATCTTGAAATGATTTTATTTATTCAATACTTTTCAATGGTAATTTTGATAGTTATAGTTGGTTGGAAGTTACTATTTTCACTACTTGATACATATCATTTTGTGCTTTCTTGACTTGTATAGTTACTGATGAGATCTCTAATATTATCATTGTGTGTTTAATGTTTTCCCTTTGGGCTTTTGACATTTTTTCTTCACCTTGTATTTTTGATATTTTGACAACAATATGTCACAGACAAGTTCTTCTCTGGTTACATTTGCTTGAAGTTCTAAATGTCTATTGCATCTGAATGTCTACTTATTTCTTTAGATGTGGGAAATTTTCTGGTATGATTTTATTGGATTGAATAGAGTCTCTGTATCTTTCATTTTTAACTATCAGTTCCTTTGTATGTCTTGTGAATTCTCAGGCTTTGTCTCTTAATCTCATAGTTCTGGGATGCTCATTATATTTCTTAATGATATCTAAATGGAAAATTTTCTCAACCTTGTCTTTTATCCCTGATATTTCCTTTTCTGATTGCTTGAGACTTTGAAAATTCATAGATCATTTTTTACTAGTAAACTTTTGAAATCATAATCCCTCATTTTACCTACTTTACATATCTGATTTGGGTAGTTGACGAGTCATCATTTTTTAGAAAAGCCGTGTTGCCTTGCTTTTTTTATATTTCTGTTTTTGTGATATGATTTGCCTATCAGTTGGTTTGGATAACTCTTCCAGTATTATTGGGGATGTTCTTAGTGAGGGGCCTACTGAGCAGCCTAATAATGAGAGTTCAATATTCAACTCCACTCGCTGCATAGAAAACAAACTTTGATGGAAACAGTATCAAAACAGTACAAGACACAGAACTACACTTAAGCCCACTGAAATCCCACTAACTCCTCACCACTGGTCATTAACCAGAGAATGTGAAAGTTAACACAGAATACTCTCTGAAATTAAAGTTGTTTAGAATAAATACGGAAACTGTAAATGAATGAGATGAATGAAGAACAGGAATGGGGGGAATAAAGGAGGGAAGCAAAACTAAAGCAAAAACAAGAAGAAAGAGTAGAAAATATTATAGAGGAAAGAAAAAAGAGTTATCAATTAGAAAAAGAAAAATTACTTTTCAATAATGGAAAGGTTCCAAGCGAAATTACATAATTATAAAAGGGAGGGTGAATAAAATTAAACTCATGGGTTTCTTTTGAAACAAGAGAAGCAACAAATACCATTAAGAATATACTAGAGAGAGAAAAGAGGGAGGAACCACATAAAGATAAAAGAAATGTAGAATAAGAAAAGTAAAGGGGAAAATATTGATCAATAACAAGAAAAATATATTAACAAAATTAGATGAATGTATAAATGGGTATAAGAATCAAAAACAGTTTTTAAATACAATGAAGTAAAAATGTTGCTAAAGGGATTTTTAAAAAAAGAAAGTGGGTGGGGACACAGAGAAAAATTGACACTGTGTCCTCACCCATTTTCTTTCTGTCACCCCTTTAGTAATAGTTTTACATCATTGTACTTACTCTAAGCCCACATGTATTTGTAACTTTAAGAACTAAGTATTGATCTGTTAGAAGGATGCACCTGTGGGTACCAAGCACACAACTAGAACTTGTGAGTTTTCAGGTTCTGTACCAGGGGACAACAATGAAAGACTCCAAAGGTTGATACACTCACTGAGCTGGGCTTAAGGTAATCAAATGCATGGTTATCCTCAGTTGATGAGATCTGTTCTCAGCAATCCAGGACTTGGATACCTTTCTTTATCCACTTTACTGCCTCAGAGATGCTTCCTGCCAACCCAACTGCACTTAATCGTATCACCGCCCCCTCCATAATTGCTTTTCAGGGCTCTCTCTCACCATGGATCTGGAGCAGAGCAAATTCAGGCTCTTTGTCTTGTGGCTGTTCCCCTTTCTTGGGCTTCCAGAATAACTTTTTCAAACAACAAATTCACCGTCAAGATAGCACCTGGCCAAGCCATCAGAATCGAAGAGAGTGACAGGAAGATTCTGCTTCACTTCTGAACCATCTACTGGGAAAATCACTGTCTCACCAAATCCCACAATTGTTTTTGAGGTCTGTGAGATCTGTGGGTAGGACAGCAATCTCTTTATACCAGGGCCATCTGGTTTACCTTTGGTAGGAGTCTTTTGCTTCTCTCTGACTAAGGAGCCCCACATAAGAAGCTGTATTCAGCTTGGATTTCTTTCTATGTGAATTGTCTGTTTTGCAACTGTCCTTCCAATGCTTTAGGTCCTGTAACTGCCCTTGTGAGTTTCTGGCTCTCTTGCTCCACTTCTCTCTTTGGGATCAAGTTTGTTTTTCCTTTCTGATTCTTTCCCTTCACTAGGTTACACAGAGGCAGCTCTTAATCTGCTACCTTACACAGAAATCCTATCTTGTCCCCGCCCCTCTTTCTTTTTCAAGTAACATATTTTGCTTTCTAAAAGAATGTATAATATTTATTATGATTATCTTCTATTTAATTCTCCCAGTTCTACTAAATGGAATGTAAACACTTTGAAGGCTAGAATGTCATAATTTTTAACTGATATTTCTCAATACTATAGAACTATGCTTGACATATAATGGGTACCTCAGGATTATTTATGAAATGACTGAATGAAAATATTATTCCCACTGCTGTCACTTCCTGGCACAAAGCAGTTACTGAATATCTAAACAACAGAACCAGAAAATATTAATGGGTTTGACAAGCAAAGTTATACACTTTGAGGGGAAATTTCAGCATAGTCTTTCCTATGGACACAACCTCCCAAATGTAAATCAAAGCATTATTCAAAGGGTGACTAATTATTTCCAGTCATTGGCACTTGTGGTTCATTCCTCGGCTGTGAAATAAGTCATCATAAACTCCCTATCTCACTTTCCCACACTAGAAGTTAAAAATTGTATTTAAACAAAACTTGTGGTTCAAATACAGTTCTAGAAGATAATTTCTGGCATGGCCATACATGTACCAGTATAACAAGAAGGGAACAGAATCTATACTTTTTCTATCAGTGATTCCAAACAGTCATGCAAATCAATGTTTTCAGAAAATGTTAACTAATGAAACAGAGTGTGTAAATGCTAACCATGACCATAAAAACATTAATAGTCTTTTTAAAAGCTTTGTTTTCAAATAGTGAATTAACATGTAAAATGCATTATGCATAACAGTGAGCTAGAATTAAATTAGAATGAAATAGTTTAAAATATTTGAAAATATAAGATCTTAAATTTAATGTGAAAAATTGAGTTTGGACTGAAGTGAATTTTTAAACAGTCTTGGTATTCTGACCTTTTCCAAAACAAATGAATCATGAGCAATCTGAATGAATGGATGCCTTTTTTCCAGAAATATATCAAACTGGAGCCATTTTTCCACCATTACCTCGTGGCAAGAGGGGTATTGACAAGTAATGACAGCTACTTTAACTGAGTGACTTTGCCACAAAATTCATCTTTCTGTACTGACCAGCATTTCATTTTCACTTGGGCCAAGAGACTGTCTGGCTAATTAGCTTTGGAGCCATGAGGTTGGATCAGCTTGGGTCATTTGCAATAAGACTTGCACCTTCAGGAATATTCACATACATGAGTTCTGATGAGCCACCGGAACCCAGGGCTTAGTCTTTTATTGTTTCTAGCCCACCCTGCTCATTACCCCTGCCCCAATTTTACTACAGCTTTGAAAAGCCTGCTGACAGATTATACTTTCATCGTGGCCACATGTGAATTTTAATTATAAAGCTATATTTTAATGCTGCCTTTCTCCAGGAGCAGAGTCTGCTTAGTAGTGATGTTGTTCAGCTATTTCCTATGAATTGGAATATTCCCTCCTAGAGGGAGAAGGAAAGTTCATCAGTGTGGGGTTTTAATGAGAATGTTCCCCCCTGTAGGATGATATATTTGAATGCTTGGGACACAGTTGGTAGAACTGTTTGGTTGTCACCTTGTTGGAGGTGATATGTCATTGGGAGTGGGCTTAGAGATTTCAAAAGCCCACAAGATTCCATCATTCCTCTCTCTCTCTCTCTCTCTCTCTCTCTCTCTCTCTCTCTCTCTCTCTTTCTCTATGCCTCAACTGTGGATAAGATGTAAGCTCTCAGATACTTCTTTAGCCTTAAGCTGCCTGCTTGCTGCCATGCTCTCTTCCATGGTGATCATGGAGTCACCTTCTGAAACTGTAAACAAGCCCCCATTTAATTGCTTTTTTTTTATTGATTACCTTGGACACACTGTCTTTTCACATCAATAGAAAAGTACCTAAGACAGTAAGACTCAGGAAACTAAGAAGAATGAAACACACAAAGCTCAGAAAGTTGAAAAAGTCTGAAGGCCCCTCCTTCAGGTCATATAAGCAGTAATAATTGCTGGGGAGGGGAGTCTTTCCATCAGCTTAGCTGCTTGTACATTGTGTGGGGATTTCCAGGGATGCACCTTTCATGAGTCCTTAACCATGCTGTGCTGGGCTTTTCAAAGAAGCAGCTGCCTTTGGGCCACCCCTCCCCTTAATGGTTCTGTAAATAACTCCAATACATATGCTAACTGAATGCCCCACATTCCAGGGATGAGTCTCACTAAAATGATGTCTATTTTCCTCCTGAAACAAAGCTCTCAAACACAAAATACATGGGCCATTCTCTACGTTTTCAAGGAACTACAACGTTCTGTAACTTGTAGCAGAATAATACATGAGAAATTCAGATGACAAGGAAATAAAAATTCCAATTTGACATCTTGGTTTTGATAATTTATATAGTCATTTAACTGTCTAGACACTGTGCGCTACACTTTTAATTGTCTCTATCATCATCACCCTCTCCAGTTTTGTTAAGTTCCATTACACAAAAACTAGTTAAAATTATCATTAACTCCACCAGCAGACCATAGTGAACTCCCACTTTTCCTTTTTACACCCATGTCAACCCACTAGGAGAAAACAGTGAGGAAGCTGTGGCCTCAAGGCATTTTGTACTATCTGTAAAACCAAACGATGTTGGTCCTAAACAAAGGGGATTTAAATGTAGTAAAAACTTGCTTGTAGTAAAAGAAAAATATGACACAGCCTGCATAATATAAAACCAAAGTAGGACTGACATTGGAGTAGTATTTCCTGTCCCAATGAACACAGTGATTTAGAAAATGATTATCTAAGAGAGCATGGAATTTTTTTAAAGGTCAATATATTCTGTAATTTCTATTACCCTGTTTTAAAATCAATCAAAAGCAATTTAATAATTTATCCCTAAGTTTATGTTTTAAATTACATTGAGGATGATATTTATTGTCTTCCCAATCATAATTCACTTTTTGTTTTGTTTTGATGAAATTTCATTTGTTCTTTGAAAATGTCATACACATATAAAAAAAAAAGTATTGATCAGATTTATCTGTGCTTTTCTCTTCCAGTCCCTCCTAGACTCCCACCATTACGTCTCCCATCAACATCTTATTTATTTTCCTTTATTTCTTTATGTCCCACCAAACCCAATTAGTGCTGAACATAAGTGCACAGTTGCAGTACACTCACTGGAGCCCCTGGTAACTTAAAAGTGGCCGCACAGCCATAGGAAAATGACTCTTCTCTCAGGACCCATTCATTGCCAATCGCTCCTCAGCTCATGAGCCTCTCCCTGGTCTGTTCTGAAAATTTGACTAGTTCGAGCTCACACAAGTGTTGCATAGGTAACCACAGAAGACAGCATTTTACAGCGTTCCTGCCCACCCTTCAGCCCTTAAATTCTTCCAGCTTCTCCTTCTGCTAGCTAAAATACTTTTAGGAATACTACCTCATATATATATATGTATATATATATATTTGTGTGTGTGTGAGTGAGAGAGAGAGAGAGAGAGAGAGAGAGAACAGGTGCATGCAGGTGCCAGCACAGACCAGAGAGGTTTCAGATCCCTTGGAACTGGAGTTACCAGTGTCTGTGATCCACTTGATGTGGTTGTGACTCACTTGACATGGTGTTGGGAACCAAACTTTGGTCCCCTGTACAAACAAGTGCTCTTAATTGCTGAGCCATGTTTCAGGCCTCATGATCTCTGAATTTAGAGAGAAATTTCCATCACTCTCACACTCACACACACACACACACACACACACACACACACACACACACACGCACTACACACACATTGCACACATGCATGCATATGCGTGAATACACACATACCTATATAGATAGACAAAAAGAAACATTATAAATTACTTCTTATTCTTATCTATGAGTGGGTAAATAATAAGTAGCTTTTATTTCTCCTTTATATTTTTTCTAAAACTTTTGCTTTGTTTTATATTCAGAAAAAAAATTTTGCTTTAAAATAGTGAGCATTCTGAAAGACAAAGAGGAAAGATCACTTGGCTAGTTGATAGAATTTTAATACTGAAGATGGGTTATAACTTATACTCAGTTTATTGTCATATGTTGAAATTCTTTGCCTGCAATTATTTATTTATTTCTGTAATTTTCTGATTGACTATGAAGCATATCTCTAGGTTAGAAATGGCTAAGAATAACTTTATGTAATATGTAGAGAACAGGCAAATGGATGAAACCACTAAAATGGTTTGATATGTCACTATGCTAATTGCTTAGAGACAAAAAGAAAGAAGAGAATAGGATGAATAATCACTAGCCTTTTATAGATATAAGCTTTCCCTTACATCCCTTCTATAAAATTGCAATGATTGCTTAAAAGTTTGCAAAACTTTACAAAATGTAACTGAATTCCAGGTAGCTCTATTGTGGCTCTTAAAAACTTCTTCTAAAGTAGAAATAACTCACATTAATTCAGGGGTAAGAGGAGACTGATGGGCACTCATTAGTGAAGAGCATGAAATAACTTTAATGAATAAAATAGGAAGTTAGTAATTTATTTTCCTTAGTAAATTTATTTTAATAATGAGAAGTGATGAAATAACTGGTGATATAGAATTCATAATTCTTCTCAGAATACTGTAAATAATAATAACAAGAAAACAATAATATAAGCCATCATAAAACCAAAGAAAATACAGGATGTTTTTGAGAAATTCAGATTATTTAAATGATTCAGGAAGAGGTAAAATTGAATACAACAATAACCATATTAATAATCTATCCTGACTAAAAAAAATAATTTGAGTCAGTTCTACTTGACTCTTAAGGAACAGATAATTTCTGTTAAATAAATTTTCCAAAGCATTCAAAATATTAAGAACCTTAAAAATTCATTCAAAGCTGGGCGGTGGTGGTGCACGCCTTTAATCCCAGCACTCGGGAGGCAGAGCCAGGCGGATCTCTGTGAGTTCGAGGCCAGCCTGGTCTACAGAGTGAGATCCAGGAAAGGCGCAAAGCTACACAGAGAAACCCTGTCTCGAAAAACCAAAACCAAAAACAAACAAAAACTCATTCAATTATATTCCACAATTTTCTTACAAAACCAGAAGAATAATCACAAGTTAAAATCAGTAATTTTTCAGAAAATAATACAAATTATCAAATGGCATTTATTCTAGAAGTATATGTTATAGCACTGGGAAATGTATTAACATAATTTCTAAAAAGTAAGATTTAGAGAATATTATGCATTGTCACAAAATGTATTTCTTATGAATAAATACCATTATTAACTTCAAACTAGAAATGAAATAAGTTCTTTAATGAATGAAAAAAATATATAAAATTTAGTAAATAGTACATTTGATAGAGAAACATGAGAAGCACTTCCACCAAAGTCTTGACAAAACTTTTAAATTAAAATTTATTTTTAACTCATACATAAAAATGCTTGGCTATGCCATAGCAACTAGAATAGGAATCCAAATTAATTCAACAAAGCAAGAAAGGAAAATGAATTGGAAATACTGAAAAAGTGAGTCAAACATATTATTTTCTCAAAGTGAAGTAGCACGAGGATAAATAAATGGTATCAATACAAGACCATTACACAAAACTCAATAGATCTAATTAGGGAACTTGGAGACAAAAATCCAGCTCAATAGCAATAAAATTATTTTAAAATCCATGAATCAGTGTAGCAGACTTGCAAGACTTTTATAGGGAAAATTATGTAATTCCACTGAAGTGCATATAATTAAGCTTGAATATGTTTTGGTTAAGGAAATTCAATAGCATAACAATGTTAATTAAATTCAGATCAATGTGTAAATTATATGTAATTCCCTAACTATTCTAATGAAATCTCTTTCTTTTAAAATTCATCTGAAAAACCAAGCATTCATGAATATCTTTAAAAATGAGTCACAGGAATAGTGAGAGTATAAGCCATTAAGGATTTCATTCGTTTCATAGTTTTCCTTAGAAACTATGCTACTCTTTTTAAAGGAAAGTATTTTTGAGGCATAAATACTCCAAGAATAAGGGTTTGAGAAGATAATCGTCTTTTCTGATCTGGTTGAGTAATTGCCTTGATCTTACCTTCCTCACAGTCAGTGTTGAAGATGGAGATTTGATGGGAAGGAATAAGGATCATCATCTTGGCTTCACCAAGCTGTATCCTTTTGCTCAGTATAATGGAAGTTTTGTATTTTGAGAGATTGTTAGTCAATGCCCAGTCAGTGTCAAAATTATGCTGTACATTTCATTCTCCTCTGATTCTAAATGGTTATTATCAAGGTTTGAAGAATCCAGTGAGTGTGGTACATCATGAACACCACCAACTCTCCACTTAGGAGGTGCTTATGAAATTAAAAAACAACCCAAAGGGCCAGAAGGCATTGTCAACTTAAAACACACATTCACAATTTAAATTCTATTCACTTCCTAATAGCTTTTACATCTTCTTTTCTTTGTGTGTGTCATTGTGTGGCTATGTCTGGGTGTGTATAGTTGTGTGATATATGCCCACAGAGGTCAGAAGAGGTAACAGATCCTCTGGAGCCAGAGTACAGGAGTGTGTGAGTTACCTGAAGTGGGTGCTGGTTTCTGAGATCCAAGCTCTGCCCTCCAGATTGAGCAGCAAAAGCTCTTAACAGCAGATCCATCTGTCCAGTGCCACTTCCAAGTCAAGAATGCTTTCTTGGCTGCAACTCCTAGATTCTCCTCATTTGCTCAGCTTATAATTCTCAGTTATTCTCCTAAGAATCCCGTGTCAGCAGATTTCTGTCTTAGCACCATTCCATGACAGCATTGACTTAGTTTACCCCAAACCATCCAGGCAATAGTTCAAGAAGTCTCCAGTGCTCCCAAATGGTAACAGAAAAGGAAGAAGAAGGTGTGTGGATATTTGTGAACATGTACACTAGATAGTCACTCTTCAGCAAACTGTGGAGCATGTGTGTTGGCCAAAATAATCCTTACTTAGATTTGAAATTTTCCTCACTTTTAGATATGAGTTCAAGAGTTTAAAACAAAAGAAACAAAGCTTGTGGGTGCAAAGGAACATAATTTGGTTTGTGTACAATTTCTAGATGTTTCTCTTATCAAGAAGTTGGCTCTACCTGCTCAGTATGTCAAAGTGACTTTGTCACTTACGATTTGTTTCACCTCATGGTGTCTGGTGTTTGGACCTGCCAAACACCTTAAATAGGTCTCCTGCCATTCCCTGGAGACTCTCCTCAAACAAAATGGCTCCTGACTTTCTTTTCCAGAGACTCCTTAATGCCTCTGCAGATGTTTACACATCTCCTAGAGCAACAAGTTCTGCATATGAAGGAAATGTGGTTGTTGATGGGCAACACTATGCTCCTGACAGCCTTGGACAAGAGTGCAGCTTGTTCCTTCACTCCAGTAACTCTTCACAGAAGGTGCAAACTGTTACAACATCATTCTTTCTTTTCCTTTGAAAGGATGCACTTGGCAAGTCATGTGTTGGGGGGAAAATGCAATTCTGTCCACTTACCTCTCAGTCCCCGGGTGGCCAGCTGCGTATTTGTAGAAAACAGATATATTCGAAACAATGTAAGCCAATGTGAAACGTGTTGTGCCTTCTTCCAGAGAAAGGGTTAAGGAATCACAACCTCCAACTTAGAGCCAGTGGCTGCTTTATCCTGTTAGGAGAGTGGGCACTCTTTTCATAGTAACAAACCATAATTTTTCTGCTCCACAAAATTCTAATGCTGTCAAGTATGGTAAGACAGATGATCCTACTTAAAATGATATTTTACAAAGCAAAACAGATATAACTCAGTAACTGTGCATCTAATTGCCTTAATTGCCTCATTTATCACATGACTTAAGTGAGCTGATGTTTTCTCCTCTGCTTCACCCATGTAATTCTTGTAATATAAGAGCTGAGATGCAGTGCCAGACATGAGCGAGAAATGCTCTCTCCTGAGAAAAGATATCATGGAGTGATGTTGGATTTGGGTTCCAGTTTATTGAAAAATCAATGTCCATTTGTATGACCAACACATATGGCTTTCTTCCAGGCTGATGATGGCTTTGGGAGCCTGGGTATCAACTAATGAAGTCAGATCATCTTACCTAGCACCCGAGTTACAGTTGGCAAAGTGACTTTGTCATTAAAACCTGGTTTCTCATTCCTGTTGCTGGTGTTCTTCCTATCTCACCCTCCTCTCCATTTCTCCTGCAGTTGCAATGTTGTTTTCCTCACACACAGATAACAGACTTAAGGCACCAAACTTTAACATTGAAAAGGGACTCAGTATGATGCTTGGTGCTCACAGGATAAACAGTTTTCTCATCTGTCTTTGTTTCCCATCAAGGGCAAGAGCACACACGCACACACACACACACACACACACACACACACACACACACACTAACACACACTTTATATATGGTCCTATTCAGCTTTGACTTAAAACTGTCATTTGAGTAGGTCACAGCCAGATTTCTAACAGGCTCAATAGAAATTTTTCAGTTTGGCTGCCATGGGTAAATCGACAAGACTCAATTTGTCTAATGTATTGATGCATTTCAATAAACATACTCCAGCTGACACTTCATACAGTGCTCTCATAATTAAAAAACCTTAATTCCTCACAAAGCAATGCTATTTCCCCATTATAAAATGGAATGGCAATGTAAATTGCAATGCTGTTCTCACCCTAGTGTTCTTTCCCTGGAGTATACTCTTGGCATGGTAGTCATTGGCCACTGAGGCTCTGGCAAGACAAGCTTTATTTTCCTCCCTGAGATCTGCCAGGAGTAACAAATATTTCGGCCAGGAAGTGCCAACTCAGCCACAGAGCATGTTTCTTGGGTTCTTATTTGGTCCCACCACGTAAAAAACTTCATTTGCAAAGACACCATGAAGTCACAGAATCCATGGGAGGAGAGAGAACCAGACATAGGGAATGGATACACAGCATCACACTGTTTTGCCATGTAGAAGGAAGTCAAGGTCTTTTAACACAAGCTGCATATGGGCCTGGAGAAAAACTACTATGGAGGAGACTAACTGGTCTCCTTTGTCTCTGTATTCAATGCACAAGTCCCTGCTGCCTGGCACTGGGACATTTGCTCTGACTGGTAGTTCCTTTGGTTGCTCAGTCTGACAAAAGGTAAGTTTCTAGGGAACTGCCTTCTATAACAAATGTCATCTACAGTCTAGAGAAGAGACATTTAAAGTGAGTCCAGTTTCTGACGTGTTTAAGTGTGGTTGAGGTGTCCAGAACTCATGGTTAGACAAGACACAGGAGGACCGGACTGGTGGCTTAGTGGTTAAGACCACTTAGTGCTCTTGAAGAGGACTCAGGTTTGGGACCACACTGGGTGGCTCACACATGATTGTAATGAAAGTTTCAGGGGATCCAGTGCCCTTTTTTGGCTTCTGAAATCACCTTACTTGCCCATGTACAGGCACATAACATAATAAATGTAAATCTTTTAAACAAACTAGAAATAGTAAAAAAAACAAAGCATATATGGCCATAATGTTTTCAACATTCTTGAAGAGCTGAAATCAGACATGAATATCATGTTTTGCACTGACTGTATCTGGTCTGAACCAAAAATTACAAAGTAGAAGTAGGCACAGATATCTTAAAAGATTCAGACTCACTTAAAAATTTGAACAGTAAAGATATCTATTTACTGTTGTATAGTAACAAAATATGTTAAGTGGTTCCTATAGGAAGCAAAGTAACCAGGAAATGAATAGATAGGAGAATGAATTAGTTAGAAAGTAGACTTTACAAGGAGAAACCCCCAAGGTTAGGACATAAACTCAGTGCTTTACAGATGTAATAAGACATACACCAGATGTTAGTAGAAAACTTAAGTTGCTACCCATATATGAGACTTTCTCTCTCTTTCTCTCCTTCCTCCTCCTTCTACCCTTCCTCCTCTTCCTCCCTGCCCCTCTATTCTCTTCCTCCCAGCTCCTCTCTTCCTGCTTCCTCTCTGCCCACTCCTCCCCCTTCCTCATCCCTCTCCTCCTCCTCCCCCCTTCTTCCTCCTCCTTCTTCCTGTTTTTGAACAAAGAATTATGTAATCCCTGTTTAGAGCTATTCAAAATTTAAGGCAGATAAAATTACTCAACTCTCTCCATGAGTATTTGACTGAATAGTTAACCGTTAGATACCATTAAAGAATTATTAACTATTCACTATTATTGTTGATAGGCCTTTATTGTAAATACCACCTTTACCGTTCATTTTTCCTTTCAATAAGCTAAGATGTTGGGGCCAGAGAAACTTGATCCCTAATTTTCAGTTGTGAGGCCCTTCTACCTGCCTTGAGGAAAAGACTGGCACCCAAGCAGCCCCTCTAGGGCAACTAAACAGACTGCCCTCATAGAAGCCAATGACTTTGAACACTTCCCTGATGCTTTGAAGAGGCTAAAACTACAACTATAGCTGTTAAGACATACTATAGCTCCAAAAGGCACTTTATTCTAGCTAAGACTTTTTCAAACAGCATGTTCAAGAATGTTTGACATTAAAAGCCCCAGGAACTCCAGTAGCCATTTTCACTCTTGCCAGAGTGGGAAAATTTCCCACTGGAGGTCCATCAGAAGGCCTGTGATAGGTACAAACACAATCTTTTATGTGCATGATAGATGCAAAAGCCCTTGCCACTTTACTCATGGTGGTTATGTAAGTAGAATCTTCAGATTACTTTCCTAGTTGTTCAGGAAACTCCTTTTCTTGTTTGTTTGTTTGTTTGTGGGTTTTTTTTTTTTTTGACAATGTTTCTCTGTGTAACAGCCTGGCTATCCTGGAACTCGCTCTGTAGACCAGACTGGCCTCAAGCTAACAGAGATCCGCCTTACTCTGCCTCCCAAGTGCTGGGATTAAAGGTGTGTGTCACCATTGCCCGCCAGGAAACACCTTCTTGTGCCGCCCCTTGGTAATGAAAATTAGATCAAGAAAAGATTTCTCTTTAGTGGTCTTTTCTTGCCTGTTTTTGATCTTTATCATTAATAGAGTGGGCTGAAGGGTGACCTGAAGAGGAGATGGCAACACTGGCAGCTGCAGCACTAACAAACAGCACCAAGAGGACACCTGAAGACTTCTGCAGAGTGGCTGGCGGCAGAAACAATGGGGAGCAGAAGCAACAGGACACAGAAGCAGAGGTGAGAAACTGTGGGCCCTGGTTGATAAGAGTTAGGAAGAAGTGGTCAACTGTTATAAGGGTGTTAATATCCTGAGCCCAAGACAAAACACAAGCCCTTGTTGACGCTGAGGGTCCCAAACCTGAGGGGCTATCTCCGCCCCTCCAGGCACTGTCTGATGCTTCCTCTCACAGCCACCCAAAGCTAATGATTGTCACGGCTGCACAGTGCCATGTCTGTGGATGGTGAAAGCAATATACCTTCAGTCTGACTGTTGACAGCCACATGTGTCTAAGGCCTGGAACAACAGACCCCTAGCTCTTAGAATTTCACACTATAAGCTTCTGGGTCCGCTAGGGTAGCCCTAGACAGGGGAGACCTCACTAACGCTAGAAGAGCTTCTCTTCACTAACTTGGGATTTTTCCATCTTGGCATTTTTTCCATCTAGGGCAAAAGGTTCTGGCCAGGTGATAGTGATAGAATGATTTTTGGAACTTGCAAATGAGAAAAGTGAATTCTACATTTACAGAATGCATGTGGTGTTCTAGGCATTTTCCACGTTGTATCGTTTAAGTCTTAAACCTTAAAGATAGTATGGACCGTTCAAGTTACAGGTTGTAAAACCAAGGGTCACAGAAATGTCCATCCTTTGCCTAAGGTAACAAAGAGGAAGCTGATTTTGTGTAACTATGTATGTAGGAGTCACACATTGTATAACAATATGTGTACACTCAGCCTTGTTCTTTTCACACTCTATCCAGTAATAATACTGAAACAATTGCTAATGACACCTTCAGATGAATGAATTTAATAGAAAGTTTTCCATCGTCATCTAGCATCAGGGTTAGCAACTGTCACTCATGACACAGGCCCTTCACTGACCCTCCTGTTCTTTCCCCACCTAATGACAGATGCTCTTGCCTCCACTCTTATCTCCTAGCTCTTCCTACTATTTTCAAATCATCTTATTACTGAGAAGCAGGCATAATGTGATTATATTGACAGACCAGATTTCTAATTTTTAAGCCCACTATAATAAAATGGTCAGTCTCATGTCAATATGATACCAATAGGATTATCAACATTTCCAAATTAAAATTTAAAAGTACAACGACTAATTATATTCTGTCACCCCAAATAAGTCTAATGAACTGAAAGAAATACCCCTTCTATTATAGTATCTTGTATTACAATGCCATCATGGTTCACTTTGCAATTTTACATTTATTTGCATTATTTACATTATTTTACATTTATTTGCATGATTAGCCATTCAGTAAAAAATATAAATAGTGTAGGTTTTCTAATTGTTTGAGATTTATTCCATAAAGAGTGAGAAGCAGCTGCAAAGTAGTCAAGCAAAATTCTGTTTGTCAAGGATAATGACATCTAGCAAGATACTGAGAGATACAGCAAATGAAATGGGGGATGATTGAGGAAGATGCTTTAGTGAAGGATGCCTGCTCTGAGGAGGTACCAAATAATTTGAGACCTGAATGATGAAATGGAATAAACCACATTGGGTGTGCTGAAAAAGAGTATCAAAAATGGAAGGTACAGCCAAGATGGAGATAATTTGTATATATTCTTGTCACTAAATGTAAACCTGGTGTACAGTGCAAGAGGTACAGTGTGTGTGGCTGCCCATGGAGGGAGGGGTCCCTATAGGATAAGGATAGTCCCTGCAGATCTTTGAACTAAGAAAGAAATAAAACATCAAAGAAGAAAGCTGAGTTACCAGCTGAAAGAAAAGCCACACTTATGAGAAAAGCTAAACAAATATTGTAAAAGGAACCAGGAAAAGGGATATTCTCCTTCCATCCCATGCTCTTTTTAGGAGAGAGAGATGGTAAGATGTAGTGGCCCTTTATCTGATGTGTCTAAAGTCACTACATAGTCAAAAAATAAAAGTCAAACAAACAAAAAGAAAAAACCGATGAGTTCAGAAAACTGTTTAGCTAGTATGGTCCTTGCATACAAAAGATTGAGCATAGAAATTCTATCGACATCTAATTGTTGGCATGTGCAGGCTGATAAGTGTTACCAAATGCCTTCCTAAATAAGTATGGAGTGGTGTGGAAAGAAATGTGTCTCGGTTGGCTAAATGGTGAAAGCAGCGACCTATTAAGAGAATTATTCTCAGAGCTTGGATGTAAATTGATTTTATGAGCATGTCAAGAAGTCAATCAATGGCAGACTCATAGCAAAATAGCAGAGCAAAGAATAATATACGAAGCAGATTCTAGTCAAATATGAAAGCTCTGATCTTATCACACAGAATGTCCAGTTTAATGACCACGCAGCTGTTCTTTACTGCAGTTTGCCACTTATGAGCTTCAGTGATGTTGTTTCAGTTTCATTCCAAACAATTACACATACATAAAGTGTTTTTTTCAAAAGGAAACCAACTTTATAACCTTATTTTTTTAAATCAAGGTGAAGTTTATGCAACACATCTTAAAGTCTACAATCACCCTTATTTAGTTCATTCACAATAGCGTGCATATTTCACCTCAGTCTACTTCTAAAAAGTAGAAACAGTTTAAAGTCTATCAATGAACAAATGAACAAAAGGTGATGTAGCCATAAAATCGATTATTTAACTAAAGAAGGGAAAGAATATTGATGCATGAGGCCAAGAGAATGAACCTTGAAAAACAAGCTAAGGAAAAAAAAGACACAAAATTTCACATATTCTGTGACTTAATTTATTTGAAATGTAATATGCTAAATATAAATATAGATGTAAGTACAAATGTATAGAAGTATATAGATATATATACATTGTGCTTGTAGGGTATTATTATAAGTGTTTGGACCTATCCAACATGGAAGCATGAGAAACAGATAATATGAACTTGAGTTTCTTGAGTTGTTACTGGAATTTGATGCCTACAGTTATACTAGAAAGATGAGATGGCTTGGGGGAGGGGATATAAAGAGAAGCTGGAACCTGTGGATTGGGCTGGAACCCTACAAAATGAGTTGGAACCCATGTGACTTCCTCATCTTCTCCAAATTCCTATCTTTAATAATGATGGCTTTTTATTTTCAAGAAGAGCATGTACCCTTTGTCACAGAACTAACTGTTACCTGATCCAAGAGCCAGAGAACTAACTCAGTGCAGGAGATGCAACAGCAGCTGGAGGGATTGGCAGCCAGGATGCTCCCATTCCACAGCTAGGAAGTAAGAGAGTCGGCACCAAACAGCACGGGCCACCAGAGGACCAAAGACCTGAGCCGCGTCAACCATCTCTGCTCCAGAAGATATCTGGGTTTGAACTGATTGGCTAAAGGACACATACATCTGGAAAATAAGTTTCCAGCTTAGCTAAAATAATGTGAGACGAATCCTTTTCAGTCTCCAAGGATGCTTATAGAAGCAATGAGTAAGCAAGTGTGAGACCAGGCTTTGGCAAGCATTTTAATACTCCCCTCGCCTACAGAATGTTCAAAAAGTATTTTGTAAATAACTTATATAGATTAGAAAATAGATTGAGAATGTTTCCAAGACTCTAATTCCATTTTGGCCTCACAAAAACTCTGCAATATAGTTAAAAATGTTTATTGCCATTAGGAAAATGTGGCACAGAGGTACAGATTGCTAAGTAGCCTAGGCAGCAAGTTGTTAAGCAAAGAAACCAAATTTAGATCTATCTCACTACAGTGTCCACACTCTCTCAGATCTGCCACACTGCATTTACACCCTTACTCTGCCCTGTTCCCTTTTCCGTATAGGGAAGCTTTCTACTTTTCTATCTTTTCCTTCGTTCAGGAATAAGAGAGACTATCTACTTCCTCTTCTATGTGGCTATCCTGGAAGGTAAAGCTCTGAAATTTGTGCTTTTCCAGGGATTCTATGAAGTTCCTTAGTTAAATGGACATTCATCACCTGCCACTCATACTCTACCCTGTAGCAACAGACAAGCAAATTCTTAGGTAATTTTAATTTACATGTTTGTTGGTGAATCTTGGAGATTAAACACCAGTATGTGCCATTTTGAAATGAAAAAATGTTTCATATTATCACAAAATATTTGCATATTATTTATGTAGCCAAATAAGCAAACTAAATAATCATATATAACCTTTGCCTATGATGAGGCATCAAAGTAATAATAGCTAACATTTTTTAGAACTATGTGCATTTTTTTTTTGCTAAGAGCTACATGTGAATTATTGAATGCATATTAATGACCACTGAATGGAAAAACTAATTATGTATTTTGATTAATGCAAATGATTTTAAAAACTTGCTCACAGGCATAGGTAGTGAACTAATTTCATCTATTTAATTGTGAAACACTTGATCTTAATTATTATATCATTTAAAACTCATTAGCAAGTATTTCTGGTTATTTAATAAGTATCAATAGAGTGACTATTAGGCGTTCAAATAATGACACTAAATTAAAACAGCCTGAGACAGGATAAAATGGTGAATATAATTACAATCATCTCTTTGTGTTCTAATAACTGTTTTCAAAGCTATTTTTCTGAAAGATATACTAATGTGTGGCAGATGAAAGCACAGTATTTGAAAAGCGTCCCTGCAAAAGTTGAGTGTATGGTAATCCTTTGCATGAGGACATTGAAATTGCTGATTCTGTTTTCACAGACAGCAATTAAATATAATCTCATAACTGTAACACTGATTGATTGAAAATGAGCACAATTTATGAACATGAAAACAAGCTAGCAAGAGTTGTCGTTCATTTTCTCTTTTCATAACTGCACATACAGAATGAAAAAGTATAAACTATGGCAGCAAAATGCTCGTGGAGATTGCTGCTGCTGGTACAGCAGAACCTCTTCTCAGGCAGCAGGTTCCCTTCTCAGGCGGCAGATCCCCTTCTTGGGCTGTTTTAGATTTTTCTTTTGCTACCTATGCTCTTGTTTCTTTTCTTCCATTGCTGATTTTATGCCCTTTCTTCTCTGATCTTTGATGCTTCTGTATTAGAGAAGCCATGGAGTATGGCCCGACTGGGAAATTACATTTCTCACTGAATATGAAGGATGGGAAGGCAGAAGCACAAGCCATATTGATCTTACAGAAGATTGGCTATTTCCTGGTTTTCCTGCATCACACATTGGATTTGTGGATTTCCATTTGGCCCATGTTTTCTTTTTAAAAGCAATTTTTAAATCTAGAATTTCAGTAGGTGTTCTTGTTAATGAACTCACCTAGATGATTCCTCTCAACATGGGATGAGAAGTGTATCTGATTAAACAATTCAGTGCCATTGTACTCTGAAAACATCAATGAAAGCCTTGACTACTTCAATTCCACTGCCATGTGGACCCAGGTCTATTCTGAAAAGCAAGGGACTTTAAAAGAAGTATAGTGCTTTGTTGTGCTAGAGAGATGACTCAGTGATTAAGGACATGCACTGCTCTCAAAGAGGACCAGAGTTCAGATCACTGCATACACAATGAGCAGTTCACAAGTGTCTGTAACTCCATCTACAGGGGATCCGAGGCCCTCTTCTGGTCTCCAAAGTCACCTGCATTCACGTGCACATACCTACCCCCACACAAACACATAAATAAAATAAAACTTAAAAAAAAACCCTAGTGTTTTCCAAGTTATAATATTACTACTTTTTTGCATGCAGTGATTGTGCTCTTAAATATGAAGTAGAATACTCACCAATTTCTACACAACATATGAAGTAGACTCTTCCTATAAAACCCTATTCCTGGAAAACAATCTTGGCTTGGCTTTAGTGTCTCTAAATGTGAGGATTAGTCCAAAACTGACTCTTTGGAAAGGCTGACCAGACAGCAGTTAACAAATCACCCATGAACAGAAAAAAATTCCCGGACAAGCTGGGCAAGATCTGAGCTCTACTTCCCATAAATCTCTAGCAAGCCACTGCCTTTTGTTCTCGGAATCACAACTGCTCTTCCTCTCTCTTCTCTTCTCTTCTCTTCTCTTCTCTTCTCTTCTCTTCTCTTCTCTTCTCTTCTCTTCTCTTCTCTTCTCCTATCCTCTGTTCCCCTCCCCTCCCCTCCCCTCCCTTCCCCTCCCCTCCTCTCCTATTCTCTGCTCTCCTCTCCTATTCTCTTCTTTTCTCCCCCTCCCCTCTCCTCTCCTCCCCTCCACTGTACTCCCCTCTCCTCCCCTCCCTTCTCCTCATATTGCCTGCTCTCTCTGTCTCCTTTACTCCCTCCTTCCCTCCCAAATGACATATTCCAGGTATGGTAAGTTGTGATAACCTTCTTAATAATTTATTTAATTTTTTTTTCATGTGCATTGGTGTTTTGTTGGCATTCATGTCTGTGTGAGAATCCCCTGGAACTGGAGTTACAGACAGTTGTGAGCTACCATGTGGTTACTAGGAATGGAACATGGGTCCTCTGGAAGAGCAGTCAGTGCTCTTAAAACTGAACTATTACTCCAGCCGCAAAGTCATCCTTATTTAAAACAAAAATGTCCAGTTTTTTTTTGATGTGTGTGTGTTGTGTGTGTCTGTGTGTAAGAGTGTGAGTGTGAGTGTGTGTGTGTGTGTGTGTGTGTGTGTGTGTGTGTGTGTGTGGTGTGCATGCCATAGTTTATGTGTGGAGGTCAGAGGGCAACTTGTGGAACTTAGTTTTCTCTTTCCACTATGTAGCTCCTGGAAGGTAAACTCAGGTTGTCGGGCTTGATGGTAAATGTTTTTACCAGCCGAGTAATCTTGTCAGCCCCAGCGCAGCATCTGAAAAACCAGTAAGTTAACATGATACATTACAACAAGCTAAAGAAGAAATCATATAACCATAATACAAGCAGAAAGAGTAAATGAAAAATCCAGTATCTAGTCCTGACTAAAAAAATAAAAAACTCCCAGCAAACTAGAGACAACTTCCTAAATTTGGTAAAGAACACCTACAAAGACAACGTTACAATTGACATTGCAGTCAGTGGTTTAGAAGAGTTCTTGCTAAGTCAGGAACAAGGCATTTCTTTGTTCCTCCCTGCCTTTCAGCATCGTGCAGGAAATCCTAGAGAATGAAACAGGACAAGGAAGGGGAATAATAATCAAGAATGAAGAAATTGCCGGGCGGTGGTGGCGCACGCCTTTAATCCCATCTCTCGGGAGGCAGAGCCAGGCGGATCTCTGTGAGTTCAAGGCCAGCCTGGGCTACCAAGTGAGTCCCAGGAAAGGCGCAAAGCTACACAGAGAAACCCTGTCTCGAAAAACCAAAAAAAAAAAAAAAAAAAAAAAAAAAAAAAAAAAAAAAAAGAATGAAGAAATTAAATTTTTCTCATTCACACATGACATGATTAACCATCTAGGAAATCTGAAAGAAATGTAAAAACCTATTGGAACTAATAAACAATTATAGAAAAGTGCCAAGATCAGTACACAAAAGCAAATCATTTTCCTAAATATCAGTAATGAAGAACTGAAACTTGAAATGAAAAACACAATTCTGTCTACCTGAGTACCCCTACCAAAATGAAATAGGCACAAATATAACACAATGTGTATGATAGCTATTCAAGGAAACCTACAAGTTCTGATGAGACAAATAGAGAGGAAACAATAGAGGGTATTCTGTGCTCATAGATAGAAGACACAAAATTGGCAAGATTTCCCAACTCAACCAGTAGACTCAATGAAATTCCAATTCAAACGCCAGGTGTTATTCTATGGTATACTGAAAAAAATGATTCTATCATTTCTGTGAGAGGCAAAGATCAAGAATAACCATTACAAGATAAAAGCAAAAATATGTAGCTGAACCATTGATATCACCTAACTTGCAGACTTACAATGAAGCTGTAATTATGAGATAGTGTTATGGGGGAAAAAAGGACAAATAGATCAATGAAACAGAGCAAAGGGTCTTAATCAGATATATGGAAATGTAGTGACTGATCTTTGGTAAAGGAAGAAAGTAAACAAAATTGAGAAAAGTTAGTCTTCTTGACAAATGTTGTTGAAATAACTGCCTGATAGTTTAAGCCAGAGAGAGAGGAAGAGAGAAAGGAGAAAGGAGAGGGAGATGGGAAGGGAGGGAGAGTTGGAAAGAGAGAGAGAATACCAAGTAAAGATCTTATGTCTTTTATACAGAATGTGGATTTAGAACTAAATGTAAAGAATGAAATTGTTAAACTGCTATAGGATAAAAGGGGGGTTTGTTTTATCCTACAGGGGTGTGATGATGGCATTGTTGACATAATACCAAACATGTGATTCTTTAATGAACTAATAGACTAGTTTTGCCATGAACCTATAACAGGTCTAAAGAATGAGTCTCAGTGAAAACTGCTATGGAAAGTGACCAGATGGGGTTGATATTAAAAGGAGGGCAGAAGAACCCTGGGGAGAAGACTGGACAGAAGTCATCTGAGATGGTCAGCTGTTGGGCATGTTGGAAAGGTAGCAGCAAACTCTCTCTTCCTTATTGCTAAATAATAAGATGGGTGGGATAAACTATTACCCAAGCCGTTTTGCCGCTCCTATTTGGTTCTGGGGGAAACAACCAACCAAGGTTAACTAGGTGGAAGGTGACACAGGTGGTGGCGTTCAAAGGTAGCTGAACAGGTAAGTCTTCTTGTCATTTCTACTTCCTGATGTGTCTTGTATTAGACTCACTTTTGCCATGAAGTCTATCTCATGGTATGTATGAAAGAACAGCTCAACCCCAATCTGACATTTGTTCCAGGAGCCAGTTAATTGGTGTATATTTTGCTGACAATAGTAGGTTCTGATTTAAAAAATCTATAGTTCAGGTGTTCAGCTTCTTTGTTAAGTAAACATATGGGTTGGAGCTATATATATATACTTGAGTTAGGGCCACAAAAACTGGTGGGTAAAGAGAGCTCTAAAGATAGGTTTGCTTACTCCACATGCATGTCTTGAATTAATCCCAAGAATGAAGTATGCCTGCAGTATTTATCAATAATCAATGTTTTGAGTGCCATCAAGTACTAAAAACTGTGGCCAGCACCAAGGATTAAGTCCTGAGTCAATAGAAGGAATTACATTTCTTTTTCCTGGAGCTATCTGCTAGTTCTTCGTGAAATTCCTATACAACAAAGTGGATGTCAGGATTTCCATATCTTTTCCTACTGTTGACAGATAACAAATACAGGAACTGTTTCAATGTCCATTTTTGTCTAGCTCTGAAAAGACTCAGTAAGGGACTGTTAGGTTTCTCTATTGTGAATAAATGCTGCCCCCTTCTGGATCATTGTCAAAAATACCCGAAACACTGAAAGATTGGAGTGTTTGTAAAGTTGGGATTAGAAGGAACCTCAGTTAAACTTTATTGTTTAAGCAATGAAGAGTTCTATGTTTGAAAAGCTCCATTTGCCTATCTATGTCTGAGAACTGAAGAGAACAGAAACAGGGAAAGGTAGCAGGAAATGGAACCTATGATACATCTTCTGAATTCACCAGATCAAAGACAGTATTACCGACTGCTTCAGTGTATATATATTCATCTTCCCATTTTCCTTGCATTTTTCATGATTGCCATCCCATGTTTTCAACTCCTTTTCATTTCCCACTCAGTCCCACACACCAATACTATAGGTTTGCCTTATGGACACAAAGAAAGTTAAGTGCTGTCAACCAATGCTTCTTTGAACTTGTGGATCTCTTAAATGTTTCTGTACCTGACTCACTCTGAGATTATAATCTGTAGATTTCTAGGTAAGAAAGTTTAAGAGAACACCTCAGACTGAAGGGGGTATCAGAAGGCTGTCCAGAGGAGCTAGTGTCTTACCATTCAGGTTGGCAATATTGCTTATCAAAAACAGGAACACAGATGCCAAGCTGCAATCAGAAATTCGTAACACCCCTATTCAGCTCTTCTCCCAGTGAGAAAGGCACAAATTTTCATAGCTCAAAGTGAAAATGTTTACTCTGATCACCACAACCCAGGGATAGAAACATCTGAAGTGACAGGTGACAGCAAATCTGACATGTCAGATAAAACACATCTATAAACATCACTTCTAATGACATTGTCATAGTATCTAGTTTTCTTTGCATTTACGTTTGAAATTGGTTTTCACACATTTACATAGCGTGGATCAGTTTCACGGTTTGTATTTTACTTGGCTTTCCTGAGGGCCCAAGTTAACTTGTGATGAACACACTCGAGAGGTCTAATAAAGAAAATGCCAAAGCAACACTAGAGAAAGACCTAACAGTGGGATGGAAGTTGAACTTCATGCATGTAAAATGTTTGGAGAGTGACGATTATTTATTAATTTGTTTCTGTTGATAGTAAATCAATGTCTTTTTTAGAGTATAATGAAAGAATTAAAATTTAACTGAAAAAAATCGTTGAATACGAGATAAAAAAGAACTGCAAAGGAGCTAGCTCATCAGGCAAAGTGCTATCAAAGTGTGAGTAGCCAAGTTCACATCCTCAGAACCCTTGAAAATCCTGGCTGGGAGTTTCCCTGGCACCAGATTTCTCCCTAACCCCCAAATGCCCCCCTCTATCAAGATATCTCTTTCATTACTCTCCCACTCTCTCCAGCACTCAACTGGACCAACCCAATCCCTCATGTTTTCATACCCCCATCCCATCCCCTCCCCCGGCCTCCAGTTTACCCAGGAAATCTCATGTGTTTTCCAGGAACCCACAAGGATGACCCCAGCTAAGACTCCTAGCAACAGTGGAGAGGGTCCCTGAACTGGCCTTCTCCAGTAATCAGATTCGTGACTACCGTAATTGCCAACAGAGAGACTTCATCTAGTAACTGGTAGAAGCAGAAGCAGAGATCCACAACCAAACACTGGGCTGAGCTCCTTGATTAGAGCAGTTGACTAGAGGGAGGAGGGATTGTATGAGTCAAGAGGGTCAAGATCATGATTGAGAAACCCCGAGAGACACCTGACCTTTAGCTAATATGAGCTCACTGACTCTAGACTGATAGCTGGGGAGCCTGCATGGGATCCACCTAGGCAATCTGCATGCGGATGACAGTTGTGTAGTTTTGTCTGTTTGTGAGGCCCCTAGCAGAGGGATCAGGACCTGTCCCTGGCTCATGAGCTGGCTTCTTGGAACCTATTCCCCATGCAGGGCTGCCATGCCAAGCGTTGATGCAGGAGCTTGGTCCTGCCTCAACGTGATATGACATGCTTTGTTGACTCTCGTGGAAAGCTTGACCATTTCTGAACAGAGGAGGAGTGGATGGGGGAGAGGTATAGACTGAAGGAGGTGGGAGGGAACGGGAAGAGAGGAAGTAGGGGAAACTGTGGTTGGTATGTAAAATAAATGAAAAAAGAAAAGAAAAAAGAAAATCCTGGCTGTACGATGTGATCCACCCCTAATTCCAGGACTGTGAAAGCAGAGATAAAGTGATCCCTGGAGTAAGTTAGCTACCTAGTCAGTCTAGTCCAATCAGTTATTTCTGGGTTCAATTAAGAGAGTCTGACTCAAAGAATTAAGTAGAGAGCAATTCAGAAAGATTCTGACAATCTCGAGCCTCCACATATATGTGTACATGTGTGCACATACAGGCACAACACACACACACACACATGCACAGAGATATAAGGAGAGCTAGACAAAATGGCGCACAACAAATCCTACCCGGTGGTCGAAGCAGGAGTGAGTTTTATAATGAGTTCCAGGTTAACCTGAGCTACAAAGATTGCATCAAGAAATCAAAGAGGGAGAGAGGGGGAGGGAGGGAGAGGAGAGATGGAGGGGGAGAGGGATAGGAGGGAGAGGCAGAGAGCAAGAGTGAAAGCCAGAAAGAGAGAATTATTACTGGAGTTGGCATTTTCTTTGGGCCGCCAACCAACTCCCAAATAAAGACATGGAGACTTATTAAATATGAATGCACAGTCTTAGCTTATGCTTGTCCCACTAGCTCTTTTAACTTAATTAACCTGTTTCTCTTCATCTACATTTTGCCTTGGGGCGTTTTCCTTTTCTTTCATTCTGTATATCCTACTTTCCTGCTTCCTCTGTGTCTGTCTGTCTGTCTGGCCCCTGGCATCTCCCTGTTGTTTTCTTTTCTTTCTTCTTTGAGCCTAAATTCCTCCTTCTACTTACTCTCCCTTCCCTGGAGCCTCACTTATCCCTCCTCCCTCACTACTGGCCATTCAGCTTTTTATTAGACCAGTCATGTACCATAGGCAGGCAAGGTAACACATCTTTACATAAATAAACAAATGCAACACCTCTTTTACACAGTTAAGCAAATGCAATACATCTTGTCATAGTTAAACAAATATTCTACAGCAGATTACTTCTGTGTAGATATAGATTTTAGATATGTCTTTAAACACCCAATCTCAGATACAGGGCTACTTCTAGCTCATAGAGAAAGAAACGTGTCTTCTCTGGTATAGCTCTGGGCAGGTAGAGTGTACAGGCATTTGGCTTGGTGAGAGATAATTGTATCTCAACTTCTCTTGCACCTTAGTCTCGTCTCTTTTATGTACTGACTAACCTGCCTACTGTACACAGACACTCTCTTCAGATACATTAATGGTAAAACGGAATTCATGTCAGTTATGTATATTTCACAAGGTGGATGAAGGGATTTCATGGAAACATAATACATACACACATGGATTCATGAGCATACAATGTAGTATATGAAATCCAATGCTCAGTGTTTGGAAATGGGATGGCTCAGAGAGCTCAGAGAGTATTATAGCAATAATCAAAGATTCTCTCATAAGAGACTCTCCTGAGAGCAGAACTTGCAGTTGCTAATTAGACACCTGTTATAAACACTACTCAGAATGGCCTCAGGACATTCATGTTCTGTGAAACATAGCAACACTGATTTCTTGGAAGCCTTTTCTTAATTTACCAGATTTACAACTAGCAAACTCACAGCCTGTTCAGAGGGTTGGAAGCCCCATTGCCTAAACTCACAGGTGGCTGTGAGATGAAGATCTGCTGGCAGGGGATGATAGCAGATGCAGAGCGCCATCACTGTTCTATTAAGCACACCAGAAACACAAGCTGAGCCAGGGCTCTTTCCTCCCTTTGAATGAATTCACTCCCCAAGTATTTGCTATTTCATTTTTAAAAATTAGCTCAACGTGTGTCTGTTTCAAAATATGTCTAATGACTACATTTTAAGTTTCATGGTTCAATTTAATTTAGGAAGATTCAAGTTATTGAAGTGGAAGGATCCAATTTTGTTCTCTTAGAAAAAGCCAGTGGGTGTACTTTAATATACACTACAAACTCAAACATGGGAGGTGTGTGCCTACATCAGGATCTTTGCACTTATAGAGCTTCTACCTGGATGCTTCTCTGGGCATTGCTACATGAATAAATTGTTCATCTCATTTAAGTCATTGTGGTTTGATTTAATGATGGGATCTGTATGGTTTTATTCTAAGTGATACAGGGACTATTTGAAAGTTTCTAATGCTATGATCAGACTTTGTTTTTAAAGTTTTCTTCTTCTTGATACTGCACTATACATGGACAGAAGAACAGTAGTTAGGAATATTGCATAACAGATCAATATAACATATCAAGACAGCGGATAATTATACATTATAAACACATATGTGGGTATGTGCTCAAATATATGGTCTACTATGATACATGACTGAAAACCATTCTTTACTGTAGCAGGAAAGCCACTAAGAGAGTGGTATTATTTGAGAAGAAAATAGGCTCCCCAGTATTCCACTTCAAGGAGACGATTACAATACCATCTGCTAAAGGCAAAACAGGTGTGAGATGCTAGAAGCTCTACCATATTAGCAAGTGGGAGAAATGCAGGTGGGACTGAGTCCTTAATCATTCAATGTGCTCAGTATAAAGACTTGAAGTTTAAATGTGAGCTTGTGCCCAATTAAGTTAATGATATCTATTTTTGTTCCAGTTTACACAGGGCATCATCTGATTTTGGCTGTTCTGAAACTTGTTATGCAGCTACAGATAAACATGAACATCATATCTTTTTGCTTCTAGCTTCTGAGTTCTGGGATTGGAGGCATGCATGGTGAATATGACACCAGCTATCAAATCCAGGACTTCCTGCATGCTGGGCAAATGCTCTACCAACTTAGCTACAAACCCTGCTCCAACTTCCTTAATGCAGATGTTTTCAGCCTATGGGTTGCGAATCCTTTGGGAGTCAAATGACCTTTTCACAAGGGTCCCCTAAGACCACCAGAAAACACAGTTATTTACATACAATTCAGAACGATAGGAGAATTACAGTTATGAAGTAGCAATGAAAATAATTTTATGGTTGGGGGTCACCACAACATGAGGAATTGTATTAAAGGGTCACAGCATTAGATAGATTAAGAACCATTACTCTAATGGATTATTAAAACAATACTGAGATGATCATCATATAATATTTATGATGTTCAAAATGTGGTATCAATATATCAATATGAAGATGATACTATTTCTTTTCTTTCTTGTGATATCCAAAGAGTCTATATTCATTTTTTTATTTAAAATTTTTTTATTCATTTTACATACCAACCACAGATCCTCCTCTCATCCCTTCTCCCACTCCCTCTGCCCCTGCCTAAGCCCCTCCACCAACCTTTCCTCCCCTCCTCCAAAAGGGTAAGTTCTCCCAGGGTGGACAGCAAAACCTGGTACATTCAGTTGGGGCAGGACCCAGCCCCTTCCCCCTGCCTCAAGGATGAGCAAGGTGTCCAACCATAGGTAATGGGATCCAGAAAGCCATGCACTAGGGATAGATTCTGATCACACTGCCAAGGACCCCTCAAAAAGACCCAGCTACACAACTGTCTCCAGTATGCAGAGGGTCTAGCTCGGTCCCATGCAGGATCCATAGCTGTTGGTCTAAAGTTTGTGAGTTCCAATGAGCTTCATTCAGGTGTCTCTGTATATTTCCCCATCATGATCTTGACCTCCCCCCTTGCTAATATAATCCCTCTTCCCTCTCTTCAACGGGACTCCCAGAGTTCAATTGGGTGCTTGGTTGTGGATCTCTGCATTTGCTTCTATCAATTACTGGATGAAGGCTCTACAATGACAGTTAAGGTACTCACCAATATGATTTCTAAAGTAGGCCAGTTCAGGCACCCACACCACTTTTGCTAGTAGTCTAATCTGGGGTCATCCTTGTGGATTTCTGGGAATTTCCCTAGCACTAAGTTTCCCCCTTACTCCATAATGTCTCCCTCTATCAAGATACCTCTTTCATTGCTCTCCCACTCCATCCATTTCCCAGCTCTACCATCCTGTTCCCTCATGTTCTCATCCACCATCCCCTCCCCTCTATTGCCCCCTTCGTCCCCAGTTTACTCATGGGAAGCTTCTGTAAGGCAAAGGACACAGTAATTAAGACAAAATGACAGTCTACAGAATGAGAAAAGCTCTTCACCAACCCCACATTTGACAGAGGGCTAATCTCCAAAATATGTAAAGAACTCAAGAAACTAGACAAAAAACAATCCAATTAAAAAATGGGTTACAGATCTAAAGAGAGAATTCTCAACAGAAAAATCCCAAATGTCTGAAAGACATTTAAGGAATTATTGAACACCCTTAGTCATCAGGAAAATGCAAATCAAAACGCCTCTGAGACACTATCTTATACCTGTCAGAATGGCTATGATCAAAAACATTGATGACAGCTTATGTTGGAGAGGATGTGGAACAAGGGGAACACTCCTCCACTGTTGGTGGGAGTGTAAACTTGTACAGCCACTCTGGAAATCACTATGGTAACTTCTCAGAAAATTGGGAATCAATCTACTTCAAGACCCAATAAATACCACTTGATAAGATAAAAAGACAGATTACTGAATCTACTTTTAAAAGACAACTACTAGTTTTAAATATTTTACATCTAATTGGGTTTTTTATATTATATACAAATTATGTATATTGATACAAATTTGAGATTGATTTTGCTAGAAAATACTGTACATATATTTCTAATCTTGTTCAAGGTACTATACCTATATAGTTCATTTAACAATGTAATGTAATTTGCTAGTCCTTGAAAGTTATTATTACCAACTAATTAGGATATAAAGAAAGAAAAGTTACTAGTTAGTCATTACAATTGAACTTGTAGTCATATTAGGTGTGTTTTCAAGGTCAAATGGAGATATATTTTAGATAGATCATCTTCAAACACATCAGATATTTACAGAATATGGTATTTAAGATGTTTTAATAATAGAGATTTTTTTCTTTTTTATGACAATGAGACATATCTGCTTCTGGCAGCACCAATCTGCTTCAGAGAAGATGATGGGCATTGAAGAAACTCCTTATGGAGTTTACTTTCTTTGTGGCAAAAGTTAGCCACTGGGCAAGAAAGTGCCTCATATCGACTGATGACAGTATGCTGTCCAAAATGGACAAGCAAGACACAAAAGAAAGGACTACTGATCCTTGCCAAGACAAGGTAGGAAAGCTCTTTAGAAATCCTGCTTCATAGATGAATCTGTCATATATACTAAGCCTGTAGGCTGAAGATGGATGCCCCAATGTTGCAGAGAAACCTTGGGTGACTGTCCAGGTAGCCAACTGTTTCTGTCATTCCTCACATTTTTTGAGAGTTTGTACTTCCTATTTTACTAGGTAATATTATTTCCTTCTTGGGTCTCTGAGGGAGTTGAAGATTAGATAGTTATAGTTTTCTTTACTAACAAATTCAGAAAAGAAATGCACTAAAGAGGTATAAAGTGTATAAGTTTGAAAGACATCAAAAAATAGTTTTTGGTTGGTATATAAGTTAGGATAGAAAGTGGATTAGCATTTTGAACTCTCCAAAATAGGATACATAATGGAATATTTTCATTGAATTTGTCAAATGCAAATAGACAAGACATTGTTGATGTATTTATTGCCTGTATATATTGTATAGTTATTGTACTTATTGTATATAGTTTTTGTTGTATTAGTTATAAAGTTTTTTTAAGACAAAAAAGGAGAAATGTGGTGATATTTTATTTGTGCCCTAACAAATAAAGCTTGCCTGGAAATCTGGGGGAAAAGCCAGCTACTATATTAAACATAGAGGTCAGGCAGTGTTGGCACATGCCCTTAATCCTAGCATTAGGGAGGCAGAGATTCATCCAGATCTCTGTGATTTCAAAGCCACACTGGGTAGCTCAGGTGTGGTAGCACATGCCTTTAATCCCAGCACTAGTTAACCATAGAGGTCTGGAGGTCTATACAGACAGACAGGAAATGATAGAGATGGGTAGAAAGAGGAAGTGATGTAGCTGGGTGGAGAGAGAAAGTAAGATGCCAGGGCACAGAAAGGTGTATAAGGCATGAATATACAGGAAGTAGCTCTCTTGAGCTAAGGATTTCCTAGTGGTAAGAACTTGTGGCTGGCTTGTTCTGTTCCTCTGATCTTTCCACTTCCACCCCAATATCTGGCTCCGGGTTTTTTATTAATAAGACCGTTTAGAAATTCGTGCTACATCCAATTCATTTTACAACCACTCTTGGGCATATACTCAAGGGATGCTCAATCATACCACAAAGACACTTGCTCAACTATGTTTATAGCAGTATTATTCTTAATAACCAGAACCTGGAAGCAACCTAGATGCCCCTCAATGGAAGAATGGATAAAGAAAATGTGATATATATACACAATGGAGTATTATTCAGCTGTAAATAGCAATGACATCATGAAATTTGCAGGCAAATGGATGGAACTAGAAAATATCATCCTGAGTGAGGTAACCCAGACTCAGAAAGACAAACATGGTATGTACTCACTCATAAGTGGATACTAGATGTAAAGCACAAGATAATCAGACTACAACCCACAGCTACAGAGAAGCTAGCTAGCAGGGAGGACCCTAAGAGGGATGTATGGATCACCTTGGGAAGGAGAAACAGAGGAGATCTCCATGAGTATATTCAATTTTTTTAAAAAAATCAAACAAACAAAAGGAGATAATGAATAAAATACACCCAGGATCCAAAATACATATATGAAATAGTACAGAGATTTCTACCAATAACATTTTTGTGTGTATATTAATATATCATATCCATATATGCGAAATGTCCCAATAAAAATTATAAAAGTCATTAGGGTGAATTTTGAAAATATAATACTAGGTTATAGATAACCAAGTTCTTACTCTATGTTTTTTGTCTTCATACATAGAAAGGACAATAGCTTTGAAGTACTTTTACTCTGATCCCCTCAATTTAGTTTCTAAGAACATATTCTGATGACGATAAATATATTTTTAAATTAGAGATATGAACATTTATACAAACGAATTATATTTTATGTTCTTTTATTATTTTTTGTTCATTTACAATGCTTCTTATATATACATATTCTTTGATTGATTATGTTTCTGAGGCAAGGTCTTATGTATTTCAAGCTGGTCTTGAGCTCCTTACCTGTAGGAATCCATCATTCCCTTGCTTGGGAAAATCTATTCTACTCTAAATTACTTTCTGTTCTACCTAAGCCTTCACAATATCCCTATACCTAAAGCCTATACTTCTCAAGCCTCACCAAAAGTTTTATGACTTATTTATACAAAACTTTAGACCTAACTTAGATAGATAGATAGATAGATAGATAGATAGATAGATAGATAGATGTACTTGCTGCAGCCTAACTTCTACTATTACCCTGTTCTCTATTTACCATTTTACTCCTGAAGAAAAGAATATCACCACCTCGCTTAATTATCCAAGCATGCCCATTTAACCCACGGTGTTCCGTCTTTTTATCCTCCATACCCAAGTTCCACATTCTGGTGCCATATGTGGGAGTCTGTCTGAGTCCAGCTCCAACCTGTTGAAGGGTTCTTGCAGGGGAGGAGAGAGGAATGAGGAAGTATTAGATAGAAAGATAGAAGGAGATGATAAGAAAGACAGAGACACAGGATAGCTTCGGGAGGGCCCTGGGTCAATACGCAGTCATCTTGAGGTTTATTTCAAAGGGCTTTTAATACAATGCCCCTATCAAGATCAAAGCACACCATACAGCCAAGTGTAGACCCTTCAAAACACCTGGTACCACCCCTGTGGCCAAATCATCCCATTATGCAGCCCTGCTGGGTAAAGCAAGCTCAGACTTTCTGACCTTGAGTTTAGGTCTTACCAAGAAGCCTCTATGAGCCTCCACACTTACTCTCCTACCTCTACCTCCCAAGTGCTAGGATTAAAAGCGTGAATCTCCCCTACATCCTGACTTCACTCTTAAATTAACAAATAATTGTATACATTTATGGAGTGCAATGTGATATTTTAATGCTTGTATATATTTTTAAATGATCCAGTTAGGCTTATTAATGTCTCTATATCTTAAATACTTTCCATTGTGGTGAGATAATTTAAAATCTAGTCTTTTGACTCTTTAGAAATACAAGTTACCATTTACTACACTCACCAGAGGTGCAATAGATGTGCAGAGCCATCTCTTGCCAGAGACTTTGTTACCATTGACTAACATTGTTTATGAATGCCCACCTCCAGCCCTTTAGTTTTTGGTCACCAATCTACTCTCTACCTCTATGAGTCGGGCTCTTTTAAAGTTACACACATAAATAAGATGACACATATACGTGAACCACACAAGTAAGTGAATATTTATCTTTGAGTGTCTGGCTTATTTCACTTTGAATATTTTAAATTTAGGTAGTGTGGTAGTTTGAATGTAATTGGTCTCCATTATCTCATAGGGAGTGTCGCTATTAGCAGGTGTGCCTTTTTTGAAGGGAGTATGGCCTTTTTGGAGGAAGTGTGTCACTATAGGGGTGAGCTTTGAGGTTTCCCATGCTTAGGATACCACCCAGTGTCTCAGTCAATTTCCTGTTACCTGCAAGATATAGCACTCTTGGCTCTAGCACCATGTCTGCCTGCACACCACCATGCTCCCTATCGTGATGATAATGGGCTGAACCTCTGAAACTGTAAGTGAGCCACTGCTATTAAATGTCTTACTTTGTAAGAGCTGCCATGGTCATGGTGTCTCTTCACAGCAAGAGAAACCCAAACTAAGATAGGGAGTAAACATCATCTGTCTGTTTTGGTAATTACTATTTTAATCAATAGTTTTGATATATCATTGTTAACATACATTCTTACAAACATTTTGAATGGCAAAGTGACATTACATGAGAGAATAATTTATTGGACAAACTCTCCATGTTGGCAGTTGAGGATTTATCTCCATTTTAAAGACTGTATCCCTTGCTGTCTTGGTTGGAAAACCATTATGAACTTGGATAATTGATTTCATGCTATTTGGTGATCTAGTGAACACAGTAATGGAATAGGATGCAAGCTGTATACATTCAAAATATAAATCTGGCATCCCTGAAACATTGTGAGACATCAGCAGACTTTAAGAGTAAGGAAGTTTACCAACCTACCAGTTGATAAAGGCTCATAAGAAATCATGTTTCTTTACATCAAAATTTCAGTTTGAGAAGTTATGATGTATATCTAACAAGAGAATTTCCACAGCAAATGCTATGCACATTGCAAAAATTTTCACTAGAAATTTTATTTCACTTTATTTGATATCTATAAAAACATTTCAGTGTCTCAGTGAATGGTACAATCTTCCATTGACTAGACTATTTGGAACTATGTGTTAGAAAGGAAAACATGGGAACAAATGTTTATTTAAGTTTCTCTTTTTCTTCCTCATGATATTTATGTCATGATCCTGAGATTTAGTTCACATAAACAACCTTTTCAGGATCTGAGATAATTTTCAACACACATAATTTTGTTCTTAGTTCTCTGACTTCCAAAAATACACAAAAGCTAAACTGAATTTCAAAATCATTCTATAAGGGTGGTCAGCCAGCTGTGCCCACATTTTGTAAAATGTGTTTATAAGTATCTAAATCTATTTTAACTGAAATCATCACATTCTGCATTGACTTTGATTAAGAAGAAGAAGGAAAAAAGAAAAACCACCCAGCTTTTACATTTCTTCAGACAGCTGTCAGCTCAGCTCCGGAGGGAAGTGAACACTGACTCCTGAGCATTGCTGGGAACTGTTGAGTGGGCAAAGCTGTGGGAAACTATTAAATAGTAGCGCAAATTTAATCCTAGATTAGAAAACACAGGGGCATTATCTATGTTATGAGGCCTGCTTCCGAGGTCAAAGCTCCGCAGCCAGGAAGGGAGGAGGGTCACAGGAGGCCAGGAGGTTGAAGGGAATTGAGACGTTGTAGGCAGATAAGCCTCGGTTTGTTAACAGGCACAGAGGCTGCTGAGCAGACACATGTTGGTACACACAAGCTACAGATACAAAGACTATTGCACAAACACTGGCTACTGGTAGGCACACACAGACCTACACAGGAAGGCTGGCAAAGGCAAAAGAGGAAAGCACAGGCCTCTAACCTCAAGGCTTTGTTTATATAAAATCACACAAAAGTGGCATTTTTCCAGGAATAGTTATTGCTTTGCTTTGTGTAGCTTTTTGGATTGGTCCATCTGGGGTTGTAGGGAAGGAAGAAAGGACAAACACTAGGGCACACAGACACAGAAACACTGAGATCAAGCTAGACTGGGTTCTTTGATGGAGATGCTCTGGAAGTTCAGAATCTTTGACATGTACAGGGAGATGGGGTTACTGCATACGGATCATCAAGGAGGCTGCATTACTGTACACAGTTGAACAAGGGGGCAAGTTAGCTAATCTGAGTTGTAGCAGTCTCTGTATGGGAGCAGTCTCAGGCCAAAAACATCTGGGGAGAGAAAGCTGCAAGCACTATTAACATTTGCACATGAACCAGACGAAGGCTTTGGCATCATCCCTCTGGACCTCACTTGGGGATGACTTTGATACTCCCGCTGTCCTGTGGCCTTGGGATCCTTGGCATGCTCTGCTCATGTCAAACAAAAAGCATTCATTAAATCTCTTCAAGTTATATAACAGATTACATCACTACATACTTTTGAATTCACTGAATATCTGCTGTCAGCCATTTTTGTTCATTCTTATCCCTGTAGATATCCAGTGTCAGCCATCTTACGTCATGATGAATATTTATACTAGCACCATGTTGTCTAACCAGCATGGCCTTCAATAGAAGGTGCCTTCCCACCTTCATTCTGAAGTTCATTTGAGTGCCTTTCTCTTACCTTTATAGCTGTTCATACATCATGAACAGCTGGTTTTGTATCTGTTGCCATCATACAAATGTTATAAATGTTTTAAAACAAGAATGACATAAGATAAGCCCTACTACTTTAGGCAAAACATAAGAGCTCTGAAAGCAGCATATGCTCCCATTTTTCTACCTTTGGTGTCAAGCATACATTTGTTTTAAAGAGTAAGCCCAACACATGGTTCCCGAATAGAGACTTCAAATTGAGATGTAAGATTACAGCATTCACTTCAGATATGATTTTTTTGAGTCTGCTAAGTTAATCAATATTCATTGAAAGTCCACTGTGAGGGACTTGCTGGAGCTACACCAGTGAAAAAATAAAAAGCAGCGTTGCCATCTCAGTTGCTGCTGGTGCAGGGGAGTTACTCAAATCCAGCCCCATTCTCCCTCAAGAAACAGAGATTACAGCTATGGATGTGGCTCAATTGGTAAAGTACTTATTATGCAGGCAAGGGGACCATATTTGAGAATTAAGCTTTGTGAAGGGGTGTGTGTCTGTAATCCCAGTACTGGGAGTAGGAGAAATGAGGATCCCTGATACTTACTGTCAGCCAGCCAGTCTACCAAATCAACAACTCTGTCTCAGGAAGTAAGGTGAAGAGGAGTTGAGGAATATATATAAGTGACCCTCTGGTCTCCACGTGCACTTATGTACATATGTTGTAGAATATTATTTAAGGTGTGTTACTTTTGTTTATGCTCTGAAACATTTGTTTAATGATGGAAAGATGTGTTTGATTAAATAAAATTCACCTGACTCAGGAGACTGAGTCAGCAACTAACTGACAGGAAGTAGTAGGGAGGAGCCAGGGGAGAAGGGTTTTTAAGGAGGGACAAGGAGAACCATGAGGGCTTTTTGGAGGAGAGCAAGGAGAAGAGGTGAGCTACTTGCTATTTATTCATCATCTCTGAAGAGCAGAATTCCACCTTAACCTTTGAATCTTGAGTTCTTTAGAGGGACAGAAGTTTAGTTAAATTCCCTTCATAGCTTTGCAAGACTTGGGAGCCTGTGGGAACAGAATTCCCTCTGGCTATGGCCCTTGTGGCCTAACCATGGCTGGTATCGGCAGAGTTGCAGTTGCTGATTCAGACAGTTGTGGCTTAAAAGGCAGCAACAATTAAATAAAAGGACGACATACATACGTACTTACACATACACATACATACACAAACACATGCATAGAAATACACCACAAACACACATACATCCACATAGATGCATCTGTTTCAATAGAATCTTATCAAAGCTCAGATGAATCAGAGAACCATGCCAAAAAAGTTCAAACTCAAACTGATGACTGTTGAGTGCTCAGTCCTAAATGGAACATCATTATCAGCTCTACACATGCCCAAGGATCTGTGAACATCAAGTATCAGGGAAAATGGGTGTCTAGCTCGTCGATAGTCCCCTCCCAGGGTCTGGGAAGAATCTACAACCAGCTGATAATTTAATCTTTGATGAAAAGAAATGAATCTATGTACACAAAACTCCTTAGTTCGTACACTTTACTATTCTGTGTCAGTTCTCTCTCTACACAGCTTCTAGTCTACTCTCATTTTTAGTTCGTTTCTTGCCTGGTTTCTCTCTACATTTATCTGCTATCCCCTCTAGGTTCTATCTTAATTCCTTCTTCTTAGTTCTGCCACATCTAGTTCTTTCCCATATCAGCTCCTCTCCCATTGTTGTGCCGCATCACAAGACCCCCGAGCAAGACCACCATGGAGCCAATATCCGATGCAAGCACACAGGGGTTTATTAATAACAAAACAAGCCCGGCTTTTGCCCATGTTCAGCACTTGACACATCAGGTGGAGGAGGACAGCCCAGAGTACTCACTTCAAGGGGCTTATATAGGATAGGTTTATGTGTAGGGAGTTACATATCTCGGGATTGGATGAGGGGGCTAGGGGTGAGGTAGTTCTTTGAAGTTACTGGCTGAACTATAAGCATGAAATTACTAGTGGCTAACAGGACGCAGGGTATCTACAGAGACAATTTTTTTTACTCCCTGTGTCCTGCTTCTGCTGAGCCCAGGATATATACATTCAGATTTATTGTTCCAGCCTTATCTTCCCATGAGTTAAACTTGTGGTCAGTTCTAAAACTGCTGGTTAGCAAATACCTTTAGAGGAGGCGGGAGGGAGCGTCTCTCAAGAGGGCTACTGATTTTTCCCTTTCACCATCTCCTTCTCTCTCATCTCGTTCTTTCCCATCTGGCTCTTCCTCATCTTCCATCTTGTTCCTCTGGTATTCTCTTTTAGCCCTTCAATCTAGTTCTTCCCATCTAGTTTGTTCCTCTCCAGTTCTTACCCATCTAGTTCTTCTGGATTTTTTTGTCTCTTCTCTGTCTCATCTTCAAGTTCTCTCCTCAAAAATCCTCCTCCTCTCTCTCCTTCTACTTATCAGTTCTCCATATTCTTGCCATTCTCTCTAAGTCTCTCAGGAATCCAGTTATAAACCCAAGCAATAGCAATCCTCTCACAGAGCAAGGTCACCAGGCTTGAATTCTTATGGAGCCATAAAGGCAGGTAAGAATTTTCCTCAGGCAGTGACCACCAGGCTTTCTTTTACAACCCAAAAGGGGAGTGATAAAGAGGAGGTCAATAGAGAGCTAATGATCAGTTAGTAGATCAAGAAGGTAATTTATGTGCTCAATCTACATTCCTAGAAGTGGTTAGGTAAGAAATTAGGAGTCTATTAGTAAGGCTGCAAGGAAGGAGGGTCTCACCCTAAATTGTACAAGAAATAAAGCTATCCTCCTGACTGAGGAGACAGGGGTTGTTTCATTTGGCCTTGGATGCTTAAGTCTGTTCTTAGAGAATACAGAGGTGTCTCTGATAAGGTATTTTCATCCCTCCAGGGATGGTCCTGGCCAGATGCCACCAATGACGATAATTACAAGGAAGCTTAAACTGGGGTTCTGGCTGTGCATAGCTGTCAGTGCAGAAAAGCTACAATAGCACACAAGAAACTCATAGCAGGAAATGGCTGATAATCAAAAGCCAAATATCACCAAGGCTCCTTGAGCCTCAGCTTGACCTCTGGAAGGGCCCTGGCTTCTTCCAGTATTAGCTTTGTCATAATCAGCTGAAATCCTGCTTCATATATTTTTGTGGCTTATAGCAATCAAGAATAAGAAGAGGAAGGTTGAGGAATAGTGCTGCAATTGCTGTCCTCTGGACATGCCATGGCCATTGCACTCATGAATTCACTGCAGCTATGGTTACCTGCACAAGGTCAAGGCAACAAGATCAGTGAACATTCCATCAGGTAGCACTAATGGGACTAAATGGGTTATCAGAAAGGGAGACAGTACGTGAAAGGAGGGTAGGTGGGGGGTGTTGGAGGATGCCCAGGGGCTGTTGGATAGGGAATTGGGTCAGTATGAGCAAGATACGTTGTATAAAATTGTCATGGAATAAGTTAAAGATAGTTTTAAAGTTGAATTATATTCAAAATTGGAAAAAACAACCCTTGACTCCTCTTCCTCGCTTTCTTTGTTTGGGCAGTCTGTCCTTGCATTTCCTTCCTGAGCCCTCTCCATGCTTGGTTTTGTAGCTTTGCTTTTCTGAATGTTGGGAACTCTTTGCTGTAGGGTGTAGTCTCTTAAGGGTTTGGTTGGGGCTATCTCCATCCCATTCATTCCATGAAACCAAACTGTTTTATTTTCTTACAGTCTCTTACCAATAATGTTGATTTTTCTGTATATTTCTTTCTTCCCAAGAGAATATAAATTTCATGAAAATGAAGACTTTTCATGAAGGCAAACTGGTCTTGTCCACCACTTTATTTTAGTATATAAAAAAAAGACACTTAGGTCCCTTCATAATCCTCCTTTCCTTCTCTCTTTTTATTCCAAGCAATTAGTGTTGTTACCACACATCAATTTCCTAGAAATGTATAAAAACTAAAGCATGCTTAGTCTTTGTGCTAGTTCCTCAGTAAAATTGTTTATCCTCTTCAAAGTCAGTTTCTAAAAATTTATAGTTTTATAAAGCATGGTTTGGGTGGTGAATCTTAAGAAATTTTTTGCATTAACTCAATGTCAAAAATGTTTTCTATCATGCATAATTCCATATATTTTATATTTTCAAAAGCCCCATTCAGTACCAAGATTAATTTTAACATTCAGGCCTATGATTACTTTGGCAATGCAGTATACCTTTGTGATTATATTGGGCCCATATGGATAATCCACAATCTCCTGCTTCCAGGATCCATGACCCAATCACATCTTCATTTTTGCATTTCAAAGTGTCATACTCATGGGGTCTTATGGTTGGGAAGCTGCATTGCTGAGGAAGGTGTAATCCCACCTACCACAAGTGGACCCATATGAGCAGATATACCTTTGTATATCTTTGTATTATGTGAGTGACCATCATGTCTCTCTAAAATGGTTTACCGTGGTGAACAACTTAAAGACAAGAATGGAAAGATTAACTACTGACAAAACCTTAAAACTTTGCCACCAAAACCCCATTAGATGTAGTGAAATAGTATAGGCTTGGGAGCCAGTGGGATTTGGGTTTTGAATACAAATAAAAAAATATTCAAGGTTTTTAGTATTTTTGCAATGTGACCTTGAACCTTCTCATTTAATTCTGTCATAAAATTACTATTCAATAATAGACTATAATGCCTACTTTGTGGATTATTTGAGGAGTAAGAAATAACAAGCTCTAACAACTAGAGGAACATAGAGGGACATAAAATGTATGATGATGATGATGATGATGATGATTTATATTTCTTCCTCAAACATTTGCTTCCCTTGTGTTGCATTTTCCATTCAGTAAATATGCTTTGTTTATTCCTGACTTATCTACGTATATGTCATTCACCTTCATACCAGTGCCATGACTGAGACCATGTGCAAGGTGAGTTGTGTATCCCTTTAATTGTAGAGGACCCAGACTAAGTCCTCACGTCATTATGTTCCCACACGGTGAGATCAAGCCATTTCTACTCACAGATGTTCTGATCTTGTAAATTAGGGAGTAATTAGATCTACCTACCTCAGAGTGGTAGGTCTAAGATAACAAGTACAGTGAGGGTCACAGGACCGAGAACAGATGCATCATGTTCATGGTTGTTGGCTCTGTGGTGCAGTGAGTTTGTTTAACCCCTAGAGGGAGCTGCGAGCGAGTAAGACGCCCAGGAAGTAGATGAAATAGATGGTGTTTTTCTCTTGGATTCTGCTTTTAGCAAAACTGATTAAGGGGTGATTTAAATTGCACAGATTCATCGCCATGTGACATTATGTATGCATTCATTAAATTGTGAAGCAGAATTTAGGTTCAGTCTGGGTTAACAATAATTTAATTATTTTACAAAATGTTCTTAATGTCCTTGGCAATACAGGAAAATTCAAATAATCTCACACACCAGAGTAACCTTCAGTGACCGACCAAATTTGTAAAGCCCATAACTTATGATGTGTATTTTTGGTATATACATATATATGTACATATATATGAATATGAATTTGATTACCCTAAAATAGGCAAGGCAGCAATCACTTTGAATCTTACAAACCATAACCTTTCAGAGAAATTAATTCTTCCTGTGGCAAAGATTGCTGAAGCAATAAACTATAAATGGCTTTTACGGAAGCAAATCCAAGAGAGTTACAATTAACATCAGAACATCCAGATAAATCAGAACAGCCCTAACTTCATTTTCAGCTTATTGAAAATGTGCACTAAGGAATATATAACGCTCAACACCAGATCTAGGATCTAAGATTAATGAGTAAAGAGAGGCATATGAAAGAACACTGATGTGACATTTACTCTTCATAGGACAAGGAAAAGATAATGTAGTTTCCAAAAATGGTTTTCCTAAACAATTACTGAATTCAATTCTTATAGCAATTGTATATGAGCTATTGTCTAAGTGAAAGAAATAATTTTCTGGGTTTTTTTTTGTGAACTTATTGTAGCCAGAATTTGATAGACTCTCATTAGCATAATGAGGTATGGTCCTGAGTTTGAGCTTCACAATGGTGCTTTTCCTTTCCCTAACACAATATCAGTTGTGAAAGTGCTTATAGTTTGTTTGGAGATTGTGTTCATTGAGTGTTCCCTTCTCTCCATTCTCAACTTCCGTCAAACCTCCCCTTAGGCTTTGGGGAGAGTCCAAATATTCTCTTTGCTTCTTCAGTAAAACTCAACCATCCTATCTACCTCTCCTCCACTCCATAGTTATTTCCTCTTAGGTATCCCAACACACATGTTCTGTCCTAGTTATTACTAGAGTCTAGACTTTATGTGTGGACTCTGCTTATATTTCATTTTCTCTGAAAATGAGAACCCATCAGGGTGTTACAAAACAGTTATGAGTAAAACTGGATTATTTTGGTAGTCATGGTGCTATTTATCATGCTTCCTGTTCAGTCTGCAAGATGAGGACACTAATGCTAATGATATTGATTGCACATGAAGCCCCATTAACAAAATTAAGACACCAATGTATCCTTTCCTCTCTTTCCAGAAATTATTTTTCCAGTTGCTTATTTTTAATGGTCATTATAAGAAGGTTCATTAAAATTTGTCTATTAATTTTTAGGAAAATGAAAAACATGCTTAAATTACATATTTTTCCACAGACCATCTTAGTTACTGTTCTGTTGCTGTGACGAGATACTATGGCCAAGACAACTTATACAAGAACATACTTAATTGGGCACTTGCTTACAGCTTACAGAGAATGAGTCCATTATCATCATGTCAAAGAGCATGGGACTGGTGGGCTGGCATGGTACTGAACAAGTGGCTGAGAAGTACATCTTGATCCTCCAGGAGCAAGCAGAGACAAAGAGTCCTGGCATGGGCTTTTGAAACCTCAGTGCTTATCCCCAGTGATATATTCCTTCCAAAAAGGTCACACTGTAAACGAATGTTTCTCTCCCACTGGCTAGTTTCCAAATACCCAGCATCTCATACTAATTGCAGAATGCTCAGGCTTATTGCTAATTGGCTCTTACATTTAAATTAACCCATTTCTATTCATCTATGTATTGCCATGTGGTACATGGCTTTACTGGTCCTCTGGCATCTTGCTTCTTGGGCGGCTGGCTTGTGTTTCTCCCGACTCTGCCCTTCTTCATCCCAGTACTCAGTTTGATTGTCCCACCTAACTTCCTGCCTGGCTATTGGCCAATCAGCATTTTATTAAACAATGAGAGTAATACATATTCCCAGCATACAGAAGGATTATCCCACAGCATCACACCCACTCCAATAAGGCCATACCTCCTAATCCTTCCCAAACAGTTCCACTAACTGGGGACCAAACATTCAAACATATAAGCTTATGGTGGCTAATAAGTTTTAGGTCTCCCTGAAGGCCTCTCCACTGTCACAACAAACCAAATCAGACCAAATAAGGAAAAGGCCCAGGTTTAATGGGTAAAGCATTCCTGGGCGATTCCCTGGCCCCAAAGAGAGTAGACAGGGATGAGAGACCGGAAGAACCACGTGTTTGTTTTCTGGGATGTAGCTTATATACTCTGTGGGAGTAGTCTTGAGCCTCTCTAGAAGAGGAGCTATGTTTGGCAGGCTTTGAAGGGACGGGTTTAGGGAAAGAGATAGGGGAGAGAGGAGTTGAGGTGGGTCTTCCACCAGACTCCTTCCAAACATTCCAGACTCTTTGGGTATAGGGGGTGCCAGGGTGCCAGGGGTTGAGGTGGAGCTCCCACCCAAACAGTGGCCATTCTCATTCACATCATCACATAGAGTATAAAACTCTTCTCTTGGACTGACTGTGGTTTGATTTTTTTTAAAAAAATTAATTAATTAATTTTTTAATTTTATAATTTGATTTAATTTTACATATCAGCCACAGATTCCCCTGTCCTCCCTCCTCCCTCCCCTCCCCCCAGCCCATCCCCCATTCCCATCTCCTCCAGGGCAAGGACTCCCCTGGGGATTCAGCTCAACCTGGTAGATTCAGTCCAGGCAGGTCCAGTCCCCTCCTCCCAGGCTGAGCAAAGTATCCCTGCATAGGACCCAGGTTCCAAACAGCCAGCTCATGCACTGAGGACAGGTCCTGGTCCCACTGCCTGGGTGCCTCCCAAACAGTTCAAGCTAATCAACTGTCTCACTTATCCAGAGGGCCTGATCCAGTTGGGGGCTCCTCAGCTATTGGTTCATAGTTCATGTGTTTCCACTAGTTTGGCTATTTGTCCCTGTGCTTTTTCCAATCTTGGTCTCAACAATTCTTGCTCACACAATCCCTCCTCTTTCTCGCCAATTGGATTCCTGAAGCTCCACCTGGGGCCTGGCCGTGGATCTTTGCATCCGCTTCCATCAATCACTGAATGAGACTTCTAGCATGACAGTTAGAGTGTTTGGCCATCCTATCACCAGAGTAGGTCAGTTTGGGCTTTCTCTTGACCATTTCCTGTAGTCTAAAAAAAAAAAAAGAATGGAATCTGACTGTTGAGATTACATTAATTTAGAAATAATCTCCTTGTATTCATTTTGCTGAAGATTTTTTCTGCTTTAATAGAACTCTATGACTCTAATATTCCTAAGTACTGTTATTTAACAGCCTACTTTTAAAATAAATGAAAAAAATTTAATTTAGTTTTCTTTATTTTTCTCTCATATATTACATCCTGATCTCAGTTTCTCCTCCTTCCTCTCCTCTCAGTACCTCCTTCTCCCTGCCCTCTTCTGCAGGATTCCCTGAGTTATGCCTAATGTTTGGCTGTAGGTCTCTGCATCTGCTCCCATCCATTGCTGAATGAAGTCTCTCTGGTGGTCATTATGCTGGGCTCTGGTCTACGAGTATAGCAGAGTATCATTAGGAATTTTTTTGGGGGGATATCAAGTTTCTTGTTCCTGGCCCTCCAGGTAGTATCAGGGGTGGGGTCCTCTTGTGGCATGGGTCTCAAGTTGGACCAGTCATTGGTTGGTCACTTCCACAAGTTCTGTGTCATATGTATACCATACATCTTGCAGTCAGCACAAACTGTATAAGTCAAAGGTTTTGTGGCTGGGTTGGTGTCTCAATCCCTCTACTGGACAACTTCCTGAACAGAACACCAATAGCATAGGCACTAAGATCAACAATTAATAAATGAGACCTCATGAAACTGAAAAGCTTCTGTAGGGAAAAGGATACTATCAACAGGACAAAACACAGCCTATAGAATGGGAAAAGATTTTCACCAACTTCACATCTGACCAAAGGCTAATATCCAAGATCTATAAAGAACTCAAGAAATTATACATCAGCAAACTAACTAATTCAATTAAAAATGGAGTAGAGATCTAAACAGGATTCTCAACAGAAGACTCTCAAATGACGGAGATGTACTAAAAGAAATGTTCAACATCCTTAACCATCAGGGAAATGCAAATCCATATGATTCCGAGATTCCATCTTACACCTGTCAGAATGGCTAAGATCAAAAACACAAGTGACAGCTCATGCTGATGAGATGTGAAGCAAGGGGAACACTCCTCCATTGCTTCTAGGAATGCAAACTTATACAGCAACTATTGAAATCAATATGGTGGTTCCTCAAAAAATTGGAAATCAATCTACCTCAAGAACCAGTTATATCATTCTTGCCACATACCCAAAGGACACTTCATTCTACCACAAGGTGACTTACTCAATTATGTTCATAGCAGCATTATTTGTAATAACCAGAACCTGGAAACAACCTAGATGTCCCTCAACTGAAGAATGGATAAAGAAAATGTGGTACATTTACACAATGGAATATTACTCAACTGTTTGAAAAATAACATCATGAAATTTACAGGCAAATGGATGGAACTAGAAAAAACATCCTGAGTGAGGTAATCTAGACCCAGAAAGACAAACGTGGTATGTACTCACTTATAAGTGAACATTAGCTGTAAAGGATAATCATGCTACAAACCACAGACTAAGAGAGGCTCAGTAACAAGGGAGTCTCAACGAAGATACATAGATCTTACTTAGAAGAAGAAATAGAATAGATTTTGCAGGTGAACTGGGAGCAAGTGAGGATGGTAACAGGAGGGATTAGGTGGGGAGGTGAAGGGAGAAAGTATTGGGAGAGACTACTGGAATTGGGGGGCATTTCAGGGGTAAGGTAGAAACCAAGTGAAATGGAAACTCCCAGGAATCTACGAGGATGACCCTAGTGAAGACTCATAGTAATGGGGAATATAGGACCTCAACCAGACATCTTCTATAACCAGACATCTTCTATAACCAGGATTTGTTGTTTATTCTCACAAAATTCATGTGTTAGGAACTCAGTTCACAGAGAGGCAGAATGCATAGGTATTATGAACTTTAAGAAGTAGGATCTAATGGTAAGCCTTTATAAATGGAGTGTGCCCTCAAAAGGCATGGGGACCAGGTGTGTTTTCCTTAAGGGACTAATAGAAAAGCTTGGCCCTGGCCCCATCCTGTCTTCCTTGTTTCCTATATGAAGATTCAACCTTTATCCTGCCTTATGGAGGGTCCTGGTCAGAGCCTGTGCTTTGCCTTTCCGATAGCTGTCTTCCAAAGCAGTGAGCTAAATGTGCCATTTCTGATGTAGTTTGCAGACAGTAGTTTGTTATAGTGATGAAATGCTGTCAAGGACACGCATATAAAGAAAAGCATTATGTATATAGAGAAAATTTACATTTGTGATACATTTTGAGTTGCAATGGGTAAACTACAGTGGCTTAGATGTGTTTTTTTTCCCACTTACTATTCATCTCCATGCAGAAACCAGGGAAGAACCAAAGCGCATACGTGTGTGTGTGTGTGTGTGTGTGTGTGTGTGTGTGTGTGTGTGTGTGTGTGAGAGAGAGAGAGAGAGAGAGAGAGAGAGAGAGAGAGAGAGAGAGAGAGAGAGAGAGAGAAAGAGACAGAAACAGAGACAGAGAGAGATAGAGACAGAGAAGAGGAAGAAGAAGAAGAAGAAGAAGAAGAAGAAGAAGAAGAAGAAGAAGAAGAAGAAGAAGAAGAAGAAGAAGAAATCATAGACCATATCATTTACCTGTTAATTCTCTCTGGTGACATCTGAGTTCATTAAGAATAAAATTAGATTCTTTATTAACACCCCAGGCCTCAAATAATGCTAGTTTTCACCAGTCTACTCCATTTATAAGCTACACTGTTTTTTCTTCTCTCATTCTGATTTCCAGCTGTTGAAAAGACTTCTCTCCTGCAACAAACAACACTCTTCCCTTACTTCTTTTCTCCAAGAGACTCATTTCTTCTCATTGTTTAGAACTCAAGGGAATTTCTTAGAATTTGGGAATTGACTCATTTAGAAAGCTCCTCAAACTTTCTCAGCACATCTGCCGCTGCATCTGTGTGATGGCACTCAGTACTAAGTGACCTCTCCACCAAGTGGTGCACTATGTAAGAACAGATGACCCATGTATCTGTGAGTCCCAGGGATCCTAAAGACAGGGCTCTGAGCATTTATTAATCAAACAATTAATATATGTACCAAAAGATAACATTGCTTAGCTTTTTTTATATTCTTTTAGAACATTTCTTGAGGAAGCTGAGGTTGAGATTGCAATCAGCTAAGTTATTCTAAACATGTAGCAAGTTATCAGTTAGTAGAACCTGTATCTTGATAAATGAATGCTGACCATCCTTTACCTGAGATAGCCAAGGATAGGTGTTGCAGATTTGCTAGAACTAAGTAGGCATGGAGATTGTCATCTTTCTCAAAGAGTCTTTCTGGAGATGAAAGAGAAGGTAAGAAAGAAATAGGGGCAAAAGAAAGTCTTGTTTATTTGTTTATGAATTTATTTATAAAGGTATTGCTATATAGCTCAGGCTGACCTTTAGCTTGATTCCATCCTATTCTGTGTTCCAAGTGCTGGAATTACAAGCATGTTTCCATCCTGATCTGATTGTTTTTATTTTTTAAAATTTTATTAAATAACTAAATGTAAACATAATGTTTTATTAATTCTTAGAGAACTTCATAATTTTTTATTATATTCACCCCAAACCCACACTCTCAACCCTTCAAATATTCATTCTCTCCTCCATAACCCCCTTTTCTCTTTGAGAAGAGACTGTCTCACAGCAGATGTCTTGGTCCTCACAATCTTTCCACCTCTCTTCCGTGAACCTTACCTTAGGTGTAGAGATTGTGTTATAAATGTACTAATTGGAGATAGGCATTTGATCTCTGAATTTTGACAAATTGTGTCTTTCTGTGATAATTGTAATAATCTTCATCTGCTGCAAAAAGAAGCTTCTTGGAGGAGGGTTGAGATCTGTGACTATAAGGATGTCTTTAAGAAATGATATAGTAGAAAGAATATATTAGTAAATCTGGCATGCATTATTAAAGAAATTTTATACTTATTTGCTATAAATTATTCAAAGAAAGTACTTTGATAGGAGTAGATACTATTGTTTAATTAGTGATATAAACAAAGTGAACTTGTTGAAGAGTTAAGGATTTGGGTTTGTCATGTGAAAATTTAAAGCAAATAAAGAAATGCGCCTGGTTAAGTAGGAAGTATAGCACAGAATATATTGCAGTATCTAGTGGATAAATTGAGTCAGGGTAATGGAGCATCTTAACAGATCTCCAGTGCTGAGACCCTGGGAATAATTCCTTTGCTGCTTAGGTTTATTTTTCAAATGTGAGGAGTGTAGGTAATCTGTAAGGTGTAAGAGGTCTACAAACTTTGTAACTAGTGGAAATGTGGCCAGTTTCTGAAGTAAAAGATACATAATTCAGAGCTAAGTATGTGAACCAGGCCTGAGGGTTCAGTTGGTTTCAATTTTGTCTAGAAGTCCTTTGGGAAGTTTGACACCTCTTCCAAGGCTCAATGTAACAATGTTCCAATGGTCAAGAAACACATAACACCAATGGGCAAGGTAAGATCACAACACATTTCCTGAGGAGATTATACATTTTATAAATGGAAGAAATTTAAAGATGGTTTGATACAGTACTTTTTAAGAAGTAAAATACAACTTTTACGAAATAGTAATCAATATGACCTCCATGATCAAATAAATGTGGAAAGGATTATCTAATACATTTGGTTGGGAAATATTCAAAACTTACCAAAAAAAATGAAACTATTCAAAAATTTGTCCATAAAATCTATGTAAATTTCTGTCTCCCCTCACTTAAAAATTCTTCAGCCCCTGAATAGCTTACTGACTTCTATGGTTATCAGATGAAATACACATATGTGAAGATTGAAAGCTGACAACCACAAATGAGAGAAAGCATGCACTGTTTGTCTTTCTAAGTCTGAGTTACATCACTGAGCATGACTATTTTCCCCTCTCATCTATTTACCTATGGATTTCCAATCTTTGCTTTTCTTAACAGATGAATAATATTCTATTGTGTAAATATACTACATTTTCATCATCCACTCATCAGACGATCGATATCTAGGCTGTTTTCCTGGCTATTGTGAGTGAACAGCAGCAATGAACATGGATGAGCCATTTCTATAGTAGGATATAGAGACTTTTGGTTATATGAACCAAAAGTGGTTTAGCTGAATCATGTGGTAGATCTATTTATAGCTTTTTGAGGAATAGCTGCACTGATTTCCATAGTTGCTGAACCAGTTTGGATTCCCACTTGCAGTAAGTGTTCCTTTTTCCTCACAACCAAACCAATGCTTGTCCTCATTAAATATTCAAATGAACTTAATATATATTAAATTCTTACCATGTTCCAGTCTCCATTTTAGGGGATATATTAGTGCCAGAACCAAGGATCTGGCCCTTATAGAGTTCAGTATTCTGAAGGGTTGAAATGAGGAGTAAGGATTGTCCCTGATGCTTCTTCTGACTCTTGGAAACCTATTCTTCATGCTGGATTGCCTTGCCCAGCCTCAAAACAGGCAGAGGTGCTTGGTCTTAAGGCAGCTTGATATGCCATGCTTTGCAGTTGCCTATGGGAGGCCTGCTCCTTTCTGAGTGAATACAGAGGAGGGGTGGATTGAGGAGGTTACAGAGGGGAGGTAGAAGAAGAGAATGGGAAGAGAGGAGGGAGGGGATGCTGTGGTTGGGATGTAAAATTAATTAATTAATAAGAAAATTCTAAATTATGGAAGGAAATGTTAAATGCCATCACAAGACTTGTAGAAGTGTAAAAAGAGATAGGAGGCCTATGCAGGTTAGGAACAGTCCTCATCCTTGATTGTACAAGCTGTCCAAGAGATAATTGTACAAGCTGTCCAAGAGATGATTGTAAAAGCTGTCCAAGAGAGGCATCATTTAGAAGATGAGATTTGAACAAGTACTTGAAGGAGGGAAAGGAATGAAACCAGTAGATGATTGATGGGTAGAATACCATTTCAGGCCGAGCAAACAGCTCCCTGATGGGTTCCTTAGTTTTCCTTTGAGGTCAATTTATGTCCAACTCAGAGCTCTCTCTCTCTCTCTCTCTCTCTCTCTCTCTCTCTCTCTCTCTCTCTCTCTGTGCATATGTGTAAGATGTAATGACTAGACTGAAGGCTATTCACTATAAACAGAGAGACACTGAAACAATGAAAAAAATCCTTACACACGCACACACACACACACACACACACACACACACACACACACACACACACACATTGAAAACAATGTGTAGGCATAGATTAATAATATTTGGTTGTGACTTAGTATGTTGTTCTGAGTAAATGGGGCCAGAAAAACAATTTTCTCCATGTGAATCACCTGTAAATGGTTGATTAAGACAAAAGAGACCAAAATTCCTCATTCCATTCCAGTGTTGTTTTTGCTATGAGGTTCAACAAGTAGAGAAGATGGCTTTTGTTCAAAAGGACATATCAAAACTCTTCAAAAAAGCACCAGACCTACTTGTGGGTAAACAACACCAAGGGTCAGTTTCTTTACTTTATGAGTATACAGTATCATATACACTACAATATGACCATCTCATTAAATGTAGAAAGGGCCTTTGATAATCTCAACATCTTAGAGAATATAGGAATAAAATGGGCATATCTCTACATAAAAAAGAGCAGCATACAGCAAGCCCACAACCAACATCCTACTAAATAGAGAAAAACTTGAAACATTTCCACTCAATTTACAAATAAGTCAATAAGGATAGCCACTGTTTCTAATTCTGTTAAATATTGTGCTTAAAGTCTTGGCTAAAGCAATAAGACAAAGTGAAGAAAAAGAGGATACAATTAGGAAAAGGAGAAGCCAAATTTACCTTATTTGTAGATGATATGATTTTATATATACAAGACCTTAAAGACTCTACCAGGAACCTTCTACAGCTGATAAACACATTCAGCAAGGTACAGCATATACAACACACACACACACACACACACACACACACAAAAAAAAAAAAAAATCAGTAGTCTTTCTAAATACCAATGAAAAATATATCAAGAAACAGATTAGGGAAACAATATCATTTACAATAGCTTCAAAGCAATCTTGCAATAAATCTAACAAAGGAAGTGTAAGATTTGTGTGATAAAACCTTAAGACACTGAATAAAGGAATTGGAGAAGATACCAGAAGAAGAAAGACCTCCCATCCACATGGATTTGTTGAATTGATGTTGTGAAAATGGCAATCCAGTAGGGAATCTATAAATTCAATGCAATTCCCATTGAAATTCCAATGTAATTCTTCACAAAGATCACAATGTAATCTTAAAATTCATATGAAAATGAAAAAGACCAAAGATAGCTAAAAATAATCTTGAACAATAAAAACAGAGGACATTAGCACCTCTGATTGCAAGATAAATTACAGAGCTATGGTAATAAAAACATAATGGTATTGGCATCAAAACACACATATTGATCAATGGAATGGAATTGAATCTTCCCATTCTTAAGACTTAAGTCCACTTTCCCACAGTCGCATGGCATGGTTTTTGATTTAAAAAAAAAAAGGCCAGAAGTATTTATTAGAGACAAGACAGAATCTTGAACAAATGGAGCTTGTCAAATTGGATAGTTACATGTAAAAGAAGGAAGCTAGATTATTATCTCTTGCACTGGACAAAACTCAACTCCAAGTGTGTCATATGGTATTAATATAACACTTGATACCATAAATCTGTTAGAGGAAAAAATAGGGAGTACCTTTCCATTTAAAGGATAAGGAAAGGATATTAGACCAACAGTTGACACATGAAATCTCATTCAATTAAAAAGCTTCTATAAAGCAAAGGATACTGTGGTGATATTGTGTTCCCCAAAATATTGTGCACCCTAATAAACTTATCTGGGGTCAGAGAACAAAACAGCCACTAGATATAGAGGCCAGAAAATGGTGGCACACACACCTTTAATCCTAGCATTCCAGAGGCAGAGATCCGCCTGGATCGATGTGATTTCAAGGCCACACTGGAAACAGCTGGGTGTGGTAACAAGAGCCTTTAATCCCAGAAAGTGATGGCAGAAAGCAGAAAGGTATTTAAGGCATGAGGAACTAGGCTGGTTAAGCTTTTAGGCTTTTGAGCAGCAGTTCAGCTGAGATCCATTTGAATGAGAACTCAGAGGCTTCCAGTCTGAGGAAACGAGATCAGCGGAGGAACTGGCGAGGTGAGAAAGCTGTGGCTTGTTCTGCTTCTCTGATCTTCCAGTGTTCACCCCAATACCTGGCTCCAGGTTTGCTTTTATTAATAAGAACTTTTAAGATTCATGCTGCAGGATACTATCATTCCAATGAAGAGGCAGCCTACAGAATGAGAATAAAATCTTTACCTGCTATACATCTACATATAGGGCTAGCATCTATAATATGAAAAGAATAAAAAAAACTGAACACCAAGAAAATGAATAAACCAATTAAAACTAGGGGCATAGAACTAAACAGATATACAAATGGCTAAGGATTATAACTTTGAAAAATTTCAACATTCTTAATAATAAGGAAAATACAACTAAAACTACTTTGAGATTTCATCTTATCCAAGTCAAAATAGCTAAGATTTAAAAACTGACAGCAAATGTTGACATGGATGTCAGGAGAGGGAAACATTTACTCATTACTGGTGGGAGTGCAAACTGGTGCAGCCATTATGGAAATCACTGTAGAAAATTCAAAAAAAAAAAAACTAGAATAGATCTACCCCAAGATACAGCTATACCAGTTCTGGGCATATTGCCAACGGATTATACATCCTACTACAGAGATGTTTACTCATCTATGTTTGTTTTGTTCCTTCATTCATAAGAACCAGGAAATGTAAATTGCCTATATATTCATCAACAGTTGAATGGACATATACAATGAAATAGTATTTACCTGCAAAAATGAAATTATGACATTTACAGGTAATTGGTTAGAGCTAAAATTAATCATTGAGTGAGCATGCATTTAACTCTGGATAAGAAAGATAAGCAGTATGTCATTTTTCATATGTGGATGCTAGCTTTGAATCTTAGATATGTGTGTTTAAATTAGAATATCCAGAAAACTAGAAAGGGGCCATGGAGGGATATTTATAGTGAATGGGCTAGAGCACAGGTGGTATGAAAAGAGAAACTGGAATAATGGAAAACAGAAAATGTTAAATGGGTTTGGAGGATAGAAGGGCAAGCTAGAGGTAGAAGTATGGAAAAGGATAACCAACACTAAAGACCTTTGAAAATTCCATATGGAAACCCAGTACTATAGAAACTTCCTAAAAACACAAATATACATACATAAAAGGAGTTTAAATGGAGTTATCTTATAATGGGGAGACAATGACTCTCCCAAACACCACAGGCTATCAAATACAAAATTCAATGCCAGGTATAGATTACCTTTTGTTTTGAGTTATTGGTCAGCAGGTTCCCACTGACATCCACAGATATTACAGGATGTTGCCATTGCTCTTGATGGTGAAAATACCCCATACTTGATTCATGGGGAAATGGTGCTGGTATCAGCATGGAAGATTTCTTTATCCCCACTGGTTAGCTTTCATAGTCCTGGGAGGTTCTATGCATTCTACTGGTAGAGAAAAGTAATCAATGGTCTTACTCAGCTGTGATCCATGTGAACATTCATGACTGGCCTATCAAGTTACACCCACTGGTGCAAGTGTGGCACAAATGTGATGGGAGCTACCAATTATTTTATTAATTAGATTTAAAGCCTGGTCTACAAGATCAAACTTATGCCTGGTACTATTTACATGTCTGGCTGGGGTACGGGGGAATATAATACTATTATTCTGCTAAATGGATACAGTAGTAAATTGCTTCCTAAGTTCTTATTTTTATACCCATAGATTAGTTATTGTTCAACTCTTACAGAAAAGCTTCATTTGTAGTAGATGGTAATTACTAGAGAAACCCACAACTGATCAATGTGCAGAGAATAGGAAACTGTGGAGTGTTCAGCTCTAAATGGGATAGACGTCTCTATTGCACCCCATTCCCCACTACTCAGTGATCAGCCCAAAAGAGATGTCAGGAAGATTGTAAGAGCCCAAAGGAATAACTGTCTGAAGTGACGTAGTATTTGCTAGACTTGACACGGCCATTGCACACATAGACACACAGAAGCTGTGAATGTATGCATAAGTCCTGTACCAGATCAAGGCAGTGCCATCTCCTTGCATGGTTCCCAGGAACTTGGCCTGACTAGAACATGGTGAGGGAATGAAAAAGTACACAAACACATAGACAGACAGAAATATCTGGACTTGGGTGCATTGGGATTACTGATTGAGAAACCATAGCAATCTGGAAGCTCAGTGTTAATCCCACAGAGACAAGAAGAAAGACCACCAACCCAAACTAGCCAAATTAAAGCAAGCTGTATTCATGTACATGAGAGCTGGTCAGCCTGAGCTGTCTTCCCTTAAGGTAAAGTTCAAGAGACCAGCCTCAAGCCAAATTTTCATGTGCCTTTAAAGGGTAAAACCATGAGAATTCTGAAAACATGGTTACCGAAGCAAAATAAAGCAGTTAAAAAAGTCCTTCCTTGAAAAATGTGTACAGAGCATTTCCAAGAACAAGGAACAGGTGGCCCAGGGTAGTAGGTTTACAGTAACCTAGGTCAGACTCCAGGTAACAGAAACTTAAGTTTTATAGTAACAAAATGGCTCCCAGGAACAAAATGGGGCTGGGCTATTTTCTCACTCCGTCTATTTGTTATATAGAGTTCAACAGAAAGATGGGGTTATTGTATACAGATACAGAAGGATGCAGGGTATTACATATAGACAAACAAGGAGGCTGGGTTTATGGTATAAGATGGATCAAGTAGGTAGGTTTAGCTAATCTTGGTTGAAGCAGTCTCTGTAGGGGAGAAGTCTTAGACCATAGTATTTGGAGTGGGGAGAAAGCTATGGTAGACACTTTTTATACACACTATCAACACTCACATACGGACCACCACTTCCCCAGGAAGGCTTTGCTATTTCTCTGAGCCTAGCTGGGGGAAGGCTCTGCCATTTCCACAAGTCTAGGAATGGCCCTTGACATGGCCGTCATCATGTCAACCACACATTCACTCAGGACTTCACTCACGTAGGGATTCCTCTGCTCCCATTCCCTAGCTGAGAAGCAATTGCCAATTGGTGGTTCCTGGGGGAAGAAGAGTCAGTTTTCTTCAAGATGTGGGCTCTGAGAGGCAATACACGGTCTATCAAATGATTCTACATCCATGCACATAGGGGCAACAATGTTTGCACTCAGGGGTATTGAAACAAGAGAGAAAGAACATGAAGTTTGGAGAGAAAGATGTGAAGAGGATAAGATGGAGTGTGAATTTTATCAAAACACACTATATGGCTGTATGAAATTCTCAAACAGCAACAACCAACAAAAACGAAGGATTGTTAACTCTGAGATAGGGCAGGCTGTGTGCAGACTGGAACTTGTAGGGCACAGAAACGAAAAGGAAGATTTGGGCTTCTGGTCTTTCATTATAAAAGTTGAGACTCTGGAAGTGAGATTTGTTGTATGAGTCAGAAATTCACAGGGAAGGTTTGAGGTTTACAGATTTAGAAACAATCAAGATATTAAATAAATTACAAACAGGAAATTTGAAGAGATAATCCCAATTGTTTCAAGACATCAAAGAATCCTTCTTGGATACAGTAACATGAGAAAGAGGAAGGAAAAGCAGAGAAACCACAAAGTAAGGAGTGTCCAAAAAGAGAGTGTCGCGGTGTGTCAGACAAATGAAGTGATGCAGTGGGTGGTGTGGAAACTTTCAGATGCCTGACAGTTCAAGTAGGGTGAGAGCTAAAAAAGTAAACACCAGTGTGAGCAACGTGGAGTCATCGGTGACCTTGACAAGCACAGTCTTGAAGAGTTAGGAGAGCTGTCCCTTACAAACCTGGAGGAAGAGGAATTGGAAGAGAAGGAGAAGGGAGGGCTAATGAGACATCAAGAGAAAAACAAGCTTTCTAAGGAATTTTGATGCAAAAGCGATCAAAGAAATGGTGGAGGAAGATGGGGAGTAAAGGTGCTTTTTCTTTTAAGATACAATGAGCCAAAATGCCATGTACGTGCATGCTTGTGGTGACAAGGGGAAATAAAGTGACATATGTGTGTGTGTGTGTGTGTGTGTGTGTGTGTGTGTGTGTGTGTGTGTGTGTGTGTGTGTGTATAATGTGGGAGGGAAAGAAGAAACTTGCTAGAGCACTTTCCTGCAGGCATGTGGAGCTGCATGTATGAACTTTAAGTGTGTTAGAAGGCTTTATTTAGTAGCAGAAATAGTTTGCTTCAGGTAACCTGTAGGAAGAGAGTTTGGCAGAAGGAATGTAGACAAACAGGTGAAGTGTCTTCTACAAAAGGCTTCTTCTGGACATGGAATCTGTCACTCTCTCTCTACCTACAATCCAACACTTAGCAATATTCTCTGTTGTAACAGTAAACCACAGAATATTGTAAAACTGATACATGCCACCTTTTCACTGTGACACAGTATAAACTATATCTCCACATGTGAGGCCTAGCTCGAATATATGGTTAGTATGGATAATACCTCACTTTCTGACAGAAAAACTAGTCAATTACTAAGTGATCTAGTCACTTGCTACTTTTTACCTGAGCTCATCAATACAACCTATACTGATGTCACAATTCACAGGCTATTCCTCAGACCTTTGTATAAACAGCCTGTGAGGAAATACTTAATGAGTGAATACATTCACAAGTCAAGTGAATTTCTAAGCCCCCAAACTAGCAAATCACTTCTTTTCATTTATTATATTAAAGACAACTAAAATTTAAAGTACCAAAGTAAGTATTTAGACATGAGAATTGAGAACTAATTCAATGAGTTTTTTTTTTTTTTAATTTAACAGCTTAAAATAAGACATATTCGTTAACACTCAGTTTACTGGAGTCAGAAGTCTCGCTTGGGCTAAGACCAAGCTGTCAGCAGGGCTGTCCTTCCTGATGGCACCAGGTAGGAAACCATTCTCAAGCTCATTCAGATTATTGGATTAATTCGGTTCCTTGTGTTTGTGGGGCTAAAGTTCCTGTTTTCTTGCAGGCCTTTGGTCAATGGTTGGTGTTTGCTCCCATGGTCCATGCACATCCCCTGCTTGTGCTTCCCATGGGGCCCTCTGCCAACACTCCCATATTCTGTATCTTTCTGATTTTGGCCAAAGAAAGTTCCTTGCTGTTTAGACTTGTGTGATTAGATTGGGCCACTGTAGATATTCCAGTAAATTCTCATAAAATTAATCATATTGACAAAGTCCTTTTGCCATGTAATTTAAACACACACACACACACACACACACACACACATACACACACACACACACACACACACACACACACACACACACACACACACCAATTCCTATGGATTAGGGTATAGATGTCTTTAGGGAGGCTGTTCTTCCTACCAATATTTTACTAAAAGACTCAAGGAATTTTCAACACACTATGCAGACATTGATATTCCTAATATACTGTTCTATTTAGGAAAGCAAGAAGAAGAGAGGTAAGCAATCACAGTTTCCTAAATTTAATTCATTTGCTGCTTGGGAGCTCTTCTCTTTCCTTCCCTGTCCCATTGGTGAAGTGATAACCCATAAAGGTCTGGCCAATAATTTATTAAAGTGTGCTATGAGAATAACATATTCATGAATATAGAACAAAGTAGATGCCACCGCTGATCCAGCTGCTGCTGTCCTGCGGGTCTGCCCCAGGGGTGATGAGGACCAACCCCAAACCATGCTTCTCCTCCGCTTGCTCCTGCTCGGACCACGCAAGACAGAGAGCTCGCGACTCCTCTCCTCAGTTTTTATCTGGTCACGTATCCAGAGAAAACCATGCCCATAAGGCTAGTCACCCCAAATGTCATTGATTAAAATGGATCGAACTCCCACGGCATATGCCTCCCTTTCTCTCCATCCCTTTTCATTCTACTCAGTTCCTGAAACTCTACAGAACCGGGTGCCAGACAGTACTCTGGGCACAATGGATGTGAAAATAGAACTCATTTCCTTAGCTCAGAAGCAGCTCATAGGTTGGTTGAGTCAACCTCCTAGGCATTTTGCAACAGCAGGGGTAGTGATGAACACGAGCAGACAAAGAGATTGAGTTGGCATTATTAGGAGTGACTTTATACATCATTCTCTCCCCAGTGCTAGGGTGGAACAACGGCGATTCTTACAGAGTAACAAGACTTCCTCAAGATTCTGAGCCGTCTTCGAGAAACAATTTTGTTCTTCACCTTACGTTCAACTGTCCGAATGAAAACTTTGTGGGCATTTCCTTAAAACTAAAAAGAAAACACTTCAGAGTTGACATAAGCCCGCTTGCCTTTCTATAACATAACCTTACAAGGTCAAATAAAAGCCTATAAAAATCAAGGCTGCGAGTCACGATTGATGGGGGCGGGGCTGAGCTGGCAAGCTGGCCTGGGGCCTGCCCATATGTCTAAGTCCTTGTGGGACAGTCTCCTCTCTGGCAGTTGCTCTGTCTGCACGCTGCAGAAGGCTGATGCACGAATTGGCAGGGCTCTAAATATTTAAATGGCAGCAGTTTGCTGCAGGATACTGGCCCTGTTCTCCATAGCAGAAAAGAAAAGATTCTGTCCTGTTAGTTTAGAGAAGTCAAATTTACTGTTCAGTGGGCTACTGGGAACACTTTTGTGTTGGTCCATTCATCCTAAAACTGTATTCTAGAGAAGTTTTTCCAAAACAAAAAATCACTTGGTAAGCTCAATTTTTATTTGTTTGCATATTTATTTTTGTGAGATAGGATTTCATTTCATCAGGCTGATCTCAAATTCACAATCCTCCTGACTCAGTCTTCTGAGTAGTAGGATTACTGGAATGTTTAACTTTAATTTTATTGAACTTTATAACAAAATTACCTAAAACACAAAAATGTACCCAATAACAAAATAAAAATCAAACCTAGATAGAAAAGTAGAAAATAAAAAGTTAAATCATTTGCTCTTAATATCTACCTGTAAAATCATATTACAAAATACTCATTTTTTCATTATTTCAGCAATATTAAGGATTTACCTTCTTGTGGCTCCTTCTATAACTAAATACAAACTGTTATGCCAATAATACTGTGAACAACTTTAAATACATTTATTTATGTTTGAGGCCTTTTAAAAATATAGAGTTTATCAGTCACACCTCCCCCACTAGAAGTTGATTTAGTAGGTCTATTCTGGGCTTAGAACTCCAAATTTTTCTAAAGGTCTGTTCTGATTATTTTGTTCTACCAGAGTGAAGTATAATCTATTCAGAAGGATGGTAAGAATGATAACACAATTGGGCCACTATAGCAGTATTTGCTTGGCCAGCAAGACCATGCTTGGCGTTTTGATCCCAGTGCTTGTGGATTCCACAACATGGAAGCTTCTCTTCACATAGAAAACATCTTACCTTGTGTTCATTGTTTTTCTTTCTCTTCTCACAGTTCCCCTGCCCCTCAAAAATAAATCTTGCTGTCAACTCTATGCTCCCTGCTTTTATCCTGCGAGTCAGTGAGTTGAACTAATTGGTGCCTCAGTTCTTTGTCCTGAGAAAATGCATGCAGGGAAAGGTCATTAAAATTGCAGAGGGTGAGTTCTCAAAACAGATGATCAGAATTTTCTGGGAAAGTGTATAATCTTATGATCAATTAATAGAATGCATATTCTCAACAGTTGGAAACTCAGAATATTGATTTAACATAGCAATTTACATTTAGTAAAAATTACTCATCACACCAGGGAGCAAAAATCCCCTGTGCATAGTTCTGCCTGCCAAAGCATTTAATGCAGCTTCAGTTGTTTATAACAAGGATATGGCTGAGTCCTCAAGTAAGATCCTCCTCAATAGGACATCCTAAATCACCAGGCTCTCAGGGTGGTAGACAGTGCCATTTGAGAGACAACCTCCAAGAGGGCAATCTGCTTCCTAATAATTATATGTCCTGATGCTAAGCCTCTTTATTACCCATATTCGTAATAGTTTTCCACACTGTGTTCTGGATTACAAAGTGTCCTAAGTCATACTATATATCAATATGTTGTTTTCTTTGAACTTATCTTTCAGGAGAATTTAAGTTTAATCATTACCTCCTATGAGAGGACTTGCTATTTTAATTTTTAATAAAAGGTCCTCAGTGCAGCCATTCCTAGGAATCCACACAGATAAAAACAAATGAAGATATGTAAGGGGGCACCTTTTCCCTACACCAGCTTCTCTGACTTAGAAAGCAGCAGCAGATTTTCCTGAGATCAGCTACGCTGTCTTGGGTTTTGTGTTGGATCCTTTTCTCCATATTGCCTTTATTCCAACACCCATATTATGCTAAGAACTTCAACATCTCCTTTCTAGTAACAGTAATAGTGAACAACTGGAAATTAAAAAATTAGCAATACCACATACAAGGTCATTAAAATCATAAAATATTATGAGATTAATTTAACAAAAGAGACACACTGTCAACTCACAGTAAGCTTGTCTTAAAAGAGAAGAGGGACATTTTAAAAACTTAATTTTCTATAAGAAAATATAGTACTAGGAAATTTCAATATTATTAAGGTGTCCATTTTCCTACCTACTTTGTGTGCATGTACACATGTAGGTGTTTCTGTGAATGCACATGCGTGTAAAACTCTTGTGTATTTGTGTCTTTGCATGTATGCAAATGAGTATGTTCTTGAACTGGTACACATACATGTGTGTATGAGTGTCTTTGTGTGGGAATGTTTGTGTGTTCACATGCGTAGTTTGGGGGTTATATGTGTATGTGTGCCTCTGTGAATGTATGTGAGTGTGTGTCTGTGTGTATGTGCACATTTGAGGTTAAGCCCATGTGTACATGTGCATTTATGTGCATGTGTAAATGCAAGTTTATGAGATTGCATGCATGTCTGTGTGCATGAGTCAGTGTGTGATGTGTGTATTCATGTGTGCATGTGAGTATGTGGCTGTGTATATATGTGCACACATATGTATTTGTGAATCTGTATAGTAGTGTTCAGGAATATATCTGCATGCACAAGTTTGCATCCATGTGTGCATGTGAAAGCATATGTGAGTCTATGTTTGTGTGCATGTGTATGTTTGTGTGCTATTATGTGTATGTGTTTGAATGTATCTATGGGTGTGGGTGACTGTGTATGTATGTGTATATATATGTGTGTGTGTGTTGTGTATGTATGAGTGTATGAATATATATATATATATATATATGTATGAATAAGAATGTATGAGTTTACATTGATTTCTGTGTGTTTATGTATGCTATTAGGTGCATGTGTATGTGTGTATGAATATGGACATGAGTGTGTTAGTGTTGAGCGTGTGTATGAATGCATGTGATTTTGTAGGAAAATGTGGGTGTTTTGTGTATAAGAGTGAGAAAATATGCAGAGTTATTGCATAAGTATATGAATGTGTGAGAATGAGAGTATGTATATGAGTGTGTGAGGGAGTGTGTGCATTTGTAAGTGTATGGTATGTCTGAGTGTGTGCATGTAACATGTAGATTGTGCATGTTTCAATATATCTGTATATGTTTGTGTGTGAGAGTGGGTGTTTTTGTGAACATGTCTGTGCATTCATGTGCAGTTTGTGTGCATGTATGCATTAGGGGGTGTTTGCAACAATTGTGTGTGTGCATGAATGTGCATTTGTGAGTGTATATGTGTGCAGGCATGATGTCCATGAGAGTGAACCCTTGTGAATATGCACATGCAATGTTCATGTGTCCTACAGTATTCAGGACAGAACAGGATTAGTAAACTAAGAGACGCTGACACAGAGTGTCTTCAAATAGACTCACATACATGTGATGAAGTTATTTTCCACAAAGCTGCCAAATGATTCAATGACAGAGAAGGCATTTTACAAATCATGCGAGAAAAACTTTATAATTACTAAAAAAACACTTTAACTTCTGTCTTATAACATTCTCAAAATGATGAAAAATATAAAAAAATAAAGGATAAAGTTATAAGCCTTCTAAGATAAAGCATAGTTAAGTATTTTCATGAACTTGAAGTAGGCTAAGATTTCACATGTAAATGATGTAATTACAAATTAACTTTATTAAAATGAAATAACTTCTAGTCATAATATACCATTGAGAAAAGAACTAGATAAGCAGTAAGGTGAGGAAACTAGAAATGACGAATTAATCTGAGAAAGGTTTGTGTCTCCAACATATAAAGAATTTTTACAACTCAATAATAGTGAGACTTATATAAAATAAATGAAACATTTATGGGAACACTTACTAAGTTGAGGAATATTAAAAGCTTAATAAGTCCACTAAAATGCTCAACAATGGAGCTGGAGAGATGTGGGTAAGAGCACTCACTGCCCTTCCAAAAGACCTCAGTATGGTTTCTAGCAACCATATCAAGGAGCTCACATCAGCCTCTAACTCTAGCTCCAGAAGATCCAACAATGTCTTCAGACATCTGAGGACACATCCATGTGGCACACACATATACACATAAATATATCTGAAACAAATCTTCAGAAATGCTTAATATGATCAACCATCAGGGAAATGCAACATGCAAGTCACTTTTTAAAAAGGTCAAAAATATCAAGCATATATTGTGCTCTGTAATTTTCCATGCATGGCTTGTGGGGGTGAAATCAGGTAAAATTACCTTGCAAAATTGTTTGATGATTTTCAAGAGTTAAACATATATGTATTCTATGACCTACAGTCATAGACTTTAGTATTTACCCAAAAGGACAGTAAACATCCACCCACAGAATCATCATTCTATAATGTTTAGTACTACTTTATTCATAGTTTTACCAAGATGGAAAAAAAATTGAACAGTGGTTAAAGACAAATGATACTATATTATAATGAAGTAAAAATAAAGAGAAAGGAATTACATGCAGGCACACACACACACACACACACACACACACACACACACACACAAATGTCATAAGTCTCAGGGTATCATAAGTTCAGAGAAACTAGAAACAATATATTATTAATTGTTGGTAATCTTTATAAGAAGTTTAAAATAGTCAAAAATAATTTATGATACTAGAAATAAATGGCTGGTGTCCTCTGGAGAAGCAGGGAGTCATAGTACAGGGGGTAGGAGAGGATTTCAGTCATGGTAGAATTGTTGCACATCCAGAGAAGGATAAGAGAATTAATTTGTTACATTGAACAAGTTTTGCACTTAAAATTTGTACATTCATTGCTGTGGGATGTTCTGTATGGCAAATGTGTTGCTGATTGGTCAATAAATAAAACACTGATTGGCCATTGGCTAGGCAGGAAGTGTAGGCGGGACAAGGAGGAGAATGAAGCAGGGAAGTGGAAGGCTGAGTCAGAGAGACACTGCCAACCGCCACGATGAGAAACAGCATGTGAAGATGCCGGTAAGCCATGAGCCATGTGGCAAGGTATAGATTAATGGAAATGGATTAATTTAAGCGGTAAGAACAGTTAGCAAGAAGCCTGCCACGGCCATACAGTTTGTAAGCAATATAAGTCTCTGTGTTTACTTGGACGGGTCTGAGTGGCTGTGGGACTGGCAGGTGAAAGAGATTTGTCCTGACTGTGGGCCAGGCAGGAAAACTCTAGCTACAATTCATTGAGTGTAAAGTAAAACCTAGTAAGGCGTTAGAAAATACCTTCCAGATTTATCTATTACTGCTTATGACCTTAGTTCAGGCTTTGAATGCTCACATGTTCACACATATCTTATGTAAGAAGTGAGTAGTTCTTTAGGCATAGAATTGTATCTCAGAAGAGGTGCAGTGTGGTCAGCTTCCCCAAATTCCTGTGAACTTCTGCAACTTTCCCACAGTGATGGGCTTTAACCTTGCACCAGCTTAACTAAACTCTTTCCTCCTTTACTTGGGATTCTGGCATCTGCTTTAATGTGTCTAGTCCCAACATCATTCCATGTCTTTGTCCACGCAGGTTTAATTCTGTACCTTGGTTTTCATTTCCTTTCTGCCTCTGCAGTTCACTCATATTCTCATGACAGACCCAGTCACTGTCTGCTTCTATTTTATTAATAGCCTTATTAAAATGTGGTTCACATGTCAAAAATCCACTTTATTTATTTATTGTATGGGTGCAAGGAAACTTTATTTAAAGCAAAGTGAAAGTAATAGAACAAGCCAGAAACAAACATGCTTTCATGAACGGCAGCAGGGCACGGGAGGAAAAGCATTCAGAAGACAAGTACAACTGCTCAAAGGACATAATACAATGGTCTTTACACATAGGGACATAATACAATGGTCTTTACACATAGGGGTGTGTAGCCGGCATCACAATTTTGAGCTGTTTCCATCATTTTGGATGTGTGTGTGTGTGTGTGTGTGTGTGTGTGTGTGTGTGTGTGTGTGTGTGGTGTGTGTGTGTGTGTGTGTGTGTGTGTGTGTGTGTGTGTGTGTTTGATAAATAATTTTACATTTATTTATTGCTTTGTTGGGAAAGACTACACATGCCCTCATGTGAGTGTGGAGGTCAGAGGACAAGTTGCTGGAGTTGGCTTGGTTCTCTTGTAACATGCAGATTCAGGCTTGGTGGCAAGTAACTTTATCTGCTGAGCCATTTCACAGGCCCCACTGTCATCCTTCTAACCTCACAACTCCCTACTTCACAGCCCTAAGCTAACTCACATTCTATTTCTATAGATTTTTCTTATTCGAGACATTCACATGAGTGGACTCACATTATACATGGTCTTTTGTGATTAGCTTCCTTTTTGTACAACTTAAGTTACATTGTCTAGCTTGACTATATTTTGTTTATCTACTCACCTTTGACAGAGGTTTAGGTTGTTTGTACTTTTTGGATATTGTGATTACTACTATAACCATGAATATATACACTCCTGTGTTTATGGATGTATGATATAATTTCTCTTAGGTATTGTCTTAGTTACCTTTCTATTGCTGTAAAGCAACACCATGACCAAGGAAACTTATAGAAGAAAGCATTTAACTGGAGGCTTGCTTTCAGTTTCAGAGGTAGAGTCCATGACCATCATGATGAGAATCAAGGCAGCAAGCAGGCTAGCATGGTACTGGAGCAGTAGCTGAGAGATTACATCCTATCCATGAGTTGGGGACAAAGAGCAAGAAACTGGCCTTGGTGTGGGCTTTTGAAATCTTAAACCCCACCCTCATTGACACACCTCTTCCAACAAGGCCACACCTACTAATCCTTCCCAAAACAGTTCCACCAACTAGGAATCAAGCATTTAAATATATGAGCCTTTTGGAGCCACACTTATTCAAACCACAATAGGTATTTACTTATGAGCTCTCTTTATATGTCTTTGTGTTGTCTGCTTCTAAGTTTCTTTGTATCTTATTCTCTTGACAAATGAGGCTTGTTTTTCTCTTATACAATATATAAAATCCAATTTTATTTTCTTCTCAAACTGTGTGATTCTTTCTATACCTGTTTCCTTACCTATTGGTACCATGGCTTATTGCTCCAATAATGTATCTGAAACAACTATTAAATATCTTTTTTTTAAGCGCAACCTGAAGACCTAGCTTTGGTTTAATATTGAACAGTCTGTTATTAAACAACTTCCAGGTTTGGTATCATTAAATTTTTCTAGTTAAAAACCTCAGCTTAAAGACTATATGGCAACCAAGACATGCCTAACAATGATTAATCTTTATTGTCAACTTATTTTTAAAATTACCTAGGAGATTGTTGAGGTGTGTCCTGTGTGTGTCCAGAGAAGTTGAACTGAGGAGAAAGATCCACTTTGAATGTGGCAGGACAATCCTGTGGGATGGGGAGCTGGAATGAGTACAAATGGGGAAAGAGAAAGCTCCTTAACCATGGCCTATCTCCTTTTCTACTTCCTAGCCCATAGTGACCTGAACTGCTCTGTATCACAGCCTCTGAGCTGTCTGTAGTGGGTAATTTGGTCCTATAGCCAATGTTCCCATACCCTAGCCTCCATCAGAGTCTGGTGTATGTCCTAGAACTCTCTGCTGTGACATTCTGCTTGCCTTCTCCACGCTTACCTGTAGCACACTGCTTCAGACTGCTAATAAAACAGGATGTCTATTGCACTTGAGTATTTTCTATTAAGTCCTATTCTTCATAGCAATTTGCTTACCTTAAATTACACATTTTTTGCTTTCTTTAATTTTAACATAAATTATGGTATTTATTTATTTTATTTTCACTTTTGAGACAGGGTTTCTCTCTGTTTCCTTGGCTGTCCTGGAGCTCAGTCTATAGACCAGGATGCCCTTGAACTCACAGAGATTTACTTGTCTTTGTCTCCTGAGCATTGGTATTAAAGGCACGCTTTACTACCACCCAACTTTAAGTTGTTTTAAAGTGGGATAGTGCTGTGGGATGTTCTGTATGGCACATGTGTTGCTGATTAGTCAATAAATAAAACACTGATTGGCCATTGGCTAGGCAGGAAGTGTAGGCGGGACAAGGAGGAGAATAAAGCTGGGAAGTGGAAGGCTGAGTCAGAGAGACACTGCCAGCCGCCACGATGAGAAACAGCATGTGAGGATGCCGGTAAGCCACGAGCTATGTGGCAGGTATAGATTTATGGAAGTGGATTAATTTAAGCTGTAGGAACGGTTGGCGGGAGGCCTGCCACGGCCATGCAGTTTGTGGCCAGTGTGAGTCTCTGTGTTTACTTGGTTGGGTTTGAGCGGCTGTGGGGCTGGCAGGTGAGAGAGATTTGTCCTGACTGTGGGCCAGGCAGGAAAACTCCAACTACAAATGGCGCCCAACGTGGGGCAAGAGTTTCCACCTAAAAATTGAGAAAAAAGATTCTAAAACGGAGCTAAAAACAGTTCCTAATTATCTCTCTCAAATGAGCAGCAGCTGCTGGTTTGAGCTACTTATGGGTTCCTAGCGTGTGTGCTCCACCTGCAGTATGGCGGGAATGAGGCATCTGCAAGTGGCACATTAAGCTGCATGGTGGATTTAGACTTTGCTAGTACAAAAAAAAAAAAAAAAGAGGTTTCTGGGCTACACGCTGCTTGGATAAGAGCATAGACCCAGGATAGCTCCCAGAGCTGGTGGTAAAGGTAGCCATGTTGGGAAGCTGAGGTGGGCAGAGCCAGCAGCCACAGCTGCTGCTGCTTAAAGCAATAGATTCACAATAAGACAGATTCAGATGTAATAGTTTAAAATGTGTATAAAAGATATGTAGGCTTGAAAGAGATAAAAAAGGTGATATATACAGTTATAGAAACAAATACATAGTTTTAAAAAGTAAAGTCTTTAAAGAGACAGTAAAATTAATATAAAAAATAAGCCACGTAAGCATGAATATTACACAGAGAATCTGGATTGTGTTGTCTTTGGGATTCTTAACTGCAGAGAGATATTTGATTGTAAAGGAAGCTGAGTTAAACCAATATGCATATTTTAAAGGTAACTTGACTTCAAAATTTGGATATAAGGATATGTTACTTTGGAAAGGAGACTCTGCCTTTGTTCCCACAGAAAGCCAAAGGCTATGGATTTGTTCCAGATTAAGATACATCAGGTTTGACCAGCCAAGACCCCCTGAAAGGTCTCTGTTGACACCATGGCCCAGATGATCCAACATCCAGAATGGTTTCAAGGCAACTGGCTCAGACGATACAGCCTCATGGACTATTCCATAATCCTAAAATTTTCTTTGTTTTCCCATAAGATACAGCGCCCCCCTCCAGCAGGAAGTAGTAAGAGAAGCTACGCCCAAATTCCCAAATTATATGTAATTTTACTTTGTTAAGGTTAAAACCTTCCTTTTTGAAAAAAAAAGGGGGGAAGTGCTGTGGGATGTTCTGTATGGCAAATGTGTTGCTGATTAGTCAATAAATAAAACACTGATTGGCCATTGGCTAGGCAGGAAGTGTAGGCAAGACAAGGAGGAGAATAAAGCTGGGAAGTGGAAGGCTGAGTCAGAGAGACACTGCCAGCCACCACAATGACAAACAGCATGTGAAGATGCCGGTAAGCCATGAGCCATGTGGCAAGGTATAGATTAATGGAAATGGATTAATTTAAGCTGTAAGAACAGTTAGCAAGAAGCCTGCCACGGCCATACAGTTTGTAAGCAATATAAGTCTCTGTGTTTACTTGGAGAGAGGCCTGGCTGTAAAGTAGAAGACACAAACACATAAGCTTTAGTGCAGTTGCTCATGCGTTATCCAGGGTCAAAGGAGAAAACATGGCAGATATCACAGCAGGAAGCAGTTGGGGAAGTGCTGTGGGATGGTCTGTATGTCAAGTGTGTTGCTGATTGGTCAATAAATAAATCACTGATTGGCCAGTGGCCAGGCAGGAAGTATAGGCGGGACAAGGAGGAGAATAAAGCTGGGAAGTGGAAGGCTGAGTCAGAGAGACACTGCCAGCCGCCACGATGAGAAACAGCATGTGAGGATGCCGGTAAGCCACGAGCTATGTGGCAGGTATAGATTTATGGAAGTGGATTAATTTAAGCTGTAGGAACGGTTGGCGGGAGGCCTGCCACGGCCATGCAGTTTGTGGCCAGTGTGAGTCTCTGTGTTTACTTGGTTGGGTTTGAGCGGCTGTGGGGCTGGCAGGTGAGAGAGATTTGTCCTGACTGTGGGCCAGGCAGGAAAACTCCAACTACAGGATAGTGTGTGATTCTTGGAGTTAATGCCATAGATATAGATACCCTATTATTCCTGATGACATGTTTCCTTATAGATTTGATACTTGTTATATATTTGATTGATCTATATGCCACCCTGACATTGTTTATCTTTTATTCATTAGTATTGAAAAAGCTACAAAGTTCTTCTCTCTCTCTCTGTCTGTCTCTCTGTCTCTGTCTCTGTCTCTGTCTCTGTCTGTCTGTCTGTCTCTCTCTCTCTCTCTCACACACACACACACACACACACACACACACACACACACACACACACACACAGCATCAACCTTAGGGAAACAGCAGCTGGATGAGCCAAATGATTTCAGTGGCTCTCACAAGAAGTCTTGCTGCACTGATGGAGGACACACTATTCCCTTATTTTAATTATGGACTAATCAAATGATCTTGACATCTTAAGCCTTGCAAAAATCTTCACTGGCCTTCTGTTAAGATATACACACGTGGCCGGGCGGTGGTGGCGCACGCCTTTAATCCCAGCACTTGGGAGGCAGAGCCAGGCGGATCTCTGTGAGTTCGAGGCCAGCCTGGGCTACCAAGTGAGTCCCAGGAAAGACGCAAAGCTACACAGAGAAACCCTGTCTCGAAAAACCAAAAAAAAAAAAAAAAAAAAAAAGATATACACAAGTGTATTATTCAAGTATATGACATTACTGGGTGTATGAGTATAACTTTGAGTAAGTTTACCAAACAAAAATGATAAATTTACCTTATTCATGCTTATTATAAACCAAGATGTCAATGCAGTTTTTGTAGTTTCTCCACAACTGATGCTTCTTGCCAGGATTATTTCAGTGCTGCTTTACTTTAAAAATGTCTTTAAAGTAGAATAGGAGCATCAACAATTGGTGAAGCCCTCTCGTCATTTTGCTTATGTCCTTTGAAGTTTACTCCAAAAGGCAGAGATATGTACTAGAAATACCAAACTGAGCGTCAGAAAATGGGGGGCTTGTACCTGGCTGTGACACTCACTCTATTCAGACTCCTGTAAACTACTGACCATTCACTTTCTTTTCTCTTGGTTTCATAATAGAACTTCTTATGGTTCTGATGAGGAACTAATATTTTTAAAGAGCCTGAGACACCCTTTGTGGTTCTTTATTTGACTGTGGATCGAGCCCCGTTTTTTTCCTTAACTGTCTTAACATAATTTCTCAATGATTTGCATATCAAATCAATTTGGCAGAATTGTGGTTCTGTAGATACAGTATCACATTGAGCATTTGTCTTTTGGATTTGGTTCATGCACTTTTTTTTTTTTTTTGGTTTTTCGAGACAGGGTTTCTCTGTGTAGCTTTGAGCCTTTCCTGGAACTCACTTGGTAGCCCAGGCTGGCCTCGAACTCACAGAGATCCACCTGCCTCTGCCTCCCAAGTGCTGGGATTAAAGGCGTGCGCCACCACCGCCCGGCGGTTCATGCACTATTTAAAGAGCAAAGTGTAATTTGTTGATGACATTACGTGTGTGGAAGCTGAATTTTAACACAGTCAACGTTTCTTTTTGTATCAGAGGTGTTTTGCCTTGAGACTTTGAGTGTTGAGTGAGACACATGAATCCATACTCTCTCTTTGACACCAGGAAGGGCTGTTGTGATCTGTGTTAGTTAGTTAGACATATTTTTAAATTTCTGCATTTATAGTGAAATATAACTTCAAGAGAACAATGCAGCAGAAATTGAGGAACATTTTTTAATAACATTTATATATTCAGAGCAATATATTTGTTTTCCTTTAAGAACTTAAAACTTTTGTTCTTTATATTTCTAAGAATTCACTTTCAATCAAAGAGGGATGATACTGTGCAGTTGGATTCCCCCATTCAAATCTACTTTCTTTTCTTTCAAACCTAGATTCTTATTTTGCTCTCAGATTTTGTTTGCTTGTTTTCTGTTGCTGTAACACAATATGAAGCCTGTGTAAGGTCCAAGTTCCTATACCAGGAAAGGAAGAGGGTCACAGTAGACCAGGAAATTGAAGAGATTTTGAACAGTCATATGGATATAAGACACACTATATTCACTTAGCATGAAGTCCCCTAGGCAGACAGCCACCAGTAGGGACTTACTGGCATATCTGAGCCATACACAGATATCCATGGGCACACATGCAGACCAGCATACAAACTGCAGGTCCTGGGTAGGCACACAGGTCTGCAAGAGATGCACACCAGCAGGCAGCAAGAGTGCAGGTGAAGGCTCTCCCCCTTATCATCTAATCTCAGGGCCATATTTAGACAGGATCATACAAAAGTGTCATTTTGAAAAAAAAAGTTGTAAAACAGATTATGTCATCATGTAATTTGGGTTCCCTGATATCTGGTGTTAGCCATTTTTTCTCATGATGTATAGCCTTCCCTCCTTTCCTACTTCTCCTGATGTCTAGTGTTAACCCATGCCTGTTCCCCATAGCTGAATACTTATAAATAAAAGAAAGCTTATGTAGCTCATAGTTTGGTGGCTGAAAGTCAAATATTGAATGGTCCCATCTGTTTTGCTTTTGTGAAGAGCGCCATGGCTGCTCACAAGATAGCAGAGGAGGATAAAGATGGCTTCATGGCAAAAGGACACCATGAGATTACAGGAAGCCAAGTCATTTGGGATCCAGTCTTGTTCTTTTAGAAACCACCTACTCTAGCAAGAACTAAGCAGGGTTCTGAAAGAAGCTCAGTGATGCCTCCTGGCCCAGCCTTCCCAGGGATTGGCTCACCTCTCCCGAGGCCCCACCTCCTAACAGTTCACTTTAGTATTGCTACCCTGGGGATACAACTTCTCGCACATGGACTTACAGTGGACACAGTCCAGCCACATCCAAACCAGTGAACCCTCAACTGACTGCACACTGGTTCTGGTCCTGTCTGCTTGACTGAAATCTTCCTGAGAAAGTGGCCTATAATTTCCAAATTGATAACCAGGAACACCTACCTGCCAGTCTTGATTCTATCGTGTAGCCACTGCTTACATTTCACAGTAGTCGTAATCATAGAAACTGTACATAGTAAGTTTCATAAATTGTCTACATTTTGTGGTTCCTTTCGCTGCTGTCTTGATGGTTTTAGTAGATTTTCCTCTCTACCTAGCTTATTTTCATTTATTTTCTACAAACTGTCACCATCACCCTGCTGTTTTTCTGAGGGTCCTCTCTTGAGATGACCCCAGTTTTAATTATGGCCTGAGACTATTAAAGAATTTCACACACACACACACACACACACACACACACACACACACACACACACACCGCTTTTTTTTTTTAAACTGAGATACTACCTCTTATCTACTTGGGAGGTTTGATAGGATCCACTTGCGGTTTCTGAGCTACTTAGAACACATTCTTTCTGAAGACTTCTGCTACCCTGCGAGGCACCTCCTTTTCCCCGTTTCTTTCTTATCTCTCATCACATGCCTTTTACCTTATGTGGAGTGTTGGCATACCCAGCTGTTAAAATTACATATCCAAACGTGGCCAACATGACAAGAGTGAAGTGTTCTGTGAATTCTAGAGAGTTTATTTTTCTGATTCAAGAATTACCTGTTCCCCTATTTTCTCCTTTTTTAAAACCTAAAATCAAAACTGAAGGTTCAATTGTCACTTTGCAATAATGAAGTGGCCATAAGGATAAGAACCATTCAGTAAGGGTGGAAGGCCAGAAAGAGAGAAGCAGCTTGATCCATTGTTATAGCAGCCTTATAACCTTGGATTATTTAGACATAATTTTAGTTGTGAGAAAAAGATCTCAAAATAATAATGGTAAAACAAGATAGAAGTTTATTCCCTTTACATGTAAAAATGTCCAAGAATAAATAAGTCAGACAATGGTCTCTCTGTCCTTAGTTATTCTCTTCCTTTTGTTGCTATGTATTACTTCAGAATAAAAAGCTCAGCAAGCCATATAATACAGCCATCACATGCACATTTAATTTAATGTCTAGAAAGAAGGACCAGAAAAGACACGACGTTTCCCTTTAAAAAACACTTGCAACAAGTTACATAGGGGACTTCTATTTATGTCCTTAGCCAGATTAATCATGCATCATACTTAAGTGTTAAGATAGCCATGTGTTCAGCTAGAAATGATGAATGTTAGAGTGAAGAAATAATGTGACAGACAGAGAGAGTAGCCGGCTGTTTCTGTTCCAACTGGTCACCCAGGACTTCCTGGACACAATACAAAGAATTCTGGACTTCACTACATCTCTTTAATTAGGATTCAGTTACATGCAGCCAAATGAGACCTCTAATTGATAATTAGGACTCAAGGAAAGGTCCTGAAAGTAACAAAGGAAAACTGTGATTTATGGGAAGAAGACTCTGAACAGTAAGGACTTAGACTGATACTTGAAAATTGGTGATGATTCCAGGAGGGATACCACATGTTCGCCTGGGCTACAGGATTAGGAAAACGAAAGAGAAATCTGTGCTATTGGGCTATGTATCCATTTTCTCTTACTCTCACCAGCCCATCCATCCTTCAAGCATTGAGGGAAGAGTTAAAAAACTGGAAAAACCCAAGCATCATACAACAAGGCAAACACATCAATTATGGTACATGCAACTTCGGAGCAGCCGAAGTTGAGGACTACAGCTATATGAGGTATTAAGAGAGGACGGTCAGTGGGGGAAATTTCTGAAGGCCTCACCCTGTCCGATATTGTTCTTTTCATGTGAAAACAAACCCAAGCAGACCGAAACATACTGTTCTGGTGCATGCAATCCCATGGCAAACTTTTTTAACAAAATATTGATATTAGTAACACAAAATTCAGCTTGCTATTAACCTCTATGAAGAAGAGGAAAGGGATGGAAGCAGGCAGGAACAGACATGTGATTTAATTACAAGGGAAGGTCTATGTTTTAACTTGAATGGTTTAGGTTTACACTTTAAATTCACATGTCAAACTCTTTTGTATCAAGTAATACATAATAAACTCCTATTTTATTTTATGTGTTGGTCTGAAACAGTGCCTCAGATCAACCAATAATATGTTGGGTTGCATAGGTTGGTCATAGGTTATTCCTGTGGGCCTGGCAGAATTGCTAATTGCATGACAACTGACATTTTCAAATTAGGCCAACATAAACACTAAGTTACAGATTTCCTTAGTATTAAACATAGAAGATATGCATAATGGTGTTTATGTCACGCTTCAGCTCTTGTTGCATGATCTATTTAAAAATGTGTTCATTTAAGTTTAGAGGAAAATAATCATTTCTAACATACATTGTTTCAAAAAGAACATGACATGTAAAACCAGATACTTGGGAAGCAAGGCCACCTTACAGACAGATATAGTGACATGTGTGAAGCAGGGATCAGAAGGTTGGAAGACAGGGTGGGAATATTTTTCCTTGTAAATGTTTTGCTCTGTCCATTCATTATGGGTTTGGAGCACTGACTTGAAAGAGCACAACTATTCACAGTGCAGTGTGCCCCATGCCATGCTAACTGTAACTACACTAGCTCAGTTTCTCAGATCCTCCCTTTGTGCAGGAAGCCACTGTAAACACTGTAGATGCATTAGATCTCAAAGTGCAAGCATGAGGGAAGCCAGCTGTACTGTCTGATGTACTGTCTGAAGATGTCTGCCTGCAAGTTACTTATTCTTGCAGACTTATTCTTACTCTATTCTATTTCTTCTATTCTCACTCCTTCTCATTCTGAAGTGTCACATAATTTACCTGCCTTTCTATAAGCAGACATAGTAGAAAATTTTCTAAATCAAAAGTGCTGAATGCTTCTCCTTGCTCAGTTTCCTTTTACCTATGTAAACCTGCTCCCCTGAGGGCCTGGGTTTCCTCTTATAAAAAGAAGCAGTGCCTTGAAATAAAGTACAAGAAGACTAGGAACCAGAATGCATCACAAGAAGTCTGAGTGACTATCACTATGAATGACCTAGTGTAACATTTCAATTAGTAAAGCTATAAGTCAGTAGAGAGGCTGTAACTGGAAACAGTTTGAAGACTGTGTCTGCGAGCAGCCTGGTTGACATTTCCTCCCTCCTTGTTGCTTTGCATAGTCGATGGTTTCATGCATAGCAACAGCCTTGCAACAGATCAGCAAGAACATAATGAGCACACTTTCAGCAGAAAATGTTAAATCATCCATATCTGTTGTCATGGGCTGAGTCTCCACTAATTCAGGGGTTGGCTTTCTCCGTTGAAAGGGAGGAAAATGATGTTACGTTGTTTACCGTACATGAATAAATTGAACACTTGGTGATAAAGTGGAACATAATTTATGTATTTTTTTCTCCCCTTAAAAGAGTATCCTGGCAATACTGCCACAGAATTTGCTTAGCTTCACTGTGCTTTTGGATAATCTGCTTCTTTCATCTAAAAGAATCTGTGGAAAATGCTGTCATAGAACAACAAAAGTCCTTACCAGGAATTAAATGGAAAGTGGGAAAACAATTTTATTGATTAGAATAAGTATCATCCATGAAAAATAAATGCAAAATTCTAGAAGGCTTATCAAAGCAAAACCTCCATTTGCCGTGTCTTGTACTGCCAGAATGCTTGTAGAAATGAGGGAAAGGCAAAAATATACAGCTTTCTTTGTTTTCATAGCCTTGTAAAGGTACCTGGCACATTTGTCTGTGCTTTGGCTTATTTTAGTCTTTCTTGGCTCTTATAATAGCTGAAACTAAAAAACATTCTTCTGGAGAGCTTTATCTGTCTGGTGACTTAAAAAAAAATCAATCCATAATGTCAAGAAGCTCAGACCTCCCAGTTATTTTTGCACAAAATTATATTTTTCTCTGGGGAGTATCTTAGTATCTTACGCCTCCCACCTCCCGAGGCTTTCACCTTCCTCCAGTGTCACTCTGCGAGCAGCTTCCTACGAGGAGGAAGACTGAAAATGTGGGGGAGCATGGGAACACAACCCACGTGGGAGCCTTTATTTAGAGTGCTTTTATCCACAGATTTAAAAATGCCAACCAAGGTATTCAGTCCTATGCTAGCACTAACTGGGGAATAAAAGAAGGTGCCTAATGCTTGGTACCCCTACCTTCTGGAGGAACTTAGCAGTTCTCCTATGTTGCCACTTCTGATGGAATCATTTCCCTAGAATTGTCTATCTAGGGATCACAACATCAATGGCAAGAGCTTTCTGGACAACAAATTCAGGGTGGAGATCTTGGAGCCAACCTGATCTCACTTCGGATTCCTGGAGTAGTTTCTGGCCATGTAGTTTGGTTGCCTCAGCAGAAGGGGCCAGAATTTTAATGTATTTCAACTCAACAGAATAAAACAAGAGAAATTTCAAACAGTATCAGTCACATCTTGGGGGAGGAGGGTGCAAAATGATCAAATGGTGTGATAACTGTAATGGAAAGAGGTGCCATTTGATGTCACAAAACATGTGTTTGATATTTTAAAGCAATCCCTCCCCCAACTCGGCCTCTTCCTTCACCTGTTACAACTCAAGGGGATAGCCACCTAAGTCTTCACTGGTTCCGGAGCTGAACAAGCAATGGTGAATCTCAGGGTTCAGCAAAATGTTTCTACAAAGGGCCAGTGATTAAATGGTTAGGCGACTGAGTTGCCGTCACCCCAATTGCAGCCATTCAATTCTTTGAAGGACAGAGGTAACCACAGATAATGCAGGGACAAGTGTTACCTTCCCAGAAGACTTTATGGCACTAAGATCAGTATTTCGTCATTGTACTTAATTACAAGTATAATGTAATAATGCTTAGAAAGCTGCACATGGGTAGGTAGTAATCGATGTGCAAGGTTGTGGTATCTGATGTCTGTTTTGATTCTAATAAGATCTCTCTTTGCTGCCTAGTTCCTCCTGCCACCTGTGCAGCATTCAAATGCTTTCCTAAGGAAAATAATTTCCATGGGAGGATCATTTAACTGAAAAGGATTCATGTTCATTTCCCATCCCAACAGAAATGGTTGCATAGCTAGATAAGGCACAGTTGAGATTAGATGAACTATTAAATTATCTCAAAATGGAGTATCCTCTTCTTCCCTCATGACATACACTTTGGAATATACTCCAGAGTCTCTGAAATTGCCTGTGGTTTTCCTGCTTAGGTATTGGCTTCTTTGTGTATTCGAAATTAGTCACAAGCACCGCTTGGACTATCTCGCAATCCTATTTATTTGTTTCTGTCTGTGACATTGTGATTTATGAAAAGAAATGCACATTTTCTCTTTATCCAGTAATAAGTATGGATAGGGCTCCTAAACATGTGGAATCTCCAAAGTGGAGTCATTCTATATACTAAAGATGAGCAGGGGTGGAAAGCTTTCCTATTTTGCTTCAAGAACGAAGCTATACGTCAGGAGACTCGACTCTGTGATTGGAAGGTGAGAGCTTGTATCTCTTTATTCTGTCCCTTATCTGTTCCAGCTTTAGGGCAGAGAGAGTGGCTAATTGCCAATAATTTAATCAGCATCCCTATTAGCAAAGTTCCAAGACAATCCAAGAGGACAGGGCTTTGAGAATGGGGATGACAAATAGACATTTGGGGAGCACGGTGTGCCTTGGAGAGATTCTGAGAGTCATTAAATATGGCCCCACACTGTGCTCTGTGTATTTCTTGCATCTGACTATTCTGAAGCAGTGTTAATTTTTTTAATAGAAAGCTGATAAACCAGTTAAAACGAACTTTGCTGAATGCTATGACAATTCTAGAAAATGATCAACTCCTGATTGAGGTGTGCTGGGTCAGAAGCCACAGGAGCAACATTGACTGAATATTGGTTTCTAAAGTTGAGGCTGTCCTTTGGGACTGAGCACTCAACCTGTGGGAATTGACACTAACACCAAGTAGATATTGTCAGAATAGAAATAAATGGTAAGACACCAGGCTGGAATCAGAAATTTAATCCATGCCATAGGAAACCTCATAGACATCTTACCAGGTGTATTATATGTGACATAATAATAATAATAATAATAATAATAATAATAATAATAATAATAGTAATAATAATAATAAAAACCACTGTCCTTTAAATCGTAAAGAATTTTAGAACACAGAAAGATACAGCAAAAAAGAAACCCCATAAAGTAGATAAGAGATCAAGGTAAAAGTTGAAATGTGGGGTTAAATTTTAAAACCAAAGATAAGAGAGCATCTCAGAGGATTTAACCACTAAATGAGACCTTTAGGGTGAAACGTCTGCATTAACTCTCTTTCAAAGTGTTCTTTCCTTTCCCTCACCTACAACTTTTTAAAGACTTTCAGCATACCCAGAGGTATAGATATCTTTCACAGTCTTGCCAGCGCTGAGCATGCCCAGAAGTATTCCCATCAGCCATTTTAACCTTCCAAACACATGTTCCAAGAGCTCAACCTAATAATGCTCCAAAATATGCCCAATGATTTTCCTCCCTGAAGTTTGGCATGTACCTTCCTCCAACACACTTTTCTTCAAGAATATGTGTATGGACTTTTGGTAGTTTGAATGTAATTGGCCCCCATAAGGTCATAGGGAGTGGCACTATTAGAAGGTGCGGCTTTGTTGTAGTAGGTACGGCCTTGTTGGAGGAAGTATGTAACTGTGGAGGTGGGCTTTGAGGTCTCATATACACCCAAACCATGCTCAGTGCCTCAGTCTGCTTCCTGTTGTCTTCTGATCAATATGTAGCCAGCACCATATCTACCTGTACACCACCATCTCTCTGTCATGGAAATGGATGGGACCTCTGAACTATAAGCCCACCTCAATTAAATGTTTTCTTTTATAAAAGTTGCTGTGGTCATGGTTTCTCTTCCTAGCAATAGAAACACTAAGACAGGTGCACATTCACAATCTGTTCTTCCCTGCAATGTGAAATTGCTTTGTGAATAATTCCTAGGCTATCTTTTCCTGCTGCAAGTAACAAATCCTTCACCACTCTTGTTTCTTGGCTGTGCTTAATGCTGTACAAATCATGTCATGAATATGTTGCATTAGTAGAAAAATGTGTTCCAATCAGTTCCAACTGCTTCCCAGGCCTGATGGCAGGAGTGGACTTTTCAACACAAAGCTGTAATGCACCTGTCCACGGTCTAAAGAACTGGGTATTGCCTGGTCTCCAAACACAGTCAGAGAAGCAAGCCATCAAAGCACTTGGGGAATGAAGCCAAATTAGTAACCACAAATTACATTCACTGACTCGCAAAATTATGCCTCAGGTGCAGAGCAAAATGATAAAGTTTGTCTTCAGAGTCTCTGAACTTCCTGTACCAGTGCCTGTAGCTAGAGTTTTCCTGCCTGGCCCACAGTCAGGACAAATCTCTCTCACCTGCCAGTCCCACAGCCTTTCAAACCCAACCAAGTAAACACAGAGGCTTATTTTGCTTACAAACTGTATGGCCGTGGCAGGCTTCTTGCTAACTGTTCTTACAGCTTAAATTAACCCATTTCTATTAATCTATACCTTGCCACGTGGCTCGTGGCTTACCGGTATCTTCACATGCTGTTTCTCATCGTGGCAGCTGGCAGTGTCTCTCTGCCTCAGCCTTCCACTTCCCAGCTTTATTCTCCTCCTTGCCCCGCCTACACTTCCTGCCTAGCCAACGGCCAATCAGTGTTTTATTTATTGACTAATAAGCAACACATTTGCCATACAGAACATCCCACAGCAAGTGCCCACCCCCCCCCGCCCCTGCCCTTCTGCTCAGGTTTCTGCTCTGTGCCACAGCTTATGGGTCTTTCCTTTCTACACCCTTAGCTAATTGCTGCCCATGATGCTTAACTCATGATCCCTCTCAGAAGTCTCTTTGAGGTCCTAAAATGATCTAAAGGAGATAAAAGTCTCTATGGAAAAAGTAGCTTTGAACTTTTAAAAATTCTGTCTCCTGATACGAAAAATCCCCACAGACATCTGTGGATTTCTGAATCCTCTGAGAACTCTACAGTGAAATGACTCATATAAGAATCACTCAAACATTGTTAAAACACAGTTAACTATAAAAAAAAACTTGCTTCAGATTATAGCTATATTAATATATTAAAAAGAAAACCCTGGTGCCTGGAGGTTACATGAGTGAGGATATGTTTTTTAAGAGTCTAGAAAAAATATGAGGCAATAATACCTCGTATTTTTCCATGTAGCATGTTAACATTATTAAAATTTCTTTGGAATATTTAACTACCTTATTATCCAAAAGAATAATGCTATAGGGCCAAAATATTTTCAGTTCCATGATAAGTAAAAAGAAAGAACATTTATTTTCAGAAAGGCCTGGGTTCATTACCACTTAGATGGCACCATACATCACGCAGCAAACTCCATAGTTCCATAGGTACAATTTACAGTACAGTTGAAATGGCATCGACCTTGAATTAGACTGTACGAAGTTAAATCCTGGATATATAACATACATTTACTTTTGTTTTTTTTTCTTCTGGAGACAAATAACTTCATCATTAAACACAGAAAAGAAGAATGTACACTAAAAGGATCCCCCCCAAAAAAAGTCAAGAATACAACATTGGCATTGGTTACAAAATTTATATCTAAAATTAAATAACTATAACTATACATAGAGAGTAGATAGATTGATAGGTGATAGACAATATATGCATATATCAAACTATAACTTGTTGGATTATTTAATGGGAAAAATGACTCGCTTGAGCATAAGAATCATTAAAATTAAGCTAGAATTGATTCAGAAGCTTCATCTCTAAAGAGCTGTTCTCATAATATAAGAAGGTGCTATGAAGCTGGCAAGGGAGAACAATATTTAATAGTCTTATGCATCTGTAAAGCCTATGAACCACCACTGGGCTGGCAACATTTCTGCAATGGTGAAATAGTGGCACTTTTCCTTTGTTACCAACAGCTAATTAGATTTAAGATCTGCTCAATAGAAGGTAAATCATGCCTGATACTGTAGACCTAGCCAATGACCTGTGATTAGAGATATCATAGAACCAAGAAGGAACCTATTTCTACTTTCTTAAACCAGTACGATTTCTAACTGCATTCTATGTTATTATTGTACTCACAGAAGGAAAGTATTGCTGAAACCTGGTCAAATTGCAGAGAAAAATTGCCTGTGAGTTGTCCATCCCCAACTGATGCAACTTTTGCACTTAAGACCCAAGGAACATCATGGTGGAAGAAAGAGCGGAAAGGTTGAAAGAGCCAGAGGATCATGAAATGTGCCGATACCATGCTTTCTAACTGTGACAGGGAAACTACATTCATGAAATCTCAATAAGATGACTGCTTAAAGAAGATCTGAACATCTCTACCAACAATTGACACCCCAACCTAGATGAGAGAAATCTCAAAGAATCCCCTGACTCCTAGATGAAGAGGGCTTGGCTGTTGCTTATGTCACTGCATTTCCAGCCTACAATACAGTACCTGGGCAGTCAACCAGTGTTAGTGAATGAGTAGGTCAGCGAACAAACAAATGAATGAATGAATGAATGAATGAATGAATAAATAACAAGGCTTGCAAATGCCCATGGAAAGTATCTCCCTTCACTTTTAAATAGTACAAAGCATGAGTCCATATTAAAGCAACATCAGTGAGACAGAGTGCGTCTGCTAGTTGGACTTTCTGGATTTGAATCCTTGTTCTAGTACTTGCAACTCAATGTCTTTGTTTGAATTTATCCCTTGATACTTGTTGTTAGGATTGATTGTTAAATGACCCCCGAAGTTTATGAGTTTGAACACTTGCTTGTTTTGGAAGCTGGTCCAACCATTAGGTGTTGTATACTCCCTGGAGAGGCGCAAACCCAAGCTTTTTGCTTCCTGACATACTAAGATGTAGGTGAGGTGAGACACCACAAACTCATAATAACCTAGCTTTGATGGATTGTGTCCTCTCAGACAATGAACCAAAATAAGTCCTTCTACCCTTAAGGTATTTCTTGTCATACATTAGGTCATAGCAGTGAGAACAGCAGATAATATACTTGGTTCTTTAACTCTACAATAGATGTACCTCTTGTAGTAGTTGGGAGTAAATGATTATTCATCTAAGGCCAGTGAGGTTTATGTGCTCAAGAAATGTATGAATGAAAACATGAAGGAATGAATGTAGACCAAATTCTAATTGGTCTTAATAATAAAAACCTGGAGCCAGATATCAGGGTGAAAGCTGAAAGATCAGAGAAGCAGCACAGCCAGCCACATTCCTTACTTATAGGAATCCTCAGATCGAAAAGGCCGAGCTCCTGCCTCCACCCAACCTTACCACTTCCTCTCTCTGCCCAGCCATATCACTTCCTGTTTCCTGCTCCCAACTATTGGAATTAAAGGTGTGTGCCACCACTGCCCAGCCTCTAGTGGCTGGCTCTGCACTCTAATCTCCAAACAAGTTTTATTTGATAGAACACAAACAAAATAACACCACAAATGAATTATATAAATGTTGTCTTTGGTCAAAGATTAATGACAGCTAGTGGTGGTAGTGCATGTCTGTAATTTCCAGCACTGGGGAGGCAGGAACATGAAAATTGCTGCAAGTTTGAGGCTAGCTTGGTCTCCTTAATGAGTTACAGAACAGCTGGAGTTATTTAACAAGATCTTATCACAAACAAACATACAAACAAGGTCAATGACGTGACATATCAGATCTAAACCCCTGCCTTCTGAGGCAGCTTTGCGGTCTGCAAATGACCATTCCAGGAAAAAGTCAAAATGTGTTCATGTCCTTTTGCCAAACTTTGCTCACATAAACTCCCAAATTACCTTCTATAAACTGGATGGTTTCAGTTAAACTTATTGTGACTTCTTCCTAGTTATTCTGGAGTCTTCTATAGCAATGTTTGTAAACTCATGCATATTAAACTTATCCCACAGCTTTATATATTTTTAGTTATGTTCACTCTTTCCCTCCTGCTTTAACCATTCTTACACTTTTCTAAGCACCTAAATCTCCTTTCTTTAGGTCTTTCACCTCATGAGTTTGCTTCTTTCTTAACACATGATGCCGTTTTCATTGATGTAATGTATTTCTTTGAACATGTCATAAGAATTTTATATTTAGGCAGCCAAAGGAAGAAATTTAATTGTCACACACACAAAAAAAAAACTGTTCACACTTTGAAAACAGTTTTTAGAGAATATAGACCTTTGTCTCACAATAGTCTATTTTCAAGAAATTTAATTTCACTTCATGAACAATATAACACCTAAATCATTAAACTCATATTATTAGCATACACATTTGTACTTATGTTCACAAGCAGTTTGCTTCTACATATACTAAAATTTGCTAGAATAGTTATTATTATTTATTACAAATTGGATATTTTGCTGGGGTTGTCTTTCTGTATGCTGTGAATGTGTTGCTCTGATTGATAAATAAAATGCTGATTGACCAGTAGCCAGGCAGGAAGTATAGTATAGGCGGGATAAGCTGAAAGGAGAATTCTGGGAGTGGAGGGCTGGTTCAGCAGACCATGAGAGGGCTGCCACTTGCCATGAGAAGCAACATGTAAAGTACCGGTAAGCTACAAGCCATGTGGCAACTTATAGATTAATAGAAGTGGATTAATTTAAGATATAAGAACTAGATAGCAAGAAGCCTGCCACGGCCATACAGTTTATAAGTAATATAAGTCTCTGTGTGTTTACTTGGGTCTGAGAGGCTGCAGGAGCTGGGTGGAAACAGAAAAACTCCAACTACAATATTTTGTTAAATTATTAAATTATTTCAGATGTTGGAAGTCAGATGCACTATAATTATGTCACAAAGTTCTTGTTTCAGATTTTTGAATAAAGTAAATATATATTTGAAATAAAGATTATTCTCTTTGTATTTGCTTATGCAATAAACAGGTCCTAGTATGTTCCTTACCATGTTCCTTGATTCTTCCTAGTCTTATGACCTTGTGTAATCCCGACTTAACTGCTTCTGGGAATACATTGTGGCAAGTACCACATGATGTTATTTCTGGGTTTATATTACATTGTATGAGGTTTTGCCTTGCTAGCAACATTCTATAGATTTCCTTTGTCTACTTCATGTGTACTATTCAAAGTTCTAGAAAAGTAACATAACCAATAAGAGAGATATATGGATGGATAGATAGACAAATAAAAATAGAAATTTTGAGGTCTCAGGATGCCTAGTTTGTAGAAGTTAAGTATCATAGCATGTTTTCTGAAAGTTGGAGACTCAGTATATGAGTTGCATGTAGTTCAAAGGCTTGAAAGGCACAGAAGGTAGACATCACATATACCAGTAGGAGAGAAGATGATGGAAAGACCAGATGGTTCTCCCACATTTACCTTGGTCTATTGAATCCTCAACAGATTGATGATATTCATCCTCACTGGGTAGGGCAGTTTGCTGAACTCAGCACTCTATTTTAAATTTTATATGAAACACTCTTACAGATACACCAGAATTAAGGTTTTTAGTTAAATATCTTGGTGCTTTGTAAGCTTGTCAAGTGGGTCTATGTTTGGTTGATCAGAGAAAATTCTCCACCATTGTCTCTTCAGTTACTTCGGCTGAATTCTTTCTCTCATGTTACTTTGGAATGCCATCTTGAATACCTTTTCTGTTTTAAGCTTTACTCTTTTTTTAATCTGTTTTGTCTCATGTTCAGCAAATTCTGCTGGCCTGACTTAAATGCAATTATCTTTTCATTTCCCCAATTCAACTTCTGTTAACATCACAGAATAAACTCATTATCTGATACATTTGGTAAGTCTGGCCCTCTAGCATTCCATTTCACTCTTGTCTCTGGCTGTATATCTGTGGGAATTTCTCATCTTTTCACGTGTGTCATCCATGTTTCCACTAGTCCCACATGAATGTCAAAAGAGCTGAACAGACTCCACACACAGATAGTCCCGTTTTCATCTCCTCACATTCTCTCAATCACTTTGCAATTCTAACATCTGTCTCACTTTTGAACCATCTTCATTTCAATATTTTCCTTGCTGATCTGGGGTCAAATTTTCTTGTGTGTATGCAAATAGTATAATTTTTGTAGTGTGTTAGACATTATTGACGTGTAATAGAGGATGGAAACTGTAATAATTACTCCCACTGAGCACATGCCAGTTCTGCTGACATCAGGGTTTGGTAGGGAGAGGTGAGTGTCATCATAACCTAACCCTTATACTCTTCCCACAGACATCAGGTGTTTGAAGAGAAGATTGGACCTTCCACTTCAACAAAGCTTGAGATCTGAAAATGATTTATGCTTTTATGAAAAGAATTTCCTCCATTTCACCTTTTATTCTCTTAGAGTAATGCCAATTGTAGACAAAATTCTAAATAGTCTTGGTAAATAAGAAACACAGAGCCAAATACAGAGTTAAAGCCAAAGAGATCAGAGAAAGAGACACCTAACTTTAGCTTATCACCAGCAGTAGCTTCCACGAGAGAGAGCTTCTTCCTGTCTGACTTGTCTTTTTATTGCCTTTCTGTTCTGCCTTCTTGTTGGCTCTAAACCCAACCACATGACTTCCTCATCACTGCCTGTTTATACAGACCTCCAGGTCTCTATGGTTGGTACTGGGATTAAAGGTTCGTGTCACCATGCTTGTCTGTGTCCTTGAACACACAGAGACTCTGCCTGCCATGTGATCAGATTAAGAGTGTGTGCCTAGCACGACAATTAGGGTGTTTGGCCATCCCATCACCAGAGTAGGTCAGTTCGGGCTGTATCTCGACCATTGCCAGCAGTCTGTTGTGAGGGTATCTTTGTGGATTTCTGTGGGCCTCTCTAGCACTTTGCTTCTTCCTATTCTCATGTGGTCGTCATTTACCATGGTCTCCTATTCCTTGTTCTCCCTCTCTGTTGTTGATCCAGCTGGGATCTCCCGCTCCCCCAAGCTCTCTTTCCCTCAACCGGGATCTGGATGCAGAAATCCATGGCTAGGCCCCGGGTGGATCTCTGGGAGTCCAATTAGCGAGAATGAGAAGGGTTTATATGAGCGAGAATTGTTGAGACCAAGGTTGGATAAAGCACAGGGACAAATAGCCAAACGAATGGAAACACATGAACTATGAACCAATGGCTGAGGGGTCACCAACTGGATCAGGCCCTCTGAATGGGAGAGACAGTTGATTGGCTTGATCTGTTTGGGAGGCATCCAGGCATTGGACCGGGTCCTGTGCTCATTGCATGAGTTGGCTGTTTGAAACCTGGGGCCTATGCAGGATTGCTTGGCTCGGCCTGGGAGGAGGGGTCTGGACCTACCTGGACTGAGTCTACCAGGTTGATCTCAGTCCGCAGGGAAGGCTTTGCCCTGGAGGAAATGGGAATGGGGGGCGGGCTGGGGGGAAGGTGAGGGGGGCGGGAGTGGGGAGAACAAGGGAATTCGTGGCTGACATGTAGAACTGAATTGTATTGCAAAATAAAAAATAAAAAAATTTAAAAAAAAAAAGAGTGTGTGCCACCACCACCTGACTTTGCTTATGGCTCGCTATGACCTCTGATCTCCAGGCAAACTTTATTTATTAACATACAAATAAAATCACATTTCAGCACAAATAAAATATCACAATAGCCAATTACATGGGTTTGGGGACCACAATTAGGAAACTTTCCCACAATTTTGAGTGCTTTATTAGCTCATCAGTCATTTATTTTTCTCTTTGATTTTTAGAATTGATAAATTTGATAGATGTTTCTTAGAGTTGACTAACCTCCCACTTCAGAGTTGTGCTATTATGTCTACTCAGGACACTTATATATAGAAGTCTGGACGTTTCAGTTTGTAATTTTCACTTGGTTCTTCTTCATGCTTTTAATTATGTTGTTGAAATATCCCATCTGTTTTCTCATTACAGGTTCCTGTCTGCTTTCTCATTTTTATTTAAGCTTGTATTTTAAATGAGCAGGTCTATATTATTTAAAAGCAGTCAGCTGCCAATTCCAATGAACACATGTCTGAATCTGTGGCTGCTTCTTCACTGACTCTTCTCATGTACCAATCATATGTCTAATTAGTTTAGGTTCTATGCTAGGAATTATAAGTGTTATCTGGAAGCAGGTATAGATTACATTACCTAACTTTGTTTCCCTTGACATCTAAATTCACCAGATGCTCTTGCTCCTGTTAAGATTAATCTGTGCTCCAGAAAGCCAGCTCATGCACCAGGGATAGATCCTGATCTGACTGCTAGGGGCCCCTCAAACAGACCAAGCTACACAACTGTCTCCCGTATGCAGAGGGCCTGGTCTGGTCCTATGCAGGTCAAGGTATAAAATCATTTCAGTTTTCTCCTTGGTCCAATGGTATAGCTACCACTCCGGGTTTTGGCTCCTAACCAACTTTCCCAGAGTGTCAACTGAGTGTGTCAGCTATTTAGTGCAGCCTACCTGCTTGGGATTGAATCCCCTCTTCATCTACCCATATATCGCCAATTATCTCTCATATCCTCAGTGACTTTCCTGTTGTGTTTTGCATGTTTCGTCCTATGCAAACTTATCCTAGCTCCCCGGGATGGAAATGTTACAGGCATCTCTCTTAGAATTCTGAGCACCCTCCTCCCCGCTTTTCTGCTCTCTACTCACCAGACTCAAATCCAACCACCTCAGCAGCACTGACCTTCATTCAATCATCACTTTTTCAAGTAAGTGAAATTATTTTTCTGTGTGCATTTAATCTTCTTTTACCAACACCAGGAAGGTATGCTTAGGTATACTGGTGGGTGAATATGAACCTACCCTCATGTGCCTCCTTTCTGCTTGTAGAACACTCAGATTGTCCTCAGTTTCTTGGAGGATACTGTTAAATTCTAATGACAAAAATCTCTTCTTTTTCCCCAATGGGAATTCTTTTAAAGTTTTTAATGGTTATCTTTTTGCAAGCTAAAGGATGTACTAAATACAAACAAATAAAAACCAAGAGTTAATATGTAAACAGACTATTAGTGCAAGAAAGAATGCAAAGCTGGAATATTGAGATGAAAAATTCTTAGAGTTGACTATGGGGTGAGCAGTTATGTAAAGATTGCATTGTGCCAGGCAGGTATGCTGTGCCCCAGGGAGATCACAGGTAGACAGCTTTGATCCCAGGCTCAGCTTATCATCTCTGACACTTTACTAGACCCTGAAACTCTTGTTTCATCATCTGTAAACATTACATAATAGTGAAAATACAAACCATGAAATCCACTTTAGAAATCAAATAAAGTTATCATTATAAAGTGGGTTAGAAAAGTACAGATGAAATAATGTACATTTGAAAATGGGATTACAATCCAAATGTACATTGTTTTAAGTTCTTTTCATACTGATGTGAGAATCATACATTTTTCTTTTCTCTAGGCAGAACAAAGGTGTTTACAGAAGAAAGTTCTTGTGTAGGGAGTTGATAGAATAATATGGTTTCCACATCAATCTTTTTCCAAAGGCACAATAGCATCATGGCACTCAAGGAAAAACACCTTATTAAATGCTTTGATAGGGAACTGTTCTATATGACCTGGCATCATCATTAATCCTCTAAATCTGTGGCTAAACATTCCCAGAGTATCACTTCAGCTCTCCTTGAGAACAGAAGTCTTTTAAAGGGTTCTGTTATAATAAAAAAACTTTCCATTAAAATAAGCCTTTTTAAAGGCTCTGTTATATTAAACTTTTTTTTATTGAATATCAGTGTCATTCTCCATTCCTGGGGTATTACAATGCAACAACTATATTCTATGTGGGCTAAATTTTCTAAGGAAGAGGGAACCGTGGGCAAGTGAGCATTATGTGCTCTGGGTTTCTGTTCTGTTGTTTACTCGCTCTTTATGTGTGGCCAGGTAAATTCCTAAACGTATGGTTTTCATCCTTAAAGCAAAAGTGGACATGTGTATCAGCCTCATGGAACACATGTCATGACTGAAAGAGCTCACGCCTCTCTTTTGAAACACTTTGTGTACAAAGTGCAGTTCAAGTTGGTGATACCTTCATTGTCATTGTCTCGATAATCAGTTGGGCTGTTAAAGTAATTGGCCATTTTCTTTTGCCTCTGAAACTGCACCTTTAAACTCACCTTTACAAATGCGCATGCACACACCTATATACCTCTCCATATTCTATTTTGTGGAATAATTCGAGAAGTGTTGGCATTAATTCTTCTTTGAAAGTCTGGTAGAATACTGCACTAGAACCATCTGGTCCTGGACTCTTACTGGTAAGGAGAATTTTAAGGACTGCTTTTATTTCACTAGGGGTTATAGGTCTGTTTGAATTGCTTATCTCATCTTGATATAGCTTGGTAAGTGGTATGCACAGAGAAAATTATCCATTTATTTTGGATTTTCCAATGTGATGGAATACAGGTTTTTAAAGCACATCCTTATTATTTTCTGGATTTCTTCAGTTTCAGTTGTTATGTCCCCCTTACTCATTTACAATTTTGTTAATTTGGATACTTTCTCTCGATCTTTTAGTTAATATGGACAAAGGATTGTCAACCTCAATGGGTTTCTCAAAGAACAAATTCACTGTTTCATTAATTTTTTGTACTATTTTTTGTTTGTTCCTCTTTTACTGATTTCAACCCTTGATTTTATTATTTCTTGCCATCTGCTCCTTTGGAGTGTGATTTCTCCTTTTGCCTCAAGGACTTTCAGAGTGATGTTAAGTTACTAGTATGAGATTTCTCCAATTTTTTTGTGTAGGTACTTAGTTTTATAAATTGCCTCTTAGAGCTACCTTCATAACATCCCAGAATTTTGGGTATGTTGTGTATTCATTTTCATTCAGTTCCAAAATGTTTTTAATTTCTTTCTTAATATCTGTCTCAATCTATTTTCTCATTCAGTAGAGAGTAGTTCAGTTTCCACAAGTTTGTAAGCTTTCTGTTGTTTCTGTTGTTATTGATATCTAGCTTTAATCCATGGTGGTCAGATAGGATGCAGGGTGTTATCTCTTGTATCTTGTTTTGTGTCTGAGCATGTGGTCAATTATGGAGGAGGTTCCATGAGGTGCTAAGAGGAAGGAATATTCTTTTGTGTTTGGATGAAATGTTCTGTAGATGTTTGTTGTGTCTATTTGGTTTATAGATCAGTTTCTCCAGCATTTCTCTGTTTAGTTCTGTCCGAATGATCTGTTCATTGGTGAGAATGGGTTATTAAAATCTCCCACTATCTATGTATGTAGATAATGTGTGATTTAAGCTATAGTACTGTTTCTTTTACAAACTTTGGTGCCCTTGTGTTTGGTGCATGGATGTTAAGAATTGCAGTATCCTCTTGGTGGATTTTTCATTTGATGAGTATGTAGTGTCCTTCCCTATCTCTTCTGACTAGTTTTGATTTGAATTCTATTTTGCCAGGTATTAAAATGGCTTCTTAGGTCCATTTATTTTTAACCTTGAGGTGATGTCTACCCTTGATGTTAAGGTATATTTCTTGGATACAGCAAATGGATATACCTGTTTCTGCATCATTTTGTTAGCCTATGTCTTTTTATTGGGGAATCAAGACCACTAGTGTTAAAAGATATCAATGGGCAGTATTTGCTGATTTATGTTATTTTGTTATTGTGATGGTGTTGGTGTTGATTTTGTGTGTGTGTGTGTGTGTGTGTGTGTGTGTGTGTGTGTGTGTGTGTGTACTTTTTTGATTTGCTGGTCTGAGATTATTTATTTCCCATTTCTTTTTGGTTGTTGTTAACATATTTATGCTTCAGTTTTCCTTTGAGTGTCTTCTGTAGGGTTGGACTTAGAGATAAATATTGTGTAAATTTGGTTTTATAATGAAATGTCTTATTTTCTCCATCTATTGTGATCTAAAATTGTGCTATGTTTAGTAGTCTGTGCAAAATCTTTGAGAAAGATGAAGACTCAGATTCGCTATTTTTTAGAATATAATATGAAAATAATGCATAATATAAGAAAATAAATATAGAAGTCCCACCTAAAACTATGCAATAGTAACTTATAATTTGACCCTAAAAGGCACATTTTACAATGTAACACAATGATTATTGACAGCATTGCCTTTTATTTCCTAAAGGCCCAATCCTAATGAAAATATTTGAATTAACTGATTCAAGTCAATTCCATTTTTGTTTTCTCTACTTCACACTCTGCTTTTTTATAGCTGTTAAAAAAAATTTATAATTGTAACTTTTGCTAATGATTCCCTTAATCATTAAATAAATGAGAAATTAATTTAAAATGAAATGTCTATATAAAATAGGCATCACAGTTGGAAGTTATTAATATCAATATATGATTATTACCACATTAAAATGAACTTAATATTTAAGAATTATATTATAGGTAAAAAAAAAAACAAAGAAAAATGCATACTGCCAAGAAGTAAAGATTATAAGAGAAGATATTTGCCTCTTTTTCTGTGTGTTTGCCATTCATATCATGATTAAAAGAATCCCAAATTTAAAAGATAATATCTTATAATTATTTGAAAGCAATACTGGAGAAATACCATGCAGTGAAAAGCAAAGTACAGTTGAGAATTAGTTTGTTTAGATTTAATTTATTTCTGAGTTTCACAGATGTTTAATTCTATCCTTAAACTTTCACACAACTTGCATTTTATCTACCTCTGACTAATGGGAAGCAACATCCTAGAACATAGAGCTATAAACCCACCTGTTGATAGAGAAATGATATTTTATCATTCCTACAATTCAGATGAATCTGTTAGGAGATGATAGCATAGCATCTGTCTTCAGAATTCTGGAACAAATTGCTCAGCTCGTATCCATCTGTGTTAGCAAGGCACACAGGAACTCTGCTTATCTCTTTCCTTTTCTAACTTAGAATGAATAAAAAGTCCCAAAGTTATGAGCCACCATTTTGTTGCTATATTGACAATGACTGAGTCTATAGACATATGGTACAAATGCTATGGAAGTTCAAGAAGTCAGTTTAGAGAAAGTTTTCTCTGACCCGGTGATAGCACATGGTCTAGTATTATGGTGTCAACATTGTTTATTATTCCCAGTAGATGTCTTTTGTGAACCACAGAGCTCAGTAATTCTATTGATCATTCCTTAGAAGATAAAAGGCCATTTCCAAAGGAGCAAAACCATAAGATAAGAGTAATTCTGTTCCTTCATTCCCAATTTTGAGATTTATAAAGAAGCTCAGCTTTTAAAGAGACAGTATTTCTTTCTGTTTGCAAAAGGAGACAATAATTCCTGACTAGGACTATGCAGGCTGAGTGGTCATAACGTTTCTTGTTGTGTATAATTTAATAACAAACAAGTAACCCTCCTATAGTGGAATCTTTGTAAGGAAGTATACAATTATTCATTTTCAAATACTGTATTTTGTCAGGTTCTGCACATTAATATTTATTTCAGATAAACAGCTCTTAATAAGAAAATAAATGATGCTCAATTTAGCTCTTATAATATTCTAAGCATTAACTCTTTGCTATCTTGCTTAGAGTATTTCTACACTGCAAATAGGATGAAGTACTTACTTTTATTGGAGAAAAGACCTTAATAAAGTTGACTTAAGTGCTTTTTGCTATAAACTGCCTCTCCTTTAAAAAAAAAAACCCAATAAATTACTTTTAATGCCTCTAAGAAGTAGCCATATATGTACTTTTAAAATTTATGGTTGTGACAGAGATAATGGTACCAGAATGAATAATGCATCCAAGGACTAAGCTTCTATGACTTCTTTGTCAAGCCTTCCCTGTAGTAGGCTCCACCCCACTCCAGCATCAAATCAAGAGAACATTTCTCAGTGGTAAAAGGGCTACAGCAAACCCATATATATATATACATATATATATATATATATGTATATATATATATGTATATATATATATTAAAAATAGTTAAAAAATAGATTCACTCTTTTGTCTCACTGAATATTGAAAAACAAAAATTTAAAACTAGAACGTATTTCAGAGCAATGATTCAGTTCTTTCACAGCGGTATCAGTAGCAAGGCCTTATCATATAATGGATTTTATAATAAACCACATATAAATTTAACAGACTTCCAGTTCTGGAAATAACTTGGACAAATTGCTTTAAAAAAAACTCTGTATAAAAAGAGTACAACAAACCATAAGCACAAATAACACACCAAAAGTACTTTCAAATAAATTGAAGAGCCAAAAAAAAAAAAATCCCAACCCAGCCTTGCTAGTGGAAAAGAGCAAGCAAACAAACTTGAGTCAAAAGGAAATATAATTTCACTGATACCAGATGAGCAAATGTCCTAGCTGGACAGTACTGGGTGCTGTGGAGGATGAGGAGAAATAGCAGCACCCACGTGATTTCTGTCCTGTAGGATGTGTGATGGTGCACGTGAAGATAGTTTCTGCTCATTACGGAAATTCTCAGATCAAAGATTAGTTCTCAGCTAATTCCAGTATAAGATACTTTATTACAGTTGAAAGTATGGACTCCATCGAAGCTATATGAATAAATTATGAAAAACAGGATTTGAAAGAAATACAGCTATTAAATGATAATACCACCCAACTAAACCATTCATCTAAAGCTTAAAAACACACAAATAAAATAAACAATATTATTATAGTACGTGTATGAAATATTTGTAATATTTAAAATGCATGTATTCAAAATAAAAGTATAGGAACAGTTACAGGGAAAACTAAACTGAATTTCAGCAAGCTTTATATCAACAGGAATAAAAAGTTATGTGACATTAAAGAAAGGCAAAGGGTAGCAATTCTATTCCAGAACACTTTATTAAGATTTCTATAAAGAGTGATAGCTTTAACTACCAGCAAATGTGAACAGTTTCATATGCTCTTGGTAAAAAACCTTAACTGCAATATCTTAGGGGAGAGAGATGAAGGTATTAGTCAAAATTTAAAACACACACACATATCATTCAACAATTATATTACTAGGATTTAGTCTATAAATGTCTATAATGAGAAAATTTGAAACAACTTAGAAAGGATTACATTACAAGACTCACATAATGAAGAACCTACAACCATTTAATAAATAAGCTATTTTTCCAGGGTCTCCAATGTAAACTAAGTGGACATATCGGGGCACAAGATGGAACTCTGCTGGCATAAAAATCATACATGCTTAAGAGCACATTCGTGTGAGCATCTGCAAAAAAAAAAATACTTGGAAATTGTAATCAACATCTTTGTGCTATGTCACTGTAAAAGACAACTTGAGATAAGCAAGCTATGATGTGAAAAAATTTACTTTGGCTAATAGACTCAAAGGTTTCAGTCCATGATTGTTTGGATCATTGTTTTGCATGTATGGCAGCAGAGTACACATGGAACGCACCTGTGGTGAAGGAGGTCTGCTCACCTTACAGAAGTCAGGAAGCAAAATGAGAGATGGACAAGCTGAGACCTGCCATGAAATACATGTAAAGGTTTAGAGTCCATAGCCATTGGAGAAATGCAGATTAAAACTAACTTGAGATGCCATCGCATCCCTGTCAGAATGTCTAGCACTAAGAAAACAAGTAACAGCATATGATGCCGATGGTGTGGGAAAAGAACATCCTTAAGTACTACTGAAGAGAATGCAATTAGTATAACCGTGGTAAACATCTATGGAGGTCCTTCAAAATAATAAAAAGTATGTGCTTTCTACAGGAAGAGGCATAACCTTCCCCATTACAAAACCAACCACCAAATAACAAAACACCTGTCAAGAACTCGGGTTCCCCGGGAATAACTCCAGTTCCCTGAGAAGAATTTCTCCAGCTTTCTGTCAAGAACTGGCCTTCCAGTACCCACAAAGGTTATGATTGCCTTGATGTTTGTTTCCTCGATTTCATGAGTGATGCCTATTTTCTGTCCTCAGAGTATCTTCTGAGTTGCTCAACTTTCCTCTCAGCTTATAAAGAATTCCAAGTGGCTGCTATGTAAGGAAATAGGCACGTCCTCAACTTCATATAGGCTTCCCAAAAAACCTGAAATAGCTTTTTTTTTCCATACAATGTATTCTGATTATGGTTTCCCCTCCCCCAACTCCTACCAGATTTTTACCATTTCTCCTTCCACCCAAATCCACACCCCTTCTTTCTCTCTCTCTCATTATTAAACAAATGGGCATTAGAAAAAAGATAAAATAAAACCCAATAAATCAGAATAAGAAAATAAACAAACTGGGGGAAAATGAGCCAATGAAAAAGTACAAGAAATACATACAAGTGCAGAGACATATACATTTGCATAAACAGAAATCCCATAAAAATACTAGATAGGAAACCATAATATATAAGCAGAAGACCAGCAAGGTTAAAAAAAAATGCCCAGCCAAAGCTTATGAGAGAAAAGAAAATCTCCCAAAATTCCATTGATTTCTTTTTGTTGCTGTTGTTTTTGGCCATTGACTCTGGGCATGAGGCCTACCTTTAAGCATGGTTTGTATATCAAGTGAGACTTCATTTGAGAAAATTAATTTCTCCTTTGTGAGAAGTTACCAGTTGGAGATAACTTCTTGATTAGGAACAGGGGCTGTGTCCACTTCCCCTCTCAACAGTAGGAAGCCATCTGGCATAGACAGATACCTGCCCTCTATATGCTGCCATAGTCTCTGTTACTTCATAAGTGTCTTTATCCTGTTGTGCCTAGAAACCCTTGTTTTCTTGGTGTTTTTTGTCCCCACTGACTCTTAAAATCTTTCTGCCTCTTCTTTCCCAGAGTTCCCTGAACCCTATGGGGAGGGATTTGATGAAGACATCCCATTTAGGACTGAGTGATCCAAGGATTCTCATTCTCTGTACTTTCTTCAAATGTGGGTCTCAAATGTGGGTATAATTTCTATCTCATGGAGTTGGCCTTAAATCCAATCATGTAGTGATTGGTTATTCCCACAACTTTTGTGTCACTGTTGTGTGAGTGTATCTTGCATGTAGGTTACCACTGTAGATCGAAGGGTTTGGAGCTGATTTGGTGTTTGTCTTTCTCATATGGCAGTGTACAGAGTATCTTCTAGTACCATGAACACTGGTCAGTAGAGGTGAAGCCCTGGGTAGGCACCAGCTCAACTTCTCTGTGTTCAATATGTTGTGTAGGTGTTGTTTTCAGCAGTAGAGCCTCACCATCAGTATGTGTGGACAGCCTGGGTTCTTTGAGGATTTCCATGGAGCACCTTTGGCCAGCAATACAATGTAATCCATTCCTGACAGTGTAGTTGAGGCTTTTTCTACCTCAACTTATTTGGAGACTCTATTTACATTTCTTGCATAATATATATATATATATATATATATATATATATATATAAAATATATACTATATGTATATATTTAAGATTCTTTTACTGTAGTAGGTTTTCATATGCTCAAATGGTCCTTAGTATAAGCAGAACTTCCTTGCATTCTCTCCTTTTCCTCCCTTCTCTCCCCATCTCTGTTTAATCTGCCTCTTCCAGTACCACCCCCCCATTCATCCATAACTGTATATTCTATTTCTCCTTCCTTGGGAGATTTTTTCCTTCTCCCTAATCCCTTACTCTTTATTTAACTTCCATGGTTATACATACAGCTTGTAGTCTGGCTATGGAAGACTTAATAGTGGGCTCTAGCCTCAGGGCCATCTTCCAATCTTACTTTTAAAACCAGACCCTTGATATGTCTTCTTCATGGTTTAGTCATTGACTTGCTTGTCTGTCTCTTCGCTGAAGATACTCTTAGTGGGGAGACCACAGCTTATTCTTCATTATTACCATGTACAATGAATATATGATAATAAAAGAGACCAGGGTTCTATTACCTTTCAAGGGTACATCCCAAATGACTTTCTCCCTTAATACAATAACTCCTAAAAGCTCTTCCACTTCCAAATAGCACCAAAGCCCATAATCAAATACTCAACATATGAACCTTTGGCAGATCTGCAAGATTTGGGTGAGATTAGATTTAATTTTCATCACATATTTTATACAATCAAAATTGGATGTTATAAATACATCAGGTTTAATCAGTATATATTTTGACGTGCAAGAGTGATGATTTTACATGGCTCAATCATCTTATATGCATGAGAAAAACCACTGCTTAGAAAGCTTTCACTTCAACATTCAGAGCATATTGACATCTAGATCCCATAATGGGTCTGACAGCCCTTTGATTGATCCAAGTAGAACCCCCTAAACAGCTTAAATGAAGTAAAGCAAGGGTCACTTAGTCCCTTGAGGTTGGAAAGCTCAGTTGAAAAGCCAAGTGTACCAGGGAAGCAATGCTGGGTCACAGGGCCTGCACTGTTCAGTGATGCTATCTTAGAAGATGAACTGCCAATAGCAGAGCCAGACAATTATTAGCAAGGCCATTCTGACTGTGGTTTTGACAGAATGCATCTGTTGGCAGGAGTGTGAGAGGCAGCAAATGCTTGTGGCTTCTTCTTGCTCTGCCTGCAACATTAACTTATCTTAACCTTTATTTGGCTGAGTGCCTGAAGATCTCCTTAGAAAAGATGCAATTATCCCTTTGCCCTTTCTCAAAGTTCTTTCATGTCACTTTGTAGTCTGGCTGCAGCAATGTCATGTGCGATGACTGGTGTCTGATATGAGCCCTAGCCAGAGATGTCATTACCTGCAGAGGGTGCGATGATGTAATCTTACACCATGATCTATAGTAGAATATCCTGTGAGCACTACAACTCCAAAAGCTTTTACTGAGTCTATCAGAAGCCAGGAGACTGGGGGAAGGGCAAGGGGACTGTTTTCTCCAGGACTGGTTATTGGAGACTGACTTCCAGTTAAAGGAGCCTCCTGACAAGTTTTCTCTTCTTTGCAGCTCCAATACAATGACATTTGGAGCCCCAGATTAAATGAATGCCCAGGACATCATTCATGTTCTCTCTCTCTCTCTCTCTCTCTCTCTCTCTCTCTCTCTCTCTCTCTCTCTGTCTCTCTTTCTCTCAACATCCTCCCTGAATATTGAGGTTCTTTGAGAAGAAATTCATCTGCCCAATACCATTCCTGGGAGCTTTTCAACTATTCTTTACCTCTTAGAGTGGCATTTGTTTATAGGTTGAAATTGAATATTTTGATTTTGCTGAAATCTTCTATTTTCTTCCTTTCTAAGATAACATAGATGAATTCATTTATATTATTTAGGTTTTTAGGACTCAGTCCATTCCTCCATCAGTTCAATAAGCATACACAGAGTTGCTGATAAAATATTATACCCTGGGGATGAAAAGCAGAATGATACTATGATCAGGAATTTGGTTCTATGAATTATAAACCAGGGATCTTGTCTAGAATTAGCCTCTTATTTGATCTTATATTTTGCTTTCTTGATTTTCTCTACCGAAGATGTTTCTGCCATTCAAGTAGAACCTACCTTGTACAGTTTTTATAAAGGTTGAATGAGGCAATCATTCTACAGAGGATCTACCCAAAGGAAGCCGGATCATAGTAGGATTGTAATACATATATATCTTATCAATAACAAGCTTTGAAAATCATTTGTCTGGTGCTCTTGGACAAGAGCTAATGGTATACCTCTGTGTATAGGACAAACTTTAAAGAAAGATAGTGTCCTTTTATCAGACGAGGTAAACTTAACAGCATCAAAGCTAAACTTCTAATTCTTGTCAAGGAAAATCATTTGAACTTGGTGACTAATAGCCTCATGTCCAAGGACATTGCTCACAGTTACCACACTTTAAAATATGCTCCCCCATCCAGTTCCCATATCTATCAACTTAAATGCAATTCTAAACCTTTTCTTGTGGGAACTGAGTTTTCTTTCCTATGTAGTTCTCTAATAAGAATATTTATGACACCAACCCAAATACTAAAAAGTCAGGCAGTTCATTTACAAAGTGTATTTCAAGGGTTTAGCACAAATACACCACCTTGTCTTTCTCACTCCTTTGCCATCAGATAATCACATGAACAGGTCTAGTTAAGCACTTGGTGCCTTTCTGCAAGGTGTTTGGAAGAAAGACCCTGTTTGAAGCCTCGATGCTGTGTAATCCCTTCTACATTTCTAAACTGATCAGCACCAAAGCCCATGAATCTTGGAAGCCATTCCCTAGTGTTTTACTCTCCCTAGTACTGACAAAAGAAGCATCATCTTCCTGAAGGCTTCAGGAATTAACTATGCTTCATGAAGGAAAACTTCACTGCACACTGTCTGCAGCATCCTTTCCCTACACACATTTCCTCCCCTCTGGTACTCTCTTACATCTCTCCATCAGTTTCCTTTGTTGCAGTTACCATCAATCATAAGGGACTTGGGGGTGATTATTCTGTTTATGCCTGATTCTCTTCTATATGAAAGTTCCTGAGCTTCTGATATTGTCTTGATTACTTTTATATTCTCTTAGGTTGAAATACAACTAGACTATAAGTCAATCAATAAAACTGACTAAATGAATGTAAAGGCCATATGAAAAAATTTCTTCTAAACTGTTTTCTTTTTTTCTTTCCATAATCCTCTCTATATTTTCTCATTATATTAGTTACATTTGTATTATGATAGTCAACTGCCTGACACAATAAATTTATAAGAGAAAGATCACTTACTTCATAACTCTTGATGCTCCAGTCTAAGATTAAGGACACTCATTGCTTTGAGTTTCTGGTAGATACAGTGGGTAGCAATGGTACAGGATACCTCAAGGTCAAGAGACAGAGAAGGGCTTGGGTTATAGATTGGTGACAGAGCATTTGAATAAAATGCACAAAGTCTTTAAATTTGAGCCAAGAATCTCATGTACACACTCACATGAATAAATTAATAATAAATGAACAAATAATTAAAAGAAGAAATGAAAAACAAGAAGATGGAAACAGGGATGGCAGAATCTCCTTCAGGGGCATGCCTCTAGTGGCCTGAGAATATCCCACTTCAGCATCTCCCAATAGCTATGCTCTCAAAATCCTAGGGAGGCATTTATCATCCAAACTACAACACTCCATTTCACTTTATCCATATTTCTCTGGCTTGAACTGTCCCATCTACCTAGCTGAATGCCAGTAAAACCCTTCTCCCATTGATAACACTAAGAAACCAACCCTTCCCTCCATTATAGCACTCCTACTTTTTATACTCATAATTGTAACCAAAGTAAGTCATGATTCAGTTGCAATGGATCACAAACTTTAGGTAAAAGTGAACAGCTGACGTTAAGAGAATTCTGAAAAATATAAACTGTACCTCCAAAGCACTGACACTTCTTTCCAGAAGTATAGCCATACACATACACACTAAAGCATTGAGATTATTTTCTTAGTAGTCACCATTAAAATTTACTTTTTTAAAAAAATCTTGTCAACAGTATATTATAAAAGGAACAATGACCATGACATTTGATTGGCCTGACCAGAAAGTGCTTAGTTACAATTTGGGGAGAATATTTACCTTTAATATTTTTTGAGCCAAATGCAATGTATATAAACACTTAGCATTCTGAATGTGTGTGCAAGGCACTTCTCTGGAACAAGGTCTAGCTATTTTGCAAAAACCTTTATTTCAACTAGTGGTGTCTGAACCTGAACAAACTTCCTGACTTGAGAAAATATAGTGATCTCGAGGCATTCTTTTGGTAGGTGTAAGTCTACTGACCATTTTCCTAGCCTCATAACGAATATTCTCCTATGAAAAGTATTGATTTTGATTATTACTTGTTCTTTCATGCACACAGATTAACATCACCAGAGAAAGAATGTAAAAGAATTTTATCAAAGGTTATGAGGGGAAAAACAACTGGTAAGACGTAAATTTTTACCTATGTTTTCCCTTTTGCATAATCTCTAGAACATTGAATGCCTGAAAATCGGCAAAACTCCAAAAACTGCCATTTCCTACACAGAGAAAGCAGATAGCACTTCAGAAGATCCTCATCTTCTCTCTCATCTCCACAGCATCACTAAGGAGAGACAATGTCGAAATGAAGATTAAGTCTGAGTGACAATAACATAGAATACTGTTGGCAAGCAATGGAGAACAGAAGCTGATATAACAGTGCAGGTGACATTTGTGAGCCTTAGAACTCCCCTGCCACCTCCACCTCCAGGAATTCCAATAGGTTTGACATTTTCTAAAACTGATACTAATCTAGAGAAACAAGAGCCCATAAAAATAGAACCTCAGATGTTTGGGGATTAAAAAAAATAGCACCCTCCCATAGATGGATGAGCAGGAGGGGAAGGGTTAAACGGAGAGAATAAAATGCTAGAGTGATTGCATCTGAAACACAGCCGACTGAGGACTGAATAAAAACCAGCATGCCTAGATTCCATATGCATCCTTACCTATTCCAAAATAGGGGTCACTTTCAGATGAGAACAACTTCTCATGCTTTCCAGTTTCATGACCAAGTTGGTTTGAAGGGAAAGGTCACGAGGCCTCTACATTATACTGGTGCCAGAAAGGACATTTCCTTATGTTGTCCTACTACTTCATTACACAGAGCTTGGTGGAGGTCAAATCTGAATGCTAACAAAGGGAATATGAATCTGAACTACTATTCAAGAAAGATATATCCTCTCCTCCCAGCTCACCGCCCTGTGCTTTATCTGCTTCCAATGTCCCAGCTACTAAAAAAAGGCAGTGTCTGGTTTTTAAATCATTATTCACCATGTGAGGCACCTTTAAGAGGGAGCTTGGTTCTTCTTTGCCAGAGATGAACTCACTCCCTCGTGTTCTCCAGCTGCAGAAAATCTATAAGAACGAAATGAGTCTAAGTTTATCAGTCATGGTTCATCTGCCATATCATATTTTTAGGGCTCTATGTGTCTAGGATTTCTAGCCTCTTCCAATTTGGTTTTCATCACACCAAATCAATATAATTATCATTTTGATTCAAACAATCTCAACACATTCTCTTTTCCTTGATTTGCCTCTCTTAATACTTAAGCACAAGAGTTGAAGATGACATATCTTGGTTTTTTGTCCATGGGCAACGGCCTTAATAGTCAACTCTACATCTGATCTGCTCAGCTAATCCTGAGAATAAAGCTTCAGGCCAGACAAGTCTGCCTTACTTAGAGTACTATGTTCTTCAGATGTCAGGAATACTGCAGTTCTTAGTCAAGCTTCTTAACACCCGGCACTATCCAGGTCTTCAAGAGGCAGTTATGAATTCGCCAAGCAATAGACAATTCAACATATGTAAGGTCTTGAGAGTTTAGAATTATTGTTATTGTTATTGTTGTTGAAGATTAGGATATGAAATAAAAAGAGCAAACAGAGGTAAAAGGGATTCAAAAGGGAGTGAATGGACCTACTTTTGGAAGCTAATTTCAACACATCTAAGTTTATAGTATTCTTTCTTGGCCAGTTCTATAGTGAAAACATTTGATAAACATAAATAGGTCAGGCAGACAATTTCATCTCATACTGAAGCTTGGCTTTTAATTTGACATGGCATATGCACCAACATATTTAAAATTCTGGATTAAATTTCACATGGAAGAATCTTACAAACACAAATATAGGATGCCTACAAGATAGCATGTATTAGACTGAGAGGCTCTGAGTACCATGAGCAACCACCTATGGGACTTATGGTCAATTCTGTCCGTTAGAATTGTAGTCCCATAGTCAGCTGTGGCTTACTAGAAAATATCATTCATGGGGAAATCTGAATTAAAAAAAGTATTTTGTAAGCCATTTTTCATTGGGAGTCATTTATGTTAAAATAGAAAATATCTTATTTTCTTAATTTCTTAAATTCACTTGCTATTGTAAGTCATAATATTTAGGTACAATAATAAAAGCCCAAGATTTGTTGCATATTTGACAATTCTTAGAAGGAGAGAGAGAGGCTCTAAGTATGTTTAACTTCCATGTTTATATCCTTAATTATGGCATTTTATACATAATAATTAGAAAGCAGTGTTCTTACCTAAAACTGCCTCCCAAGAATTCTGCTCAACACCTCTTTTGGTGGAGGCTTTCTCTTTAAATACAGTAAAGCTTACAGAGACCAGCCTTTGTATTCCACATCAGAGCATTAGGAAAAGCAGGAAGTACACAGACAGATTATTTTCAATAACATTAGCATAATCTAATTAACATTGAAAATGCTTGCATTTACTGGCATCCTCTAATATTTAAATAGACAGCAATAGATGACCTCATCCAGCAGGGTTTCAGAATAGCTATTATTTGAAGGTGCTCAGTGAAAGAGACAGTGAATCATAATTTTAATATTATTTTATCATTTATTGGGTTATGTCATTTGTATTTTACAGGCTTAATTACAATGTACTCTATGTAAACAATGAAGAGTTTGTTTTCTTTTGGCTGGGGTAATAATTTACCAATGTAAATCTTTAAGGTTTTTTAATTCAAAATTGTATCCCCTACATTTAATGGTTTGAAAATCCTCTAAGTGCCTGAACACAGTCAAGGTTATTTTCAAAGCTACACTTTTCAAAGTTTCCGGTGGCCCCTACTCATGGAATTATACTAAGATCATCTATGTTAGCCCTAAAGAACCCCTGACACTTGCATAATACTTCTAGCCTCTTGTACTAGAAGCCTGAAGCATTTGAGATTTCTTTCATCCACACACAAATATCAACATCCTAAGCATTCATCAGGGAACTCAACAACAAAAGAGTGGAGACTCAGCAATCTTGCCTGGAGGTTGCTTGAAACATCTAAATATTTAAGAGTTAGAGAAACATGTTACTAGTAAGCTGTAGTATACAGATGGTGTGGTCTGTTGTCACCAATACTATGGACATTCTCAATTCCTTGGTGAAGGAGTGCTGAGGGGTAGAACCTCCTGGAGAGATATTCAAGAGCTGGAGGATTTGTTTGTTTGTTTATTTAATATGCCTCTGTGCTTTATGACTTTAGAAAAGTGTTCTCATGTCATGGACTGGATAACTGACCTAAGAGCAGGGATTGGGAATTTCCCTAATTCCAGAATTAAGAACTAAATAAACTTCCTCTTTACAAATTATTACTGTATCACCACATAGCTTTTGCACCATGCATATGACCATCTGTCTCATCCCAGAATTCCACACATTTGCACTGAGGGTTATATATCCTCATTCAGAAGTCTTAAACTGCTATCTCTCCCACCAGGAGTAATGCTCTTTCGTAAACTTTGCATACTTTGGTTAGTGACATATTTACTCAGCAATTGCTCTTAATATGATCTACCTCCATTCAAATTAATTATCAATATTATTCATTCAGTGTTTGAATGTCTGCTTTACTTTCATTTTCTTGGACTCTTCCTATTGTTCCCCAACTTCTCTGATCCGCTTTTGCAATCTCATCTGTTTGTAAAAATAAAACCTAGGGAGGCTCAACTTGATGTGCCAGACTTTGTTGACTCCCCATGGGAAGCCTTACCCTTTCTTAGGAGTGGATGGGCGGTGGGGAGAGCAGGAGGAGAACAGGGAGGGGAAACTGTGGTTGGTATGTAAAATGAAACATTTTAAAAAAATAAAATTTATAAAAACCCAGTGAAGCTGTTTACTTTAAAAATAAAATCTCAATAGTTTTCCCATCAGCTCCAAGATAAATGTCATTGATAAACCATTAAATTTCTGCCAAGTGGCTTTCAGTAAAGAGCAATAATGCTAAGGGGCCTGCCATTCTTCATGCTCTGTCATTGACTTCTGCATAGTTCATCTACCAGGAGGCTACATATGATATGGCTAAGTTCTGTGGAGATATTGAAGACATAAAGGGGGATATACAGGACAGTTTGGAAGAGGGCCAGTGTAATAGGAAATATACAACATCAATGGTCTTCAAGTTCCTGCAGTTCAGTTTTCCTCAACAGCTACATTTTATCTCCTTATTCTCTAGCCACACTCTTGTGTCTTCTCTCTGAGTGTTTTTCTATCTGCATCCTTCTTTTTTCTCCCCCGTGCCTTCCCACTCACTTTCCCTGACCACAAAGGAGGCTTTAGGTTTGTCTTTATTATTTTTGTTTTCAGCTAAATACAAGAATCATGTGCTCTGGGGGAACATTAGTGTAGACTGTGTTCTTAGCCCATGCTTCTAATACCACTTGCTGTAGGTCAAAACCAAACAAATATTTTCTTCATCTTTATAGTAAAGGTGCATAGTAGTTATGTTGCATCTAAGAACAATTGACCTGAAGAGTTTGGGGAAGTTCTGATAATTGTTAGAATGACTATTAGAAAAAAGATGAACCTGACTACTGTTGACAAGAACATGGAGATATAAGCACTCTTGCCTCCTCACCTTTGTGGATTAGAAGGTATTGTTAGTTTTATGCAGCACTGTTTATCCTGCTAGAAAAGTCACGGGGCACAACAAAACCCACTCTAAGAGTTTATTAGAAGGGAGGAACGGAAAAGAATGTGCTTAGGCCTATTTGGAAGACTTGTGCAGGAAGAAGGGGGAGGGTACTTGGGATCTGCCATTTACGGACCCCCTCCCCTGCACATACGCATATGGCCTTAAGTAGCTATGCCACTCATGCACATAGATTACATGATCACGCTGTGCGCAAATTACACGACCACGCAGTGCACAGATTACATAGGACGTTCGGCCTGGAAATGACTAAGCGTCTCGCCAGTGCATGTGCGGTCATGTGGGCATGGTTAGGAATTCTATCAGGTATATTAACACATCTATTGTAGAAACATGCACGAAGGTTTCTCAAGAAAATGTAAAAGTAGAGCAATCATATGGTCACTGATGCACTACTAGGAAAAACGAAATGAGGTCAACACGGGGAACATGTATCTACAGTTCACACGTTCATTGCAGGATTGTTCCTATCAGCTTATCCCAGCACATATATGTCCACCTATTCATTGATTGATTAATGTAAAGGTGGCACACACATAGTGGAATGTTACTCGGGGGCAGTTGTAGGTAGAGTTTTCCTGCCTGGCCCACAGTCAGGGCAAATCTCTCTCACCTGCCAGTCCCACAGCCGTCAGACCCGACCAAGTAAACACAGAGACTTGTATTGGTTTCAAACTGTATGGCCATGGCAGGCCTCTTGCTAACTGTTCTTTCAGCTTAAATTAATCCATTTTTATAAATCTATACCTTGCCACATGGCTCGTGGCTTACCGGCATCTTCACATGCTGTTTCTCATCGTGGCGGCTGGCAGTCTCTCTCTGACTCAGCCTTCCACTTCCCAGCTTTATTCTCCTCCTTGCCCCGCCTACACTTCCTGCCTAGCCAACGGCCAATCAGTGTTTTATTTATTGACTAATTAGCAACACATTTGCCATACAGAACATCCCACAGCACTTCCCCCTTTTTTTTTTTTCAAAAAGGAAGGTTTTAACCTTAACAAAGTAAAATTACATATAATTTGGGAATTTGGGCGTAGCTTCTCTTACTACTTCCTGCTGGAGGGGGGTGCTGTATCTTATGGGGAAACAAAGAAAATTTTAGGATTATGGAATAGTCCATGAGGCTGTATCGTCTGAGCCAGATGCCTTCAAACCGTTCTGGATGTTGGATCATCTGGGCCATGGTGTCATCGGAGACCTTTCAGGGGGTCTTGGCTGGTCAAACCTGATGTGTCTTAATCTGGAACAAATCCATAGCCTCTGGCTTTCTGTGGAAACAAAAGCAGAGTCTCCTTTCCAAAGTAACATATCCTTATATCCAAATTTTGAAGTCAAGGTACCTTTAAAATATACATTTTGGCATAACTCAACAGCTTTTACAATCAAATGTTTTTCTGCAGTTAAAAGTCCCAAAGACAACACAATGCAGATTCTCTGTGTAATATCCATTTTTACGTGGCTTATTTTTTATACTACCTTTACTGTCTCTTTAAAGACTTTATTTTAAAAAACTATTTATTTCTTTATATAACTGTATATATTCCTTTTTCTCTCTCTTTCAAGCCTACGTACATTTTTACACACATTTTAAACTATTACATCTGAATCTGTCTTATTGTGAATCTATTGCTTTAAACTGCAGCAGCTGTGACTGCTGGCTCCGCCCACCTCAGCCTCCCAACATGGCCGTGGTACTTTACCACCAGCTCTGGGAACCATCGTGGGTCCATGCTTTCATCCAAGCAGCGTGTAGCCCAGAAACCTCCCCTTTTGCTCTGCACCAGCAAAGGCTAAATCCACCATGCAGCTAAAAGTGCCACTTGCAAAGGCCTCATTCCCGCCATAGGCAGGTCGAGCACGCACGCTAGGAACCCACCAGTAGCTCAAACCAGCAGCTGCCGCTCATTTGAGAGAGACAATTAGGAACTGTTTTTAGCTCCGTTTTAGAATCTTTTCTCAGGTTTTAGGTGGAAACTCTTGCCACCACGTTGGACGCCATTTTTAGATGTATCCAACCTTCTTATTAAATAAGAAACAGAACCAATGCAAAGAAGAAAGCCAAGAGGTCAGAGCTAAGAGCTAAAACCTTACCCTTCCTCCTGCAGTGGTCCTACCTCTCCGAACCAGAGCTACCCCTGTGTTAAAGTCTTTATATAGAGTTCCTGTCCTGCCTTCTCATTGGTTGTAAACCCAACCACATGACCGCCTCCTCACAGCCTGTCTGTATAGGCCTCCAGGTTTTCCATGATTGGTATTAAGATTAAAGGCATGTGTATCCAATAATGGCTGTATCCCTGAACACACAGAGACTTACCCAGCTCTGCCTACCAAGTGCTGGAATCACAAGCGTACGCCACCACTGCCCTGCTTTCCTATGGCTTGCTAATAGCTCTGACCCCCGGGCAACTTTATTTATTAACATACAAATAATATTTTAATACAAATAAAATATCACCATAGGCAGTAAAGGAAATCTCAGAATTTACAAAAATATGAAGCTGGAGGACTTAGTATTAAGCAAAATAAGTTAAGTACTTAATACATGGGATCTGAAAATGATTGAAAGTTTCCAGCTAAATAGTTCAGTTTGAGAGCAGAAGGGTAGTTTATAGAGGTTATGGAGTATGAAGTAGTGGAGATACAGACTAAACAACAAAATTACACTTCAGTTACAGAAATTCAAGTAAATTCTTGTAAAAGATAGTGACTGTATCTATTAATATATTTTTTGAAAATTGCTCAGTAGATTTTAAATACTTTTATTGAAAAGTTGGTCACTAGATGAAGGATTTATGTGAATTGGCTTGACTTAACCTGCTCCCCACCCCCGTGTTTCTAAACATCATGATATATAGTTACAATTTTATAAATTAAAAAAATATTTGTTCAAACTCCATTTTAAGTTTGACAAGTTTCCTTTCAGCTTTAACACAAGAGCAAGTGACTAAGCTATCTAAATGGTACTTTCTGTGATAATTCCCAATTTCTTTCAGCATCCTTTCTTAGCTTGGCATCACAGCTTCCTACAAATATGGTTCATGGAGCCTTGCCACATCACGCTGTAGTTCTTTCACAGTTTGTAAGGTCAACTTTTCACATACAATTTTCCCCTGGTTTAACTTGTATTTTCACATAGAGTTTGTCAGATATATTCCCATCTACTGAATGGCTTATAAGTGAACTTTGTGAATTTTCCAGGATACAGAACAGATGGAGAGGATGGTCAGTCTGTAGAAAAAAAACAAAAACAAAAACAAAAAACTTCAGTGGCCCACTGTCATAATATGGGGAAAGTTGAATAGCACAGTGAAGAAAGAATTGTAATTTTTCTACCAATCTGTTTTATTGCTGTTGCTGTTGCTGTCACTGGATAAAAGCCAACAATATTACTAATTTCTCAGAATAATTATAGGTGTCTTGTCAGATTAGAACATTTTTATTGTTCAACAGTTATTTCTTTATTCCCTGCTATATATTATGACATAAAATCTGAAGTTGTAAAAGCCCCAGAAGAGGAAGAGAAACTGAAATACTATTCACAGCAGATCAAGTTCCAGCTAAATTATTCATGGCAGCTATTTATATGGTGTAATTCCTATACTTACCTGACAATGTGCTGACATGTCATTCTTGCTATATTTTATTCAGTTGGATTATTCAAGTCTGAGAGGAAAGATATGAGTGGACTCTCCTCATAGGTTGTGTGTTTTCATTCTGCTAAGTTGCAGGCAAAACTGAGTGTCAAGTTTACAGAGAACAGCCTCTTCTGTCTGGCTAATTAGAGGATGAGAATATAAATGCAATTAGAGGTCAAATTAGGTCATCCAGCCTTGCTTTATGATTTCATGAATCACTGACTCATAGGCCTGGCAGAAGGAGACTGAGAGCTGCCATCCTTCCTCAGCATGAAGGCTGAACTCCAGCAACAAAGCAAGGCCACAATCAATTCTCTGTGTCCGTTCTTGTAGCTCTGACAATTGTAGCATTCCTGGATGTCAGAATAGTTTTCTTAATGGATAACTGAATTCTTCATTTTGTACAGTCCTTTTAATAATGAACAGAAATAAAAATTGATTAATTCATAATTCATCTTTTTCCCTACATTATTTTTCTTCTCAAACACCTTTGCTAAGCACACTGCAGTTTATTAAGTGCATGAACTCATGCTTGTAGTTCTACTAGCTGTAGAACCTTGGAGACACATTTAAATCTCACTCTGAATCAGTTTCATTATCAACACAATTGAGGTGACAATAGTATTTACCTCACAGGCTTCTTATGAGAATTAAGTAAAAATGTGCTCACATTTGTAAATCTTTTGAATTCATAGTGACATGTTTTGGGAGTTCCATGAATGTTTATTGAAAAATGAAAATACATTTAGAACAAAAAGAAATTAAGACATAGAACAAAAGAGAAACAAAAACCTCATTCTAGAGCCAGCCCTATTTCCATTTCATTGTATATGTGTCATAGTCTTAAGCATGTATCAATCATACATGGCTTGGAATTGGAAGGATGCCGTGTGAGGAAACGCTCAATATCACTGATTTCTTCACTTAATGTTATTTTATGAACTATTCTTCATATCATTAAAAAATATTTACAGTTGTTTGACAAATGCACAGAGCCCCATCCTGTGAGTTTAGCAGTCTACCTGTTGTTCAGTGGTAAGTGATTCAGTTTTTCCTTTTTTAAAAGCTAATGCAGTAACAAGTATCCTCAAAAACAAACCTTTATTTATTCTCTTGAGTATTTTTTAAATGAGGGTGTTTGGGAGAAAGGATATTTCAATGGTTTCAAAATGCACTACTATGTTCCAGAATGAAGTTCATTAATGCTCCTATGAAGTGTTACAATAACATTTTTCATAGTAACATTGACATTTTCTAACTATGATAGTAAGATTTATATTATTTTAATATTTTAGTTTGACATTTTTTGATGCTACATTTTAAAATATTTCTGTATATTATAACTAGCTTAAAATGTCCCAAATTTGGTGGTAAAATTTGAATCAGTTTAGTATTTTTATTTTATTGTTTCTTACTCAAGTGAATAATTTCTATGTAGTAATTATTATAAACTACTTAATATTGTTACAGAGTTACAGCTGAGCCTTTGGCTTGCCAAGTAGAATTTACAGCTGTTTTGTGTTTTTCTTTGGGCCACATTTTCAAACTTGACCTGAGATGTTTCTTCTTTGGGTTATTTCTCATACTGTAAATCAGGATAAGGGGCTCACTAGCACTGAGGATCCTTATCCTCTCAGGGTTTAAATCTACTCAGAACAGAAATGGCTGAAGTGGGGAGGAGATGAGATGAGTTGGAGGATGGGAAAACAAGGTTAAATATATAGTATGAAAATTTTAAATAACACAAGGGAAAAATAAAGCATGAAACAATTAGTGATCAACATATGGCAGGTGACAGTGAATGAGCTGTAGAACACAAACTGAGAACTTGGTCATCTAAAGAAAGGAGATCCCAAAGCTGTGAGTTCTCAGTTGGAAAGGGCTTGGCACAGGGAAAGGGCAGGCAGTCTAGGAAACAGAACTATACATGTAAATGGCAGCCCATCACAAACACAAAGAACATGGCTTTTTGCATCAGATCTGCATAAAGAGTATGCTCATATCATTGTTCTAGGGATTAAGTGAGTAAATGCTGACCCCTGGCCTGGAACAAGTGGTTTTTTCACTAGTACTGATTTTTATTGTTAAATGTCAATTCTCTAGACTTAATACACTATTCTAATTAGCTGTGTGAATGATTCCTCACATAACTATAATAGGGGTGTTTTGACTTAATATTTATCAGATTTATGACTAAAAAGGAAAGGGATTAGAACCAGAGCCCCCATATCATGATATATATCTTATCTTTTGAAGTGGAGTGAACAGCTCTTCATTTGGGGAAGTTAATTAACTTCATTCTAGCCCACCCACTGAAACCGGACTCCTTCCATTTCAACATGATAGCCTGATTTTGTCTGAAAGGTCCATAGTCCTAACTTTTTATAAAATCAAATGCCATATGTTGTTACTATACACGAAATAAAAGATATAATTATCTTTCCAAAAATTAGGAATTAAAATAGAATTATTAAAGTAATAGTTAAGTGAAAAAGTAATATATTAATAACATAAAAAGGATAAAAGGATTTAGAAAAGGTCAAAATATTAACTGTGAAGATTTTTTAACATACTTACGAATCTTTTATGATATTCCTCTTTTCAAAGTGTAGTGTCTCATTCCTGTCTTCTGAACTATGGGATAGATATAGCATCAGCTTTAATGACTGGAACATCATAGACAAGTCAGTTCCTTATGTCTAAAACTTGGCCATACAAAAATCAATCTTTATAGTTTCCTTCTTTCCATCTTGGATCATTGTCTTCAGAGGAACACAGCAGCCATGCCATGAAAGCAGGAAGTCATATAAGTGAAGTCACTATAGCCCTGTAGTGCGGAATCAGACTGAGGTTTCAGGCACCGACTTGTCACCCATGTAAGGACACTAACTGCTTTGGAATTTGAATGGGGAGATGGTTCAGTAGTGCTTGCCAGCAAGTGTGGGAACTTGAGTTCAAAACCCAGAGCACATGGAAAAGTCAGACACAGTGGTGGCAGTCTGTAAACCTAGTGTGGTAACCAGGTAACAGGGTGTATGTGTATGCAGCAATAAACAAGAGGGCCTGTCTTAAACAAGATGGAAGGCAAGGAGTAACCTCTAAGGTCCATACACACATCATGACACACATGTACCAACATTCACACATGCATACACACATAAACATGCTCATACTTATCATGTTTATTTGTTCACACAGAGAGAGAGAGAGAGAGAGAGAGAGAGAGAGAGAGAGAGAGAGAGAGAGAAGAAAGAAAAGGCTGAAGCTCTACACATCTTGACTCAAACTTTGCGTCAGCTCTGAGCCAAAACCACACAATCCAGCTCGTCCCAAATGCATAGCCAACAGAAATTGTTAGTCATAAAAGCTTGGTTATTTTTTAAACTACTAGATTTTGGAATAACTTATACATAACTATATACAAATTGTTACACTGAACATGCTATAAATTGAGATTTCAACATGCGTTACCTAATCTAATTCACTTGAGACAAAAAATAGTCAAATGTTCTTAGTGACCTAGAGGGATATTTTCACAAGCAAAAATGAAGAATAATCATTAGAAATGTAAATATTTAATAAGAAATTACCTCTAGACAGGCCATACATTGTGTCAGAGACTAGGCATTCACCATACCCATATCTCCTTTTTTTTCATGGACATAATCCTGGACAAACACAGCCTCCATTACAATTCATCTTGGCAATAATGACAACTGACCAAATGAATGTGAATATCTCCCACAAAATTCTCCAAGACTTCCTATCTTCCTGCTAGCTATTGACAACGAGAGTGAACATGGAAGACACATGATAACAGACCCTCCTGAGCAAATATGGGGTAAACATCTCCCTAACCAAAGCAATGGAGGATTCTCATTGTCAATGCAGTCTTGTAGGTTACAGGAAGCTTCACCCAGTGACCACACTGGGGAGGAACATGAGCAGTGACTGGTTGGTTTATAACCACATTAGCAAGGAATTGATATACATCATTGTTCACAGTTAGTCATTTGGACCCATTTAAGTGCAAAGAAACTGGAGGATACAGTCCTGGTTTATACAGAAGCTCTGTTGCAACAACTGTACAACAAAAAGTGGGGGATGTGTCTTTTCTACATTTTGGGCTGACCCAATCCCCAAGTTAAAGTCCGATCTTCATATTGCTTACGGTTCCTAAACTAATACCCCTAAAATGCACAATCTTCTTCACAGGGTTGAGATGGCTCTTCATGTGATCTGACAAACTGTAAACAAAATGTAAGTTATGCTGCATGTGTACAGTAGAATGGAAAAGGGACAAGGCAACCATGGGAACTCCTCTTCTCGTAGTAACTGGTCATGAAAGTGCTGGGATTTTGCCAGGCAGGAACTCTGCAGCTCTTCTGTGTGAGGTATGGGTAATTCCTTTATCCGGCCCTTTTCTGCTTTCTGGAATGCACTTGACTGCCAACTGTTTTTCTAGGTGCCTCAGGAAGTCTATTGTTTAATTCTCTAGAACCATATCTATACGGTTATTTAGGAGCAGCTTTGCTTGAAGGCCGAATGTATTTCCCAGTCTGCTTTCTACTAGCATAATACTGGTGAACAGTTGTTTTCTGAAGTCCAAATGGGCAGAAGGCCATGGCTTGACAGTAAAGTTTCTTAATACCTGTGTTTGCATCACTTCTTTTCTGTCAGCCAATGCTCACAATCAAATTTTCTTTTCTCCGGATCTGAATTATCTTTCTGACTCGAGAGCTTCCCATTCTCAGCTTAATGATTCTCTTTTGAGATTGTACTCATCAGCTCTGTCTCCAGAATGACCTATAACATAAGGTTTCATGTGATGGAGTTTTGAACCTCAGTCTTTCAGCCTCATGTCTCACTATTTAGAGTCTAGCACTGGTCGTCCCAGCCCCTTTCATTCCATCTGCTACCAGGAAATTCTCTTCTGAACTCATCATTTGTAGAAGATATTGTTGAAGGCAGGTGCAGGCTCTGCTTTCTTCTTGTTCTGCTGCACTGGTTTCCTTGCCATGGATCCACTTAGCAGTAGTGGGTACTGGTGAATAGTTTATTTAATTATGCAGAAGAAAATGAGATCAATTCATAGCAATTTTCTTTTTCGTTTTTTTCTTTCTTATTTATTTATTTTTATTTTGTATTATTATTTTTTCTTTTGAGACAGGGTTTCTCTGTGTATTCCTGGCTATCCTGGAACTGCAATTTTTCTTAATATCATTTGTATTCCAAAGCAGTTTTTGATAGTTTGTCAAGGTAAAATAAAAGTCAAAGATAAATTGAAGTATATGAACTCTGCATTCTGGGTAGATGAAAAGTCTTTTGCCAGAGTAATAATGCCACACAATCTTTTAGGTTTCAATACTGCAAATGTAGAAGAAAGAGTGGGGAGAGGAGAAGGAGAAGCAGGAGAAAGAGAAGGAGGAGGAGGAGAAGGAGGAGGAGGAGGAAGAGGAAGAGGAGGAGGAAGAGGAAGAGGAGGAGGAGGAGGAGGAGGAGGAGGAGGAGGAGGAGGAGGAGGAGCATTGGGGATTTCAAGCAAACAAAAGGACTTTGTTCAACTTCCATATGGCAAAATTCTTCTATTCAAAGAATAACTGGATTTTCTAGCACAGAACAGATGATTGGAGCTCTAACTACTCAAGATCTGGGGAATTTGAATACAAAGGATTCTACGCAGGATACTCTGGAATTAAGCAAAAGACAATTTTTACATTTTTTTTCTCTTATGAGGAAAAATGTTAGAAGGATGTTAGCAATAATGGAAGCATGACACACTGGAGTCATTCTAGTATAACACTTGTATGTAAAATGACAATAAGCATGACTGTGATCATGAAAGAAATGGAGGAAGAAAGGAAAAGAATGGAAAATGGCAGGATAAAAGAATATGGAGAAAATAGACAGAGAGGAGGAAAAGGGAAAAGAAAAATTGTCTATCAATGGGGTAAATTTAGGGTTCATCAACATCCCACAAGGCAAATATCATCATACTACAGACAATGAAACTATGGCTCAGACAAGTGGACAAGAGAAGAAAAGAACAGGCATTCAAACTTGAAGACATGTGTCTTCTTGGTTCTGACACTCTTATTGTATCATATGCTGTTAAGACTGTGCAAGATACACTACATGAATGCAAAATACTTGGCATAAAGTAATCATTCAATTATGGCTATCTCTCCTTGGATTCCACACTGTAGACTGTATAAGGCCTATATGTACTATTTCATACATCAGAAACATGACTGTATTTTATTTTTAGCACTGAAGAAAAAATGTCTATGTAGATTTATTTGAACCACTTTAATACTGATAACTATAAAGTAAAATAGCATAAATAGATTTTTCTGACTTGGATAACAGTTCTTCTAACTTTGAATAAAAACTAACTTGTTAGTGAAAAAATCCTAAATTTTCATTTTCTACTGCTTAGTATTATATATAGTTTTAGGGGATCATTTAACATTTTTAGCTTTAGGTTTTCATTCATTGTTAGAAAGCAAACAGTAAAAAACAACTTGCAAAAATAAGGTGAAAATTAGCTAAGATAAAGCTTCAATCCAAAAGCACAAGTTGGGGACTTGAAAAAAGAACTTGCTGTCCATGAGCTAAAAGCATAGGCACTAGCTTCATACCCAGATTGCTATAAAATAATACAACAAAATCATATATATAATCTTAAACTGTGATAGCTTACATTTTTGATTATCTTTAACAAAAATTGCTAGAATATGTCTTTTGTGGAGAGTCTTTAGAAAAAATTTCTTTTGACCTACTCTAAAAATATTAAATAGATGGTGCTGTCATTTGAGAGCATAAAGGATTTTACATTTATTGATGTAATATGCTTGAAAAAGACAGAGATGTTAGAAATGACATCAGTCATCAACGGCTTTTGGCATAGTCCCAACTCTCCCATATTTCAGCATGTAATGAAACCATGTTTATTGGCTTGCACAGGGTGCTATATCCAGCTGAGATGATAAGTTGTATGGGGATGGATTATCTGCTTGCTACCTTGCAAACTCCCTTACTACCCGGTTTTGTTAACAGCAACATCTATAAAGAGGAGCAACACCATACCAATACCCTGAGACTATCATTTCTGTGACCTGCAAGGACTATATTGCAAGAAGACCACGGAATTTTGCTTTCTTAACTACTCCTACATGATCATAGTTAGTTAACAAAACAAACAGCAGTCTAGAAGTTTATATGTGGAAATAACTAGATTTTTCTTCTTAATGATAAGCAAGAATCTTGATTTGGTTTTTCTTTTAAAACAGTGAAAGTGTGTGTGTGTGTGTGTGTGTGTGTGTGTGTGTGTGTGTGTGTGTGTGTGTGTGTCCTCATTTCCAATTCTCTTTTTTGAATCAACTGACCTTGACAGCACTTATACATAATAAGGATGCAATTCTACTTAATAACACAAAAGGAAATAGATATCAACATTCAGTTGAAAAGGTTAAAAGAGAAAATATAATATAATTCAATATTTACTTTTATGAGGATACGAAGAAGCCTTGAGAGAATGTATAAGGAGTGAAAGAAGTCCTAAATGAATGCATATTTTGACATGGGCACAGGCATGTCAAGGACCAAGGACTTGGACCCATGGGAAACTGGGAAAGCCTTTCCCCTGGTCAAGATCAGAAAGGCAAAGCCTTGGTCCAAGTACTAGTGTTCACACACACAAAAAAGGCAAAGTTCTTGGTTCAAGTACTAGTGTTTACAAATGATTAACTAGTGTGTGTATAAACTAGCAACTGGAGCTTCCTCGTCCTGGATGCCTACACCTGGAGACTGCTCACAATGTCCTCCTATAGGGACTAGCTAATTCCTTTCCTTGTTCTGGACACAACAAACATGGTGAGGTTCTGGGTTGTTTTGATAGTTGGTGTCACTCTAGCCATCAAAGTGCAGGTAGCCCACCAGACCCCAGCTTTTCTATACGTATGTCTTTATGCATGTCCTTTCTTCTTTGCCTCGCGACCCCTACTTAGATTTTCCTAGTCTGGTCAAGGCACTGAGCTGTACTGGCTGAGGTACACAATCTTAGATTTTCAGATGAGTGTTCTTAAAAAACATCATGCAATTCATACTCTAAGTTCAATACCAAGTAATTTAGAGAAATCTATATAGCATTCACTATTTCATACATACAAAGCAAAATTAATAAGACATAGTTCAATGATAGGGTAGTAAGGAGGATGTTACACTTGACTTGGAGGTAAATATTACTTTTATTTTTTCTTATATATAGATAATTTTAAAAATAATTTTAAATGACCAAATATGTATTATATTAGACTTCAATAAAAGCTGAACACAGTAAAAACATCTCAATAAATATTTTTATTTCAAATTGATAGGACACATTATTACCATATAAGGCATCAAATGCCATGAGAAAAAAGCCCATCATCTTCCATGAGTGCCTTTATAATATCAAAAAATACACAATCGACATCAAGTACTTTCAGTTGGCAAGAACAGTAGGATGAAAAGCCAGGAAAGAATCACAGGGACATACACAGCAGAGGAAGATCCATCCATCTTTGTCTCCTTACTCAAATGGGTTTTCAGTCTGTGTAAGAAGCAGTCAGAGAGCAGTGAGAAGTGAGACCACAGGGGAATCCCTAAACTTGGGAGCCAAAGACAGTGCTGTCCACATTTCTAGGGAAGAAAATATTAATTCAAGATAAAATAATTTATAAACATTCCACACACTTATGAGCTTGTAATTGAAAGGTTAAAAAATAAATCAAAAAGCATTTGTAGGGCGCTGAACAAACAAAACAGATTTATGTTCTTACAGCATTTCATTCTGAGGTTGATTCCAAATTCTTTATTAGTTACCCATGAAAGACTTCTTGTTCATAAAATTAACGTTAAGGCATGCCAAATTCCAATAAGACAATTAGTCTAACAATAGCTTACGAATATTAAGGTTCTGTACCTATAAAACATACCCTAACATATATACAGGCTTCTACACAGCAACCTGCATACTTAACTAACAAAAGCCATGACTATGCTTTTGAGTTAAGTCATGGATTTTTGGAAGCAATTCTGTGTATTTGCACTAGCACCTTCCCTTTTGATAATGTTGATGTCAGTGAGTCAAATCAATTCCAAAGTTATATGCCCATAAAAACTAAAAGAGAGATTTTACAGAATATTATGTGGACCATAAAACAATATAGCTGAAAAGAGTCTGCAAGTCAACACTGTTAATTATCCATCTTACGAGTTCCTGAGAAAAGCCTATTGAGACTTCATTTTAATTCTCATCAGGGTCACTGTTTATGCCCAGTTTGAGAAAAGCGAAAGCCATTCCAGAAAACTGTAAGGATGTGTCTTGTTCTGTGGTGCATTTAGATCTAGGGGATGACATTGCATCTTGCTGCCACACGGGAACCGTTGACAAGCATTGCGACTCTCTTTTGTCAGGCCACAGTTTTGTGGGAGCTTGAGTTGCTGCAGTAGAATCAGATATTCAGACTGGAAAATCTTCCAACAGATACATAGGTGTTTTCCCTGTTGCTCTGACCATTAATCCAGATAAGAGTTTCATATGTGTACACACTTGAGAGACAAAGACCAGAATGTTCATTGTGTAATTGCTTAGAATGCTTTCTTATTGTAAAGAAACTTAGAAGAAAACAAATATATATATGTGTGTGTGTGTGTGTGTGTGTGTGTGTGTGTGTGTGTGTGTGTGTGTTCAGATCCTTAATTCTTGATATAAAATTCTCATGGTGCACTTTCACTAATTTGACTTCACTGTAGGGACAAAGGAAAGGACGGCACAAACATGTTGGTATGGCAGTTTGTTTACAGTTGAGCCTTGAAAGGATATGTGTTAGCCAGGGTCAAACTTGGCCTCAAAACATATTTTTAAAAAGGGAGATGATGGGCTCAGGCATTTTAAGCTTTTGATATCAAGGTAAATATCTGGGTATTACAGAATTAAGGGACCCAGCGGTCGCATGGGTGAAAACACCCAGGCCAGAGAGAACTTGATGGTTCCCAGCGGCCTGCTGTTCTTCTAAATCATAGAATTAGTACCCAGCAAGAAGGTGGGAAAGACAACAGCTTCACATGAAGGGCCAGCACAGCATACTGCATGGTCACATCAGGCGCTCCAAATGGCTGGCAGGGAAAGAGCATTGCAAAGAGCCACACAAACTCTACAGCAGTTTCCAGTGCCCCCCAAGGGGACAGATTATCAGAAATATTAGGAAGCCTACACTGTCCATTAATTGTGTGAAGCTTCCACAGATAACAACTGGTACCATGTGGAAGAGATCTCCACAAAGCCCAAGAAAGATCCAAGATCAACAGCATTGCCTCAGTCTATTCAATGTCTGGTTTCTCACATGGCCAGGCCAAAGCAATTCTAGTACCCAAACCACTTTGGATTGTATTGAGATCAATGGTGCTGAAAGTTCAGAATGTTTCTTTGTTGGTATTACCTTTACCTTTATTGTTATTTTCTTGCAGTGCAGAGGGCTTGACTCGGGGTCTCACACATGCTAGGCAAGCACTGTACCCTGAGCCATGTCCATATTCCTGAGCTTCATTTTAAAATCAAGAAATCATCTCAAAGACAGGCACTAACAGAATGGGTGAAGGCAACACAAATATTATGCCTGGGGAAAGCAGATAAAGGTAATTATTAGAATTACATCAGCACAGCCTAAAGAAAGCGGGTGATTTTCTCAATTGGTCCCTTTGGGTGTAATGGCCTTCCCTGGTATCACCAGAACCTCGTGTCATGCTCTCTGTGTTTGAGCAGTTTGAGATAATGTGGAAATGAGCATTTGCTTACATTCAATTTAGAATCTTCTTTTCTGAAAAGGCATTTTTAAAAGTGCTGCCTTTAGAGTGAGTGTATCTCTACGATTTAGCAGCATAGTGAGTTCATTAACTTTTCTTGTATTGAAGAACTCTGGCTTTTTTTTCTTATCATTAGTTTTATAGGATTGAAAGGACAGCCTTCATGTTTAATTTCAAGCTCATCAAGAACAGAAAATTGAACCACAAATTAGTGCTGTTTTATTTGCTATGAAACTAATTAATTATGATTTACAAATAGATAAAAAAATTCAGAGTTCTCATATAAATAAACATGAATAGTTTGTTGTTTTTCTGAGACAGTCTCACTCTATATTCCAGGCTGTCTTGGAACCCACTATGTAGTCTAAGCTGGCCTTGACCTTGCATTGATCTTCCTGCTTCAGCCTCTCAATCGTCAGAATCAAGGCATGACTCACCAGGCCTGGCATTAAACTGGTTTAAATTTTATTTTACAAATTTTGTTGTTGCAGTTTGAACCCAGCTCAGATCTACTCACTCATGGAGATAGATTACTCCCTTCTTACTGCAACATCTCCAAAGTGGTTCCTCAAGCAGACTAGGAATCAAAAATGAATAAACCTCCAGAAGATAAAGTTTAAACTTCTGAGAAGCTGCCTTCAGCACAGATGACCTAAGAGTCACAGAGACACAAAGCACAAAAAGACTGGCTACAACAATCAAAATACATGTTCCTTCTCGTGCTTTGTGTCTCAATAAGCCAGCACTTCATGGTCAAGTACTTTATTCTACAGGGTGAGGCAATGGGGCTGCATATACATTTTCTACACTTTACTTACTTTTCCCTAAGAATTCTGTGACATGTTTGCCATCCCTACCTCATCCTCCACTACTGTGTTTTCCTTTAACTTGTAATAAAGGTAACTCAACAAATTGCTCTGATATCCACAAGGACTCATTCATATAGATACACAAACTCATATAGTTCACCCACAGCCCTCAGTAACAACACAGGTGTCTACATTAGACTTCATTAAGCTTAAGAATCTCCAACAAAATTCCTTTCTCACTAGCTCATCCTTTCACTCACACCCATTCCTGGCTCCAGTCCTCTTTAAGAATGAACTCATTTTATACTAATAAAACACCTAAGTGGAAGGGTGTGGGTCACTTGAAGGAACATCAGTGCAATACAGATCTTTCGTAGGCTGCATTTCCCATCTCTTTCCTGACCACCTTGCCCACAGAACCTCTCATAGACTAAACATTTCACTTTATGAGGGGAGAACATAGTCCTTAAGGGTAGGTTTTCAGGATGATCTCTAGACCTGTCAAGGGGAATCAGGATAGTGATGAACACAACTCCCACTAAATGAATGAGTTTGATTTTTCTCTTTACAGTGTAAGATTTTGGCTATAGGTTTAAGGACTTTTTAAGTAATGGCTTATACTAGGCATAGTGCCCAGGAGTCTAGCTGCAATTATACTGGAGGTTTTCTCCAAACCACCTCCACAAAATATCACCTGGGCAGCATACCAGGTCTGCTCATGACTTAGACCTGTCTAAATGTTTGGCTGCCAGAAGATATGTTTTTAAAGTGTAATCCTTTGCCACACATGTATGAGAAGTAAAGATTTCAAGGGCACAAGTCATCAGGCTGAAGGCAAATCCACAAGGAAACAAAGTATGTATCAACAACTACTCTACTTCATTGGGAAAAAAAGGCTTCAGGAAAACACCTTATATTAACAGTTAACCTCACATGGGTCTGAAGATGACATATCATTTTCTTTATAAGAAGGTACATATTAATGACATAGTTGTCATTTCTAAACACAGTAATATTTTAAAATATAGTATTTTATAGCTTTTAAAAATAACCATTATCTTAAAGTTTCAAAACATTCACACTCCCAAAGTCTACATTTTAGTGTTTAGTCAAATTACAGGAATAAAATTTTAGCAAGAAAATGGAAAAGCACTTTGGGAATTAAACGTAAGCTTTGCTATTTAATTAGTGCTTGTGTTTCACAGAATAGATTGCCACATGATCCCATTGTGCAGGAGCCCTTCTAGTACCTAATAATAATATCCATGTTTATGTAAAAAGAAAACACTTGTATATTAGGTCAGTGGAAGTATTTTGCTATAGAAATAGAAATTCATAGTCATTACAGGTGAATTAGTTTTCAGTTTGCAGTAAGTCAGGAATAGATGACCATGGTTTCTTTTACATCTTACACAGGTTTTCTTAATAAAAGATCCATGGAAACAGAACACTGGCTGGCTTTTGGGATGTGGAAAACAACAATAACAACAACAAAGGATAATTTTTCTTGCCAAACAAATAAAGGACACCGGTGATGTAATTTTTTCACATCAAACATATAGTTGTCTCTCAAGAAGTTCAGAATTAACTCTGTACAGCAAGGGCATCTTCCTCCACCAAGGACAGTTCCAAGGTGTTTTCATTAGTGCTGGTTTTCATCCTGAAGTTGAAAGAACCATAGAGTTTTGCAGACTCTTTGGAAGAGGCAAACCTGTTTCGACGATAGAGCTCCCCCTTCCACATAGACATCATCAGCAAGCATGAGAGGACGACTCCCCCGAGTGTGAGGAGGCAGAGCCCAGCTATCACACAGCGGTCCAGGTGTGCACCTAGCCTCGCACTCTCCTTTTCTAGGCGCTCCATCTCCCGGGCTGCCACGGTATTGGGATCCACTGTCACCTCCCGAGGGACAATGTAAGAAATGATCACCAGCAAGATACCAGTGACCAAGAACAAGATGGCACTGATGAAACCATAGTCTATGGACTTCCCTGAAGACGTGGCTTCTGAGCTGGTGTCGTCCTCGTCTTCAGATATCAAAGACATGGCAGCCTCATGGGACCACTCGTTAGGGTTTCCCCAGCCAAGATCGCCAGGGTGGTGACTGCCTTTTGCTGATGGGGATCTCTGACTTCTCTGTTCTAAGTTGACATTCTCATCCACATAAGTAAAAGACGTTTCTAGTTCCTGGCTGCAACAATTGCAGACTTTACGGTCTGCCATTACTTGACTGTTCCCTGACTCAGGAGGTCCTGGTGGGCAAAAGCTTGGCTGAATAGCATTGCCTTGGAGCAAGGAGGTTGGGGGTGCTGGAGAAGAGCTAAGTCTAGACACTTCCACTGCAGCTGCTCCTGGTATGGGTGTAGAGTTTTTCTGAGAGCAAAGAGCCTCTCTGATGGCTGCTTCCTCTTCCTGGTCACCAAAAGTCCCGCCTGAACTCCAGTCCACAGCATTGCACAGGTCCTCTGGTCTATTCCTCTTAGTCAGGGAGTGGAGCTCCATGGGAGCTGGCTAGAATTCCTGTAGCAATTTCCAGAAATTCTTGGAGTGGCAACACAGTTAGATAAGAACCCAGCAGAATCTAAGCCCGTGCTATAGAGAGGCCTGCTCCTCTGGTCCCCATTTCCTTTATAGTCATGGCTGGTTAAGGACACCTTAGACTCAGTTCCTCATGAGAGGGACACACATAAGAAAGGGAACCTGGTGGCAGAAGAGCGTGGAAAGGGTAAATCTTCTGACTTGTCACAGGGTTAGCAGGGAGAAACTCAGGTCAGGGGAGAAAAGGAGCAAGGAGGAAGTGGCAGTATCTCTGGAGAGAGCACACTGCCGTCACCAAGCCAAATTTATCCAGGGACTCACACGTTCCCGTGACAGAATCCCTCAAACGAGAAGGCAAGTTTCCTGTAGAAAGACACAAATGAGAAAGGCAGGGCCCTCTTTAGCAGAGCTGCCGGATTTCTGGAGTTCTCCAGCAAGTGCAGACTTCTTAACAATTCAATTAGAGTGCATGCTTATACTCCAGTTCGGAATAGATTCTAATACAGATTAGCTTTAATGAAAGTATGCTCCTATCAGTTGGGTGCGGTTGGATCAGCATCTTGACTTAGCAGCTATGAAGTGAATGAAAAGGATGACTTAATCAGCCAGTGACCAAAAGAGGAATCAGGACTAGTGATTCTCTTATTCATGTATCTAGTAACTCACTACACACAGCCCTGGGTCCTGTGTTAATATAGCCTTATGCTCTTCTACTGTGTTTAAATCCACTCCCTGTTCCACAGGGGCAGTTTACACATTTCACTGTGGTCTCTGCAAAGCACAGTGAGCCAGTCCACTTCACACATATGTACTACGTGCTCCCATTGAGTGCCTGCTGCTCCCACTCACAAAGTCTCAGCGGGTCGGAGTTACTTCTCCGCCCTACAGTTTGCTAACACACAAGCACAAGAAAGTAGCTCCCTGGACGTGTTTACAAACTCGATGTGCAAGTAAGTTGAGGGGGTAAAAAAGAATGATAAACAAATAGCATTGAATCAAGACAAAGAAGGCAGAAGCAGTTTCCAGAGCTACAGCTGAAGCCCTGTATCCATGGCACTCCCTCACCTCTGCTCGCCTTGATGGGATGGAACTCTGTGTTGAACAGAAAGCCAGGAAGCCATCTGCCCATCTACTACTCCCTCTGCTAGCTTCCTGGGGAATAAAAATTCACTCTCCATTCTGAATAAATACAGGGGGCTGAGTCAAGGACTCCCTTTGTTTTTATTTCAATCCAGAGTGGTGATTAACTTTAACCCGTGGCTGGAGGATTATGAATCAAAATCCCCAACTCCAGCAGCTGGTAACAGAGGTACACAAGCAAGCCTCACCTAAGACAGCCAAGCAACTCAGCACAGAAAAGAAAATCGACATGTTTTCTGCTGTACTTCAAAGTCCCCCATCCTCCTGTCCACTGAAAATACAAAAAATGAAACAACAACAAACACAAAACAAACCCACAGTGCTAAGTGCAAAAAACCATAACTGAATCAGTTTTCCTTCAGCAAGTGGACAAGCCCCTACTGAAGGATCCTTCAATGAAGGAAGTGATGGGAACCGGTTTCATCAATTACCGAAAAGAAACACTCACAGATGGATCCCTCAGGCATGAGTCGCTCTGATTAACCTTTGGCACAATTAACTAATCATATTAGACTCCTTTAGATAAAATCGGCAGGGTCCCTTACGAGACTTCCAATTTACGACAAAGCAGAGAGATATTAATATTCTCTCTCTCTCTCTCTCTCTCTCTCTCTCTCTCTCTCTCTCTCTCTCTCTCTCTCTCTCTCTCTCTCTCCTCTCTCCTCTCTCCTCTCTCCTCTCTCCTCTCTCCTCTCTCCTCTCTCTCTCTCTCCTCTCTCCTCTCTCCTCTCTCCTCTCTCCTCTCTCCTCTCTCCTCTCTCCTCTCTCCTCTCTCCTCTCTCCTCTCTCCTCTCTCCTCTCTCCTCTCTCCTCTCTCCGAAGAAGAGAGTGGGCTCTATTTGAGACTCACTAACTGTACAGTCGATTTGCAGATCTGTATTCTCAGGTTTCCAGCCTCAGTGGATGACGGATAATCCCAGGGGACCAGCCAAAGGTCTCTTCTTCCCTCCCCCTATTTTTCCCCCCTCTGATCTGTTTAAAAGCCCAGTTAATGAGATTGTACCTCCAAAGCAGGGGGGCAGCGTTTTCCCCAGTCCTCTGATCCTCAACTAAAGGCAGTAAAATATGGACAGAATTGACAGGGACAAGGCTAGTCCGCAGGAGACCACCTAAGGATGTGGGATGCGGGATGCAGGATGAGCGAGCGCACTCGGTTTACAAGACCCGCTGCTAGCACCCGGCAGGGGAGCCCCCAACAGGCTGCTGGATCAATCACTTCTCCTGGAGAAGTCTTGGCCCATCAAGGCACCTGCAGTCTGGCTGCGTCCGCTGAGGTCCTGCAGGCACCTAGTGCGGGGAGTGGGGATGCGTGCCCCAGCTCCTTTTAGCTCCAGGCTTCGGCTCTCTCTCTCTCTCTACTCCGCTTGCTTCTTCCCCATCCCACTCTCTGGCACTCACCTTCTGCTTCGGCTACCGGGTGAAGCTGGAGCGGGAGCACTCGCGTCCGCGTGGCTCCCTGAGAAAGTCCGCTATTCCCCAGCCGCAGCACTTGTAGCCAGTGTTCCCTGCTGGGTTCCGCTGGGTGGGCGGCGCCCGCCGAGTCCGGCTGGGCGGGGCAGGGCGGGGCGGGGTGCTCCCTTTTGCTGAGCATCCCGGGAGATGTAGTTCAGAAGAGGTCCTTACATTCCCTCCCATTCGCTTTGTCCCGTACCTCCAGGATTTTGTTCTTCTGGAAAATAGTTACTTCCATCCACGCACGCATTTACCTGCTTGGACCTTCAAGCTCTGGACTCTCTAAGATGAATGTGTCTCCCTTCCCTCCCCATCCCCCCCTCCCCCCCAGCCTCAAGTGCAGCCACAGGATTCAGGAGGAGGACTGGGGAAACAAGCTTTACATTTAGTTCTCACTGTGTGCCAAGCCATTTGCATACTTTGTCATATTTAATAGTCAAAACACATTTTCAAAGTAGATTTTGTCAGTCTTCTTTTTAAAACGAGGAAGAAGACCCACAGGGATTCAGCGCTTCCCCCGCCCACAACCAAGATTACAAACTCAATAATTAGTAGCTTTTGAAATAGTATCCAGAGTGTGGTTCCAAAGTCATCACCTTTCCCGTAAAACAGGTAGCATTGTGAACACCAAGAGTAGCAGTGTCCTGTTCTCCCGTTTTGCCCCTGCATTTACTGTTACATCTTGTATCTGATAAAGGTATGCGAAATTAGAAAATCAGAGAACAAAGGCAGTGTTCTTTATTCCCAGGTCCTTTTCTACACCTTTTATTTAGCTCGTTTAAGGCATTCAACTTTAGAGGTACTGTAACAGTCCTCAACTTTACAGAATATCTGGATTATAAAACAGTAGTCAAACCCACACCGTTGGTATTCAATAAATTCTAAGTTATGCTATACTAACTGACTGGGGGTGGGCAGAGCGTGAGAGAAGGGTCAGGTTTGGCTAGGAAAATGTATGGTTGAAACTCCTGAGGTTGTGGCTCTTGAGATAGGAGAAGCTAACTTCTTTAGGTAACCCCCCCCCCCTTTTTTTTTTAACCAGAGCAGGCTTTAACATCCTACAGCAACACATCTTGGAAATGTGCGCTTTGTGGACCATCTCCTCTGTTGTCTGGCACCTCCTCTGGAGTGATTTACGATCATTGATTGATTCCATCTAAGGAGCAAAGGATGACAGTATCTGTGGCATTTTCTGCTTGCAAGAGGCTCACATAAATGCTGCAGTCACTTGAGAGACAGGTCAGCATCCTCAAATGACACAGCAAATGATAACAATCCTATTTATTTTACTTCACAAACATGTGACAAAAGCCATTCGAATGGTTCCACAGACTTCTTAAAATCCAGCCTCTTTGAAATCTGTTTGTCCCACAATTTTATTGTAACTCGTTACACTATTAGTTCTGGAAATGTGCACCATGACTTCCTTGGCTCACTATTCTGTTTCCCAGCAAGAATATATTTTCTCTGTTCCTCTATCCAATTCATCTTTCCAAGACACACGTGACAACCTTATTTATCAGTACTATATATTGGAAAAGGAACCCAAACACACTGTAGGTGTCCACAAGAGGACAACTAAGATGTCAAAAATATCTTGAGCTATTGTTAGATAAAGAGGTGCAGTGGGGACTTGGGGTATTTAATCAAAGGAAGAGACTGGGGCAGTATAAAAACTAGCTTTAGGTTAAAGTTCATAACATCAAATGTATTTCACCTCATGGTTTTATAAGGGAAATTAGAACAAATGACAGTAATAGTATCTATTAGTGCTAATATGTTACCACTGTAGATGTTGAGACTTTGTAAGGAGTGCAAGGTTTTGCCGCTTTTTTTCATGGAAGTCACCTGTAAGAGGTAAAACACAGGTGTAAACATAGAAGGCTTCTCATGACAATCACCCCTAGGCTGCAGCGTCTTGGGAGCCTACAGGAAAACTTTGTGGGCTCATGGATTAGGTAAGCCATTATCCTCACTTAGACACTGGTGCACCTCAGATGTTGGGGCACACAGACTGGGGAGTTCTGTCAGGTTTAACTAAGAGACTGGTTTGGCATTTGATTCAAGTAAGGACATTCTAATAGTTTGACATGGAATGTCTCAGAAAAGTGAATTATATACTGCTAGAGAGGCTTCATTAAAAAAAAAAAGGCAGAAGCATTTATTGGCAGTGTTAAAGGAGGGATTTGTTTAATTGGATTATGCAACCTCTGTGGTCTCCCTGATGAACTAATTCTAATCTATATGTCTTACATGAGGCATTTCCCATCTAGGCCAGCTGCAGAGGAATCCATATTCTGTAAGTTTGTCAACGTTGGGATTTTAAATATTTATTAGCCACTATCTTGTGACATTTGTTGAAGGTAACTACTAAACGTTGTTTAACCTATGACTTAGGCACTTGAACATTGAATGGCCACTGTGCACACCTAAGATCACTAATGACATGTTGAACATCTTACCCGATACAGAAAGTTCAGTCTTTCTCTTTCATTCAGAGAAGTCAGATGACAAAACTCAATGGAGACTTGAGATGATTATCAGTTATTCTCTCATTCCCCATTATCATCACACTCATAAAATAAAACGAAACATTAACTCACATCACCAGGGAGGCTACCTGGAAAACAGGACCCCAAGAAAGACACGGGGATCACCCAATGACGGAGAAATGGATGAGATCTACGTGAACAGCCTGGACATGAGTGGGGGTAATGAAGGGCGAGGGTTGAGGGAAAGAGAGCTTGGGGGAGCGAGAGATCCCAGCTGGATCAACAACAGAGAGGGAGAACAAGGAATAGGAGACCATGGTAAATGAAGACCACATGAGAATAGGAAGAAGCAAAGTGCTAGAGAGGCCACAGAAATCCACAAAGATATCCCCACAACAGACTGCTGGCAATGGTCGAGAGACAGCCCGAACTGACCTACTCTGGTGATGGGATGGCCAAACACCCTAATTGTCGTGCTAGAAACCCCATCCAATGACTGAGGGATCTGGATGCAGAGATCCACAGCTAGGCCCCAGGTGGAGCTCCAGGAGTCCAATTATTGAGAAAGAGGAGGGTTTATATGAGCGAGAATTGTTGAGACCAAGGTTGGATAAAGCACAGTGACAAATAGCCAAACGAATGGAAACACATGAACTATGAACCAATGGCTGAGGGGCCCCCAACTGGATCAGGCCCTCTGAATGGGTGAGACAGTTGATTGGCTTGATCTGTTTGGGAGGCATCCAGGCAGTGGGACTGGGTCCTGTGCTCATTGCATGAGTTGGCTGTTTGAACCTGGGGCTTATGCAGGATCGCTTGGCTCGGCCTGGGAGGAGGGGACTGGACCTGCTACCAGGTTGATCTCAGTCCTCGCGAGGGGGGGTGGGGGACGGGACGGGGGACGGACTTTGCCCTGGAGGAAGTGGGAATGGGGGGTGGGCTGGGGGGAAGGGGAGGGGGGCAGGAGGGGGGAGAACAAGGGAATCCGTGGCTGATATGTAGAACTGAATTGTATTGTAAAATAAAATAATAATAATAAAAAACCACAAAGCATTAGACTCCACATTTTCTTTAACATTAAAAAGTTAATTTATGGGCTGGAGAGATGACTTCTAGAACTGCTTTTGAAGAGTCTTTCTCGCCTCGCCGGGCGGTGGTGGCGCACGCCTTTAATCCCAGCACATGGGAGGCAGAGCCAGGTGGATCTCTGTGAGTTCAAGGCCAGCCTGGTCTACAAAGCGAGATCCAGGACAGGCACCAAAACACCAGAGAAACCCTGTCTCGAAAAACCAAAAGAAAAAAAAAGAGTCTTTCTCGGTCAACATCCTAAACTTCTTCCTATTTGACACTAGAGTGGTATAATTCACTTTCCTTTAAACTGGCATTTTACATATGAAAAAGTACTTCATGCATACTTTACACTGCTTTCTATGTGTTCTTCCTTCCAAAATAAAACTTAGCTTCCCTGAAAAACAGCCTTTTTTGTTAGAGTCAATGAGCATGACATAATCCAGCATATATCCAACAGCAGTAGATCCACAGTATCTGCTTACAAAGTCAGTGGCCTTAATTAAGTGATGGCATTAAGAATCTATATAATGATTTCTATTTTACATAAATTTTAATATGTTTCATGTTTACTCTGGTATTGGAGGAACAATCATTATTATGCTAGATTAACTAGTAATAAAATAGATTCTGAGTAAATTGACTAAGTTAAGAGTAATCCTTGGGGCTGTTAACAACTAGCCTCTTATAGTAATTACAAAGGAAGTCATCAAATTTTCTCTCCTCAGACAAAATGATAAGGACTAATTGCACATAAACTTCCTTAGAGGACTTAATGTTTTCATGAGATGCTGAGCAGTGGAAAAGGGAAAAAGATGATTTCTGGATAGTTTGGTTAAAGTTTGGAAATAGTCCAAGGAGTATGACTGATTTCATACCACAAGTCGATGCTTCTAAGTTATAGAAGACTGATGACATCCAGAATTTAAAGTGAGATCTCATTTATTAGGCAAACTCTATGAATTAAAAAAATTATTAAATTGTAAATTTAATACATGTGCTTACAGTAGCTGTGCGTGTTTGTTAAATAAGACCCGTGGCTGATGCTGACAATAGCAGATTCTGAGAGTCAGTGTTTTTCCCAACAGAGAGAGTTCCCCCTAGCTACTCAAAGTCTCCTCCTCCTCCTCCTCCTTCTCCTCCTCCTCCTCCTCCTCTTCCATCTCCTCCTTCTCCTCCTCCTCCTCCTCCTCCTCCTCCTCCTTCCTCCTCCTTCTTCTCCTCCTCCTTCTTCTCCATCTCCTCCTCCTCCTTCTCTTGAGTTAATTTAGATTTCAAGAAAAGAAGCCACATCTCCCTATTTTTATTTATTAATTCAAAACTTTTTAAACACTGGCTGAATTGAAGAAAGCTGTAACTGTGAGAAACATTTGAGTATCAGAAATTCAAGAAGTTTATACTCATCTTCTATTGAGTATAAGTTGGAAATCTGGAGAAAAATATGAGATCTGCCTTCCTTGAATATTTATGAAGTTACTAGAGTTACATTACTAGGCTAAAATTCAGGGGCCAAAGGTCAGAAGGGCAAAGCAAGCCCCTAGAGCTTTATTTTACATGAATTGTTAGATGAGTCCAGAGGGGACAGTGGGAGACTGAGGGGCTAAGGAGAGGGGTCAGATGGGGTCTTGACCTCACCGAGGAATGGAGCTATAATAAATCTTTTCTATTCTCTCAACATTGGTTTAAACCCTAAAATGCTTCCTTCTATAAGTGTGAACCACAAGTCAGTCAGGCCCTCACAGGAAATGCTCCCCACTTCATGAATTTCCCTAAAATTTAACCAAAGTGAGTCCAAAATGCTAGGAAACAACTTTCCTAGCAGAAGAGAGTTAGATATCATCCACCAAAATGAAAGCATCATTTTCAACCAGCTTTAACAGTTTGCAAATTAAAAAAATTAACCATGAAGAAAACCAACATCTAAAGGTTGCATATTATATGAATTCATACATATATAAGAACATATAATCCATATGTATTAATTTATGCCTATCAATTTAAAATAAAGATATGGATGTGGATAATGCTGTCTGGCAGAATTGCGGATGGAATGTGAGGAGTTGTATGTCACTATAAAAGGGTAATAGGAGAAAGATTTGTTTGGTGTTACAAAAGCTTTATACCTCAAGTTCAATCATGTACAGGTTGGTATTAGTGTTCAAGACATGTATGGAGAAGGAACAGCATCACGACTAAGAAATAAACTGACATTTAAAGCCACAGTGAAATGATACACTCATCCACCAGAATGAATGTCAAAACGATGAACAACATGAGATTTTAGTAATTTACAAAGCAAACAAAACCATATATACTGAATAAGGGGGATGGATGTAAAATGAAGCAATCACTTCTGAAAACTCAATTACAAAAGTTAAACATGATCCAGAAATATCCTCCTAGATTTTACTCTACAGGAATGTGTGTACATGGTTTAATGCCAAAACTTGTGCAAGAAACTGTCAACTATCAACAGGACAGATAAATATATTACAGAATATTTATTTGCACGTTGAAATACATGCAATGAGTGAACTAGAGTTGTATACAAATGGATAAATCTCACAACCATAATTACAAAGTACAGAGGAAGTTTGCTTGTATTTATAAAGAAGATGATTTTTTTCTAAGCAAATTTTAGAAACATTGAGACCCTGAACTAAGTGCCTTAATAGTTAATTTACAGCTCATGAGAAGTGAGAGAACTACAAAATCATGTTCCTCAACAATAGGCATTTGAATTCCAGAAGTTAGTGTTTTAGAAGTGTCATGTAGAGCCTTTTAGTAGGAAAAACTAGAGACTGCCAGGCTTGTTTAACACTGGGAAATGTATTTATAACTTAAAAAGGGCTTGAGAACCCAGGTTTCTTGTGTCCAGGAGTAAAGTTCATTTTCCTCACCATTTGTTTTAGGGGTGAAGAAGAAATATACTGTTGTTTTTAATGTAAGCAGATAAAATCAAATTTCCTTTACTTCTCACCTAAAACAAAGACTCCGAAGGTTGTATGCACAGCAGAACTCTGTTAACTTCCTGTCACTGTAACAAATACTGGAGGTAATCAAGTTGTAAAGAGAATCAGTTTTTGTTGATCCAGCTTTGGAGGTTTCAGTCTATGACTGTGGTCCCCATTACTTTAGGTCCTATATTAGTCAAGCACATCACAGGGCATGGTAGAATAAAGAAGTGAAACTCACAGCAATTTTTTCCCCTCCAAACTGCAAGCTCCTTCTGCATTCTTGTGGTCATCCCTCTGTTGTGTAGAAGCTGCTTACTTCATGCAACACCAATGGACAATTCTTGGCATTATTTCTTGTGCTACTGAGGAGGCTTTCAGAATATATCCACTTCCGTGGTATCTGCAAAGCTTTTGTGGTTTTGTTGTTTGTGTTTTGCTTTGTTTTTCACTCAGTTTCAATGTTTCAGGTCTAATATTAAAGTTTTTGATCCATTTTGAGTTGATCTTTGTGAATAATGAAATCTTGTTTAAACTGGGGAGACTCACTTTTCTCAACTTTTTTTTATACTATCTGTTTTTATTAACCAATGTATATTTATGATACTTTTGTCAGCCATCAGGTGGCTTTAGTTTTGTGGAGTTATTTCTCAATCTTCTATTCTATTTCATTTGTCTTTTTTGTGAAAAGTACTTGGATGACTTTGCTATTACGGCTCTTTAGTAGAATTTGAGACCAAGTGTTGCAATACCTTCTGCTTTGTTCTTTCTGCTAAGGAATGTTTTAGCTGTTGGGGACCTTGTGTGCTTTCTATGAATGTTTATGTGACTTATGTAGTAGAATATTGAAATTAACCACTATTATTATATCAGTACCTGTCTGAGATTTAATATCCATTAGTCTTTGTTTTATGAAAGTTCAGACAGTCTTAACCCTGCACAAAGAACTACAAGCAACTAAGGAATGCTGAGAACAGAAGAAATAGTCTTCCCTGGCAAAAAGCACATCAATTGGTCATCCTATCTATACTGCATTGTCAGCCCTGAAAACACTGCACTTATAGGTAACATTATACAAACTGAGCAGTGTGTGTGTGTGTGTGTGTGTGTGTGTGTGTGTGTGTGTGTGCAACAATAATTACAGAAAAAGAAGCTGAAGATAAAACAAATTGTGTAGTGGCTTTATCTTCTTACAATTTTAATTTCAAGTCTTTATTTTTTTTTACAAGATAACAAAACAGCAACACTAGTTTATCTCGGACTTCTATTCACTTGATCCACTGTTTTCTATGGGTATGTATTTACAGTTCTTTAATCCAGTTAGACAGTCTGTATGTCTTTTTTTGATTAGTTGAGACCATTTAGTTTGAAGGTTGTCATTGAGAGATGTTTGTTAATTCCTGTAATTTTATTGATGGTTTTTCTAATTGTTTTAATTATTGTATGCCATTTCCTTCCTTCCTGATTAGTATTAGGAGTTCTGGTTTACTGTGTTAGATATTGTGTATTCCTTTCCATCTCTTCTTTGCTCATTTATTTCTTTCAGAAAATGTCTTTATGTCTGTGCTTTTTTTTTAATCAAAACTTTCTTCTGCTGCTGTACATAATATTTCTGCTAATTCTGTGACCATGACCTGCCTTAACTTGTCTTTATTTTAAAATGTGTTGGGATTCTCTGGGAACCCACAGGCTATTCTGGCCAGGAAAACAGGTAAGCTACCTGCATATCTTCACTTCTTCCTCCTCACCTCCAAATCCATTCCCTCAATCTAACCCCTAGCTCTATAGCAAACTACCTGCTGCAGCCTTCCTAAACTCCCTGCCTCCATCTCCAGCTCAGCTGATCATACAAATTTTCTCCTTCAATTTTCCTGCGTCCTCATCTTTTGTCATAATCCACAACTCTAGCAGGCATTCTGTGGGAGCCCTCTTACCACTCCAGCCAGAAAAGAAGGCAGGCTAACTGTAGGTCTTCACTTCTCCCCCAAAGTCAATCCCACAATCACACTCCCAGTTCAACAGCAGACCACATGCTGTTTCTCCCCTTCCTCTCTGCCCCCATCTTCAAGTGATCAAACAGATTTTCTCCTCCAGCCTTCATTCTGTGACTTATTCCTCTATCCCATCCCCCAATTCTAGCAGGCATTCCCTGGGAACCGACCAACCAAGCCTGTCAAAGAGCAAGTAGGCAAGCAAAGCAAGTTGGCAAGCTCCCTCTTCTCCTTCAAGCTTCCCTCCTCTTTGTTAGTGTCCCCAAGAAGTCCCCAAAAGACAACCAGTCATGATGCAATCAACAAGAGTGTTTATTATACCACACGTGTGATCAAGAATCTGAGACTAGGAACCTAGGGTAAAGCCAAATACTACTTTTCTGTTAAAGGACTGTAGCAATAAAATGACTCCTAATGACATTCTGCTAAACTCATATATCAGTGCCTTGCTCAGCCACCATCAGAGAAGCTTCCTCTTGCAGCAGATGGGAACAAATATAGAGACCCACAGCCAGACAATACACAGAGAGTGAGAGACCTTGGAAAACTGAGTCCTAATTTCAATGTCTTTATCCTCAGGGTTAAGGGCAGTGTTTCTCAATCCTTGGGTTGTGGCCCTTACACAGGGATCGCCTAAGACCATCAGAAAGCACGGATATTACATTATGATTTATAACAGCAAAATTACAGTTAATAAAGTAGCAACAGAAATAATTTTATGGTTGGGGTCACACAACATGAGAAACTCTATTAAAGGTTCACAGCATTAGAAAGGTTGAGAACTACTGTTTTAGGGAAACCTGCAGAAGAGGAGGTAAAAACAGTGTGAGAGCCAGAGCAGGTGAAGGACACTGAGTAACAAAGCCCTCTAAATTAACATGACCAAAGCTCACATGAACTTACATGGGCTGATGCAGCATGTTCAGTGTGTGTGGGTCTGCAACAGATCGGGTCCCAGAGCAGAAAAAAGTGGACACATGATCCACCCCTAACTCAGGATCCGTCTCCTGTTGATAACTACTTGCAAATGAACATTTAGTTTTCTCCAAGGAAGTCTCACTTTGGAAACAAGCTTCTATTAAGTGTAGGCCCCATGCCCAGAAGTGGATGGCCAATACAAAACAAACATAATGGCATCCTTTATTGTGTTTTTATATTTAATTCAATGTGTTTTTCATTTCCAACATTTTATTTTTTTTTCAAAAATCTGTTTCCTTAACAGGGTTTTCTTTCATATTGCTGATTTTCTTTTCTGGCTTTCCCCTCTATGTTGCTGACCAGGTGATGGATTGAATTCACCTGTTGGTTTGTATCATCTTTGCCAACTTTCATCAACCTGTGCAGCTCCTGTTCACTGGACTGGCTTTCTGAGGGCCTAAAAGAATGGGGCGCACTATAGTTGAATGCTATAGACAACCTTACTTCAGTTTCAGTGTACTGTTTCAGAAAACAATGGTCTGGGGAAAGTTGTTTAAGTTCAGAAAAACATGTAAATGAGTGTTAGTAAGCACACACTAAATATTAACAGAGCAGCACTTTCCTAGAACTTTCTCAGGACAGACCAACTTAAACACAATACCTGGCATGGACTATAGAGTATATCTATATAATAAAATATATCTATATAATATAATATATCTATAAAAAATTCTGGATAAGCACGAAGGCTATATGCAGATTCAGGGTACACTGACCAGATTGGGTTCTTTAACTATGTTCTGACAGCCAATGAGAATAAAAATGTAAAATAAATATAAATTGGATGTAAATGTTTGTTGCGGAAGGCAACATGTCCAAAAACAATCCTGGAAACAAAATGCACCTGAGGTAAAGACTCTCTGCCTTTTTTCTTGGAGCTTCTTTCACAATTTTCTAAGGTATCGTTCACCATGGGTGATTCTTTTAACCATTTTCTGACAATCTTGAGGTCCTAGGTTTTTTTTTTTTTTTTTAATTACAAGAAAGCTTTTGAAATATTTCACTTTACCAACCACACTATCTTGGAACATGGTCATTGAGGAGTTTTTTTTTTTTTTTTTAAATTTATTTTGCAATACAATTCAGTTCTACATATCAGCCACGAATTCCCTTGTTCTCCCCCGTCCCGTCCCCCTCACCTTCCCCCCAACCCCCCCCCCATTCCCATCTCCTCCAGGGCAAAGCCTTCCCCACAGACTGAGGTCAACCTGGTAGACTCAGTCCAGGTAGGTCTAGTCCCCTCCTCCCAGGCCGAGCCAAACAATCCTGCATAGACCCCAGGTTTCAAACAGCCAACTCATGCAATGAGCACAGGACCCAGTCCCACTGCCTGGATGCCTCCCAAACAGATCAAGCCAATCAACTCTCTCACCCATTTGGAGGGCCTGATCCAGTGGGGACCCCTCAGCCATTGGCTCATAGTTGATGTGTTTCCATTCATTTGGCTATTTGTCACTGTGCTTTATCCAACCTTGGTCTCAACAATTCTCGCTCATATAAACCCTCCTCATTCTCGCTAATTGGACTCCCAGAGATCCACCCAGGGCCTAGTCATGGATCTCTGCATCCAGATCCCTCAGTAGTTGGATGAGGTTTCTAGCACAACAATTAGGGTGTTTGGCCATCCCATCACCAGAGTAGGTCAGTTCGGGCTGTCTCTCGACCATTGCCAGCAGTCTGTTGTGGGGGTATCTTTGTGGATTTCTGTGGGCCTCTCTAGCACTTTGCTTCTTCCTATTCTCATGTGGTCTTCATTTACCATGGTCTCCTATTCCTTGATCTCCCTCTCTGTTGTTGATCCAGCTGGGATCTCCCGCTCCCCCAAGCTCTCTTTCCCTCGACCCTAGCCTTTCACTACCCCCACTCATGTCCAGGCTGTTCATGTAGATCTCATTCCATTTCTTTGTCATTGGGCGATCCCTGTGTCTTTCTTGGGGTCCTGTTTTCCAGGAAGCCTCCCTGGTGATGTGAGTAGCAGACAAGTCATCCTTGTTTCATGTCTAGTATCCTGCTATGAGTGAGTACATACCATGTTTGTCTTTCTGAGTCTGGGTTACCTCACTCAGGATGATTTTTTTCTAGATCCATCCATTTGTCTGCAAACCTCATGATGTCATTGTTTTTCTCTGCTGAGTAGTATTCCATTGTGTATATGTACCACATTTTGTTTATCCATTCTTCAGTTGAAGGGCATCTAGGTTGTTTCCATGTTCTGGCTATTACAAACAATGCTGATATGAACATAGCTGAACAAGTGCTCTTATGGTGTGGTTGAGCATTCCTTGGGTATATGCCCAAGAGTGGTATAGCTGGATCTTGGGGGAGATTGATTCCCAATTTTCTAAGAAAGCACCATATTGAATTCCAAAGTGGTTGTACAAGCTTGCATTCCCACCAGCAGTGGAGGAGAGTTCCCCTAGCTCCACATCCTCTCCAGCATAGGTGTCTTCAGTGTTTTTGATCTTAGCCATTCTGACAGGCGTAAGGTGGTATCTCAGAGTTGTTTTGATTTGCATTTCCCTGATGATTAGGGATGTTGAGCAATTCCTTAAATGTCTTTTGGCCATTTGAGTTTCCTCTGTTGAGAATTCTCTGTTTAGTTCTATAGCCCATTTCTTAATTGGACTGTTGGGCATTTTGATGTCTAATTTCTTGAGTTCCTTATATATTCTGGATATCAGTCCTCTGTCAGATGTGGGGTTGGTGAAGATCTTTTCCCATTCTGTAGGCTGTCGCTTTGCCTTGTTGACTGTATCCTTTGCTCTACAAAAGCTTCTCAGTTTCAAGAGGTCCCATTGATTGATTGTTTCTCTCAGAGTCTGTGCTACTGGTGTTCTATTTAGGAAGTGGTCTCCTATGCCAATGCGTTCAAGACTACTTCCTACTTTCTCTTCTAGCAGGTTCAGAGTAGCTGGATTTATGTTGAGGTCCTTGATCCACTTGGACTTAAGTTTTGTGCACAGTGATAGATATGGATCTATTTGCAGCCTTCTACATGTTGATATCCAGTTTTGCCAGCACCATTTGTTGAAGATGCTTTCTTTTTTCCATTGTGCACTTTCGGCTTCTTTGTCAAAAATTATATGTTCATAGGTGTGCAGATTAATGTCAGGGTCTTCAATTCGATTCCATTGGTCCACATGTCGGTTTTTATGCCAGTACCAAGCTGTTTTTATTACTGTAGCTCTATAGTAGAGCTTGAAGTCAGGGATTGTGATGCCTCCAGAAGTTGTGTTATTGTACAGGATTCCTTTGGCTATCCTGGGTTTTTTGTTTTTCCATATGAAGTTGAGTATTATTCTTTCCAGGTCTGTGAAGAATTGTGTTGGTATTTTGATGGGGATTGCATTGAATCTGTAGATTGCTTTTGGTAAGATTGCCATTTTTACTATGTTAGTCCTGCCTATCCATGAGCATGGGAGATCTTTCCATTTTCTGACATCTTCTTCAATTTCTTTTTTCAGGGACTTAAAGTTCTTGTCATATAGGTCCTTCACTTGCTTGGTTAGTGTTACCCCAAGGTATTTTATGTCATTTGTGGCTATAGTAAAGGGTGATGTATCTCTGATTTCCTTCTCCGCTTCTTTGTCCATTGTATATAGGAGGGCTACTGATTTTTTTGAGTTGATCTTGTATCCTGCTATGTTGCTGAAGGTGTTTATAAGCTGTATCAGTTCCTTGGTGGAATCTTTGGGGTCGCTCAAGTATACTATCATGTCATCTGCAAACAGGGAAAGTTTGACTTCTTCCTTTCCAATTTGTATCCCCTTAATCACCTTATGTTGTCTTATTGCTCTGGCTAGAACTTCAAGTACTATATTGAATAAGTATGGGGAGAGCGGACATCCTTGCCTCGTTCCTGATTTTAGTGAAATTACTTTGAGTTTCTCTCCATTTAATTTGATGTTGGCTGTTGGCTTGCTGTAAATTGCCTTTATTATGTTTAGGTATGTTCCCTGTATTCCTGATCGCTCCAATACCTTTATCATGAAGGGGTGTTGGATTTTGTCAAATGCCTTTTCTGCATCCAGTGAGATGATCATATGGTTTTTTTCTTTGAGTTTGTTTATATGGTGTATTACATTGACGGACTTTTGTATGTTGAACCACCCTTGCATCCCTGGAATGAATCCTACTTGATCATGGTGGATAATTGTTTTGATGTGTTCTTGGACTCTGTTTGCCAGTATTTTATTGAGTATTTTTGCATCAATGTTCATGAGGGAGATCGGTCTGTAGTTCTCTTTCTCTGTTGTATCCTTGTTTGGTTTAGGAATTAGGGTAATTGTAACCTCGTAGAAGGAGTTTGGTAATGTTCCTTCTGTTTCTATTGTGTGGAACAATTTAGAGAGTATTGGTATGAACTCTTCTTTGAAGATCTGGTAGAATTCTGCCCTGAAACCATCTGGTCCTGGGCTTTTTTTGGTTGGGAGACTTTTAATGACTGTTTCTATTTCGTTAGGGGTTATTGGACTATTTAAATAGTTTATCTGGTCTTGATTTAACTTAGGTATGTGGTACCTATCCAGAAAGTTATCCATTTCTTTTAGGTTTTCCAGTTTTGTCAAATAGAGGTTTTTGAAGTATGACCTGATGATTCTCTGGATTTCCTCAATGTCTGTTGTTATGTCCCCCTTTTCATTTCTGATTTTGTTGATTTGGATGCTCTCTCTCTGTCTTTTGGTTAGTTTGGGTAAGGGCTTGTCTATCTTGTTGATTTTCTCAAAGAACCAACTCTTTGTTTCATTAATTTTTTGTATTGTTCTCTTTGTTTCTATTTTATTGATTTCAGCTCTCACTTTGATAATTTCCTGACGTCTATTTTTCCTGGGAGACTGTGCTTCTTCTTGTTCTAGAGCTTTCAGGTATGCTGTTAAGTCACTAGTGTGAGATTTCTCCAACTTCTTTATGTGGGCATTTAGTGCTATGAATTTCCCTCTTAGTACTGCTTTCATAGTGTCCCATAAATTTGGATATGTGGTGTCTTCATTTTCATTGATCTCTAGGAAGTCTTTAATTTCTTTCTTTATTTCTTCCTTAACCCATTGGTGATTCAGTTGGGTATTATTCAGTTTCCATGAGATTGTAGGTTTTCTGTAGTTTTTGTTGTTGTTGAAATCCAACTTTAGACCATGGTGGTCTGATAGAACACAGGAGGTTATTCCAATTGTTTTGTATCTGTTTAGATTTGTTTTGTGGCCAAGTATGTGGTCGATTTTAGAGAAGGTTCCATGGGGTGCTGAGAAGAAGGTATATTCTTTTTTGTTAGGATGGAATGTTCTGTAGATATCGATTAAGTCCATTTGAGTCATGACATCAGTTAAGTCCTTTATTTCTCTGTTAAGTTTCAATTTGGGAGATCTGTCCAGTGGTGAAAGTGGGGTGTTGAGGTCTCCCACTATTTTTTTTTTTTTTTTTTTGGTTTTTCGAGACAGGGTTTCTCTGTGTAGCTTTGCGCCTTTCCTGGGACTCGGTAGCCCAGGCTGGCCTCGAACTCACAGAGATCTGCCTGGCTCTGCCTCCCGAGTGCTGGGATTAAAGGCGTGCGCCACCACCGCCCGGCTGAGGTCTCCCACTATTAATGTATGGGGTTTTATATGTGATTTAAGCTTTAGTAATGTTTCTTTTACATATGTGGGTGCCCTTGTGTTTGGGGCATAAATATTCAGAATTGAGACTTCATCTTGGTGGATCTTTCCTGTGATGAGTATGTAATGCCCTTCTTGATCTCTTTTGATTGATTTTAGTTTGAAGTCTATTTTGCTGGATATCAGGATGGCTACACCCGCTTGTTTCTTAAGACCATTTGATTGGAAAGTCTTTTCCCAGCCTTTTATTTTTAGGTAGTGTCTATCTTTGAATTTGAGATGTGTTTCTTGTATGCAGCAGAAAGATGGGTCCTGCTTTCGTATCCATTCTGTAAGCCTATGTCTTTTTATAGGTGAATTAAGTCCATTGATATTGAGGGAAATTAATGACCAGTGATTGTTCATTCCTGTTATTTTTTGGTGGTGATGTGTGTGTACTTCTATACGTTGGGGTTTACTGCTGTGGCTTTATCTGTTGCCTGTGTTTTCGAGGGTGTATCTGACTTCCTTAGGTTGGAATTTTCCTTCTAGTGCTTTCTGTAGGGCTGGGTTTGTGGATAAGTATTGTTTAAATCTGGCTTTGTCATGGAATGTCTTGTTCACTCCATCTATGGTGATTGAAAGTTTTGCCGGGTATATTAGTCTAGGCTGACATCCATGGTCTCTTAGTGTCTGCATTACATCTGTCCAGGTCCTTCTGGCTTTCAAAGTCTCCATTGAGAAATCGGGTGTTATTCTGATGGGTTTGCCTTTATATGTCACTTGGCCTTTTTCCTTTGCTGCTCTTAATATTCTTTCTTTATTCTGTACGTTTTGTTGTTTAACTATTATGTGGCGAGGGGACTTTTTTGGGGGGGTCTAGTCTGTTTGGTGTTCTATAAGCTTCTTGTATCTTCATAGGCATTTCCTTCTTTAAGTTGGGAAAGTTTTCTTCTATGATCTTGTTGAATATATTTTCTGTGCCCTTGAGTTGGTATTCTTCTCCTTCTTCGACCCCTATTATTCTTAGGTTTGGTCTTTTCATGGTGTCCCAAGTTTCTTGGACATTTTGGTTCATGACTTTGTTGGCTTTAGTGTTTTCTTTGACTGATGAATGTATTTCTTCTACTGTATCTTCAACACTAGAGATCCTCTCTTCCATCTCTTGCATTCTGTTGATTATACTTGCATCTGAAGTTCCCAATCATTTACTCAGATTTTCTATTTCCAGCATTCCCTCTGTTTGTGTCTTCTTCATTTTTTCTATTTCCCTTTGCAGGTCTTGGACTGTTTCCTTCATTTGTTTCATTGATTTTTCTTGATTTTCTCTCAGTACTTTATTGTTTTCTTCCAGGACTTTATTGATTTCTTCTAATTTGTTTGCCCTTTCCTCTAGTTGTTTACAGCGTTCTTCACATTTTTTTGTCTTTTCCTCTACACAAGCCTCTAGCTTCTTCATGATGTCATTCATAAGGCTGTTTTCTTCTGCTTCTTCCAATTTCTGATGTTCAGGTCTAGGTGTTGGAGGAGGGCTAGGGCCTGGTGATGCTGTATTGCTATTCATTTTGTTGTATATGTTTCTGCCTTGACGTCTGCCCATCTCCTTGTGGTTCGTTCTTGGCCTTATCCTCACACTTGGTTCAGACAGACCTGACAGATTCAGGAAGTCTCTCTCTTTTGTCCAGATGGGAGCTCTCTTATCCAAATTGGAAGTCCTGGGCAGGATGGGAGCTCCTCTCTCCCTCTCTCTCCCTCTCTCTCACCCTCTCTCTCCGTTTCTCTCTCTCCGTTTCTCTCTCTCTCTCTCTCTCTCTCTCTCTCTCTCTCTCTCTCTCTCCAGAAGGGAAGTCTGGGGCAGGATGGGAGCTGGGGGCCGGCCTCTAAGTCTCAGGAAGAGACTTGGGGCTCAGGTGGATGGGCGTGGGGACAGGGCATGGATATTGCAGGGTCTGCCAGGGGTCTTGGAGAAGGGGATCCTTCCCGGTGGGGCTAACAGGGAACCTGCCCGGTGGCCAGAACCTGGGGCCAAGTTGGGCAGGTCTTCCCTGGAGTGGCTGGTGCCCAGGGATGGGGTCCAGGGCAAGGAAGGGCACTCACCAGTGTTCCAAAAGGGAAGTCCGGAGCAAGATCCATTGAGGAGTTTTGATCTTTGGGTAGAGTGAACCTTGCTTTTTAATGTTTGTATCTGTTTTGTGTTGTGATTTACCCTTCTGTTGGTTTATGTCACTTGGTTGGTTTATATTCTGTTGAAAAGTGTGTGTGTGTGTGTGTGTGTGTGTGTGTGTGTGTGTGTGTGTGTATTACATATATGCATATAATTTTTTTTTTCAATGGATTGCATCTTCTTATTGAAGACCCCACTACAGGAAGTTTAAACCCCAGAACCATTCAGGAACAAATAAACAAACTGCATTTGGAAGTGCTCCTCCACCCCCTTCATCCCCCCCATCTCCACCCCCCACCCCCTTACCCCTGCCACAGACCCTCCTCTGAGAGCTGTGTGGCTAAAGCTGTGTTAAGTCTACTTCTCTATTGTTTGTATTTTCTCTGCTCTTCCCTGGGCGTTTTTCATTTCCTTTGTGACTTCTCAGCTCTTCCTCTCTTCCAAACTAAACTTTGTTTTCTTATCCCATCTCTCACCTCCATCATTTCACATGAAGACCTCGAGTTTGCCAATGTAGACAGAAGTCCATGCTTGGTTTTGCCTTGAAATATCTGTTTATGTTTGATTGCCTTTCTGTTTACTTATTTAAATAGCTACTCCCTTCTTGCCTGATATTTTGGTGAACAGGGTAACCTCTGATGATTAATTACCAAAGATTACTTTTTATTTATTTTTTTATTATTTAAAAGCATTTCAACTCTTTGACTGTCTCATAGCTGCTTGTTTGTTTGAGATCAGGTCTCACTATGTAGCTCTCTGTATAGAACTCTCTCTGTAGACCAAACTGGTCTCAAACTCATAGAGATCCTCCTTCCTCTGCCTCCTGGGTGCTGGGATTAAAGATGCTACCTATCCCAGTGCATGAGTATTTTTACAACATATTTTTCTGGAGACACGGTTGAGTTTATGGGACAGTTGTTGCATTGATTTCTTTGTAAGCTCATCAACAACATCTAATACTTCTGTTATTCACTCAACAGATATTGTCAACAGTTTCTGTGCTGAAAGCGTGGAGATACAATAATGAGCTGAATTGATTGACACCCCTCTCCCAACTCTTAAGGAACTTACATTCTGTTGACAAGTCCATAAATTTAATAGGAAGCAAAACATTATTTTATAAATGTTACAGTAAAAGAACTGGATAACGAAAGGAAAATGTGGTAGTTTGAGTATAATTGGTCCCCATAAGCTCATAGAGAGTGGCAGTATTAGGAGGTGTAGCCTTGTTGAAGGAAGTGTGTCACTGTGGGAACAGACTTCAAGGTCTCTTTTGATTAAGTTTCACTCAATGTCACAGTTTACTTCCTGTTGCCTTCTGATCAAGATGTAGCCAGCACCATGTCTGCCTATATGCCACCATACTTCTTGACATGATGGACTGAACCTTTCAACCTATAAGCAAGCCATCCTAACTAAATGTTTTACTTATAAGAGTTGCTGTGGTCATGGTGTCTCTTTGCAGCAATAGAAGCCCTAACTAAGACAGAAGTTTGTACCAGGGACTGAGGTATTGTGATAGGCCTGACCATGTTTTTGTTTGGAGGAATTTGGATCTTGGTACTTTGGGTTGGGAAAGCAGTGGAATGTGTTAGGCAGAGCTTAATGGACATACTAGTAGGAACATGGAAGACAGTGGTGCTAAGAATTATTTGAAAGGCCAGGAGCTGGTTCAAGATGTTTCAGTGGATAAGAATTTTAGTATGTTGCCTAGAGATCATTCTTGTGGTATTTTGGTGAAAAATGTGGCTGCTTTTTGCCCTTGTCTGAAGAGTCTGCTAAAATGAAGAGTTTTGGATTAATTGCATTGACAGAGGAAATCTCAAAACAGCCTAGTACAGACTCTGACATGTGGTTATTAGTGGTATCCCTAATAAATATTTATAATGAAAAGGAGCAGGCTGAGCAAATAAAAACATAAAATGTACAGATTGAGGAAATTGGCACCAGGAAGTGGAATATAGCTAAATCCTGTGTTCAAGAAGATAATAAAAAGGACTGGTGCTTTGGAACAATACCCGCAGGATCTCCAAGACTTGGGGGTGGCCACTATACATCCTGGAGGAGTTGGGTGACAATCCAGTGATGATGGATTGCAATGAATATTTGCTAGTAAAGCTGATAGGTTATAGTGTATGACACACTGAGGCCCCCAATGCCACCAGTATGAACGAAGATGTGCTGGAGAGGCAGGAAGGTGAAGTGAAGAGTTTTTTGTTTGTTTGTTTTTCTTGTTTTATGTTTGTTGGCTTGCTTTGTTTTGTTTTCTTTTGTGTGAGAGGATGGTGCAGGGGTGAGGGGAGGATATGTTAGAACCAGGAGGTGAGTAGAATTGGGGTACATGATGTGAAACTCCCCAAGAACCAATAAGGAAATTAAATGAAAAAAAAAAAAAAGAAATGGAATAAAAGGAGTGGTGACTTCAGGTCAAGATGCCACCCAGCTAAGCTTCCAACTTGTGAAGAGGAACTAAAGAAAAAGCTTAGAGTTGGGTGTGGTGGTACACGTCTTTAAGCTCAGCACTCCAGAGGCAGAGGGTGGTGGATCTCTGAGTTTAAGGCTATCCTGATCTAGAGATCCAGTTTCAGGAAAGCAAAGCTTAGGCAGTGAAGGACAGAAAATTGCTGAAGATGTAATTGAACAAGGGGAACATGTTCCAGCCCCAGCATACAACAGAACTTGGCAGCATTGGCTATGTGATTCAGGAGTTAAGGATAGAAGACAGGGGCTATGGAATTTCCCTGGAGACTAAGGAAAGCTGCTAAGGCCAAGCGTGTGTTAAGGGTGTCCCTGAATGGAGGCCTAGAGAGGCCATTGCATGAAGCTGTGAAGGTGAAGCCTGGATTGCCTTGGAGAACCCAAGATGTTAAAGATACCAGAGCCATGAGATACCTATGAAGGAGAACTGCTAACAGGGAGTGAAACCAGTCCAAGAGAAAGGAGTGTGCTGCAGTCAACAAAGCCCAACAGAGTTGGAGATCTGAGGAGCATTTTGACATCAGACATGGAGATGCAGAGCTTAGAGTTTGCCCAGCTGGTTTTCAATCCTGCTTTGGTCTAGTATTTCCTCACCATGGTCCCTTTCCTATGTTTTGGAACAGTGATGTATACCTTGTGCCATTTATTACATGTTGGAAGTATGTGATCTGTTCTTTTATTTTGATTTCATAAAAGATTACAGTTAAGGGATTGCATGAATCTCAGAGGAGACTTTGAACTTCGGGCTTTTAAACATTGTTGAGACTGTGATCAACTATGGTGACGTTTGAAATTGGACTAAACGCATTTTGCATTATGATATGCTTACAAGTCTTTGGGGGCCAGAGAGTGGAATGTGGTGATTTGAAAGAAATAGGCTCATAGGGAGTGGCACCATTAGGAGGTATGGCCTTGTTGAAGTAGGTGTGGCCTTGGAGAAAGTGTGTCACTGTGGGATTGGGCTAAGGGGTCTTCTTTGATTAAGTTTCACTCAGTGTCACAGTCTACTATCTGTTGCCTTCTGATCAAGATATAGCCAGTACCATGCTGTCATGCTCCCTGACATGATGATAATGGAGTGAACCTCTGAAATTGTAAGCCAGACACCCAAATTAAATGTTTTCCTTATAAGAGTTACCATGGTCATAGTGTCTCTTTGCAGCAATAGAAACCCTAACTAAGACAGGATACACACTAGACAACAACTGTTTTTAAATCAGGAGAACAAAACAGATCTCATCATAATGAGACATTTAATGAGACACATAAAGGAAGAAACAGGACATTAAATGTGAGTACAAATGTCAGCAGCAGATAGATTATCTTTGGACTTCTAAGATAAGATGTGTAGGCATGACCCTGAAACCTACAAAGCACAGTTGGTGGCCTTCAAGTAGGAGAATAATAAAATCTTACTGTAATTTAAAAAACATTATACTGGAGAAAAGAATTTGAGGATGAGCTAGCCTAACATCATCTTATAGCCTATACACATCCAAGCTCAAAATAGCAGCAATGGAGTTTAAATATACAGACACAGGTGAGTTACAAGAAAAAGGTACATCTTGAAAACCTTAATCAGGATGGGGCTGTAAAGGCTATGTGAAAATCGGCTTTGGAATAAAAACATATTACCTTGGATAATGAGATAATAATGGTGAGAATGGAGTGGGATTGGTGGCATAGTGCAGTGATAGAGCATCTATCTAACATGGACAAATCCTTGGGTCCATTCTTCAACACTGAAAGTAAAGACAGAAAGATCAAAATGTCCAGAAGCTGCAGAGCAATGCTGACTGAATGTGCTCCGTGCTTATCTGTGTGCTCAAGTGTATTGTTCTAGTCATTGAAATAGGCATGGGAATAATGCGTGTAAACTTATTAAAGGCTGACGAATTAAAGTGTCTACAGTATCTGCCTACTAAAATATTCTTTTTCTTTGTGACTTTAAGATGGCCTTGAGGCCACAATTTGAAAGTAGACCTGTGTCACTGAGTCACAACCTAGAGTGGAGCCACGTTGATCCACAGGACCCTCAGATGTGATCCTAAACCAACTTTTATCCTCATGGAAAGAATTGGAGCTTAGTGTAGCTGCGTGTCTTGGCTCTGTAATTGCACTAGGCCACAAAGGAAATCAGAAAAAGTGGTCCCTATTTGTTCATTGGCCAGTGAAGAGAGTGGCTTATACAATTTGCATACATCTTATCATCTTTTGAAATTAAAGTGATAAATATTTTATTTTTTCATATAAGTATCATTATTATTAATCCATTGGATATTATTTTCCATGTTTAAAGCAATCTGTCTTTCTTTGGGCATTTTCTTCCCATACTCTTTCTTTTTTCCTATAAAATAGGTATATATAAAAAAGCATAACATTTTATAGTTTTATTTCATAATTATAAATGGACCTCATTAAATGGATGTCTAGGTTGTATTCCTATAAATCCATAAACATATGTCTATTATTTTTTTTCTGTTTGTTTTTGTTTTTACTCTTTGACTCTTTGCTTTTTGGCTCTTGGTGGGGTCCACCAACCAGCTCCCAAATAAATCACAAATGGAAACTTATTATTACTTATAAATGCCTGACCTTAGTTTGGCTTGTTTCAAGCCAGATTTTCTTAAATCTAGCTTTGCCCCTAGGCTTTTTCCTTTTCTTACTTCTGTAATCTTACTTTCACTCTTACTCTGTGGCTGACTGTGTAGCTATGTGGCTGGCCCCTGGTGCACTCTCTCCTCTTGCTCTTCTTTCTTCTTCCCGGATTTCTCCTTCTCTTTTATTCTCTCTGCCTGCCAGCACCACATATCCTTTCTCTTGTCTTACTATTGGCCATTCATCTCTTTATTAGACCAATCAGGTGTTTTAAACAAGCAAAGTAACACAGCTTTACAGAGTTACACAAAGGCAACATAAAAGAATGCAACACATATTTGCATCATTAAATAAATGTTCCACAGCATAAACAAATGTAACAGGCCTTAAAATAATACTCTACAACATATATCTTTAGAGAAGTGTATGCATGTGTGCGTGCATGTGTATGTGTGTGTGTGTGTGTTTATGTTGTGTAATGTTGCAAGGGGACATATGTAAAATATACTAGAGGGAGTGGTCCCACATTTTAAAATTTAAGTACAATTTATTAAAGAATGTTTCTGAGATGCTTGGATTTAATGATATATGATTTTATCCCCTAAGAGCAAAATATGCTTTTAGCTTTTCCCCAAGCCTCTAGGACTATGAACTTTTCATATTTTACTCAGCATCCTACAGAACTATTGTTACATAAAATAAACTTAAGGACACACTGTTACAAAATAAAAACACTTTTCAAAGTCGCGTCAGAGAAGAACATTTCATATTTAGATTTGTGCATTTCAGAGCCCTTAAGACTTACTGTATATTGCTATAGGGTTACTCAGGCTTATCTCTTCATGTAACCCATTATGTTTTGGGAAACCTTACATCATTAAGTGCATCAGAACTATTCTCTTTTTAAATTTATTTTATGTGCATTGGTGTTTTGCCTGCATGTGTGTCTGTGTGAGGGTGTCAGATCCCCTGGAACTGGAGTTACAGACAGTTGTAAGCCGTAATGTGGGTGCTGAGAATTGAACCTGGGTTCCCTGGAAGAGTAGCCAGTGCTCTTAACTACTGAACCATCTCTCCAGGCCCCAAAAGTATTTTAGTATCATTAGACTTTACAATACTCAGATTTCAGCATTTCTCTACTAAGGGAGGGCCTAGTGTCAGCTGACCTTTCTTGAACCCTTTTTCCTATTTTTGTTTGTTTAGTGTAGATTCTAACCATCTCATTAGTACAACTGCAGTTATCTGCTGGTTACAACTTGCTTTTGATCCCGCGTATTTAATACCTCCCATTGCTAATGCATTGATCTTTATGAAAATAAAAACTGGTCATGACAACATCGTTCTTGAAATAGGGAATCTAGTTGTCATTGCCCAAATTTGACTTCTTTAGTACTTAGTAATCTCTTCATGTTCTTATGAAAACTCTTGTCTGTCTCCTATCCTTAGAAAATTTTAAGTATTACTCATTTAAATCTTGCTTCCTATTTGCTATTGTTACACCCCTAAGTGCATTTCTGTAGGTTCTAGAACTCCAAGATTTATTTTTTCTATCCCCAAATCTTACTCCTTTCAAAATGTCTGTCAGTTTATTCATACATAAAAGTGATTGCTATATTCACTCCTCTATATGCAGCTTGGTGGATAGTGGAATTGGCTGGCACACCACGTCAGTGTTTGTCACTTAGACCTATGACTTTGAATAACTTATATGAAAGTGTCATAGTTTAATTTCCTTATTGTAATTGAGGGGTGGGTGATAATCATACTATTTATCTGACTATGACTCAGGAGGATTAAGTAAAAATAGTCAAAGAACTTTCAATAGTGTCTAACATCCATCTAGCAATGAAATATTTTACTTCATAACTCTTAGTTTTTAATGGATTTTTTGACTGTTCTAGCTGTTTAGCCCATCAATTATTTTCACAATTTCAATAAGTATCTTTTCTACTTTTTTCCTTTTAGTCACCGTCTGTGCCTGTTCTCACATTCTAAATGTGTTGCCCCCCCCTTAACTTTCCATGGATATTGACTACATATGTTCTCAACTTCATAAACAGTACCAATTTTTCACTGCTCTGTTACTACAATTGTCTGTGAGCTTTTAGTTAATCTCTCTTCTGAGGTGTATCTTTTCTCAGAGAGTTGGTTATTTTTGTTGTCTTCAGCCTCCTAGCTTGCTCTCAGACTGGGTGCTCCATGTGTTTCAGAAGCTTCCTTGAGGTGACTATATTACTTTAATCATGTGCTTTTCTTGCCTTTGATGTTGTTTCTACTCTGTCCTGCTGACATCTTTCATTGTTTGTGAAGTAGCTTTTCCTTTTTGAGAACTGTCTGACTGTCCCACCCAGGACTTGTCTCTTCCTTATCTGCCAGCATGGTCTCTAGTCTCATGAACTATGAAATTCAACACAATCTCCCACTTGTCTTCTCCACTTGGACAAATGGCTCTAAATTTTACCGCTCAAAGCTGTCAGTCCAGAGAGCCCTTACATGCTAACTGCCTTTGCTAGGTGGTGGCTTACTCTGTAAAGTTTTAGCAACCATTCTCCACCCTGATCACTGCATTGTTTCTCAGCATAACCTGGTTATTTAACTCATATCAAAGCATAACTGACATAGTGTTTTCCTTATTTGCCTGTGGGGAAGGGGAGAATTTCAGTACTAATTTAGCCCTTGATCTTCAACCTTCCACTCCACGTTTAAGACAACAGATGTTAAGGGATTGTTTTCAATTTGCTGAGCTTGGTGACGCATAAAAGTAGGAAACGAACTCTGTAGCCAACAGTGAGTTGGGAAAACTATCTCTGTGAAATGTATCCCTGTAATACATCTATCACCCAGACAGTAAGACGTTGTGGGTGCACATACCAAGTGGCTTGACTCATCTGGTCTTCAATGCACTGTCTGTCTGAGGAAGTGTTAGGATGAGAAATGTGAGAAGAAATGCAGGGTCTAGAGAAACTGCATTACTGGCAGGTGTTGGGTGGTCTTCATGACCTTTTTTTTCCTGTTTTCATCTTTCAAAAATACAAAGTAAAATAAAGCTGACTTGAAATAATTTCAAAAAACGTATGAAATGAAAAGCCAAGAAAGGTTATATTGTGCTATATTTAAAAATAATTGGAGAAAGGCAAATGCTAGAGAGGCAAGGAGGGTGGAAGAGAGTGTTTGAGGAGGAGGAAATAGAAGAGAAGAAAGAAGAGAAGGAGAAGAGGCCAAAAGCAATAGGGAGAGAGGATTAGGGAAAATACTTCATGAGTGGATAGAAAGATTCAAAGAACAACAAGAACTAATCAAACAGATTAAGAAGTTTTCAATACAAGATGGATTTTTTTGGATCTACAACTTTTGAAGATTCAGGTAAAGGGCCAGTAAAATAGCTTGACCAACCACCTGAGTTCTCTTCCCAAGACCTACATGATGGAAAGAGAGAACAATTCCCAGAAGTTGTTTTCTGACCTCCACAGTCTTGACATGGCACACACATGCCCACTTCCTCTACCTCAAAACAAATAAATGCAATGATGAAAAGTGAAATAGGATTCTTACAATTTTATTTCATGCTTAATCAGCATAGCAATTGTACATATAATGTAAGCATAAAGTTTGATACATGTGCACATTGTATGACAATGACTAAATCAGGGCAATGAGCATACCAATTTTGATAAAATTATCACTTCTTTGTGGAGAGAATATTCAGAATCTTCTTGCTATTTTGAAGTCTGTAACTCGTTATTAGCAGCTCTAGTTGCTCATCTCAGCAAGGGAACACCAGCATTCAGAACTCATTCTTATCACAGTATTTTACGCTCTTTGAGAAACCTCCATACTCTCACATCTTCAGCTTCCGGCATCCCCTATTCTACTCCTAACTGTAAAACTGATTTTTTTTTCCAATTTTGTAGGAATTTGAAATTATGGAAGTTCATCCTTTGGTTTCTGTCTTATTTTTGTTTAACATGATGCCCCCTAGATTCAGCCATGTTTTTAAAAATGACAGGAATTCTTTCTCTGGCTTAGAATAGTACTCTATTGTGTATGCATAACACAGTTTCTCTTTTCCATTCACCTATTATTGAACACCTGGCCTTTTGTTTGCTTTTGTTTTTATTTTAAGTGTTTTCCCTTTGTGTCATTTGAAAAGCTAAGGCTTTGCATGAACATATGTAAAATCCCCAATGATATTATTGGCAGCACACTTGTGATCAAACACCTTAATATCTTCCCCAGTAAAACGTCTCGAAAGTCACAACAGCTGACATAACCAATGTCACCAGCTTTATTGGAGTCTAGATTTGGTTTTGCTACCAAGGTTGAAATAAATACTGTTTTGGGTTTTAAGAATCTATTGTTTAAAGACAAAAGACAAAGCAGTGGCTCTAGATAACCCTTGCTTTCACCTCCCCACCAGGCCTTTTGGACTTGACTAGGCTAATTTGTACCTCTGTAGTCAAATGCTGGGTCACTCATTGGTCTGTCAATGAGAAGGCTTGTCTTTCTTCCACTGCAAGGTAGCAGTAGAAGTCTAAAACAGTGATCCAAAGACTGTTGAAGGACAAACTCAAAACTGATACATAGCCATTTCCAGTACCTTATTTTGTCAAATCAAATCACCAGCTCTTTTAGGATCCAAGGGGTAGAGGAGTAGACTGCAGTTCTTGATGGGATGGATTGCTACAAAGTCATGTTGCTAGGACCATTTTTGCAATCAATGTGGTAAAGTGCTGAGTCTGAACCTAAAATAGGAAATAGTGCAATCAATGGACTCCAGTCACGTATGCATGGATTGCCTTACCAAAATCAATTTCCTACCATCATCTTTTCTAGCCACACTTGGATTTCCCTTGAGGTAGCCTGCTTCCATTTTTGTGTAGCAATCTTGTGTGTTTGAAGGAGATTGATTGTACTTCTGCTAAAAGGCACAAATCATTAAATCTAATTACATTTTACATACTACAGTTATTGGTACAGAAAAGAGATGGAAAAATATAAGCCAAATCAAATAAGGGACTTCCTTAGCCATAATTAGCTCATAAATAGTTCAATCAAGGTAAAAATTCAATGTGACCAATGGGCAAAGAGCGAAGAAGTGTGTAGTCTCTGTCTGGATATTCCATGGGATATGTTACCCTGAGAGCAAAGTTAGCATACAAGAGGAGGAAAAAGTTGAAGAATCACTAAGAAATGAAACAAAGGTTCAAGACAACAAGTCTTGAGGTTTCTCTTACCTTTGAGTTTCTTGACCTGAGTCATTGGGTCACCAGCTTGAGTTGGGTTTTCTGACACATGTGAAAACATACAAATCTCATCAGGCTACTTGAGGTAGTACTGGGTTAAATTTATCCGACTTTCAGGTATAGAATATGTATTTAAAGACCTTTAATACCCTGAAGCGTACTATAATCTAATAGTCTTATATTGTTAAGTAGCAGCAAATGTCTGCAAGAAAACGAATAGCAATAAGTACACTCGAATTAATATGGCCCAGTTAATGTCTATAGAATAAATGTATAAATCAATTGATACATGAAATATTGAAGAGGAGGTAAGGCAAAAGAAAAAGACTTTAAACCAGACTGAAATCAATTATTTCATATACTTCTCTCATTTTGCTACAACCATAGCTTGAAAGAGTTGCAAATTAATGACTTCTAATTAAACATTGTTGGATGCACCAGAAAGAAAAACAGTGACTTACCGAAAAGAACAATTCAACAACAGTTTCACAATGAGAGAATGAGAAATGCTAAACCACATGAGAAATGAGGGAACAAGTTTTCAATGAGTATTAACATGACCTCTTCACACACCACATTCACATCTTGTAAACTGGTAAGGTAAAGTTTATTCCATAAGTTCTTATTAGCATCCTGACGTCAGTATTTGCAGGAAAGGGTAACTGGGGTACCTGGCAGTGACTGTTGTAAACACTAACTAGCACAGACTGATGCTTTGTTAAAATGAGAACCAAATGGCAATATGAAATGTTAAATCTGTGGGACAGAGCCAGTACTCATACACGGTGAAAATTTTTCCTTTCTTTGGTATTTATTGAGAATTATAATGCACTGAACACTTTCACCTGCAGGATCAAATCATTCCTTTAGAACCTCGAGTCAGTATTGTTAAGCAGCAATAGAAATAAAGACTAAACATTGGGGGAAATCACTGTAAGGAACTCTCAAACATGTAATGACAGGATCTGACACTGTGCAAAATCAATGTCACTGTCACATCTGCTAAGCTGTGGCATACATCTATCAAAAATACTTTAGAAATAATTAAGTGGCTCATTAAAGCACTACTCTATCTCTCCCACATTGTGGGGGCAGACTATGTAACTCATTACCAAACCACTTAATACAGCAGAGCCCTCGCTTTGCTATTTTAATCATCTTCTAAAGTCTTACATAGTCTTCATAGTCATAACAATGGAGAATATTGCATGCGTTTCTTCAAGACTTAAAATGATGATCACATTTAGATGATATTTTTTGCACATTGTCAAAGAAAATGAGATCTCAAATTTCAAGTAGAAGAAACCTTGTTTGTCCACCTTCTGCATAACTATAGTTGGCAACTTTTTATTATGATGATGCTGCAGTCTGCACATTTATAGCTTCAGACATTAAGTGAAATTTATTGAGTGTACACTCTGGTCAGACTCTGTGCTAGATGCTGGGAATTCAAAGACAAAAGAACATGAGAATATCTCTATTTTCAAGTGTCTCCCCATAGAGTATAGAGTATCTGTGGAAGACACATTTTCCTTACCCTTTCTGTCTTTTCAAAAGTTCCACAGGAGCTCCAGCATTTCAGTTTATAATCAATTCTTCTTCTGTGTTAAAGTTCTTATATTTATCTACTAAAATCATTTATCTACTAAAATCATTTATCTACTAAAAGATGTCTTAAACATTTCCTAAATTTAACTAAATGGTTCTCCTGAATCCACTTAAATGCCTGATATTTCTGCATAAAGCATGCTGTTGTCTTTCATAAAATGGCATGTTCTCTTTCCTCTGCCTTCTCTCAGTAGTTGGCATGGAATTTCTTTCGGGATGAGAAGTAGTGAAACTACCCACAAATCATCAAAAGTAGAAGCATTCATTTGACGCATAAGCTAGCCCTAATGGGAAATAGTTGGCACATTTTGTCCTAGAAATTATAAGGAAGCAAAGAGTACAAAAACCTCTGCTTCCATTTAGCCATGAATTAAGAGTGAAAGACACTCTTACAGGGCATTTGTCCTCATAAATATTTTAAATATCATGACCAGATGTGCTTGCTGTTTCTCGTTTAATTGAGCTGTGAGAATGAAATCACTGGAGCGGGTTAGCACTTTTCAATATCTCCAGGGGCTTTCATGTTCTCTTTCCTACAACTGAAGAGAGACAGACATTCAACAGTTTAACAATGTGAGACATATGTTGATTTCAAACTAATATATATTGTCAGATATTTGTGTAAGTGTGGGTACTATTAACTTTAAAGAATTTTATTGTCATGATCTATTACATAAAAACATTTTTACTTGGCAGTTCACAATCCAGACATGTGTGGATGTCATAGCCGTGTACCTCAGACTCTGAATTTCTTCTGTCCTTAAAATAAAATGAATTGAGCATGAAATTTTCACTGCTCCCTTTTGAATAGGTTAGATGTCAAGGAAGTCTTTAGTACTCTACTAGCCTCTGAACACATCATTGAACTAACATTTGTCACTTTTTGTTCCCATCTCCCTGATCAAAATGTGAGTTCTTATAGAGCAAGGAATGAGCTTTATTCATCCCTCTATTCCCTAGAACTGAAAAGAGCAAAAAAAAAAATGAAAAAGATAAGAAAGGAATGAAAATAATGGGGGTGAAGAAAGGAAGTCAGGAATGTACTAAGAGTATCTGCAAAGCTATATTAATGAATGTTGTTGGAGATGGATGAAAACTCTCTGTTATATACCTACTTAGCAAAATGGTCATATCTGCTAAAACATTAACATGTCAAAGAGGAGCAAAGACTCAGGAGTGAAAGACTACTTCAAATGCACAATAGTAAATTCTTAAAAAATGCAGAGAGCCTGAGGGCTAATTTATTAGGAAACCTTGAAACACTGTAGAATAAGTCTATGGTTCCAGGAGATAAATGCAGGAAAATTACGAGTTCAAGGCCAGCCTGAACTATACATAGTGAAATCTTTTCTCAAAACCCACAAAACAAAGCAACTCCACAACATTATCAGGTTTTATTGTGATAATTTGACTCTAGCATTTAGACTTTCTATGGCAGCTTAAAAATAATAGTTGTCCATGTGACCCAGTAATCCCACTTCTGGGTATTTATTCAAAAGAATTGAAATGAGTTGTTAGTATTGCTGTTTTCACTGTAGCAGTATTCTCAACAACCAAGCTGTGGAAATGATCTAAATGTCTATATTTGGATGAATGGATATAAACGTCCTAAGTGCATGCAAGAGACTGGTTCCCAGTACTAAAAGAAGAAGAAATACTGCAGTGTGTGGCAACAAATGAGCCTTGAGGACATGTGCTGTGTGAAATAAGCTAGTTGCAGAAAAACAAATATCATGAGACTTATTTATGTGACACACGCAAAATAGTCAAAGTCATAGAAGCAAAGAGCTTCATAGTCTCTAGGATCTGAAAAGAGAGAGGATGGGAAGTTGCCAGTCAAGTGGTATAGAGTCTCAATTACACAGGATGAGTAAGTTCCAGATTTCTACTACATCATCTTTAACTTATAGCTAGCAACACTATTTGTTATACTTAAATCAAGTAATTCTGTTAAGAGTAAAAAAAAATGGTTTTTTGTTTTGTTTTATTTTTAGAGAAAATAGAGCCAGAAGAGCTCAAATTTTTTTTCACAATTTCATTATACTATTGACTTTGCAGGGATTTTTTGGGGAGGGGAGGGGCTGCTGGCGATTTAAATCAGATACTGACAATATGGTACTCTAGTACTCTATCACATCCCCAGCTCACATATATCTCCTTCCTTTCAATACTTGCCCACTGATAAATCCTTAGTTCTTATGCAATTCTGTCACATGTCATGATAATAAAGACATTTTAGATAAGTAATAAAAGTATAGTCATAAGTGTTTTGAATTGACCAGGAAGCAGGCTCTTCATTGCATGCTCCTTGAGTTACTAAGGGTAATTTCTCATCATTAGCAAGTACAACATAGTGGAAGTGAAACTGTTACTGGTGATCAGGCTCTGACCAAGTGTTTCAAAGTTCTTGCCCACTTAGCCAAAAAACTGAAAATAAGAGTTCATGCTGTCCTACTTTTATATCAACTTGACACAAGTTGGAGTCACTGGACAGGAGGAGCCTCAGTTGAGAAAAATGCCTCAACAAGATGGGGCTATAGGCAGGCCTGTAGGGCATTTTCTTAATTAGTGATTGATGGGGGACTTCCCTCATCATTGTGGGCAGTTCCATCCCTGGGCTGGTGGTCCTGTGTTCTATAAGAAAGCAGACTGAGCAAGCCATGAGAGCAAGCCAGTAAGTAGCACCCTTCACAGCCTCTTCATCACCTCCTGCCTTCAGGTTCCTGCCCTGTTTGAGTTCCTGTCCCAGTTTTCTTGGTTGATGAACTGTGATATGGAATGGTAAGCCAAATAAAGCGTTTTCTCCCAGGATTGCTTTTGGTAATGGTGTTTCATCACAGCAAAAGTAACCCCAACCAAGACAGGGCTCAAACAGATTTGCAAAAGCAGCAAGGGGGTCATTTTACAAGGAGCATAGTAATAGTGCAGCTAGAGAGAGAATGCACAGATTGACAGCAGGACCCCTGAGTGGAAATACTGAAGGGCCTTGATTACTCTTTTGGGATTCCTTTTATGAGGATCAGCAGAAGAAAGAGTTGGTTTACTAAGGGGTATAATTTGGATGGTGCTCTATTTAATTGATAGATTAGGTTATATAATCATTTTTTGTGCACATGTTCTTTCCTATAATACATCCACTTTGAACCATATGCATATCCAATTATGCATAGGCATAAAATGGTAAATATAGACCTTTCCCTAAAATGTTCCTAGAGGACATAGTTTTGCCTTACTGCCTATACACCAAAAACTAGTTTAGGCTGGATCTGCCCTTATGTTTTTCAGACACAGATGATATTGGGAATATATTAGAATAGAGACTGTCTAAACTTTATTGTTATGAGAGCCAGGGAAACGCATATTAATGTCCAAGGATGGGGACTCATGTATCCCAATGTAGGTGGAGTCAGGGAATTCTAAGGTTGCAGGGTGCATCACTTGGAGAAGTGTGTGTGTGTGTGTGTGTGTGTGTGTGTGTGTGTTACATTCAGGTGAAGTAATGAAACCTCCAAACACATTATTGCATATATTGGGGTACAGAGCCCAAAACCAAATAGGGGTCACAGAGCATGAAACATCTCCTTTGATTCCATGACTCAACACTGAATGACTTCCAAAGACAGGGGGTAAAACCCCAACACAATTTCCATACTGTTTGTTGGAAAATATGTAGTTCCAAGACTCTGCAGAGAAGTCTGACTACAGTTGGCTGGTATATTGGATAGGTCGCATAGAGGTGTTCAGTGAATTCCAACTGAACAAGGGGAAAAGGCTTAAATCCATTGCTTGCTAAGGGGTTAGATGTGCAACATTGGGCTTCAATGAACCTTTGTACAAACACAAACTGATCATTAACTTGAGTGTGATCTACTGTATGAGAGACTCTAAGTAAGAAATACCCGGCCAAGCTCATATTGAATTATGACCACAAAAATTTAAGCAAAATTACATAGCTATCTTAAAAGTTTATTTATTTTTTAATGGAGATATAAGAAGAGTATATAAAGGCTGGAGAGATGGTTTAGCTCTAAAGAGCAGTTGCTGCTCTTACAAAGGACCACAGTTCTGTTTCCAGCACACATGTGATGAATTACAACTGTCTATCACCTCAGTTTCAGGGACTCTGACACCCTCTCTGGCCTGTATAGTTAGCAGGTATGCATGTATTTCATATACATACATGCAAGTAGCACACCCACACACATAAAATAAAAATAAACTCAAAAGATGGAAATAAATAATGAAAAGAATAGTGTATATTTGTGGCATACAAAATGACTCTTTGCAATATACCTACATTGTAGAACGATTAAATTGAGCTAATTTACTTTTACATTCTCATCAACAATATCCAGTTTTCTTTTTTCAAATTCTTGGCAACATTATTGCCATTTTAAAAGGTGTAAGATGGTATCTTATTGTTATAAATTTGCATTTTCTTATAATTAGTATTGTTGAACTTTTTTCCCCCTTATCTCTCTTGGCCATTTGTATGTCTTCTTTTGATAAATGTCTATTCTAATCTTTCATTCACTTTTAAGTTGTTATTTCTCATCTACCATTCAATTGTTTAAGTCCTTTATTTATTTTGGATATATGCCTTACAAATATTCCATCCAAATTTTATTTCTGTCCTTCATTTTTTATTACTTCTTTTGCTGTGCAGATTTTTTTTTAATTTGATATGATCTAATTTATCTATTTTGTTTTTACTGACTATGGTTTTAAGGCTATATCCAAAAATTCAATCTTCTAGGCCAATAACTGACTTTTATCTGCTAAATTTTGGGAGTGTTTTGTCACCATAGAGATTTCAATAAGAAGTGTCCCTCATAAACTGAGATGTTTGAGTGCTTGGTCCCCAGGTAGTGATGCTGCATGGGAGTGTTCTGGGATGTGCAACTCTGATCCACCAAGTATTTGAGAAAGATTTGAGAGTTTATAGGCTCAATCCACTTTCAATTCACTCTTTCTGCCTGATGTTTGTAGTTGAAGATGTGATCTCTCAGCTTCCTATCTGACAACTTGCTGCCATGCCTTCCCTAGCATTATGAACTCTCCCGCCTGGAACCCTAAGCCAAAAATGAATTCTTTATTCTGCAAGTTGCTTTGGGTTATGATATTTTATCACAGCAACAGAAAAGTGACTAATATAAACATGCAGCAATATTAATCTGACCACTCACATTTATGTAACTTCTAGTCAAAATTTACTTAAAGTACCTGGAAGGTGACGCAAATGGTATTTAATAACAATTTTTCAGTATTAATGACAAATGTTTAAATAGCAGAATAGAACAAAATATTAATTGTAAATACTTTATTTTTGTATTTCAACTTTTGGTATAAACTTAAGAACGTACGTAGAGATGTTGGATAAACTCTTGGCTTAAATTTGCTAAAGTTCCCATCTTGTATGGAGACATGTTTCTATCTTATAATATTGGGCTTAGGATATTTGTGATGGTGGGACATTTACATTAAACAATATTTTAGATAAAGCTTAGTAAAAAGTGCTAGTTCATCCATCAAGCAGAGATTATATAAAAAGTATAATTTGCCGGGCGGTGGTGGCGCACGCCTTTAATCCCAGCACTCGGGAGGCAGAGGCCGGCGGATCTCTGTGAGTTCGAGGCCAGCCTGGGCTACCAAGTGAGTCCCAGGAAAGGCGCAAAGCTACACAGAGAAACCCTGTCTCGAAAAACCAAAAAAAAAAAAAAAAAAAAAAAAAAAAAAAAAAAAAAAAAAAAGTATAATTTAAGTAGGTATTTAAGTTCCTGGTGTAATTGCTGAGACAGTTATGAAGTTGGTGTTTTTCAAGAGGTCATCCATGGTCAGGGAAGGAAAGAAAAAGTAAATCATCCGAAAAGCCAAATAAAAATTTTAAGCCCTACAAAGTCTCCAAAACTGGATGACTCATCTATTTTTTCATTACATAGCAGTTTAATGTGGAGTCTGGTAATCAGATATTTAAAACCTTTCCCTTGGCAATCCTAATTTTAAATATCTTTTGACATTTCAAGCAGATCACAATATGGCAAATTCTGGAAATGAAGGCATCAGAGATATTTCCTTCTGGGGAGAACATTAATTCAGAGAATGAAAGTTCAGGATATTTAGCTTATGTGAATTGCCAGAAAGCTAATGTTCTCTGGAGAAATTTTAGGATATGAGCAATAATGATAGTTACCATGGCTTACATTATACACACATCCTGTGATGAGAAGCGAGTCTACAAAGAAATTTATATTTTTGGTAATCAGATATTCAGGCTTTTGATTCAATCTTTCTTGAAAATAATTTCTTGTGTCTTTTGGGCATCCCTCAGAACCCCTTTCAGTTTTTTGCCCAGAATTATTGAAAGTAAAATATTATTTTCATCAGCGTTATGTGTACAAAGAAATAGTTGTAAAACATTAATTGCAAATGGATTAAGATGCATGAAAATGATCTTTTTCTGGTACACTCTTCAGGAACCAGTGCTTTTAACTCATTAGTTTATTTTATAGGCAGTTATTACTGATCTGAAATGTGTACGTAGTGTACTATCTCTCGTCATCAATAAAACATTTTGATTATTGTTATCACAGAAAAAATAATACAGGTAGTCATTAGCCTGGAGTTTGTTCTGAACTCAGAGTTCCTCTGTAAGCACACTGGAAACTAACTTAAAAACATTTCCTGAAACTGGCTTAAAAATCAATAAAATGAAGCTGGGCGGTGGTGGCGCACGCCTTTAATCCCAGCACTCGGGAGGCAGAGACAGGCAGATCTCTGTGAGTTGAGGTCAGCCTGGTCTACAGAGCAAGATCCAGGACAGGCACCAAAACTACACAGAGAAACCCTGTCTTGAAAACAACAACAACAACAACATAAAATAAATAAATAAAATGAGACTTGGCAAATGACAAATAATTGTTTGATTGTTTACACGCCTGACACTTTTGTCTCAGATTTTATCTAAATACAAATAAGGCAGATGCTCGTTGTCACACTCCCAAATAGGTCAAGTGCACACTGATGCAAGCCATGACTTCTCTGTGTGGCTTCCACACATCCCTGTTCATACTGATGATGGAGAACTGTGAAATGTAATGTGTTGCCCAACATATGAATTGTTCTTTGCTCAAATAAACGCACTGAAATTTAATTGATATAAAACTTATATTTTAACATTGTATACAATAACAGTTTTGCCCATATTACCCTTTTCTTTCCTTTTGCTCATCAAGTAGGTCAATATTTAGTTAAAACAATGTTCAACATGAACTTTACACATATTGACTGAACCAGAAAATAATTGTAAGTTTCAGTTTTGTTATGTAATTTATCTTCTTCAACTCCGAGAATCCCCATTTGGTTTGTTTTAAACATTTCCTGCGAACACCTAACTTTTCTAGTGGCTCTTTAAATATGGCAGAATTTTCCTAGGCACCAAGCATGTTACTGGTGATACTATTCCACCATATGCAGTAGAAATAGTCTCCATGTTCTAATCTGGTCACTCTCTAGGCTGGGTAAACATTGCTCCCCCTTGAATTGTTTCATTTCATTTAAGAATTTATAATTTCTGGAACTTTTTTTTAGTTTACTTTTCCCTTAATCTCTTATTTAACCATAGGTAAAGTCAATACCCCTGAAGTGCTAAAATAAAATAAATTTTTGTTAACCAAAAAATAATGTTGTAGTAGATAGCTTGGATGATACACATAGTGATCCTCCTACCTCTGCCTCCTGAAAGCTGGGATAAAAGGTGCTCATTACCAAGCCCAACTAATTTTCATTTCTTAATAAATTACAAAAGTCATTGACTGATGAAAGAAAATAATTTATAATTATTGAAACTCTGTGGTACTAAAGATTAAGCTCGAGGACTTGCATATGGTTAGAAGCACTCTACCAATGAACTGTATTCCCAGCCCTATTTATTTGTTTACTTTATTCTGAGGAAAGACTTTTCTAATTTGTCCTCTCTAGAAATGAATTAATGAATTCACGTTGTCTCCCAGGCAGATCTGAGACTTGTGATCCTTCTACCTCAACCTTAAAGTAACTGAAATTAGAGTCCTGAGCCATTAGGCCCAGATAAAATATTCATAACTCTTAGCTACCTCCCATTTCCAGTTGATTGAGTGCTATGGAAAATATTCTTGATTACTGAGAGTCACAGTAAATGAAGATATAAATGAAAATATGAATGAACAGTGAGGGTACCACAGTGGCCTCTTGTCTATGTCATTCTTACTCCAAAAAAAATTTCCAGTTTTACAAATGTAAAGGTAGTGGGCATTGCCCTGGAGGAGTTTATGGGCATTCAAAGGCATGTCTTCGTAAATAACATTCTTGGATTTTGTGGCTCTGGTTTCCAGGCAAGATGGAAGTAAATGTGCATGAGGACATTGCCTCTTCCAAAGCCCCAGCACTATGATGAAGGGTGGAGATGATCTTACTATAACTCGATAGAAACCAATGCTGTGAAAGGAAACTCATCTTGACGGAGGGAGAAGTGAGGACCTCTGAGCTGGGCTCAGTGCCTGGACTCAAGGGTTGAAGACAAGGACTGCACAGAGGTCAGTGATCTACTGGATGATTCCAAAGAATCAAAATTCAAGATCCACTATTCTACACTTAGAGTTGGAACTAACTTGGAAATAAATGTGTCTAACTCCATCATTGTGATGGAAATGGAAGCAACATTGGCAGAACACTGGGCCTGCAGGAGCAAAGCAATCTGACTTGCAAACTGTCTTGTGTTTAGTGTTTGAGAACAGAATTGGCTCCTTTGAAACAAAGCCCCAGCATTCTGAAGTTAACTCAAGGATACACAATGGCTTCAAAATGGAGATTTTTTTTTAACATTTCTTCTTCTTTAATTACACATGATTGAATTAAGTAACTTAAAATTAAAATCTGTTTGACTTTTAGGGTCTGAAAGTTTACATCTCCAAAATTCATTGGACAGAAACCTCTAGTGTCTATATTTTCTGTTGGAAATTCTAAGGAAATCACTAATATTAAGTGATATCACAAGGTTGAAAGATTTTTGACCTTAAAAAAAGAGACAGTCTCTCTGGGTCTGTGGATAGTTATCCCTTATTTTGCAACTAATACCCACTTATGAATGAGTACATACAATGTTTGTCTTTCTGGGTCTGGTTACCTCACTCAGGGTGATTTTTTTTTCTATTCCCATCCATTTGCTTGAAATTTTCATGATGTCATTGTTTTTAACAGTTGAGTAATACTCCATTGTATAAATGTATCACATTTTCTTTACCCATTCCTCAGCTGAGGGACATATAGTTTGTTTCCAGATTCTGGATATTGCAAATAAAGCTGCTATGAACATATCTGAGCAACTGTCCTTGTGGTATGATTGATCATCCTTTGGGTATATGCCCAAGAGTGATATAGCTGGATCTTGTGGTAGGTTGATTCCTAGTTTTCTAAGAAACTGCCACACTGACTTCCAAAGTGGCTGTACAAATTTTCACTCTGACTAGCAATGAAGAAGTGTTCCCCTTGCTCCACATGCTCTCCAGCATGAGCTGTCACTCATTGTTTTCGATCTTAGCTATTCTGACTGGTTCTGATTTGCATTTCCTTGATTGGTAAGGATGTTGAACATCTCCTTGTTTCTCAGTCATTTGAGATTCTTCTGTTGAGAATTCTCTGTTTAAATATATACTCCATTTTTTGTTGGATTATTTGATTTGTTGATATCTAGTTTCTTGAGTTCTTTATATATTTTGGAGATCAGTCCCCTGTAGAATGCTGGGTTGGTGAAGATCTTTCCCCATTCTGCAAGCTGCTATTTTGTCCTATTAATAGTGTCCTTTGCCTTACAGAACCTTTTCAATTTCAGGAGGTCCCATTTATTAATTGTCAATCTTACTTACTGCCTGTGCTATTGGTGTTTTGTTCAGGAAGTTGTCTCCTGTGCAAATATGTTCAAGATTATTCTCTACTTTCTCTTCTATCAGGTTTAGTGTATCTGGATTTATGTTGAGGCCTTAGATCCATTTGCACTTGAGTTTTGTGCAGGGTGAGAAATATGGATCTATTTGCATTTTTCTACATGCTGACATCTAGCACCATTTGTTGACAATGCTTTCTTTTTTCAATTGTATAATTTTGACTTCCTTGTCAAAAATCAGGTGTCCATAGGTGTGTAGATTTACATCTGGGTGTTCAATTCAATTTCATTGATCTACCTCTCTGTTTTTATGCCAATACCATGGACTGAGTGTGGGAGAGGTTGAGAACATGAGCTATCAGGCTGCGGGGGTGGGCACCGAGGGAGAGGGTGCTGAGAAGGACTGCTGGGGTGGGGGGTCATTTCAGGGTGGGGTGGAAGCTTGGCACAAGAGAATCTCCCAGGAGTCTATGAGAGGGCCCCAGCCTAGACTCTTAGCAATAGTGGATAAGTATCCTGAATTGGTCATCTCCCGTGAGCAGATTGGAGCCTGGCCAATGGAGGCAGATGCAGAGACCCACAGCTAAACATTAGGCAGAGTTTGGGAATCCTGCAAAGGAGAAGGAGAAAGAAGTATAGGAGCCAGAGGGGTGAAGACATCATGTTCCCAGAAGACTCACACAATCAATTAACCTGGGCTCATAGGGGCTTGCAGATACTTAACAAACAACCAGGGAACTTGCATGGGACTGACCTAGGAGCTCTGCATATTTGTTACAGTTGTATAACTTGCTCCTCTTGTAGAACTCCTAACAGCAGGAACAAGGGCTATCTCTGACTCATTTTCTGGCTTTTGGGACCCTATTCCTCATACTGGGTAATTTTGCCCAGCCTTAATACAAGGGGAGGTGCTTAGCCTTACTGCAACTTGATATACCATGTTTTGTTGATATTCATAGGAGACCTGCCCTTTCCTGAATGGAGACGGAAGAGGAGGGGATTGGGGATTGAGGATGATGGGTGGGGAGGCTGGGAGGAGAAATGCAGGAGGGGCTGCAGCCAGAATGTAAAATAAATAGATGAATAAAAGAAAAAGAGAGAGAGAGAGAGACAGAGTAGTGCTCGAATTTTTGCCATCTGTTTGCGCATCTCGTCTATGTGGAAATGTGTCCTTCTGCAAAGCCTTACCAGAAACCTAATTGTTCAGAACCTTAGCCTTGCACTTTTAGACTGCAGAGTTATGAAAAAAATACATTTCTTGTGTTCAAGCCACACAGCATTTATGGCATTTTATTTTAGCAACATGAGAAGACTAGTACAGAGATGATGTTTGTACTTCAAGGTAATGAAAAGTCTTAGAATTCTCCCATCAGAATGATGAGCTTTTTCTCTTGTTTAGGACTGTGCAGGTTGAAAGGAAGGGAATGTTTCGTCTACCACAACCATGAAAGCAGAAAGCTATTCATAACTTTCCCAGACACTCATATGGAGGCCAAACTAGAAGTAAGAATTCTGATTTCTAGACATCTCAAGAATTAAAGTAAGCTTACTTGTGGGTACAATTTGGTCATGTATTATGCTTGCATGGCTGCCTATTTAGTTGTGTGTGCATGTGTGTGTGTGTGTGTGTGTGTGTGTGTGTGTGTGTGTGTGTGCCACAATACTCATGGAGGTTAGAAGACAGCTAACAGAAATTGTATTGGTTCTCTTCTTTCACTGTTAGTATTCCAGAAATCAAAATCAGGCAAACATTTACACTATGAGCCACTTTGCAAATCTCTACTGAGAAAATGTAAAAGGCCAGTGGTTGAAAGACATTGCCTCTACAAAGTCCTGGAGTAATTTCTTAGAATCTACAAGTATCTGTGGTGACACTACAGTCTGAAACATTGGTCACTGTCTTCTTCTTCTTGTTGTTGTTGTCATTTTTCTTAAATCAGTGAAAGTTGTTCAATTCAATTGGAAGTAATTATCCTGAATTCAGTTTTGGGCTGATCAAGAACTATAGTACACTATCTTTGACTATTTAAGGTAATATGGTCCTTCTGCTATGAGAGGTCATGAATAAAATAAGATTGTACTCAAAGTTTCTTTTTCTTTATAAATTAATATAGAATTTGATTGTCTTTACTGGTTGGAGGTTATTGCTAGTGATGAAGCAGCCATGTTCAATGGTTAGAGAAATGACAAGAAGTTGTGCAGAGATGCATTGATGTTCAGGGAATATTTCTTACTATGGATCTCTTACTTTTACTACAGACTTTGACAATAGAAGCATCATGAAAAACATTGCTAAGCTTAGGCTACAGATAATTCATTTGTTTTTATTTAGCACTGGAAGAAAGAAACTGATTCTTTTCTAATTTCTGGTTTATCATTTAGAAAGTTAAAGCACTATATTGTAGTTCATGAGGAAGGTTTTGGGTGAAAAAGACCACAATAATAATGTTGTTCCCTGGCTAAATGGTGACTTCTTTATTCTCTCCCTTATGGCAAGGTCATAGGCTCTAAGTCAGACAGATGCGGGTTCACTCTTGGTCTCCTCCATGGCTATGAACCTTGGATGTGCTCCTTTCTCTTATCTGCACAGCATGGTAATGGGTCAATATTGAGTGAGAAGAGAAGCAGTGAAATGTTAGAATTAAAGCATACACACAGTACCCACGTGGTAAATCACAGACGCTGTGTCATGGAGAGTCTGCTGGTGTCTGGAGGAGGAGGGTTGTGCTGCTGCAAGAGCAGGATGAGGTACCTTACTCTGTTCTTATTCACTCAACACTGACTCCACGAATATTCATGAACTATCTGCCATGTGTTCAACACTGATTTTTAAAACCTGTTATAAAGGCACAAACAAAATAGGTATGGCTTCTGTATTTACAATGCCAAGAGAAAATTGTCAGAGTCAGATATTAAGCTGTCATTATAAGGATATAGACATGCCCATAGGGATCCATGGTCTATAGGGAACTACATAAAGCCATAGGAGAATGTGAAAGGGGATGAAATTTCAACAAGAGATAAAGAATGAGTTCTCTGCAGATATAATGTTGCACTCAAAGAAGCAAAAGAGACAACATGCAAACAAGCAGACGGGGATCCTCCAGGAGAAGCACTCACATAGGTAGGACCTTGAGTAGAGAAGAAATGGATGTACCTAATGAGCACATGGATGAACAGTGAGGATAAAAGATGGAGCATAAGGAGAGAAGGTTAGATAGTGGCTAGATCCAGCTGGTCAAACAGTGGAATTGTTTTCTTCCCTAAAGGGAATAAAATGTTATTTGAATAGCTCCTCAGCCAGCTATTGGGGGAGGAGTCGGTTTTCTTCAAGCCAACTGTGCTTCAGTGGAAAGCCACACACCCAAGAATATTTGGACAGCACAAATTGGTCTTGATGGGTTTTACAGAGAAAGGACATGCAGTTGGGTAAATACAGAAGTGGAGGTAGATCAGGGAGGCACTGAGTAAGCGAATGTGATCAAAATCTACTATACAAAATTCTCAAACAACCAATAGAAATATTTTTAAATGATTAAATGTAAGAGTGATGTATTCTAATCTACACACTAACAGAAAATCCCTTCAACAGTTGTGGATGATGGAGTAACGAGGACTAGTTAAAAACCATCATGCTGTTTCACCACGGATATAATAGTCTTTCAAGGAAGAATTGTGGCAGAAGAGTAAGGTAGACAAATACTTTGTAGACATCTATATTGCCAGTGATGCTTTATTTACCATCCTGAGCTTAGATTGATAAAAGCTGGAGAGAAGCTGGAACTACTTGCTATGGTCTCACAGGGAGAAAGAAGTTCTGTTTGGTTTAATCATGAAGCCTATAACCCTGAGCAGGGCTGAAGCCTGCGCTTGCCATGTCATAGGCAAATAGTATGGACCTTATTCCTCATGCAAGGTAATGGCGGTCAGCATTCTCCTTAGCCTTGAATGGTTTTGGAGGGACTGAGAAGACAGAGGCTTGTTTCCCTCCTCTGAGAGACCACTTCAGGTGGTTGCATAGTTGCCTCAATACAAGCATCACCAGCAGCTCCAGAAGCCTTCCTCCAGAATGTTCTAGTGTTTCAGAGAAGTAGCATTTATAGAAAGTGAAAGGAATTAATGGAGTCCTACCCCCGCCCATTAGGAAAAGTAAAAGGATAATTGCTTCTCATGCATGGTGTTGCAGACAATTAGGCAGAGGATAGGAATAAGTGTTTTGTAAGGAAAATGGAAGATCACCAAAGCATATGCGTTTTGATGAGATGGCCAACAATTACAAGCAGATATTTCAGGGAAGATCTTTTATTTGGCTGGGGGATGAGGAACATAGAGTTATTATATAGCACAAAGAGTTTGATATAATTGAAGAGAGAAAAGACAAAAAAGATGTCAGATACTGAAATGGGGGAAACAAACCAGTTGCTGATATCACTATGGAAAAGCTACTACATAAAACTAAATGCATCATTTCCTTTAAATTACTCCTTTTACTGAGGTTTAGAGATACCAAGCAATTAGGCTTATACCATAGCTAAAAAGTGGTGGGGCCAAGATTGTAGGCCTGTTGGTCTTCTAAGCTGAACTTCGATAGTATATTCTGTTGTCACTGAGAGAAGGAAAGGAGCCCGGTTTTTTTTTTATTATTATTATTATTTTGCAACACAATTCAGCTCCACACATCAGCCCCGGATTCCCCCGCTCTCCCCCCCTCCCGCCCCCCAGCCCACCCCCCACTCCCATCTCCTCCAGGGCAAAGCCTCCCCTGAGGACTGAGATCAACCTGGTAGACTCAGTCCAGGTAGGTCTAGTCCCCTCCTCCCAGGCCGAGCCAAACAATCCTGCATAGGCCCCAGGTTTCAAATAGCCAACTCATGCAATGAGCACAGGACCCAGTCCCACTGCCTGGATGCCTCCCAAACAGATCAAGCCAATCAACTGTCTCACCCATTCAGAGGGCTTGATCCAGTTGGGGACCCCTCAGCCATTGGTTCATAGTTCATGTGTTTCCATTCATTTGGCTATTTGTCCCTGTACTTTATCCAACCTTGGTCTCAACAATTCTCGCTCATATAAACCCTCCTCATTCTTGCCAATTGGACTCCCAGAGATCCACCCGGGGCCTAGCCATGGATCTCTGCATCCAGATCCCTCAGTCATTGGATGGGGTTTCTAGCACGACAGTTAAGGTGTTTGGCCATCCCATCACCAGAGTAGGTCAGTTCGGGCTGTCTCTTGACCATTGCCAGCAGTCTGTTGTGGGGGTATCTTTGTGGATTTCTGTGGGCCTCTCTAGCACTTTGCTTCTTCCTATTCTCATGTGGTCTTCATTTACCATGGTCTCCTATTCCTTGTTCTCCCTCTCTGTTGTTGATCCAGCTGGGATGAGCCTGGGTTTTAAATGAATTCTGTCAATGATTCTTGTCTGCTGTGGAAAGTTCTGTATGCTTTGAATGTGTTGCTCTGATTGGTTGATAAATAAAAGGCTGATTGGCCTGTAGCCAGACAGAAAGTATAGGAGGGATAAACAGACAAGGAGAATTCTGGGAAGAGGAAGGCTGAATCAGGAGATACCAGGCCGCTGTTCAGGGAGCAGCATGTAATGGCACACAGGTAAAGCCATGGAACACGTGGCGGCATATAGATTAACAGAAATGGGCTGAGTTTAAGTATAAGAGCTAGTCAATGGTAGGCCTGAGCTAATGGCCAAGCAGTTATAAATAATATTAAGCTTCTGTGTGATTATTTTATAAGCAGGCCATGGGACTGCAGGGCCCAGGCAGGACAGAAAAACTTCAGCTACACTTGTCTCTAATCCTAAATGAGAAAGGAGCACGTGAAGGAGAGCACAGAAGAGGGACAACAAGCGACTTGAACAGCCTTTGGAATGCCCTCTGTGGAAGATGGGTGTTCTGGCTGAAGCTCCCGAGGAAAGCTGCAGAGCCTGACAGAAAGCACAGCCAAGCTCTCCCAGGCTGTGTCTTTGGTGACAGAATGAGGTTTTCTGGAGTTAATGCAGTGCCAGACAAATGGTAGTACATTCTGAATAGTGTTGGAGAATAATAAGCATGATGAGATTTCTGTCCTCACTGTCCCCCTTCTTCAGTTTGACACATTGTGCAAGAAGCGAGCCTGGGATAAGAAGGAATTTAATCCTAGAGCTTAGAGATATTAAAATGTGTGAGATGCCAGCAGGCAGAATTTAACTGCTCACCATTCGGTCAAGGGAGCCTTTTCCTAGTGAGGCTATATTATCAGAGACAGAATGGATTTATAGATCATAAGCCACCAGAGAGCTCCTGGGTGAGTCTGTGGATTGCATTGGTCACATAGCTGATTAATAGCTACAATGATGATCACAATTATCAAGTGCTTTTTATGCCATGGACTTTAGGATCATATGATTCAATTTTCATAATATTTCATATACTGTGTGCCATCATTAAAATGATCTCAATAGTGAGGAAAACCAGAACAAAGAAGTTTAAAAGGTTTGCCTAAGATTAACCTTTTTAAAGTGTTAAAGTTGGGATTTAGACCTAGGAGTTCTCACTCTATATCCCAAACATTTAACCCTTTTGTCTAACTGGAAGTTCTACATATGTTTTTCTACTTTTCTGGGTTTGTGGATTAGATTTTTATGGCTTGCTTCATTATTAAAACTTATTTTAAGTAATATTGAAAATCGACTTCCAAGAAGCTTCTTTACTGCAGAAAAGTCTATAGAAGTCGAGCTCCCATATGCAATCATGTATTCAGTGACTTGGACATGGTCTGAAGAACACTTGTTAGGGGTCATGTCTGTGTGAACACCATTATTGTGGAATATTCCTTTACATTGTGTGAAGATGTTTTAACTAATCATTGTAATTAGTTTAATAAAAAGCTAAATGGCCAGTAGCTAGGCAGGAGGGATAGGTGGGTTTTCTGGACAGGGAGAGCTCTGGGATTAAGAAAGGCAGAGTTGCCAACTGGATGGAGAGGGAGCAAGACGTGCAGGAGGAAAGGTAAAAGTCACTAGTCATATGGCAACATATAGATGAATAGAATGGGTTAATTTAAGCTAGAAGAGCTAGTGGCACAAGCCTAAGCTATAGGCTGAGCTTTTAGAATTAATAATAAGTCTCTGTGTCATTTTTTTTGTGAGTTGGAAGCCCAAAGAAAAATCCACCTACACACCACAGAATGTACTTGCCCAAAGAGGTATCTATAATATCACCAGCCATTGCAATCTTAGGACATCATTACACTCATTAAACTAATGGCAGACATCATTGTGTGGCATGTGGTTATATAAAAATTGGAACACTATGCAGAAATTTGGAAATTGGAATCATTAATATAAAGTTAAATATACCATAATAGACTAAATTTTGTTTGATAAGAACACAGAGGAATTACCATACCTAAATATGCTTAAATATATGAAGACTTTTCTTTATGTTTTCTTCTTTAAAAATAAAGGTTAACTTTCCCTCATTGATTGAATCTAATAGGTGTTGGCTTAGTTGTGAGTGTGAACAGACCAAGACTTTGAAGGAAAGCAGGTTGCCCAGGAACATGCTAATGCTGGGACTCAAGGAGGAGTCAGAACCAATGAATGAAAAATGTTCCCTCAGCTAAGGCAGAGGAGAGAGTCCCAGTGGGCTGGCAGTATACAGGCCAAAAAGTGATATCAAAAGTGAGGATAATGGTTATTAGCAATAAACAGCAGTCAAGACGGGGAGAAGCCACATGGGCCACTCACTTCCTTGTTCTCATGGGGAGAGTCTTTAGTCATTTTGGAGAGTTGACTGTCTAAAGGCTGTGGCACCACAGTAACAGCAAGGAAAAGAGACTAAAAGGGAGAGTTTGGGTGTGGAAAATGGCTTTTGGGAATAAACAAACTGAAGCATAAAAATGGATCAGTGCATTCATCACTAAATTTGAGAACCCTCAAAGACGATCAAACCAAATTCTCTTCACACTAACGTCTTCTTGTTTAGTATTATTTACACTCTTCCTGGAAGCACACTGCTTTAGTCTCTCACAATGGGACTCATTGTAGAATTACACTGGAAAAAACACCATCAAAATAACAGATTTTTTTCAATAGTGTAAAATGATGCTACTTCATTCATGATTTTGTTTGAATTTAGCAGGTTTATTTCTCATTTTTTTCTATTCAATTCTCACCTTCCAATCACATCCTACTTCTGTTTAGCTCTACATGAGACAATTATAGGAAACAGGAATGTAAGAATGGAGAGTCAAACTATCATGACTGAACTATGCTATGTACACAGACTATTATACTGTGTCTTTTCACAGTCAGTTTATTGAATGCCAGTAGAATCAATCACAAGCTACATCAGTTTAACTGGCTTTAATTCACAGACTACGGCAAATGTAAACTCTTTGTTCCATTTCATTTTTCACCACTAATTCTTTAGTGCTCAAGTCCCACATCACACTTCAAGCAATTATATGTGGGTTACAGAAAGTTGGAAACATCTAAAGAGTTCATAGGAGTCAAGAACTCAACTGAAAAGTCAGTGCGGAGGCTAAGTATTGAGATAAACACACTGCCAGCAGGAATGGGCTGGCTTGTGAAAAGTCACATGGCTTGGAAGTAGTAAGCACTGAAGAAGGGCTCAGCACTGAACTGGGTCAGAAGACAGTGAAAGTGTGTCATTTGGTGATATCCTGGGTAGGTGCCAGGATGTCTATGGGAAAGTGATGAGTTGATGTGCTGTACTTTAGTTTAAAGTCTGTCTTCTTATAGAAATTTCTGTGACTCTGGTTTAGTCTTGTAGGTCCAGCCATGCCCAGTTACATACAAGGGGTGTCCAGTCAGTCATCATTTACTTGTACCCAAACTGTTTCTTTATACAAACAAGTTGTTTCTTATTAAATCGTATCCTGAGTTATTCCATTTTTACATGCCTTACACACCAAGATATTTTTATTCTCTTATTGCTTACTAATTGTGAATTCCCTTTCTTGCTCATGTATGGCTCAGTGTGTATTATTTTGCCCCATGTTTCTTCAAGTGTAGAGGTGGAAATTCCTTTCACTTGTCAGTAGTTTCTAAAGCTTCTACTCCCATTTTTTTGTTTCTTGACCTCTTTCTCTTCTTTACTGACACTCTTTCTTCACTATTCCATCTCTATAGGTATTCTGTTTATATTCTTGGTGATGGAAGTAGATATATTTGTTTATGCAGTCAAATTGCTGTACCTCTAGAGCTAGAAAGTTGTTAACCATATAGAAGAAGCCCTTATAGGTTCAACACTTTGAAACATCATTATTCATATTTGCATCTATATTTCTTAGAATGTGTATAAGAATATTGGCCTTTCAGTAAAATCGAGGTATTAATTTGTATACTACCTTTGATTATCCTGCAATTTTAAAGTTTAACACCCATGCCCATATTGTGTAGCTGAACCCTGCATATCCAAAAAAGTCAGGTCAAGAACACTCAAATTTTTCTACAAGAGACTGAGTCTAGATTGAACCTAGACTCTTGATTCTGGAGAACAGTGGCATTAAACAGACAGGAACCACTGTGTTTCACACTTTGGGAGTGAAATCCAAAGGCACGAACAGGCAATCTGTCACTCTTCCTCCTCAGGGGCAATAATGGTACAGTTGGAAGAATAACATTAATTAACAAAATATGAAGCTCTAGCTGTGATGGTTGACTTATTTAATTTTAGGGCAAACTGAGAAGTTTTTCCAGTCCTTGTAGGTGGACAGTGAGAGAAACTCAATGTCCCACCATCACCATCTTGCAAATGAAGCCCTCATACTGCAGAGGGCACATCGGTGACACTGCATAGGGAAAATGCCAAGAAAGACTCTGACTGGGAATTAAATGATTTGATTATCCATACATATCTTATTCTAAAAAATGCAAGTGTATACAATGTCCTAAATAATTTTAATTGTATCAAGTAAGAACAGGTTATGAAAGTACTTATTAGTTATTTAAATTTGTTAAATAAAATATTGACTGAAAATTCTACAGGAACTTTTACATGAATGTACTAAGGAGGGAACAGTACAGACTTTTCCATTCAGGTCAACTGTCTATCAGATCATATGAGGAGTACAAGCATTTTCCTTTACTCAGAAAAGTGAGCACATAAGGAATGATACTGTTGTATTTGCTCTTGGGACCATTGCCCAAGAATTGATGTTATTTTCACTCCAAATTCCTGTATTGAAACCTATTCCCTAATGAGAGTGTATTTGAACAAGGAAGGGGTCTGTTGGAGATGATAAGTCATTGGGTTAGCGCTCCTTTAAGAAGGCTTTGGAGAGTGCCCCATACCTTCTTTCAAGCTAACAACCAGAGCAAACACTTCAGTCTCTGGACTAGGAAGCAGGCTTTCTCTAGACATGGAGTCTCCTAGCACCTGAATCTTAAACTGTCTCATCTTCAGCATCCAGAATACATTTCTCATGTTTAGGTTGGTTTTAAGTTTTCCAGTGTGTGATAATTTCTTATAGCAGTTTGAACAACTAAGTCAATCATAATTTATTAATCTAATAATGTTTATAGACAACTCTTATTCCAGTATCACATGAGTCAATATATATTTGTTCCATAATGTTTTTCCCTTCATAAAAAAACAGACATCCAGTATCCTTCTAACCTTTTGATTTCATTTTCATCACATGTTGTTAACTCAAAGACTAGTAACAGAAAAAAAATCCATTTAGAATTTGTCATAGACTTTTAGGTTATAATATGGCTGTGCTCATTTCAAGATGTATTTACTGAAAACCACTTAGGATACTGAAAACCACAATTCATCTTAGGATTCAGTTCCCCCCTCACTTGTATTAGGTGCAGTTTCTTATGATCTTTGAAGCTATTTCTACTGAGCATTCAAGTTGCTGAGCATAGTTTTCTTTCCTGATTGTATGCTTGGGTGTCAAATACCACTTATAAATATGAACTTGAGCTTGAGGGGTGATTTTGATCATTGTTCCTTATTATACCATTTAACAAAGAAATTTTGGTAAAGACAAAACTGTGCTAAACATATCTATTTTGGAAATTTCTGAATATCCAATTTTGAGATAGTTAACTCTTTTAATGGCTATTCTTGGTTGTCAACTTCCCTACATCTGGAATTAACTAAAACCCCAAAATAGCTAGACATACCTGTGAGGGATTTTTGCTTAATCATTTCAAGTTGGAAGATCCACTTCTAATCCAGATCTTTTGAGGTAGGAAGACCCACCGCTAACCTGGGCCACACCTTCTGCTGGTAGCCTGTATAAAAGGCATGGAAAACAGGAAGTTGCTTTCTTTGCCTTCTTACTCTCATGCTCACTAGCAAGTCCATTTCTTCACTGCCTTTAGACCCTACTTCTTTGAGATTCCAGTGTATACTAAAGACCAGCTAAGACATCCAGCCTCATGGAGTGAACAACTACTGGATCCCTGAACCTTCCATTCATAGGCAGCCATTGCTGTATTACCTGGACCACAGCCTGTAAGTCATTCTAATAAACTTCCTTTCTATTTATTTATTCATTCTATAAGTTCCATTACTATACACAACCTTGACTAATACAGATTTTGATACCAGAAGTGGTTCTAGAGCAATGGAAGTTTTTATTACGGGTGAATATATTAAGTATCTGGAAGAGACTTTCCAATTTGCCAACACCTATGTTTCCAAAACCTCTCTAGATACTAAAGCCTCTCCTGGGAGCTTGGAGAGTACTGAAAGCCCATGGTGTAAACTATTTTACAAATTTAAGGAGGCAAATGCACTTGATTATTCTGATTCACCAATTGTGAGAGGCAACAGGTTTGGTAATTCTGTTTATAAAACTTTTGAAACTTTATGAAAAATAAGGAAAATGATAAAACTGGTTGGTTGCTTCTAGCATTTCAAGATAAATTGACAAAGGAAAAGAATGAATTCTTTAATAAAATTAACAAACTTCTAGCATCTCAGAATACAGTGAAGGACAATTAACTCAGTAAAGAAAGTTATTGGCTCCAGATGCACACAAGCAGTCTAAATGTTTCTAAGTGTACACTGGAAAAAATATCTTCTCTATGGTGACTATGGAGTTATGGAAAATCAAACCAAAGCCCTCATTATAAGGTTGGCTGAAGAGTAGTGAAATTTAAGTCCCAGCCTTGGAAAATGTTGACGGTTAAAGTAAGGGCATTGATTGGTAAAGAGTGGGATCCTGTAACTTGGGATTAGGTTATGTGGGTGGACTCTTTTGATGCTAAGAACTTTGAACCCTCTGATTCTCAAGAGTTTGTCTCACCTGAGGAATTAGTCACTCTACCCTCAGAGGATCAACTCATACTCCCAACCCATGAAATCTTATCTCTTCCATGTTTTACTGAGGAAATTCTTAATTGCCTGCTAAACAAGAAGTGACTCTCTGAAGGAAATGCCAGGCAAGACAATACCAGTGTCTCCCAGGGCCCACCAATAGGTGCCTCTAGACCTGTGACCAGACTTAACGCTAAGCAGATTCTTAGAGAGAAAATAGAAAGTACAAGTACAAGATGTCAAGAGTTTGTTTGAATGGTTGGCCTAAACAATTGTTAAAAGATACTCTACTGTAAAGGAGTTGGAGATGCCTGATATTCCTTGGCTTAGTGTTGATGAGGGGATTTTAAGTCAATAACACAATGTAACAATTTCATCTATATTCGTCAATGAAGACCATATACAACATCAATGAAAACAATTGTAATTTTTTTTTTCTAAAATATGGTTTCTCTGTGTAGCCCTGGCTGGCTGTTGGTGACCGTGTCAGAGGAGCAGCAGATGACAATTGACTTCAGGGAATTGGACCACCAGGAAACAAAGCTCTGATGGGTAAATCTCAGATAGGCAAGGCCCTAGCTTCAGCCTCAGAATTTTTCTTGCTACTGCTGTGTTTCTACATGTTTGTCTCTGCCATTTTTTTCCTAGTAACTGACATGATATGAATAGGTATGGGAAGATTCCCCACTGACCCTAATGTGGTATGATTATCTCATGGAAATATCCCATTATATTGGGCATTTTTACCTATGAATTATTATGAATATGATTTCCTCCTAAGCTATACTGTTTAACTGAAGCAATGATTTTATACAATAATAGTGTCAGTGTAAGTAGAATTCTGATGACTTAAAGTTTTAAATAAATATAGTAAGGGATTATGATAGATGTTAGTTTAGTAGAAAAATTAACATAGGTAAAGGTAGGATAAAATGTTGTCTCTGCCTCTGATAAAGCAGAGGTTGCAAAGGATAAAAAATAAAGCAAGGAAATGTCACATGACTAGTTTCTTTTGAGGAGCCATATAGACCATGCCTTAGGTTAATGATTAAGAAAAATAATTGGGTCTCAGATGCCCAGCTAGCTTAAATTCTTTTAATCTTAATGTTAGGAGATGTGATCACAGGTTTTGGAGAGCATCATAGCTGAAGCAAAGCTTTGAAAATGACATAAGATTAGACTAAGATGTTTTTGTTAAATAGCTTTAAGGTGAAAAACCCAAGAAGACAAGGAACAAAGCTGAGTGAGGAACTCAACTAAGGTCAGGAACAAGAACAAAGTTGCTCAACTATTATTAGCTGATGTGCCTTTCTTGCTAAGATTGGTTGATGATCAAAGATGATGATTAATTCCTTGCACCCATTTCTACCCTCAATCTCCTAATATAAAAAACTGTTGATGAGTGGGTATACACCCTAAAGACTTAAAGTGGAGCTGACTGATTGTTTTTCATATATAAAAGTTTAAGTTTGTGATTCTTTTAAGATTCCTTATAAGATTACCTTTCAAGATAAGTAATAAAGTGATTGATTCTTTCTTTCTAATCACAATATGCAGCCTGTCAGTAAACAAACTGACTGAGAGAAATACCTTGCTTGCCCACACTCTGTTAATCTATAACAAGTTACTTAGATGTGAATGTATGTGGGTTCTCAGGATGACTTTGTTTAATCATGTAAGGGAAATGGGAAACATTTTTTTTTTACCTGTATTCATTATAAGCATTCACCTGAAAAATAGAATGTAACCACATTGCTATTTTTATATTGCCTGAAAGATTTTATTGGGATATATTATCTGTAAAGAAAAACCTAAAGACAGAACTGAGACAGAAGATGATCGAAAGATCCTAATAGTTTGTGGTTTTTTTCCTTCTCTTGCTGGCCCCAAAGAGTTAAGTTTAGCCTCCCCCACTTGCCAGCCTCAGAAAATTGAGTTTTACTCCCTCAGATAGAAAAGTCCAGGTCCACATACTCCATAGGCCCTGTCAAGCCCTGTGCTGCTGGAGGTTAGTCCTCACAGCTGCAGTATCTGGCCATCCTGGAACACACTCTGTAGACCAGGTTGGCCTCAAACTCGGAGTTCCACCTGACCTTGCCTCCTGAATGCTGGAATTAAGGCATGTGCCATCACCACCCATCACTGAATGTAATTTTAATAGTTGCTTCAAGAATGTAATTTGGTTATAACATCAACACAATGTGCTCTATGTTCTACAAATAAACCAAAAATTATCTTTAAAAAAAAAGATAAGCATGGAAGAACTGGAAGTGATCCTGAAAAAAAATCAAACTTATTGAGAATGCCACTAGAAGAATATTACAACAGCAGCAGCTATATTAATAAAAGCTGGGATGTCTTAATCTCTGTATTGTTATAATCTTCAAATGATAATGAGGCTTTTATTTAAATCCAAGAAAAATTTTACTTACATTTCTAATCAAGGATATGATTAGATTAATATGATATCAAATACCCAACCTTTGTTTCCCTCAATTTTTATTGGCGATAATTTGGATTCAGCTAGAATCATCTCTGTCTTTCTCTCTGTCTCTCTGTCTCTCTCTCTCTCTGTGTGTGTGTGTGTGTGTGTCTGTGTCTGTGTCTGTATCTGTGTGTGTGTACACATGTGCATGTGGAGGCCAGAGGTCAGTTTTGGGTTTCATTACTTTATTTATTTTAATTTTTTCCTTTTCCTTTCCTCTTCTAAATCCTCACATGTACCCACCCTTGCTCTATTTCAGAGTCATGGCCTTTTTTCTCTTTAGTTGTTGTTACATATAACTGATATAATTCCAACATAACTCCTTCATCTAAGGCTTGGGGATCATTGAAGGTGAGGAGACAGGAAGATTGTAAGAGCCAGAGGAACAGAAAGTATGCTGTGAGACTCTGTATCCTAAAAATATCTACATCCATCAAAACAGGGCTGCCAATTTAGTTTTTTTTTTAGAGAGGGTCTCTCAGTGGCCTTCGCTATTCTCATTAAGCTGAATCCGCCTGTTTCAACCTCCTCAACACTGCAATTCAAGCATTTATTGTTATATTTGTCATTTTCATGTTGGCTCTTGGGATCAAACTCCACAGCAAACACTTACCAAATGATCCGTTTCCCAGCCCCAAATCTTCAATTCTACCTGGAATTTATTCAGACTTCAATATTGTACCTGGCATGATCATAACATGAACAGTGAAAGTAAAACGATGCTCTTTTCAGTTTTATAAGTAACTCTAGGAAGTTATAAGATCACCCAAACATTGATCAGAGTTCTGAGAACTTGTCCCTCTAAAAAATTTATCAGCTTATAAATCTAATTGACCCATGTGTAGTCATAAAAGAGTTCAAATACATAACAGAAAAAAAGAAAAAAGAATAGAATATTTATAAACTTTGATCTTAAAAATTACCTCAAACAAAACTAGAATTATTATCCTATCATTTTATAAGGTTTTCACTAGAAGTCAAAAGAAAATATAGCTGTGTTACAATGATCAATATAAAATTATGATTAACTAATATAAAATTGCCATCTAGGCATTATCTTCAGACATTGTCTATTAAAACTGAAGATATGTATGTGTATAAATCTCCATAGCTCCAGGTATATATCATACAGACATGTCTAACTTCTAACCCATAAACCACATGTGTCCCAGGATTGCTCTTGGAGTGCTCAAAGCCTGTGATTTGGTTTGAATTGTATATATGGCAATACCCACCTGGCACATTCCTTGCCATCTGTCAGCTGGTGAGTGTTCACATAACAGCCAGAAGGGTTGAAGAGGTGAGAGGAAAAGGCAAAATCACTACGAAGTTCATCAAGATTACTGAGGCACTGTAGTTACTGAAACATGTTCATAGAAGACTTTAGGTTTTTTGTTTGATTCTTCTTAAATCAACAATAGGAAACATCGGGCTGGGAGCATTGATCAGGAACTATAAGTGTTTGCTATGCAGTAATGACTGAGTTTGAACCCAGTGTTGCTATAGTCATTAAGAGGGGAGTCTCAACTTTGTGAATAGGTGGTATGTAAGGATGTGGGTTGGGCAGGGAGAAAGGGTACATGGTTCCTCCTGTTTGTTTATTTGCTATTTGGTCACAACAACATTTGCAGCTTCTTCATTCTCGGATCTCTTGGGTCTCTTCTCTGTCTGCTTCTGCCCCTTGTTGTAGCAGCTTACTTCCAGCTAGCATTAATGACCACATTCTCATTGACAGTAATTTTCTTTACAAAAGTTCTATGTGATTCACGTTACTGTGTACATATTACTGATTGTAGGAACTGAGGTATAGAAAACTTAGTTAAAATCTTCAAAGATCAAAGAGCCTGTTACAGGAGGGAGATCAACTTCGCCTTTAACCACTGAGCTTGACCCTACAGGCATATTTACTTTCTCATCTTGAAACATCTACTAAAAGAAGGACCAATTGTTACACATGATTTCACACTGAAGGAACCAATAAAATGAGGTCCTAAACATGGGTGCTATAGATGTAAGACTTGTATACTGCTGAGACTGTTAGGATTTTCTGTAGAAACTATGAGTCTAGAATGTGGACGTGTCTTATTGCTCTAGTTGGTGGCACGAATCTGGTAAAATGGAGCCTAAAATGAGGTAGACTAAAGTCTCTTGCAATAGTCGTCTTGATTCAGGGCACCAGATAATTTATATTCTGAAGGCATTCAGAAGATTATCAAGGTCATGTGAGCAAAGTTCACTTGAGTTCAACTTGTGTACAGTCACAAAGGCAAGGTCACAGGAGTTTAGTTTATAAAAAGTCATGAGGGCAAGATCACATGAATTTAGATTTATACAGTCAGGATGGCAAGGCCACATTAGTTCAAGCTGTATACATTCACAGGACAACTTGTGCCTGGAAACATCATTCTGAATAATAATGGGTAAGATGCTGGGTAATCTAAAGTAAACCCACTCCTGTTATTACACCAGGGAGGGGCACAAAAGCACATTCCAAGAACAACAATGTTATGGAGGAACAAAGGTTCTAAGACTCTTGTCTTGTTTACTTGGAGTTTTCTCACAAGGTCTCAGAAATCACCTTACACAGCTGCATTCATGTCTGATAGATATGTTGTTTCTTGTTTCTTTGTATCTAGTAGGAGCTCCCAAGATGGAGGAAGATAGTTACAGAAGATTGAAAAGAAGGAAGGAATAAAAGACAAGCCAAGGAAAATATATGTGCAGTAGCTTAGATCTTGGGCTCTAATTTTTATTCTGGCAGAAGCTGGGAGTCTTGAGGTACAAAATAGAATTTATATTACACAGATCCCAGGTGTGCTGATAAATCTGAGGTTAGAGTTACTTTTTACCACTCTAGACTTTTCAACATAGTCATTGAAGCAATGCCATGTCTTTACCTTTGGGACATCATACTCAGTTTCTCAATTATATTATTTTCCATTAAATACATTCTTTTTTGATAAAAGATACTGGTTCAAAAATGCAATGGTTTAGTGCTGCTGCTTTTTTTTCACCACAGAAGGAGATAATGTTTACTCTGAGTGCTAAGTAGCATACAGCTGAGTCAGAACTTGATGAAAGGTAAAACTTGGCCACTAATGCTGGTGTTGGGGACCTATCAGGCTCATAAACATGCAGACTATCTCTTGGACCTGGCCTCTGACCACTTGATTCATGTTTTTGCTCTACACTGCTGCAGAAATTAGTTTTCGCAGGTGTAATACATATCTCTCAGATTTGCCCTGTGGATTCTTGGAAATGCTGGCAGGTATCGATGTGGGGATTTAATAACACAGCCTGGGACACATTTCAGCTAGTGGTGGAAGATCCTTGCCCCTTTGTTCCCTGGTTAAATAAAGATGCTAAGGCATAGCTTCTATGATACACCAGCTGGTCATGGCAGGGTTGAGATCCAGTTGTCCACTAATGACACCAATACTGGCATAGTATCAATGAGCTGACACCCCTTTCTCTGTTTCAGTCCCTCATCCCACTTTACTGTCCTCTTCTTCCCGCTCATCTTCCTCCTCCTTCTTGTTTTCTCATTAAATTGTCTGCTTAAGAACCCTGCTTCAATTTCTGTAGCTTTGTGGGCATGAGTTGTGCAAATCTTAGGGTAACACTATCACATAAAAGTGAAAATGGGGAATTAGAATGGAAAAGAGATGTAAATAAAATGAAATATGTTTACATCAAGTTTCATTCATTTAGCTTTTGTTTGAAATTTTAGGATTGAGCCACATTTCGTTCTAAGACATTCAAAAACAAAATTATCATTTTTTCACAGTTCTAGAATTGGACATCATTCCATTTATAAGACAAGGTGTTCTATTGGGAATGACTTAAGAGTTGTTTGTTATTAAGTGGAAACTTGGGAAGGGAGAAACTGACATAGTAGATTCACTGATGCAGATTTCTCTGGATCTAATTTCCACTAAACATTAAGGGGAAAGGACTTTCTCATTGGCAGGACTCCAGTAACTGTGCTCCTTCGAACTGGCTGCACTGATACTGTTTTCAATCTGGTCTGATTTTGAGGATTTACTAGCTTCCTTACAGCTTCAAGTCAGGCAATATTTAGCATGAGTGACTACATTTTGGTTAATTCTGGTCTGCTAGGGCCTAGTACTACAGTCCATTGTGAAACAATGGTATTCCACATGGCTTGCTCAAGAGGGTATGCATTTCAACTTATTTTAGGATATCTAAAAGAGGTATGGACATATCTACAACAATGGGATTTCAGCAATAGACCCAAAGAGCATTAACACAGCATCAAAGGCAAATTGCTGTGAAATAAAAGCCATTTATATCCAGTCTCATGTGTGGAAATAAATTCTGAAACCTTTATGTCTAGACTTCTTAGCAGGCAGTGCAAAACATTTCTTAGCATCAATGTTCAGCAGTCAAAAGCAAGCTACTTAATGAACAGAAATAACTGTCTTCTTATTCTGCACTCATGGAGAAAATATATAAAAGCTTTTTATACATAGGACAATGAATAACATAAAAAATAAATGTAGAGAGCCGGGAAGTGGTGGTGCATGCCTTTAATCCCAGCACTCAGGAGGTGGAGACAGAGCCAGGTGGATCTCTATGAGTTCTAGGACAGCCTGGTCTACAGAGCAAGATCCAGGAAAGGTACCAAAACTACACAGAAAAACCTTGTCTCCAAAAAATCAAAATAGATAGATAGATAGATAGATAGATAGATAGATAAATGTAGAAATCACACATGTATCTCATGGGGGTGAATCATTTGTTAGTTTTTCATCAATGCCAAAGATATACTGTCTACATTACTAGAAATTTTCCTAAAAGAAAGTTTAGGATGTTTCAGAGACTCACAAATAGGAGTGGGTAAATGGTTCAGCAGGTCACATCATTTGTTGCTAATTGGCAACCAGAGTTCCATCCCCTGAATCTACAGGGTAGAAGAAAAGAACTGACTTCTGCAAGTTGTCCTCTAACCTCTGCATGCATGGTGTGACACATTAAACAAATAAAATGTAAGACAATTGCTCTCAAAATATCAAATAATTACAGCATTAAAAATGTGGCCATTACCTGCAAAATATTTCAACGATAAAAGTTTAACCAAACTAAGGAAGAATCAAAATCCATGTGCTCCATACCGATCCCAATAATGATAATCTTCAAGGAAAATAGAGTTGTGATGAATTCGAAGTAAAACAAGAGTTCTCTACTATACCTCAGATAAATAAATACGTTCGTGTCAGGCATCTTTTCTTAGACATGGAAGCATAACAAACCTATCAAAAATGTCTCTGTTTCCTCCTATAGGTACAGCAGACATTCCTGTTGGTATTTACTCTTCACAATCATAGAAACATCCCCTAAGCTTAAATGATAGATGACTTGAATAGTTTTGGTGACTGTTGTATATTTTAGCCAACTGGATAAAGAAATGCAGCTGCCAAAACTTAGTCTGGGTGATCATAATAAATAGTTAACTCTTTTCACTCATCTTAAATGGGCGACGGATCTCAAGACTTATTCAGGCTTCTCCTGCAGCACAAGATGTAATAATCTGTTCACTATGATCAATGCTGAGAAAAGATAATGTGTGAACATATGGTGAGATTTCCAACATGGCTAGGATACCTAAGATTCACCAAGAGCTACGTTTTCTCATCTGGTTTTCAAAGTGTCAATACAGACAAGATGAGACAAGTTGGAAGCAAAGAAACAGTATTTGCTCTCACAACAGATCAGAAAGGTAATGTCCACAACAGTAGAAATGCCCATCAATTATGTCAATATTTTTTGTCTATTTAACAAAAAGGAGGCAGCATGATACATTTATACCCCTGTCCTAAGGAATATTTACAAAGATTTGCTTTGACATATACTTTTAACACTCTTTACCATCTCATCCACAAGTAAATGTGATGCAGACACTCAGTCCTTGTGGCTGGAATCCCTAAGGGAGAAACTTCAGCAACAATTTTAGCACAACTAACTAGATGAAATCCTTTCCTGCTTCAAGTCACTGTTTTCCATATGACAGTAGTGAGGTAGGACCACCTTCTGAAATTTGAAATCTCACATAATATCTGTCTCCCATCCTTAATACTTAGAACACAATGGACTATTACTGCACAAAGCTACAGCACTTACACTGTCATGAGTGAGATACAGAAACACACACACACACACACACACACACACACACACACACATACATACACACACACACACGTGTGTGTGTGTGTACATACACACACACACACGTGTGTGTGTGTGTGTGTGTGTGTGTGTGTGTGAGAGAGAGAGAGAGAGAGAGAGAAAGAGAGAGAGAAAGAGAGAGAAAGAGAAAGAGAGAGAGAGAGAGAGAGAAATTAAGTTACAATCCTCTCCTCTTTAATGAGAAGAGTTTAACGACACATTCACCAAGTGAGTAATTGATTTAATAGTCTAAGTTTAGAAAAAAATGTAAAAAGCTTCTTTGAAATAAAATGTTAAAGGTAAATATTAATTTATTAAATTTCTAATATTACATGGTATTTTGTGTTCATAGATGTTAGTTGTCTACATAGGTAGAGAAATATAACTAAAGAATAACGGTGACTAATTTTAGGTTAACAGAAATTATGTGAAGGAAAAAATACTGCATCCAAGTGGTTAACTACTGTTTGATCACTGAGGTCTTTTTTCATAAATAGTGTAAGGAACACATTGTCATTGCTTCAACGGTGATATCTGTGGTTCTAGAGATAGCATTATATTTTAGGCTTGCATATTTTTCTGGACATGAGTAATTTTCATAGGGATTGATTCTAGATGCTGCCATTGTCGATACAAAGTAAATGCCATAGCATAATAAAAACCTGAGTTACTTATTCCTTGAAAGCAGAAGGCATCCATATTTAGAGAAGCATGATTCAATGTGAATTATTTAGTTCCCATAGTCATATGCTGTTAGCACTACAGGGAACCTTAGGATTTCTTAGTTCAAAAGATTTCAAAGGATTTCTTTGGAGTCCTGGGGTACCTCAGATGTGCCTGGCACCAACCCACTCAGCTCCCTACCTCCCCTCCTGTCATATCAGCCACATTACTTTTTAAAAATGTAACAGCTAGTAAGATTTCTTTGAAAAAATAACTTCTAGAAAAATTTCCTCTTACCTTATTTTACCAGTAATAATGTAGGATCTCCTTCTGTGAAACGACTTTACAAAGAAGACACTGTGGGCAATGGAGGCAGGTGGCGATGTCCTTTGTATTCCTGTCATGTTTTTCTTCACAGAATTTATTGAAATAGTTCATGTTCAAAAAGATCTATAGTTTGTTTACATTGCAAAGCTATGTAGAATAAAAGGAAATACAAAACTCCAAGTTTAGGTTTAGTTTTTTTATGTCTGCATTTTAGTTGTTTCTGAGGGTAGAAATGGTTGTTTATTTTGGTAAATTAGTTAAGCAAGTTTGGAAAAGTTGGCATGAAAGGAAGGAAGGAAGGAAGGGAGGAAGGAAGGAAGAAGGTAAAGAAAGGGAGTGAGGCAGGCGTGGAAGGGAGGAGAAAGGGCAGAGGAGAGAAGAGAGAAATTGAAGAAAAGGGGTGCTTTTATAGTGACTATTTGTTTTGATCAATATGGCCATTTCAGGAACTGATACCCACTCAATTCTTTTGATGCAAGTTCTCAAGATGTAATGAAAATTGGCATCAAAGTCACAATCCTCCTGCCTTAGCCTCTTGAATTCTGGGATTACAGATGTACAATACCAAACGTGACTTCTAATCTATTTTTTTCCTGCATTAAGCCATTAAAATGTTAAGGTTAATTTTATTGGATCTAACACCATGTAAAAATACAAATATTTTAAAACTGCTTTAAGATGAATGGGATTCATTTTCCTTTTAAATTCTATTTGTCGTTTTCTAAGTGAATAATGATACTAAGAGCAAATGGTAAATTATTCTAAGAGAAAACTTATGTAAATTAAAGGAAATATCTCAAGATTGTACTTTCTCAACTTGGAGGACATCTCTAAAGATCGAGTGAAAACATGTGATAAAATAAGTAAGAATTTCAGAGGTCATTACTATGTGTTTGTTTTTAATAGAGGAGAGATGATACTCTCACTCTATAAGTCAAATAGCCCAATTTGTGCTCACTATAATTCCTTTCATATTACATTGGTGTTGATTTTTTAATTAAAATTTTCATCTCTTTTACATACCAACCAGGGTTTCCCCTCTCTCCTCTCATCCTGCTCCCTCCCCTCACTTCCTTTCTACCCCCCCACCCACCCCCACCCCACCCCCACCCCACCCCCATCCATTCCTCCTGTCTCCATTCAGAAAGGGACAGACCTCTCCCATGGCAGTCAACAAAGCATGACACATGGAGCTGAGGCAGGTCAAGTTCCTCCCTCCTGCATCAAGGTTGGGCTAAGCAACCCAGCATGGAGATTGGGTTCTCAAAAGTCAACTCAAGCACCAGTGACAGGTCTTGATCCCACTGCTAGGAGCCCCACAAACAGACCAAGCTATGCAACTGTCTCACACATGCACAGGGCCTAGGTCGGTCTCATGCAGGCTCCCTAGCTATTAGTCCAGAGTCGGTGAGCTCCCAGGAGCAAAGGCCTTTGTTTCTCATCTAAGCCTGCAAAATTTCTTAGTGCAAAGGTTTTACCTGTTATTCATGTATCTTTGATAGCTGTTGATTCAGATAGGCAAATACTAGATTCACTATTAATATTTACTTAGTGGCTAGGACATTAGTGCATGACTATAAAGAGACCTCCACACTGAGATTCTGATACTTGTACTTCCATCTATATTTGTAAAGAACAGTAGAACTCTAGCCCAGGAAATACTGGTGATAGCTCTTGCACAGTTTCGCTTCAATTACAAAGCAGATCAAGCACACAGTGCATACATGCGTGCATAATGACAAGGCCAATGTTTCTACTTTTGAAACCTGTAAACAGGCTATTCAACTTAGGCCCTCTGCATGTGTGTGACAGTTGTATAGAAAGCAATAATTTATACTTGGTGAGTATATATTATATGCTAAATTCTATGCAAAGATTAGCACATAATGCTTGATCATTACAACATTGTTATCAAATAGGTTCCACCAATATTCAGTGAAGGAAATCAAGGTTTAGTAAAGTCAAGACGTTACACGTAGCTGGTAATTAGAAGGATTTGCATTCAAACCCATGCATATCTGATGCTGTACATCAGTGTAGACCTGCTCATTTTTATGTATTGTGTGCCATTTTCAGTGGACCTCATCCAGTACTTCAAAGATGAAAGGAAAAGGTCTTACTTCAAGAAGCTTGGAAGTTCTTAATCACTCCAAATTGCTTAACATTAGTCATTTTCTAATATCACTGAAAAGAATATCCATGATCATTTTAAGATCTCCAGTTGGCATTTTAACCACATCCAGCGTAAATGAGTGGTCTACTGTCCACATAGACAGCCTTCAACTTCACAGCAGACAGCTTGGTTTAGTTTCTCCTGAAACAGAGTCATCTCTTTTGTTAATTTACAAATTTAAAAGATCAGTGAAGTGTGAGAGTGAAATAAATATAAAAATACGGGAACATATGCTGAGGGTGCTGAATGAGGCAGACATTACAGGGTTTCTCAGCCCGGGGGCTGCTCTGTCGATTACTACTTGGGACATCTGTGCCTGTGCCAAGCTGTCTGAGACAAAGGCTTTGAGCCAAACCATCACACAGACTTTGTCCTCCACATGGAGCTGCAGCAATCCTGCTATCCAGAAGCACCTGCCTGCAAACACTATTTGCTCTCTGATGCTGCAGCAGCGTGATTCAGAATTATGCACTGGCTCCGTCTAATAACACCTTTGCAATCTCTCCACAGCAGGGGCTTTGCATGGCTCTTTTAATCTTCTCACCCTCTGTGGGAAGTAAGAACTATGATTTTCCTTTCCCTCACAAATTAAATTGAATTACCTGGTAGCAATGAAGCAGTGTCCAGTGAATAAAATTGATAAGAAACACAGGCAGAAAAATCTCAATGTCTTCAACTGTCTTGAAGGAAGAGAGATTTCCAAAGTAATAACTCAGTGAGGCAAGAGCTTCAGCATGATGCAGGCTGCATGGTGTCCTTCACAAAATCTGAAGCCAGGAATGGAACAGACAGCACTGGCTAAAGCCAACTGAATGTCAGTGCCTCTCTTACCTAAGTCATGCCCTTACCCCCTTGCCCTCTTGGAAATATGGGGAGATGCTATCCTCCTGAAGTTTTAGACTGAACTTCTGTTTTAATGAATAGCAGTACTAGACAGGTTGTTGTGTTTACTTATGTAAATGTCACTAAGCACAGGCAGGAAGGTCTGCTTTTGCATTACTAAATTCTGGCTCATCAGGAAGGCGCACAGATGACATATAAAAGAGATATGTTTTAAGAAGTGTTTTCAGATTATGGAAGCCCTGGGGCTTGCTTCTGTGAAGAAGTAATTAAAGGTTCAGTACCATCCTTGGTATTCATAAATGATGAATGCAGTATTCCACTGGGATCACAGGGTATATGTTGCTTACACATTTCCAAGTGCCTGTTACCCATGTGTGTATTTCTACTGTAATCACTATTCTAAGCCAAAGTTGACACTAATGCAGTTTTTTTCCCAATATATGCTCCCTGGAGTATTAGTACTATGGAAACGTTGTCAGGAAATGCTCCTGTGAATTGATGGGAAAGAGGTATGTGCTACTGCATCTTTCAAAATTATTTAATTGGGAACTGCTGTTTTCTCATACTATCATAAGAGATACATGCATCAATTAAAATGAATATTTGAGGGAAAAGGTGTAGGAATAAGAGAGGTATAGATTGCCAACATCTAAATGTTGAGAAACAAGAGAAGTACAATTTTTCCCTACTTAAACATTACTTAAGCCACGCATTGATTTCTACCTGCTATAACCAGATTTAAAGCAAATTTAGCAAAGCTGTGTCTATATGCAGACCCTTTTGTATAGTGCACACAGTAGGTGCTCATTACGTAAACTATTATTGAACAAGTAAGTGAATGAATGGGTGGAAGAGTCTATGTCTCTGAGTACATTTACATGACTATATATAAAACAAATAAACAAGCAGTATTAGAACAGATGTTTCCAAGCTACCATGGTAGCTCTGCTTTCCTCTCTGTAACTTGTAAATAATAAAATCCCATGTGTTTCAAAATGTCAGTCTCTGTTGCTGGCTGTGCTGTTTCCTAGGCAACAGAGACTATGACATTATAAACTGCGCTCTCTGCCATGGCTGCTGTGTAAGAGTTATCCTGCAGGGCTCTACAATGAGATATTATTTTGGATCTCTATGAAGCTTACTTTGAATCTTGATGTGAGTGAAGCTATGAGAATGAAGTTACCTAATGGTAGTTCCTTTCATTATTCAGGCCTCATCTTCCATCTGCTAAATAATTATTTTATTCCCCCTTCATTTACTTCAATTATGCTCTCAGTAGATGGCTTGTTGTTTATGAAAATATCTTCAAGAGTCCTGATGATTAGGCTTTGGGATTTCACAGATCTCAAGAACTCATTAGACATTGGAGGAACATACACTCATTCACTTTTATCATTGCTAAGTAGAAACAAAAGAGAAATGAAAGTAATTGCCCATTATCCTAGTTTTACTAATAAATGAACATTTTTGTTCCCCAGAAAGAGAACACTTTTAAAATCAGAAATATCATTTGAATTGAAGAGTCCTATAAAAGAGCAATTATAATGCCTTTACTCATTTTATTAAACTGTTGGAAGTTTCATTGGTTGTAGACTTTCTTTCACAGACACGTAACTTGAAAGCCTCCTCTCAAAAGGACACTAAGAAAATCAAAGTGAATATAAAATGATGAAGTTTTATTATAGATGAATCCAGTGTTCTACACAACTAAGAATTCTCTCCTGTCACTGGCAAAAAGAAGACACGACACAGTTGGTATCATGACACTCTCCAAAGTGTATGTATTGAAATTCACAGAAACTAACTGTCACCACCCTCCTCCAGCTTCCAGATCCCTACAGTACTCTGCCTCTCAGTACAAAGACTCATTTCCTCTCTCTTGAGAAAGCTGAGATTATTTAAATCACCTGCTTGCTTATGTACACTTTACCTAAATCACTACCCATTCTCCACAGGCTTGGACTTTCTATTATACCCTCTTGTTTGAATTTTCAAACTCTTCAGTGAGACATGAGTCTTTACCTTATCCTTATTCAAAGTTTCAAAGTAAACTAGTAAATCTGAGTTATCTGCTTAACTATATGTGAAATTACTAATGTCCCCAAAGAAAACATGGGTACCTTTGTTCTTCCCACTGTATTCTTCTGGGAAGTGTAAGATCCAGGACTTAGCTCCTATCTCAATATGGAAACATGCTCAGTAGTTGAGTGCTTATCTAGAATGTACTGAATCTTAGGTTTGAGATGTCTGAAAAACATGACTAGTAGAAGATGATTAGCCAAGATTTACCTCTGTTAAGGTGCAAACCCTGTCCTTTTGGCCCCTACGAGCTTGTATATGTGTGTATATGTAAGAAGTCAGTGTTGTTTTAATTTGCATTTCCCTGATGACTAAAGATGTTGAGCAACTCCTTAAATGTCTTTCAGCCATTTGAGATTCTTCAGTTGAGAATTCTGTTTAGCTCTGTAGCCCATTTTTTAAAATTGGATTGTTTGGTATTTTGATGTTTAGTTTCCTGAGTTCTTTATATATTTTGGATATCAGCCCTCTGTCAGATGTGGGGTTGGTAAAGATCTTTTCCCATTCTGTAGGCTGTCATCAGATTAGTGGATACCCTAACTGTCATCTTAGAGCCTTTACCACCCAGTAACTGATGGAAGCAGATGCAGAGATCCACAGCCAAACACCAGGCCAAGCTCTAGGAGTCCAGTCGAAGAAAGAAAAGAGAGATTCTATGAGTAAGGGGCATCAAGATCATGATGGGGAAATGTACAGAGACAACCAGACCAAATTAGTGGGAACTCATGAACCAATAGCTGTGGAGCCTCCATGGGCCTGGATTAGGAACTCTGCATAGGTGAGACAGTTGTGTAGCTTGATCTGCTTAAGGGGTGGCCCCTGGCAATGGGATTAAGATCCATTCCAAGGCATGAGGGGGCTTTTTTTAGCCCACTGCCTATGGTGGGACACCTTACACAGCCTTGGTCCAGGGGAAGGGGCTTGGACCTGCCTCAACTGAGTATATCAGGCTCTGCTGACTCCCCATGGGAGGCCTTGCCTTGGAGGAGGTGGGAATGGGGGTTGGGATGGGGAAGAACACTAGGGAGCGGGAGGAGGGAGGGGAAGGGATCTGTGGTTGGTATGTAAAATTAATAGAAAATTTCTTTTTTTTTTTTTTTCGGAGCTGAGGACCGAACCCAGGGCCTTGTGCTTGCTAGGTAAGCACTCTACCACTGAGCTAAATCCCTAACCCTGAACAGAAAATTTCTTAATGAAAAAGAAAAGAAAAAAAAAAGAAGAAGAAGAAGAAGCCAGGGAACCACTGTGCTTGCCAATCAATTCATTGTCAAGGAGCCCTGAACAATGCTTACCTTGTGATCTCTGGCCAACCATTCCCTGTATTTATACAACATTGTTTTAGACAGTGAAGAGCTTGAGTTAAGTGGTAGGATTAGGACATGTAGCCAACTCCAAACCCTTCACACTTTATACCCCATTTCCTCTGCATATCCACCCACTGCAATCTGGCATCACCACCCACAAAGCACCGTAGCCATGCTGGCAAAATTCACCAGTGTCTTTCTCATTGTCAAATCCAATGGCATTTGTCAATCATATAATGTATCCCTACATCTTGAAAATTTTGACTTTAAAAAAAAAGAATATGAAGTTTTGAAACTCTTGAAATCACAAAAAAATAGATATTGATGTTTTATTCTTTCAGTCTCAATATTTTTCTCTTTGAAATTCCTTACAAGTCTTTTTTATTCTTTTTTGGGAGGGAGACACACTTTTTAAATTTTAACTGTTATTTTCTTCTCTAGCCCTTTCCCCTGGTCCCTTCATTAAATCTCTTTGATGTTCTCCTATGTTCTCGTGCTGACCTTCAAATTCTATTACTGTTTCCATTGTTTTTTAGGTTAACTTCTAAGTCTATATAATATGCAGGTCTCAACAGGTTTCCTTAGACCATCATAAAACACGAATATTTACATTATGATTCATGACAGTAGCAAGATTACAGTTATGAAGTAGCGATAAAAATAATTTTATGATTGGAGTAACCACGGTATGAGGAACTATATTAAAGGCTGAGAACTATATTAGGAAAGCTGAGCAGCACTATACTTAGGTGTGTTCTCTGAGTTCAAGTTCTATACAGATAATCTTTGACTTATATGCCATTTTGTCACAAAAAATACAGCAGATTGAAAACGGTATAAATTGAAAGTACATTTAATATACATATTCTATTGAGCTCTGTTCTACATCTACTGTACTCTATATCTCCAATGTACATGGGAGGATATAAATTGCTTATTCATATGATTAAGTAGCTAGTAGAGAGTTGAGCTTATTGTTACTTCCAGCCTCAAGAAGGAGAGTTGTACAAAATATCAGGAACCTGGGAAAGACCAAAATTCAAAAGTCAAAAGTATTGTTTCTATTGAATGTGTATTACTTTTTGTGCCACCTAAAGGTTAATTAATTAATAAACAAATAAATCCTAATTTTAACAACCGTTAGTTCAGGGATAGTCTGGTCTGTCTTTGAGTTACATCTCAATAGAGCACTTTTCAAAGTAATCATTCCTCCTCAAATCTATTTGCCACCCTGACTGGCCACAACTTCTCAAGGCAATAAGCACCGTGGCAGTTACTTTAGATACCAGTCTCTGCTTTTGTCTGTTTATTCCTCACCAAGTCCTACTGAGTCTACTTCCTACAGTCTCCTGCCTTCTCTCACTCTTTCCAACATGCTATCTTCCCTCTAACTTAAGAACTTGTCACATGTATCTTTTGACCTCTCTTCATACCAAATGTCACACAGGAGAAGTGACCTGAGGGAAGTTTTTGGCCAACAATCCAGCAAGTTCCTCTTGTTTTCCTTAATCTTCTACTTGAAAAGTTTTAGGCCACAATGATGACAGAAGCTCACTGCTCTCCTGTACTCTCCTATCTGCTCCATCTCTCTCACTGTTTCCTGTATTTGTGTTTTTTAATTGATACCTTTTAAACAGAATGAAATCTATAAAGACTATGGGTCAATTTGGTGATTTTGATATTACACAAGGGAGATATTTTATTTTCCCCTTCTCATTACTTACTTTTAAGTAGCCACAGTGTTCTTTTGTTTTATTTTATTTTAATTAAGAATTAGCATAAAAGACACATTTCTTAGCACATGCATGTGTACTTGTTTTTAGTAAGAACATACTATAATTTCTTATGGAAATTATAGAAGATAAAGACTGAAGAACTGTTGAAAATAAATAATTTGGAGGACATGACTAGTAATTTTATGTAAGAGGAAATAATGTGAAGGATTTTAATAACATAGGCTAATATCTGTTGGATGATGAGATTTCATGACAATGACTAACATCAGTTGTCAAATGAATATTCACTTGTAATGAGAATTATTGCCATCTACTTGTCTAGAATGTCAAATATACAGAGCTTAATGTGTGAAAATATAAACTCAACAAAACACACAACAGGACTCCACAATTAAAACTCCTGATCGTTGAAGTTAATGTAGGGACAAATCTACCATCACAGCTGAGAAGTAGCAATCACAACCTTGCAAGTACACAAGCTGCCTTCTTCCTTCCTTCCTTCCTTCCTTCCTTCCTTCCTTCCTTCCTTCCTTCCTTCCTTCCTTCCTTCTTTCCTTTCTTTCTTTCCTCCTTTTTTTGGTATCTGAGGGTAACACCAGGAAGGCTGTGCTTAGTCATTTGAAGTTCTTGTCCATAGTTGTGCAAACCTTATGTAGGGATTACATAAAATGACAATATTCAGAAAGGGGAAGCCCAAGAAAGGAAGGGGAGGGATTTGGGTCATTTTTATTTTATTTTATTTATTAACTTGCTTACTTACTTACTTCTTTCCTCTTACTTACCATGTAGCCCAAGCTTGCCTGAAATGCACAGTCCTCCTGCATCTGCCTCCCAAGAGCACAGCAACACATCCATAACTAAATTTAGGTGACCATACACCTCTCAGAGGTGAGACAACATGAAATAAGAGTACTTACCCGCAGGGCCATGTGCAAGGCAAACACAACTCTGAGGCTAGCCAGCACTGCTGTTTCTGCTTCGAGAAGGAAGCTTGTATCTCCACAGTTTCATGTGCCATGTGTGGGAATATTTAATATACATTTTAATATGTAACAGCACAGAGAGAATCTGGTGTTGGAAATAACTGTGATTAAGCTCACATCATCTGTTTCCTGTTTCTAATTAGATTGCAACCTGTTTTAGTTACAACCAGACCTGTGGACACACTACCCAGAGATTGAAGATTATCTTTTTCCTCTGGTCATAACATACCAGACACTTATTGTACACATATATATGCCTAACTAGTCAAACTTTTAGAGGACACATTTTTTCCTCTTAATTTAGAAGGTAATCCTTTTTAGGAGCATCAGTAGCCCCTGTTTTCTTTTCTTTCTTCATGCAGGCAAAAGCATTTTACTATGTCTCCTTGTATGTTAGGAACATAATTTGAACTTCAGTCTCATAAAAGTCTTAATACATCATTTGATCTCCACAAAACAGAGCAAATTATTTTATCTTTACACACAGATGTGGCTGCCATTCTGAGAAATCTGTGGTTAGGCAACTTCTAGGAACAAACACCATGTAGTATACCTGAGCCAACCAAGATAACTACAAATAACATCATAGGGTGAAATGGCCCTATGAGGTCCTTGGGCACCCATTGTTGTCTGACGAGCCATTATGCAGCACCTGGCTACATTTGCAAAGACATATATTTACATTTTGTTACTTAGTAGGCTACCTACATTTTTTTTTAAGTGGCACCTTGTTAAGGTTCTACCATAAGCATTTAATATCAGTTGTGTTTAATCATCTCTCTATCCTTATCCACAAAAGAACTTTCTTTAGACTAAAGACAGATATCCCACCAATTGCTGGTATCAATCAATTTGCCAAATACTCAGAGCTCGATATAGTGATATTCCAAGAGAAATCACTTTCAAACTGAACCCTCAGAAAAAAAAAATGTCTTTTAGACCAGTATCATAGGAGACAGGAGAGGTAGACAAAACAAATCAATGTTTTGTCAAGATGTGACTGTAGCAAAAGACAGCAAGTGAACAGGATCGAAAGCATAAAATGCATTCATTGTAGTTAGATTTGATTCATCTTCAGAGCAGAATCTGAAGCAGATAGATGTATCACTTTTGCTGTATTCCTCTGGCGCTTAGGCAAAATAACCCTGGATGCTCAACCCACTTATGCAAATGGAAATAATTTACTATTGTATAATGAAAATCTGTGGTCACAATTAGCAGTGGGAATTCCTTCCTGACTGTCTAACTTTGATTTAGGTAATGATTTAGATAATTGAAAAGTGAAAATTGAACACTCTCTCTCTTCTCCCCTCATCTCTCTCTCTGTTTCTGTCTCTATGTCTCTGACTGTGTGTATGTGTGTCTGTGTGTCTGTGTGAGTGTGTGTGTGCATACATGTAAATACAACCTGGCCCTAGGCTCTTGTGTGGGACACCTGGCTCTAGTATGTACTTTGAGATTTTTCTACTGCTCTTTTAGTATAACACCCAGATGAAGGTCTCCAAACTCAGTGTTTCAGGGAGAATTTATGAAGACAAATAGGAACAATAATGCCCAATACCAATGCCTTAAAAAAATTGAGAAACTATACTAAGCAAAGATATGAAGTATGCCCTCCATCCTGTTAGAATACAGCTCAGTGTTAGGACTTCTGTATAATGGGATGTGTAAAAGCCTAGGCTTGCTTCCTAGCAACCCTCTGCCTCCAAAATGAAGATGTTACAAAAACTTTCATGCACATTAAGATGCTATTTCACACAACTGATATATTGTGTTCTTTTTCTTTGCACATACTATCAAACCCTGGTGCTTCCATAAAAATATCCAGTGCAAATTGATTGAGAACCTCTGACATCATAAGTGTTGAGATCCAAGGGCCCTTTATTCAGGTCATATCCTCTATCTTGGCCCTTAAAGTTCTTATATTCAAGATAGCTGAGGCACAGGATAACCAAATTAAGTTGCCCACCCTGAGCCCTTTCATGCCTATAGTATAAAGGAGCACCAAATCTATACTGAATGATACTTAGTAGGAAACCCTCCATAAATGGAACCAAGAGACCATGATCTCCAAACAAGGAAAATTAAAGTGAGAAGAACATTACAATAGAAACAGGCCTCTTAAGTGAAGCTTCTCACAGTTAGTCTGCATCTACATGCCTTGTGATACTGGACCTTAATCTTTACCAGCTCTTTTCCTTCAGTTCTTCTGTGAGGAAAATGTGAGGTGAGACAGGAAGTTGTTAGCAGTCTTAATTTGTCACCTGTAATGACATATAGACACATTCATTAATACTGTAACTGTTCCATGGTATGAGTCTCACTTAAGCTTTGAGATGTCCAAAAATCCTGTAGTACTGTTCTCCTTATGTACTTTATATTTCTAGAACAAATGAAAAACTAAGGCATGAAAGGAATTATACAAATGAATATGGTTTAAGTAAAATGGCAAAGAATGTCCTGTAAGCATGAGGCATCATGTAGTGCTGTGCTTACAAGCATGCCTGCTGCTGTGCAATGTCCAAACTTCCAGTAGATTGACAGGAAAAATAATCATTGTGACTCACCTGTATAAGATGTACATGGGAACAAGGGGCCTGCCACCTAGGACTTCATTTTTAATAAAGCCTCCTAAAGAGATAAAAGAGCACGCCAAGTGAACAATAAACTCGCTCTTTATTTAGCTAGGTAGGTCACAAGAGATGCCTTTTTTTATGGAGTAATTGTTTTTCTTAGAAAATAATTTCTTACAGCAGGTTCAACAATCAGTCGACTCATTTTAGAGTCAAATAAGACTACAGATTGCACACAACCTTGGCCATCTTCTAGTTAATTACCTTGAGAAAGTTTGTTAATCTTCCTTAGCCTTAGTTTCTTTATTTGTAATATGAGGACAATAATGCCTCAAATTATTTCAATGTGAATATCACCTAGTAATGATGCTGGCTTATCATATGCACTCTACAAATTAGGTCTCTTCTAGGCTAAAACAAAATCAAAACAAATAAAAAGCAGAACAGTAGTAATAAGAATTAGCCATCTTATGAGTAGTAAATTTGTGTAAGTAATGTGATAATATATCATACTATAGGTTATTGGCAATTAGTGGGCACCTTTGCACAAAGCACCAACCCCTCACTCAGGTGCCCACAGGATAATCAAAAGTATTATGGAAGCCTGTAAACTTTGTATTTGTGCCTGCTTTTTTTTTTTTTTACCTTGGATCAAACTCCTGTCTTATTCTGAAAGGCTTGATAATCACTCGAGGATTGTATGTCTAAAACAGGTGATACCTTAGCTATCGCATTCTCCTGCAAGGTGAAGACATAAAGGTAAAAGTCATTGTTCTAAATGAGTAGTCACTTTGGACTCCAGGGCCAGCAAAGTCTTAGAGGACAGACCACTCCCCAGAATGAACTCCCCCCAATAAAGCTACGATGGGTAACAGGAGTTACCAGCCGATAGGAAACACACTGATTTCCTTAAGCAATAAGAGTGATAACTTCCTACCAGACAGTGGTCCAACAGACGATACTTCACCAGGACTGCTGAGTTAGGCATATCTCTAGCCTCCTCTTTTCTTGAGTCTTTCTCTGTTTAAACCTAAAGCTCACGTTAGTGCCTACGAGGGAGAAGCAGGTTTTCCTGGACATTTCATTGGTTTTTCTTCCAATGTTCACATTGAGTAAATCTTTCTTTGACTTTCACCAATACTCCTCTTTAATTGCTATATTGGGGGAAGGTGGTTGACCCTATTCTGTTAGGGTTCCTAGACTAGGGTTCTCTATCCTGAAACTCGGTTACAAGGTCTTAACTCATCTTTGCCAAGCAAAGTATTTATATGGTTTGAACTGGGCTCTGTCACAGTGAAATTTAACATTGACAAGAGGTAAAACTTACTGTCTCAGCTAGTGAAAGGGAAGGAGCCTAAACCCAAATTTGGGCAGGAGTCTAGTAAACGCTAGAGTCACCATCTTCAAAGTAGCATTTTCTTTATTTTAGGTTTTATTAGTAAAACACAGGCCTCATAATCTGGGTCCAAAGAAGACTAGGCACTGAAAAAGCAAAATTGAAAATTATGATCAGAATGGTAGAATGAATGTCTGGTACTTTTTAAAAATGTCAATGTCAATTGTTCTTGGGAATATAACTTAAGTACGAAGAGGCCTCAGGCCAGTCAGTTTCCGTCTAGACTGCCCTTTTAGTGTGGCCCAGAGCTCAATACTCTGACATTCTCTACATTAAGTCTTTTGAAATCTAATAGTAGAGACCAACATGTTAAAGGAGAGTTACAACTAGACTGTGTAAAACTAGCCGTAGCTTTCTGGGGACTTTTAAAGGAAACTGAAATGTGGGTTGGAAGAGTATCTGAGATTCTGTTAGAAAACAAATATACTGGGAAATTTAACAGTATAGCAAATTATAGAGTATTCTAAGGCATTAAGTGCAAAAATAGAAGCACACTATTATCAATGGAATAAGAATAATAATACAGATTAAGATGAACTACATGTATAAGAGAGTGAAGGGTATAGAGGACACAGCTGGTTAAGTAGTCTTGCGACTTCGGCCTGAAATCCAGCTGTGGGCAGGAGGTGTGAGAAGCCCCTGCTTTAAGTCACCATGACCCAGAAAAGGGAATCCAAGTAAATAACCACAGAAAGCCACATGCCTCCTGCCACAACATCTGAGAACATGGCTGCCTCTTTGTTTGAGTCTACCTTTCAAGTTCATGGTTTCCTATGGCAACCTCTAATCCAGAGCTACACAAGGGAAGAGAGTTAGAGAAACATTGGGAGGATGTGATAATGAAATCAAATTGGTAAAACACTCACTGTAGTTACTCTGAGTGGTGAAATGTCCAGGCTCCCCCTGGAGGGCAGTAACTGTGTCAGAATCTTGAGAGATGTATGCCCCTTAGTACTGCTTTTAGCATTTCTTCTGAAAGAACTCAGTTGGCAAGGATAGATGTAAAGTGACTGAGATAACTAAATCAAGAAAATAAATGGAGCATTTATGAAGTACCTTTGTACAATAGGCCCTAAATAATTTACAGATATTATTTCATTTACTTTCACAACATAGATATTTTTTAAACAGGGAAAGCAACTTCATTTTAAAGGTGAAATAAATCTTTTGAATAATACAATGCAGTGAATTTAAATATAGATTTATACACAATGCAACTTCTACTACCATGCATCACATTCGATGGAGGACACAGACATTTTGCATCACTTTTAGTAAAATATGTGATATTAATTCAACTATAATGGACGTATATTTATGCCAATTCAGTGTGATTTTTTTGGCCTTTATAGATATGAATGACTGGGGAAATCAAAATTTTAAACAATCTCTCTGGGTAATTCCTATTTACGTTGTGGATTGTGAAATGTTTACTTAGATATTTCCTTGACCATTGGGATGATCCCAGAAGTAGTTAGGGGAAAGTAGCCGATTTTATGGCAACAAACAAACTAGAACAGATTAAAACTCCTAAGTTGCAAAGGTTCTGTAACACACAGAGTTATCAATGTTTCTATTTTGTACCATCTTTGTCAATATTTTTGCTTTGAATACTTGTACTCTTGGGACTAAATAGCATGAGATTGCTTCAAAACAAATGAAATTTCAAATAGAAAAATATAAATGTCTCTTTCTTCTTAAGAAAAAAAAAATCAACATAGTTATCGAAGGTCCTCACCTATTCCAGACACTAAGAGCAGTCTGAATGTTTCCATCTGCAGCCACTTGCCCGTGTTTAGAATTCAGCCACAATAGCAAAGCCCATCTACGGCATATACTTGAGTTCACTTCGGTTTCTTACATAATGGCTTAGTACATTCAGCACTCAATGACCTTGGCAGGCACAGTAGTGCTTTAAAGTAGTTATAATCATCGCTCAAGAACTTCTAGTACATCCTGTGCTGTTAGTCCCAAATTCTAAATAAAATATAAAGACCTTAATTGGGGACGTGTCCCTTTTTGACAAAGAGATCTTTGCCGACTGAAGTTTATGCTCTTTGTGCAAGCATCAACATGAGAAAAATCTTATCAAAAATAACCTAAAGCTTCAAGTCTCTCATTAAGCGAATTTAAGCAAGAAGCAAATGCCTAATTAAGCCATTCTCTGCGGAAATAAACAATTGTACTTCTGATTTTCCTGTTTGGTAGTCAAGTCATAAAAATTAAGACAAAAATAAGATAAAACAAAACAAAACTAGCTTATAGAATAAAGCGCTTCTCAGAATGAAAGCACACGGTATTTAAATGTGATAACATAGGAGTAAATTGGTTAATTTTATTTATTTTAAAATTTCATGGAGAAAGTATAAACTAAAACAAAGTATTATAAACATTTTGAATTAGGGAGAAAAAAACAAAAACAAGCAACAACAACAAAAAACAACTCATTAACTAGAGCTTTTTCATGGTGGTCAAGTAATTGGTAATTGCTGTTAACGTTCATCAATGACATGTTTACCAGTCCCTACAGAATCTGCTTTTTGATCATTTACCTTCAGAATGTGTCAATGATCTTGTGCGTTTTTGGTTTTCTGGTGTAGTTATTTCATCTACCATTTGATAGTCTTGATTTTTATCCAGAATGTACTCTACCCTGGTAGCTCCTGTGGTTTCTTTAACCAGATTGGTGACCCTGCCTACTGTAGCTAAGAGGCAGTCTCCAATTATAACAGACATCAGTTCACAATTAAGTATCAACTGCTAAGGAAGTTTAGAAAGCAAGCCTTTCTCTAGACTTTTAATGTCTTTGTGTTTAATGTAGACCTCTTTACATTTTTCTCCTAGGGTTGCATTGAGAATGAAATGAAATAGCACATGAGCATATCCAGGGTCTGCATACATAGAACATCTATCAGTTGGTAAGTACCCCAGAACTGAAGGTAAATTCATTTTATTAATATTACTTGCAGTGATTTGACATATGCAGAAGTTTTAACATTTTCTTTTCATGTTATAGTTCACCTGATCTTCCTAAATAAACATGATATTACAGCATTAAGTCAATTTCTTTGAAATCTCTAGGATAAGAATGATGTACAAAATTTTGGAAGCCTTATTGCCTTTTCCAAGCTGGGTGCAGTAACATATATGCAATAAATTATTATTGAAGTGAACAGAGAATTGGAAAAGTTTTGATGGCCATCGCCTGACTGACTGCTACATGCTACACTTCATGGAATGTGTTTCATGAATTAATGATTTTTGAATACCAGGTGGACAGCCACAGGTCTCTTAAAAAGGAGCAGCAAGCAGGAGGAAAGGAGAGTTTTATTAGGAAAACCTAAATTTCACTGGAGTGAGTTTAAAATCCTCCCTGTTCTTTCCTAACCCTGGCACTTGGAGTTATAGCATTAGTCTCCCTGCTAGTGACAGTGGTGGTGGGATTCTGGGGTGCCTCTCACTAATCTGCTGCTGGTTCCAGGCTCTAATGACCACAATGATTTATTTGTACTTCATTTAATTTACTAGATATGATATTTATAAAACTGTCTCTCCAGTGTTTTTATAAGTCAATATTAGAGAAAGTATGGATGGTTTTAAATCTTTAACTGTCTTATGATCCAGCTTTCTTGAGGAAGACATTTTCTATTAGTACCAGGAACTGCCTCTATTTTATGGCTGTGGTTCTTTGAGTCTTGAAGGTCATGTAGGATTGGAGAGATCTGCTAAGAATTTTGGAAAATTGTATTGAGCACAGGACTCTCCTGGTAATAAGGATAAAGTTATGTGTTTCTTGATCAGATTACAAAAACATGGAATGTTTGTCAACAGTTTAGGTATATATATACATGTACACATACTTTTTTGTTGGAATATTAACTATTACTTTTACATTGTAAAATATAAAATGTAAAAATACAGCTCTCATCTCAAAAGAAAGAAAGGAGAGTTTGTTCTGGTTCTAAATATCAATGACCACAGCCTGGGCACACATATTCAAAATGTCTCAAATACTGTGTTCTAATGTAGTAACTCTTTCTTCAAGTTTTTATAGCAACAGAACAAAAAAAAGTCATAAAACACAGGTCTTCTCAGTTGGACTTTTGGAAACAGTGGTGAGGAGATACTAGCAAATCTAGGAAATCTCTACTATAGTCTGTAAAGATATATTAATGGGATTTATCAAATAGTCACAAGGATATTAGGTCAAACATCAAAAACAGAGATAGGCAATGGATGGCTATCAAGGGGGCCACAGACATCCCAATATAATTTGACTCCAATCTGCAGCATTCCAACTCTGTCCAGTTATAAGTATTCTGATCAGTCATTCAGCCTTACAGAATCTTTAATACAGGTGTTTTTTTTTTAAATCTATTCAGTTATGATGTAAATGGCTCCTTTTCCATATATTAACCTATGGGTTGGAGAACATGAGCTTAAGGAGCTTGCCAATGCAAACATCACGTACAACGTCACTTGCGCATCTTACATCTTACAAAAGCTTTGGAGAGCTTTTGGTGCCTGATGATTTATAATATCTGTTCTTCCTATGTTAAAAGAAATATATCAAGCAAATGCTACAGTGGCCTAATGAAAGAACATAAAATGTGATCATAAAACAAGAGGATATATAGATGAACACTAGGTGTTCCTAATATAGTGTGAAAAATTCACCAATTTATTATTGAATCCCAGAAATACAATCTCTAAGGAAAGGTCCAGAGATCTTTCTAATTTTTACCTGAATTATCTTATTCAGTAGGAAGTACTTCTTCATTATATTAAAAAACAAATTCTGTAAATTTTTTCTTCTAACTTCCTTCTACCTTGATATAGAAATGATACATTTTGAGAGAAATATTCTTTTTTTTTTTTTTTTTTTTTTTTTTGGTTTTTCGAGACAGGGTTTCTCTGTGTAGCTTTGCGCCTTTCCTGGAACTCGCTTTGGAGACCAGGCTGGCCTCGAACTCACAGAGATCCGCCTGGCTCTGCCTCCCGAGTGCTGGGATTAAAGGCGTGCGCCACCACCGCCCGGCAAGAGAAATATTCTTAATGGAACATAGGCGCATGGAACTTTAACACCTTACTTGTGTTTCCTGAGTAGTATTGCTTCTAGAAGTTTCTTTGAAATATTGATTTTTAGTTTTAGTTCAAAAGGAGGCAGCAGAGAGCAGCATGGTACATACATCATGCAGATTCCAAACAAGCAAAGCCCTGGTGCTGGTGAGAAGGCAAAGTAACAGGACTCCACATCCACAGCAGGAATCCAAACTGGTACACAGACACAGGAAAGAAGCACCTTCACGATTCTATTAGCTAAATAGGTGCCTCTATACAATGAAAAACTATACATCTGTGTATTTACCAGAGGGAAATAAAAACATACTGCCTGTCAGTATAGAGACTTGTCATGTAATAACCATAGCAACATTATTGACAATAGAAAAATTAACTTGGGAACAACCTAAAATGTGTTGAAAGACAAATTGTGGCATGTTTATATAATGGAATAGCACGCAGCAATCAAAACAGTTAAATTGGTGCCATCTGCATGGTAGATAAATCTAGAACACATTAAGCAAGGAAAAAAAGGCCACATAGAAATGACTGTCCCCTGTATAGTTCCAGTCATATAGCATTCTAGAAAGAACATAATGATGTTAGTATAGAGTAGATCCCTGGTTTTGAGCCATTGGGATGGAAATATTCTCCTGCCATTACTGTAAGTTGTGGTTGCGTGCTGCACATACTCCTAAAAAATTATAATGCTAAAAATTTAGAAATTGGCAAGTTTTGATACTTGTAAATAATATCTTAATAAAATAGATTCTTTTTTTTAGAAAAAAAGCAGTTACTTGAAGAAAAAAAATTGGCATAGGTTTAAAGATCCATTTTCGAAAGCCTCTAATAAAGTCATCAACCTTTTGTGATGTGGCTCAGGCAGAGTCTGTCTTGCTTCAGTTCTTTCCACATTTTATATAAGAGCTAGAGAAAGAGATCAGCTGCTAAAGGGGCTTTCTTATCTTCCTAAGGGCACCAGTTCACTTCCCAATTTCCATGTAATTACTAGTAGGTTTGATGTGACTGATGAGTATCTGTATGACCTTAGGAGCATATTGAAATAGACTTAAAGATGGGGAAGAATATCAAATCCACATAACTGATAATTTTTTACTTATCTGAGGCATTTCAAATATTTGAGAATATGTAACATTAGAGAAACTGAGATGTATTTAAGAGAAGTTGATTGTTATTAGACTCACAGCTTCCTTTAGCATAGGTAAAAAAGAATGAACTCGGGTTTTTTTTAAATATACATACATAAATATATAAATATATATATATATATATATATATATATATATATCAATAAAGTGTAACTCTAGGGTATTGGATAAAACCACTCCAAATTTCCACAACTGAAGGGTCTCACAATTTGGTAATAGATATTAAAGAAGTGCCAGAATTAGCCTATGACCTTAAGTTCAATATTAAAATACTTCCAATGTTTAATTTGTTTCTTCATCACTTCTTAATTCTGAAGAAGTTGTAGAGGTCCTTGCCTTCTGATTCAGACTGCTGTGGGTAGCTCAGGCTGATCATGAACTTCTTAGGTGGCTGAGGATGACCCTGAACTTCTGATTTCCCGTCTTTACCTCCTGCAGGGTAGCTACCCACCAACCCCACAGTTACCCAGAGTTTTCTTGAGTGAGAGCAGCAGGAAATATTAGATAGAAGGATTTAGAGTGTGGAAATAAACAGATAGAAAATATAAGATAGCCTCGAGAGGGCCTGGAACCTATTCCAATGGGGCCCGACTGTCTCTACCCTAGGTATTTATAGAAATGTCAAGGGGTGGAGCAAAAGACCTCCCCCCAGCACAGCCAAGTGCAGACCATCACAGACACCTGCACACTCAGGCCTGTGGTCCAATCCTCTTTATGCAGAACTGCTGGGTAAAGCCACGAGGAACCTGAAAATGGGCTGCCACAACCTCCTAAGTTCTGGGACTCCATGTGAGTAATGCCACACCCAGTAAATGTGGTTCTGAGAACTGAACCCATGGCTTCAGGAATGCTAGCCAAGTATTCTGACATGGGAGCTATGTCTCTGCTCCCAAGCTTCAACCTTTTAAGAAATGATGCAAATGTTGCATTGCAGGGGCGGCGGCAGGGGTGGGGGTGTTCCATAGTCAAGTTATTTAAATGAGAAGTGAAGAAAATATGCAGGGAGGGCAAACCAATAGATCATGAGCTAAAGGATCTACATTTCAAAAATTTATCCGAAAGTCATATATTCTATAAGTTTCTGATCATTAGATTTTTACAGTTCTGGAAAGCACTTTCCTGAAGCCCATCAACATGTCATAGATTGAATTTTAACTTTACAGTTTTACTTTCCATGATGGTGGCAATCAGCTGGGACCTTGTGTATATTAAAGAAGCACATTACCACTGAGATACCTCCCTTCCTAGGCCCTCTTTGTTACTGTCTACATTTGAGACAGGGTCTCATTAAGTTGCTAAGGCTGGCCTTGAACTCACTCTGTGACCCTTACAAGCCTTTAACTTGTGATTCACCTGTCTCAACCTCCTGAATAGCTGGATGACAGATCTGTGTCATCAGACTTAGTGACAGATTGCTTTTTTTTGATGAAAACTTCTTGCAAGCTAAATGTCCAACAAAGGACACTTAGTTAATTAATGTAGTTGAATGTGTCAAACCAATATTATTCAACCATTAGGATATGTAAAATAATATAGGAAATAGAAATATCCAAAGGAAGACTTTTATCATAAAATCTCATAATGTATGGGATTCAAAATCAATTAAACAATATATACATAGCAAGTAAACATCTAAAATAGAGTTCTGAAATTGTATCTCTCCAACTTAGTTTTCCTCTAAACTCACTTTTATGTCTAGTTGATTACTAGTTAGTCCATTTTTTAAATATTTCATTTTTAATTATGTATGTATATATGTATGTGTGTGTGTTTGTGTACATGTGAGTACAGGGGCCTGCAAAGTCCACAAAAGGAAATTGAATTTCATGGAGCTTAAATTGAATGTGATTGTGAACTAGCTGATCAGGGTACTAGTAACTGAACTTGGGTCTTCTGCAAGAGTAGCACATACTCTTAACCACTGAGCTATTGCTCCAGCCCCTCCCTGCTACTAGATAATTCTACTGTGGAATTTCATTGCACTTCAAAATCAACGTGTCTAAAACGGAGCACATCTTGTTTCTCTCCAAACTTACTCCATTGTTATATTCCTTATCTTATTCAATCTTTTTTTTTTCCTGTTTTTTTTTTTTATTAATTTATTTTGCAATACAATTCAGTTCTACATATCAGCCACGGATTCCCTTGTTCTCCCCCCTCCCGTCCCCCTCACCTTCCCCCCAAACCCCCTCCCCATTCCCATCTCCTCCAGGGCAGAGCCTTCCCCACAGACTGAGGTCAACCTGGTAGACTCAGTCCAGGTAGGTCTAGTCCCCTCCTCCCAGGCCGAGCCAAACAATCCTGCATAGGCCCCAGGTTTCAAACAGCCAACTCATGCAATGAGCACAAGATCTGGTCCCACTGCCTGGATGCCTCCCAAACAGATCAAGCCAATCAACTGTCTCATCCATTCAGAGGGCCTGATCCAGTGGGGACCCCTCAGCCATTGGTTCATAGTTCATGTGTTTCCATTCATTTGGCTATTTGTCCCTGTACTTTATCCAACCTTGGTCTCAACAATTCTCGCTCATATAAACCCTCCTCATTCTCGCTAATTGGACTCCCAGAGATCCACCCGGGGCCTAGTCATGGATCTCTGCATCCAGATCCCTCAGTAGTTGGATGAGGTTTCTAGCACAACAATTAGGGTGTTTGGCCATCCCATCACCAGAGTAGGTCAGTTCGGGCTGTCTCTCGACCACTGCCAGCAGTCTGTTGTGTGGGTATCTTTGTGGATTTCTGTGGGCCTCTCTAGCACTTTGCTTCTTCCTATTCTCATGTGGTCTTTATTTACCATGGTCTCCTATTCCTTGTTCTCCCTCTCTGTTGTTGATCCAGCTGGGATCTCCCGCTCCCCCAAGCTCTCTTTCCCTCAACCCTTGCCTTTCATTACCGCCACTCATGTCCAGGCTGTTCATGTAGATCTCATTCCATTTCTCTGTCATTGGGTGATCCCTGTGTCTTTCTTGGGGTCCTGTTTTCCAGGTAGTCTCCCTGGTGATGTGAGTAGCAGACAAGTCATCCTTGTTTCATGTCTAGTATCTTGCTATGAGTGAGTACATACCATGTTTGTCTTTCTGAGTCTGGGTTACCTCACTCAGGATGATTTTTTCTAGATCCATCCATTTGTCTGTAAACCTCATGATGCCATTGTTTTTCTCTGCTGAGTAGTATTCCATTGTGTATATGTACCACATTTTGTTTATCCATTCTTCAGTTGAAGGGCATCTGGGTTGTTTCCATGTTCTGGCTATTACAAACAATGCTGATATGAACATAACTGAACAAGTGCTCTTATGGTGTGGTTGAGCATTTCTTGGGTATATGCCCAAGAGTGGTATAGCTGGATCTTGGGGGAGATTGATTCCCAATTTTCTAAGAAAGCACCATATTGATTTCCAAAGTGGTTGTACAAGCTTGCATTCCCACCAGCAGTGGAGGAGAGTTCCCCTAGCTCCACATCCTCTCCAGCATAAGGTGTCTTCAGTGTTTTTGATCTTAGCCATTCTGACAGGCGTAAGGTGGTATCTCAGAGTTGTTTTGATTTGCATTTCCCTGATGATTAGGGATGTTGAGCAGTTCCTTAAATGTCTTTCGGCCATTTGAGTTTCCTCTGTTGAGAATTCTCTGTTTAGCTCTATAGCCCATTTCTTAATTGGACTGTTGGGCATTTTGATGTCTAATTTCTTGAATTCCTTATATATTCTGGATATCAGTCCTCTGTCAGATGTGGGGTTGGTGAAGATCTTTTCCAGTTCTGTAGGCTGTCGCTTTGCCTTGTTGACCGTATCCTTTGCTCTACAAAAGCTTCTCAGTTTCAAGAGGTCCCATTGATTGATTGTTTGTCTCAGAGTCTGTGCTACTGGTGTTCTATTTAGGAAGTGGTCTCCTATGCCAATGCGTTCAAGACTACTTCCTACTTTCTCTTCTAGCAGGTTCAGAGTAGCTGGATTTATGTTGAGGTCCTTGATCCACTTGGACTTAAGTTTTGTGCACGGTGATAGATATGGATCTATTTGCAGCCTTCTACATGTTGATATCCAGTTTTGCCAGCACCATTTGTTGAAGATGCTTTCTTTTTTCCATTGTGCACTTTTGGCTTCTTTGTCAAAAATTATATGTTCATAGGTGTGTGGATTAATGTCAGGGTCTTCAATTCGATTCCATTGGTCCACATGTCGGTTTTTATGCCAGTACCAAGCTGTTTTTATTACTGTAGCTCTATAGTAGAGCTTGAAGTCAGGGATCGTGATGCCTCCAGAAGTTGTGTTATTGTACAGGATTCCTTTGGCTATCCTGGGTTTTTTGTTTTTCCATATGAAGTTGAGTATTATTTTTTCCAGGTCTGTGAAGAATTGTGTTGGTATTTTGATGGGGATTGCATTGAATCTGTAGATTGCTTTTGGTAGGATTGCCATTTTTACTATGTTAGTCCTGCCTATCCATGAGCATGGGAGATCTTTCCATTTTCTGACATCTTCTTCAATTTCTTTTTTCAGGGACTTAAAGTTCTTGTCATATAGGTCCTTCACTTGCTTGGTTAGTGTTACCCCAAGGTATTTTATGTCATTTGTGGCTATAGTAAAGGGTGATGTATCTCTGATTTCCTTCTCCGCTTCTTTGTCCATTGTATATAGGAGGGCTACTGATTTTTTTGAGTTGATCTTGTATCCTGCTATGTTGCTGAAGGTGTTTATAAGCTGTATCAGTTCCTTGGTGGAATCTTTGGGGTCGCTCAAGTATACTATCATGTCATCTGCAAATAGGGAAAGCTTGACTTCTTCCTTTCCAATTTGTATCCCCTTAATCTCCTTATGTTGTCTTATTGCTCTGGCTAGAACTTCAAGTACTATATTGAATAAGTATGGGGAGAGTGGACAGCCTTGCCTCGTTCCTGATTTTAGTGGAATTGCTTTGAGTTTCTCTCCATTTAATTTGATGTTGGCTGTTGGCTTGCTGTAAATTGCCTTTATTATGTTTAGGTATGTTCCCTGTATTCCTGATCGCTCCAATACCTTTATCATGAAGGGGTGTTGGATTTTGTCAAATGCCTTTTCTGCATCCAGTGAGATGATCATATGGTTTTTTTCTTTGAGTTTGTTTATATGGTGTATTACATTGACGGACTTTCGTATGTTGAACCACCCTTGCATCCCTGGAATGAATCCTACTTGATCATGGTGGATAATTGTTTTGATGTGTTCTTGGAGTCTGTTTGCCAGTATTTTATTGAGTATTTTTGCATCAATGTTCATGAGGGAGATCGGTCTGTAGTTCTCTTTGTTGTATCCTTGTTTGGTTTAGGAATTAGGGTAATTGTAGCCTCGTAGAAGGAGTTTGGTAATGTTCCTTCTGTTTCTATTGTGTGGAACAATTTAGAGAGTATTGGTATTAACTCTTCTTTGAAGATCTGGTAGAATTCTGCGCTGAAACCATCTGGTCCTGGGCTTTTTTTGGTTGGGAGACTTTTAATGACTGTTTCTATTTCGTTAGGGGTTATTGGACTATTTAAATAGTTTATCTGGTCTTGATTTAACTTAGGTATGTGGTACCTATCCAGAAAGTTATCCATTTCTTTTAGGTTTTCCAGTTTTGTCGAATAGAGGTTTTTGAAGTATGACCTGATAATTCTCTGGATTTCCTCAATGTCTGTTGTTATGTCCCCCTTTTCATTTCTGATTTTGTTGATTTGGATGCTCTCTCTCTGTCTTTTGGTTAGTTTGGATAAGGACTTGTCTATCTTGTTGATTTTCTCAAAGAACCAACTCTTTGTTTCATTAATTTTTTGTATTGTTCTCTTTGTTTCTATTTTATTGATTTCAGCTCTCACTTTGATAATTTCCTGGCGTCTATTTTTCCTGGGAGACTGTGCTTCTTCTTGTTCTAGAGCTTTCAGGTATGCTGTTAAGTCTCTAGTGTGAGATTTCTCCAACTTATTTATGTGGGCATTTAGTGCTATGAATTTCCCTCTTAGTACTGCTTTCATAGTGTCCCATAAATTTGGATATGTGGTGTCTTCATTTTCATTGATCTCTAGGAAGTCTTTAATTTCTTTCTTTATTTCTTCCTTAACCCATTGGTGATTCAGTTGGGTATTATTCAGTTTCCATGAGATTGCAGGTTTTCTGTAGTTTTTGTTGTTGTTGAAATCCAACTTTAGACCATGGTGGTCTGATAGAACACAGGAGGTTATTCCAATTGTTTTGTATCTGTTTAGATTTGTTTTGTGGCCAAGTATGTGGTCGATTTTAGAGAAGGTTCCATGGGGTGCTGAGAAGAAGGTATATTCTTTTTTGTTAGGATGGAATGTTCTGTAGATATCGATTAAGTCCATTTGAGTCATGACATCAGTTAAGTCCTTTATTTCTCTGTTAAGTTTCAATTTGGGAGATCTGTCCAGTGGTGAAAGTGGGGTGTTGAGGTCTCCCACTATTAATGTGTGGGGTTTTATATGTGATTTAAGCTTTAGTAATGTTTCTTTTACATATGTGGGTGCCCTTGTGTTTGGGGCATAAATATTCAGAATTGAGACTTCATCTTGGTGGATCTTTCCTGTGATGAGTATGTAATGCCCTTCTTGATCTCTTTTGATTGATTTTAGTTTGAAGTCTATTTTGCTGGATATCAGGATGGCTACACCCGCTTGTTTCTTAAGACCATTTGATTGGAAAGTCTTTTCCCAGCCTTTTATTTTTAGGTAGTGTCTATCTTTGAATTTGAGATGTGTTTCTTGTATGCAGTAGAAAGATGGGTCCTGCTTTCGTATCCATTCTGTAAGCCTATGTCTTTTTATAGGTGAATTAAGTCCATTGATATTGAGGGAAATTAATGACCAGTGATTGTTCATTCCTGTTATTTTTTGGTGGTGATGTGTGGGTACTTCTATACGTTGGGGTTTACTGCTGTGGCTTTATCTGTTGCCTGTGTTTTCGAGGGTGTATCTGACTTCCTTAGGTTGGAATTTTCCTTCTAGTGCTTTCTGTAGGGCTGGGTTTGTGGATAAGTATTGTTTAAATCTGGCTTTGTCATGGAATGTCTTGTTCACTCCATCTATGGTGATTGAAAGTTTTGCTGGGTATATTAGTCTAGGTTGACATCCATGGTCTCTTAGTGTCTGCATTACATCTGTCCAGGTTCTTCTGGCTTTCAAAGTCTCCATTGAGAAATCGGGTGTTATTCTGATGGGTTTGCCTTTATATGTCACTTGGCCTTTTTCCTTTGCTGCTCTTAATATTCTTTCTTTATTCTGTACGTTTAGTTGTTTAACTATTATGTGGCGAGGGGACTTTTTTGGGGGGTCTAGTCTGTTTGGTGTTCTATAAGCTTCTTGTATCTTCATAGGCATTTCCTTCTTTAAGTTGGGAAAGTTTTCTTCTATGATCTTGTTGAATATATTTTCTGTGCCCTTGAGTTGGTATTCTTCTCCTTCTTCGACCCCTATTATTCTTAGGTTTGGTCTTTTCATGGTGTCCCAAATTTCTTGGACATTTTGGTTCATGACTTTGTTGGCTTTAGTGTTTTCTTTGACTGATGAATGTATTTCTTCTACTGTATCTTCAACGCTAGAGATCCTCTCTTCCATCTCTTGCATTCTGTTGATTATACTTGCATCTGAAGTTCCCAATCGTTTTCTCAGATTTTCTATTTCCAGCATTCCCTCTGTTTGTGTCTTCTTCATTTTTTCTATTTCCCTTTTCAGGTCTTGGACTGTTTCCTTCATTTGTTTCATTGATTTTTCTTGATTTTCTCTCAGTATTTTATTGTTTTCTTCCAGGACTTTATTGATTTCTTCTAATTTGTTTGCCCTTTCCTCTAGTTGTTTACAGCGTTCTTCACATTTTTTTGTCTTTTCCTCTACGCAAGCCTCTAGCTTCTTCATGATGTCATTCATAAGGCTGTTTTCTTCTGCTTCTTCCAATTTCTGATGTTCAGGTCTAGGTATTGGAGGAGGGCTAGGGCCAGGTGATGCTGTATTGCTATTCATTTTGTTGTATATATTTCTGCCTTGACGTCTGCCCATCTCCTTGTGGTTCGTTCTTGGCCTTATCCGCACACTTGGTTCAGACAGACCAGTGTTCCAAAAGGGAAGTCAGTGTTCCAAAAGGGAAGTCCGGAGCAAGATGGGAGCTGGGGGCCGGCCTCTGAGTCTCAGGAAGAGGCTTGGGGCTCAGGCGGATGGGCGTGGGGGCAGGGCGTGGAGACTGCAGGGTCTGCCAGGGGTCTTGGAGAAGGGGATCCTTCCCGGTGGGGCTAGCAGGGAACCTGCCTGGTGGCCAGAACCTGGGGCCGAGTTGGGCAGGTCTTCCCTGGAGTGGCTGGTGCCCAGGGATGGGGTCTGGGGCAAGGAAGGGTACTCACGAGTGTTCCAAAAGGGACGTCCGGAGCAAGATGGGAGCTGGGGGCCGGCCTCTAAGTCTCAGGAAGAGGCTTGGGGCTCAGGCGGATGGGCGTGGGGGCAGGGCGTGGAGACTGCAGGGTCTGCCAGGGGTCTTGGAGAAGGGGATCCTTCCCGGTGCGGCTAGCAGGGAACCTGTCTGGTGGCCAGAACCTGGGGCCAAGTTGGGCAGGTCTTCCCTGGAGTGGCTGGTGCCCAGGGATGGGGTCTGGGGCAAGGAAGGGTACTCACCAGTATTCCAAAAGGGAAGTCCGGAGCAAGATGGGAGCTGGGGGCCGGCCTCTAAGTCTCAGGAAGAGGCTTGGGGCTCAGGCGGATGGGCGTGGGGGCAGGGCGTGGAGACTGCAGGGTCTGCCAGGGGTCTTGGAGAAGGGGATCCTTCCCGGTGCAGCTAGCAGGGAACCTGCCTGGTGGCCAGAACCTGGGGCCAAGTTGGGCAGGTCTTCCCTGGAGTGGCTGGTGCCCAGGGATGGGGTCTGGGGCAAGGAAGGGTACTCACCAGTATTCCAAAAGGGAAGTCCGGAGCAAGATGGGAGCTGGGGGCCGGCCTCTGAGTCTCAGGAAGAGGCTTGGGGCTCAGGTGGATGGGCGTGGGGGCAGGGCGTGGAGACTGCAGGGTCTGCCAGGGGTCTTGGAGAAGGGGATCCTTCCCGGTGGGGCTAGCAGGGAGCCTGCCTGGTGGCCAGAACCTGGGGCCGAGTTGGGCAGGTCTTCCCTGGAGTGGCTGGTGCCCAGGGATGGGGTCTGGGGCAAGGACGGGCACTCACCAGTTTTGTAAAAGGGAAGTCCGGAGCAAGATCATCTTATTCAATCTTATAGCTACTTATTCTGTTATCCAAGCTATTCATTTTGGTGACCTTGAATATTCATCTACTTCTGTGGTGATTTGAATGAGAATGTTCTCCATAGGCTCATATATTTGAATACTTAGTTCTCAGTTGGTGGAATTGTTGGGGGAAGGATTGGGAGGTATGACTTTGTTGGAGGAAGTGTGTCACTGGGGCTTCCTTTGAGGTTTCAAAGGTCTAGGTCATTATCAGTCAGGTCATTATCTCTGTCTCATGCTTGTGGCTCAAGATGTAAGCTCTTAGCTACTAGTAGTAAGCTTTCCTTTTGGACCACCAACCAGCTCCCAAAATCCTGGCACTGAGACTTATTATTAGTTATAAGTGCTCAGCCTTATCTTATGCTTGTTCCATTTGCTCTTATGACTTAATTTAAACTGTTTCTCTTTGTCTACGTTTTGCCTTGGGGCTTTTTACCTTTCTTTCATTCTGTATGTCCTACTCTGTGGCTGGCTGGCTGGCTGGCTGGCAGCTGCCTGGCTGGCTGGCTGGCTGGCAGCTGCCTGGCTGGCTGGCCCTGGGCATCTCCCTCTCTTTCTCTCTTGTTCTTTCTCTCCTCTGGAGCCTAGATTCTTTCTCCTACCTATTCTCTCTGCCTGCCATCCCCACCTATCTCTCTACTGCCTAGCTATTGGCTGTTCATTTTTTTAACAGACCAATCAGGTGCCTTAGGCAGGCAATGCAACACCTCTTTACATAATTAAACAAATGCAGCATAAACAAATGGAACACATCTTTACATATGTAAACAAATGCAACATAAACAAATCTAACACACCTTTACATAGTTAAACTAATATTCCAGAACAGTTACTGTTCCTAAGTCAAGCTTTCTTGCCTGTTGCCCTGCTTCCTAGCATGATGACTATGGACTGTAATCCTCTGAAACTGGAAGCCCAAATAAAATCTTTCTTGCATAATTTGCCTTGGTGGTGGTGTCTTATCACAGCAATAGAAATGTAACTAAGACAAATTCCCACATTAATTTTCAACAAATAAAAAGTCACAGCTACTGTATGCCAGAAACTGACCAGGTCTTGGTCCTTCCATATGGAAGAACAATAAACATTTTGCACACATTTGTAGAGCACACTGCATGATGGAAAGCAGGTATCACCTACAGCATTGCTAATGAGGACAAGATGATATTAAGCATAGACAAGATATTTTCAGCCATGAGAAAGTAGGTGTGGCAAAAATTCCATAGAATTACTTAGTAAAAGAAACAAAACTACCACTGGAAGAAATGCAGACTCAAGCAGATTTTTACCTTCTAAAAAGTTTTATAGTATGTTCTCTTTTCTCTAACCTCATAACCACAACTTTTTTTTTTTACACTAATATCCTCTCTTACAGAATCAATCAAATAATCTTAAAGTGGAATTTCTGCTTCTGGAACTATCTCCATTCTGTTCATTGCTAACATTATAGTTAAACTGGTCATTTTGAAGCAAGTTGATCTTTGTCACTGCCTGGTTCCACAAGGCCATACTGCCACTCTTAAAACTAAACCCAAGTTCTACCCTATAGTACCCTGCAGTCCACAAGAATATGCAATAGAGAGTCAGCTGTATATGATAAAGCTATACCTTGAAGTATCAAGGAATCTTTGTAGAGGAGAAGTCAAATATCAAGGAATTTTTTTGTTACTGGGCTTTTAATATATCAGCTGTCTTCTGCTATGAATTTCTTGTGCATTCATATACTACTAGGCCATAACAGCAAACAGTATAAGCTTCTCAGACCTGATCTGATCTGAACTAGGTAACACCCCTACAGAGGCAGTGCCTGTCTCTTAGGCCTAGGAGACAGGCAGATTGTAGATGCATACATAGCTTTGTTTCTTGTGCAAATGAAGCTCAGACCATCCCTTTCTCTCCATCCTAATGGCATTTCCAGAGCTATTGACTCAGAACAAAGGGTTTTTTGCATCACCAGGTGCGGTGAAGACTGGGGCAGAATTCTTGACTCTGGGTTAGGGTGTGTGGCTTGACACAAGGAGAAAGCAGCAAGAAAGAAGTTTTCCAGATTGTAGGTGGATTTGAGTCAGATCAAGAGAGTAGAAAACGAAGGAATGAACATGGATGGAAGAACTGAGGAACGAAGATGAGATTGAAAGCATAAGAGCTTAGTTAAGACTATGAGAGGACAGGAAGAGAGAAGACAGAGAGGAGCAGAATGTGAGGACAGAACTGAAGCCATGTAGAGAGAGAGAGATCTCAGGAAAAGGGACAGAGAGGAGCAATTTATAAGAATAGAAATAAAGCTGTGTAGATAGATTTAATCTCAGAGGAATAAAGTAAATGGATGAAAAAGTGTGGTGTACATAGATTCTTTTCCCTCAGATTACCCCATGCCAGCTATAGCATCTTCCCCAGGACTCTAGGATAAATCTTCTCATGGCAGATCCCTGGGGAAATTTCAATACTATAATTTATAAGATTCTATGTAATCTCACTTCTTAAATAAACCAGTTCTTTACACTGAATTACACTCTATCCTATAGCAGAGTCGCTCTAAACTTTCTTACTCCTTCTCATAACCATGTATATTTCACTTTAGAACCTTTGATTTCTTTCAGACCTCATCTAAGATAATTTCACTAGGAGACTTTTAAAAAACCCGAAATTTGAGTAGGTGTCCATCTCGAGTGATCCATCAGCCATTCTACTACCTCTTCTCATCCATAGTTTATGCTGTAATCACTCAGTTAATGTCTGCATCTGTGTACTAATTTTCACACTAATTTTCTTCTCTTTATTGTATTATTTTCAAATATTTATTATTTTATGTTAGGTGTGTAAGTGTTTTCCTCAGGTGTGAGAATGCCTTCAGTATTGATGGAATTCAGGTGTTCGATTCCCTGGAACTGGAGTTAAGGATGATTGAAAGCCACTGTGTGGGTACTGGGATCTGAATCTAGGTCCTCTGTATGAACAGCAAGTACTCCTCACACCTGGGCCATCTCTCCAGTCCTACTTGTGGTATTTTAAAAACTCAAAGTAAATTGTGTGAAGAAGAGTTTTCAGTTAAGACATAAAGGCTCATTGTATACTTGAATAAATGACAGAGGTAATTATCAAATGAACAAATATTTTTAATCACTGAATGGTGAAAATATAGATATCTTTTGCCATTTATGAAATTCTACCTTTCTGAAATTGCTACAGAAAACTACTCTATGAAGAAAATATCACATTCTTTAAATGTTGCTTCAAATACTGAAGTGCAGATGACTAAGATTTTCCTAGACTCTCCAAGGGCTTTAGGCTGATCTGACTTTAATAGTAGGCTTAAAATTCAAGGTCCTGATAGTGAGCAGGACCTGAGGTATGGGTATTGCATAACTATGTCAGTGTTGGAATAGATGACACAGGTAAAAGTGTCTGAGAAAGGGTAAACCTAAAGGAGTAACCTCATAAAATCTAGAGAAACGCCTGCATTTGAGTTATTTTTCTATAGGAACTGTGCAAATAGTCTATACTGAATTGTTAAGCAACTTTATAGATTCCTTAAAATACATATATAAGGGCGTAATATAGAAAGTTGATCAATGGAATCAATTTGAAGACCCAGAAATAAATTCACATATCTATGGACACCTAATTTTTTTTAATAAAGACACCAGAAATACACCTTGTAAAAAAGAAAGCATCTTCAACAAAAGGTTCTAGTCACTGGATATCTGCCTGTAGAATGAAAATAGATCCATATTTATTACCCTGCACAAAACTCAAATTCAAGTGGGTCAAAGACCTCAACATAAAACCAGACATGTTGAGCCGGGCGGTGGTGGCGCACGCCTTTAATCCCAGCACTCGGGAGGCAGAGGCAGGCGGATCTCTGTGAGTTCAAGGCCAGCCTGGGCTCCAGAGCGAGTTCCAGGAAAAGGCGCAAAGCTACACAGAGAAACCCTGTCTCGAAAAACCAAAAAAAAAAAAAAACCAGACATGTTGAACTTGATAAAAGAGAAAATGGGAAACCACCTTGAACGAATTAGCATTGGAGACAGCTCTCTGAACAGAACACTGATATCACAGACACTAAGATCAGCAATTAATAAATGGGACCTTATGAAACTGAAAATTTTCTGAAAGGCAAAGGACAAAAGAATCTTCAATTAGACAAGTAGGCAGCCTACAGAATTGGAAAGTATTTTTACCAACTCCACATTCAATAGATGTCTAATATCCAAATATATAAAGAACTCAAGGAACTAAATATTAAAACATCAAATGATCCAATTTAAAAATTGGATAGAGATCTAACAAATAATCCTCAGTATAGGGATCTCAACTGTCTAAGAAATATTTGAAGAAATGTTCAGCATCCTTCACCACAGGGAAATGCATATCAAAACTACTTTGAGATTCCATTGTACACCTGTCAGAATGGCTAAGATCAATAATACAAGGGACAGTTCATGCTGGAGAGGATGTGGAGCTTTGGGAATACTCCTCTCCTGCTAGTGTAAGTGTAAATTTGTACAGCCACTTTGGAAATCAATATGGTGGTTCCTCAGAAAATTTGGAATTGATCTACTTCAAGTTCTAGCATCCTGGGCATATACCCAAAGGATGCCCCATCCACCCACAGGGGTTTTTGCTCAACTATGTTTATGGCAGCTTCATTATAATGAACAGAAACTGGAAACAACATAGATGTATCAACTGAAAAATAGATTAAGGAAATGTGGTATATCTTCACAGTACAGTATTACTCAGCAGTTAGTAGTTGAACAACAACAACAAAAACTGACGCCATTTCAGGCAAATGGATGCAACCAGGAAAAAAGTCATTCTGAGCTAGGTAACCCAAACCCCAAAAGACAAAAATTCACTTATAAATGGATATTAGCTGTTAAGTAAATTTAATCAAACTACAAACCACATACCCGGAGAGGTTAGGTAAAGAGGAGGGCTATCAGAGGGACATACAGAGCTCTTTGGTGTGAGAACTTACTCTATAGGACACTGAAAGATAAACCTGGACACCAATCCAACCACAAAACCCACCATCAACAATGTGTCCTGCATAAAAGATGTGCTGGGGCAATGGAGGTGCAGAACTTGTGAAAATGACCAATTTATGCTGAATTTGACTTAAGGGTCACACCATGAGAGGGAGCCCATGGCCAACGCTGTCTAGATGGCCAGGGACTGTTGAAAGCAAACAAACAATCAAATAAAACAAAAACACTGAAAGGATTCCTAATGACAGTCTGCGCTATACTCAGCATCAGTTCCTTGTCTAGTCATCCACAGAGAGGCTTTCTCTGAGAGCAAATGGGAGCAGATGTGGCCAGACACCTCAGGGAGAGAGAATCTAAATTGTAGATCTCTATAAGGTCTTTCCTCTTAGAGATCATGTAACCCTCAGAAAAGGGAAGGAAAGATTGTAGTAGTCCAAGGAGATGGAGGACATCTTCTGTGAGATGATCCTTCTGTATGCTGTGAATGTGTGTTGCTCTCATTGGTTGATACTAAAGCTGTTTTGGCCTATGGAAAGGCAGAATAAGGTTAGGCAGAACAATCAAACTGATGGCTTGGAGGCAAAAAAGCAGAATTGAAAGACTCGAGCCGGCTGCCCAAGGAGCAAGATGCCATGGGCCTCAGGGCGATGCATATATTAATAGAAATGGGTTAATTAAACATAAGAGGTAGTTAGTAATAAGCCTGAGACATTGGCCAAGCATTTATAATTAATATAAGCCTCTGTGTGGAAATTTAGGAAGTGTCTGCTGGGTATTTGGAACAGGAGAGAGAAAAGGCTCCACCTCCATTTACAGACACCAAGAGATCATAATCCACTGAATCAACTAAGCAGGGCTCACATGGGCTCACAAACACTGAAACAGCAAGCAAGGGGCCTGCATAGGTCTGTACCAGGTTTTCTGAATATATGTTATTGCTGTTAGCTTAGTGTTTTGTGAGACTTTTTTAACAGGGGAAGCAGGTATGTCTGACTCTTTTGCCTGCTCTTGAGACTCTTTTCCTTCTACTGTGTTGCCTTGTCCAGTCTCAATATGATGGTGTTCACCTTGTCTTATTGTATCATGTTTTGTCCTATTTGGTGGTAATCTCTTGGAGGTCTGCTCTTTTCTGAAGTGGAAATGGAGGGGGAGTAGATTGGGGAGGGGACACTGGGTAGGGGGAGCTAGGGGGATTGTGGGGAGGGGAAACTGTGGTTGGAACGTACTGTATGAGAGAAAAAAATTTACTTTCAATTTTTAAAAGCTATAAAGGAAATTTATATTTCTATAAATAGCATATATGCTATTTATATTATTTTAGAAATCTTATTCTTTGTAACATATAAAATACACTTCATTGAATCATAATTTTGTTTATAATTTTACTTTCTCTTTTGTAAAAGGAACCTTAAAATACTGCAAATATTATTCCCCATTTTGTCTTTTAAAAACTTTCTATTCTCTTTAGTTGTACTTGATTTTTAAAACTTAAAATTTTTTTTGAGTAGCATTACTTTTAATTTTTTTTATTTTATTTTACAATACAATTTAGTTCTACGTATCAGCCACGGATTCCCTTGTTCTCCCCCCTCCCACCCCCCTCACCTTCCCCCCAGCTCACTCCCCATTCCCACCTCCTCCAGGGCAAAGCCTCTCCCAGGACTGAAATCAACCTGGTAGACTCAGTCCAGGCAGGTCCAGTCCCCTCCTCCCAGGCCGAGCCAAGTGACCCTGCATAAGCCCCAGGTTTCAAACAGCCAACTCATGCAATGAGCACAGGACTGGGTCCCACTGCCTGGATGCTTCCCAAACAGATCAAGCCAATCAACTGTCTCACCCATTCAGAGGGCCTGATCCAGAGAGGGAAAACAAGGATTAGGAGACCATGGTAAATGAAGACCACATGAGAACAGGAAGAAGCAAAGTGCTAGAGAGGCCCACAGAAATCCACAAAGATACCCCCACAATAGACTGCTGGCAATGGTCGAGAGACAGCCTCAACTGACCTACTCTGGTGATGGGATGGCCAAACACCCTAATTGTCGTGCTAGAAACCTCATCCAATGACTGGATGCAGAGATCCACAGCTAGGCCCCGGGTGGAACTCCAGGAGTCCAATTAGTGAGAAAGAGGAGGGTTTATATGAGCGAGAATTGTTGAGACCAAGGTTGGATAAAGCACAGGGACAAACAGCCAAATGAATGGAAACACATGAACTATGAACCAATGGCTGAGGGGCCCCCAACTAGAACTTAAAATTTTATTTATTTTTATGGTATTCATATTTGTTCATCTCTTTCTCAATTGATCCATTTATCTTCCCTTTTTTGCATGCAGCTCTTTCTAAGTGAATTTTCTCCTGCTATCACATATCCCTTAGTGGCTCTTTCAGTAAATATGTATGAATAGTAAAATCATTCAATCATAATGTACTTGAAAACAGCTTTTGTTTATGCTTACCTTGAATAATATTTTTAAAGCTCCTAATCTGCTCTATGAAGTATTTTGATTCCGAGTTTTAAATTAGCCTATTTTCCTATAAGATGCAATAAAAAATAAAATTGTCTTTAGACTCTAATACAAATTAGTTAAAAAGAAAACATATATTTATATGTATAAAGTCTAGAGAAGAGTCCTCTATTCAGTTGTGTTATGCACAAATTCCCAAGTAGAAATGCGGTGACTATGCCTTCTGTACCATATTCTTGCAGTGGTAGATTAGAAGATCTGTATGTTCATAAATAAAGAAAACATTGCACTATAATAAATTATCATCAAGATTCTAACCTATGCTTGGATTTTCCAATGGTTACTGGTACACCTAACCTCTTGTTTTCTCATTTAAACATATAGTTGTATTTTCCTGCCAAAATGTAAATATTAAGCTTAAATAATTGCATAGTATTTGCTATTCAAAATTCCTCAGGGAACACAATTGAAAATGCCTTTGTATACAGCTGCAGTGATCAAACTTGCCAAAACACTGCCAGAGTCCCTCCTGCCTCGCCAAGTGAAGTTGATATCACTTGCTTTATTCCATTATTTGTCTAAATGTACAGCACTGGAATACATGTCTTAACACAATTAGTTATTTTAAACTTTCTATCCTCATGCCACACATTTCTGCCCTGAGGTCTCCTTCTCTCTTCTCCCATTTGTGTTTGAATGTTAGTTTTTCCATTTTGACATTTCCCCCAATAATTACTCTCTGAGTGAACTGTGTTCACAGGTCCTCTGCCAAGGAGCGAAGGTAATCTGCCTTTGTAATTGCAGTTTGGCCCCAATGCAGCATACATTAGGAGCCAGAATTTTCTTGATTTCACCTCCAAACCTGCTCTATGATATTTTAAGGTAGTTCTTAGTTATTTCCATCTGGGTGCCATTTAATCTCCAAAGTTCAATACTCTGTAAATTGAATTCATCATCTTTCCCCTGAAATACCCTCTCTTTGGATCTGTTCATTAACTTCTGACAAATTTTCCCATTATGATTTTAAGTCTTAACTCAGTCACCATTCCTCTCATTTTATATTCTTTCACTTATTAAGAGTATTGATGAAGTTTTTTGTTTGTTTTGGTTTCCTACAATCGTTCCTTTCTTCTTTAACAACTAAATTGAAGGTATCCATGTTTCTGTTCCTGGCTTATTGGTATAGTCACTAACCTACTGACCTCAAACCTTACGGAATGTTTATTAATGGGAAGACTATGTGTCTACATTTGGATGGTAAATTAGATGATCTCCACCTTAGAGTTTCTATTGCTGTGATAAAACACTGACAAAAGCAACTTGAGGAGTAAATGGCTTGTTTCATCTTGAATTTTCACACAGCAGTCCATCACTGAGAGAAGTCAAGGTAGGAACCTGGAGACAGGAACTGAAGCAGACTCCATGGAGGGGTGCTGATTACTGGTTTGCTCAGTGTGCTTTATTATACCATCCAGGACTACCCATCAAAGACTACCCACCCCTGTGGACTGAGCCCACTCACATCAATCATCAGTCAAGAAATTGTATCACAGGACAGCCTACAGACTGTAGGTTTTGTAAAGCTGACAACATAAAAACTAGCCAGTACTATACCAAATTAGTTTTTCAAAGGATTTGAAGTTTTCATGAGTGTGTATACGGAGATTTATGGTCTACATGCTTTAGTTACTGAGAGTGTTATATGCTGGAGAACCAAAGCAAGTTGGTCTGACTGATGATGCTTTTGCTACCAGGTTAGTCTTAGAATAATTTATAAAAGTTTACCAAGAAGCTACATTATTGGTGAAGCTGGAAAATAGCATGATCCTTGACTGCTGCATTTAGCATCCCGAGGAGTCTGTCTCCCTCTTCCATGCCTTCTGAGCAATCCTCACTCCATCATTCCTCCCTCTAGTTCTTACTGTCCTGAGGCAGCATTTAAAGCTCAAGGTTTCTTACTTTCACAAAGTCCCATTGTTTTACAACTGTTAACTTTTTATACAGCAAGTGGCTAATCAGATGCATTCATTCATTAACTCATGAATTCATTCTATAAATATTTAATAACCATTTATTACTAAGATTATTATAGTCACTAAAAATAAAAATTAAAACAAAGAAACTTAGTCCTTCCAAAAATATAGATAGCTACTTTGATAGCTTCACCTTTGACCCTTTCAACATGTCAGGTTCAAAGAAGAGCATCATATCAGAGTTAAGAGCATGATCAGAAGGCAGATTGTCTGGGTTCAGATCTTAACTGTAACCCTCTCAGTAAACAAAGAAGAACATTTACATCAACTCTCTGGGCCTAGTTGTATCAGCTGTAAAACTAAGACTATTTACCTCATTTGGAAAGTATGTGATACACATTAGAAAATGCCTGGAGCCCAGATATATATACATTTCACTAAATACTATTAAGACTAAAAACTGAGCATTGTAAGCATTTTAGGTTTCACAATCTCAAGACCATGCATAAATATAAAAGTCAAGCATAAATGCCAGTGAGACTTATTTGTCTCTGTATTAAGTGATGTTGTTTGATACTGATTCTTTGATTTGTTCACTGATAACTTTGGGATATCACATATCTTTTAGTAATGAATCTACAGAAGTTACATGCAAGTAATTTTTGAAGTTAGGAAAAAACCAAATTTGAGGTTTCATTGTCTCTGTATGTCATTTGATCTTGTAAGAAGTAGGATATGATTGTACCAACCCTTTATCATCTAGTCCATGTTAATTGGGTACTTAGTGCATGGCAAACATTACTCTAGGCCATGAGGATACAGTGAGTCTAACAGACACAGCCCAGCATTGGTGGTGACTATATTTTGAGAATGAGAGGAAGAAAAAATATGCAAACCAATGATTTTAAAATATGGGTGTTTGTTTGTTTTTTTTTTTGTCTCTGTGGATGTTTTTTTGAGGATTCACTATTTCCTAGGACTGGAAGTCATCTTGGTGAAAGGATCTCATAGTGAATTGTAGGAATCAAGTGCACATTTGTCTTTCCTTACCCCACCCCACCCCCTAAAAAAGGAAGAAAAAGTGTGGTAGATTGAAAGAAAATGGCCCCCAAAGGGAATGGCATTATTAGGAGCTAGGGCTTTGTTGGAGTGGGTATGGCCTTGTTGGAGGATGTGTGTAGCTAGAGTTTTCCTGCCTGGCCCACAGTCAGGGCAAATCTCTCTCACCTGCCAGTCTCACAGCCGCTTAGACCCAACCAAGTAAACACAGAGACTTATATTGGTTACAAACTGTATGGTCGTGGCAGGCTTCTTGCTAACTGTTCTTATATCTTAAATTAAGCCATTTCCATAAATCTATACCTTGTCACATGGCTTGTGGCTTACTGGCATCTTCACATGCTGTTTGTCATCGTGGCAGCTGGCAGTGTCTCTGACTCAGCCTTCTACTTCCCAGCTTTATTCTCCTCCTTGTCCCGCCTATACTTCCTGCCTGGCCACGGGCCAATCAGTGATTTATTTATTGACCAATCAGCAACACACTTGACATATAGACCATCCCACAGCAGATGTGTGTCACTGTGGGGGTGGATTTTGAGGTCTCCTATGCGCAGGATACTCTTCAATGTGTGAGTCTACTTCCTGTTGCCTGCAATATCAACGTGTAGCAGCTCCTTCTCCAGCATCATGTCTGCCTACACACTATCATGCTTCCCACCATGATGATAATGGACTAAAATTCTAAAACTGTAAGCCCTCACCTCAATTAAATGTTTTCTTTTATAAGAGTTGCTATGGTCATGGTGTCTCTTCACAGCAATAGAAACCCTAACTAAGACAGAAGTTGGTACCAGAAGTAGGGTATTGCTGTGATAGGCCTGACCATACTTTTGTTTGAAGGAATTTAAACTTTGGAACTGTGGATTAGAAAAGCAGTTGAACACTTTAAGTACTGCTTAATGGGCCATACTAATAGGAACATGAAAGACAGTGGTGTTAAGAGTTATTTAAACTGTAGGGGCTGGATCAAGAGGTTCCAGAGGAGAAGAATTTTAGTATGTTGCCTAGATTTAGTATGTTTGTCTATCGCAAAATTCTTGCGATATTTTGGTGAAGCATGTGGCTGCATTTTGCCCCTGTCTGAAATTCTTCCTGAGGCTAAAGTGAAGAATTTTGGATTAATTCCATTGGCAGAGGAAATCTCAGAATATCCTAGTATAGACTCTCTTGTGTGGCTGTTAGTGGCAACTCTGATGAAGATTTATAATGAAAAGGAGCAAGCTGAAAAAAAAATTGTTGGGTCCAGGGTCATGCAATAATGGAGGACAGACCATCAGAAGCAGACTTTATTTCAGAAGAAACCAAAGAAAGAAAAGAAAATCACCACCGGGCATAAAAGCTTATCAGCTAGCTGAGACCACAGCCATAATTCTGGACTCTGAGGCTGTGGCAGCCGGAGGGGGTTATGGGCCCCTTTTTTATAGTAAGGGGAAAGCATTAGCCATGGACAAAGAAATTTTTATAATTTTGAAGTTAAACATTTAGAGACAAATTGCTTTTAGGTTTTACAATTTTCCATTAACAAGGTTTTAGAAGGTTTCAGCTAAACGATATTTGTATATCCCTGCAGCCCTTCCTGGCACAGTTAATTGATGTTTGCCCAAACCTGCAACTTCCCTGACATAGCTGGGCTCCCATAGTGGGAGGAATACGAAGCAATGCAAAGGAGGTTGTCACGCAGAACTCATTAAAAGTTAACTTTGGTTTTGGTAGTGAGTGTTAGGGGGTTATCAAAAAATAGGCATCCCCAGGGCTACAGAGGGCAATCTTTAGTTAAAAACAAAAACAAAAACCTAACATTTGGATTGCAGACAGAGCTGCCCATCATAAAACACGGAAGGGCCCAGTTAAAGGATAATTCTTTTTTGCTGGTCAAGCTGATGGCTGTCAGTTTCGATCTCTTAAGCTTATTCCTGTATTCATATCTTATCCCTATATTTCTATCTTATTCCTATATTTCTATCTTTTTCTTATATTCCTATCTTATTCCTATATTCCTGGGCCCTTCAAAATGTACAGTTTGAGAAAAGGAGCACCAGGAAGTAGAATAGAGCTAACTCTTGTGTTCAAGGAGAAAAGCAGATTTAAAAATGGACAGACACCAAAACAACACAGAGAAACCCTGTCTCGAAAAAACAAACAAACAAACAAACAAAAAGAGTTGCAGTGGTCATGGTGTCTCTTCAGAGCAATAAAAACCCCAAGACAGAGAGAGAGGAGAGAAAAAAGAAGGCAATGATAATAGCATAACTATGAGAAAGTTCATCACAGAGGGGTGAATTCTGAGCCTCAGCAGCCATTGTAGTATGATGACTGGTTGCTATACAGATCACCAGTGGCCTTATTGGGATATGATTTCCTATCTAAGGTTGTATTTTTTTTCTTTCATTTAGGCCAAATTACTACTTTTTTTTTTTCCAAGTCAGTTTGCTTTACCATGTTAGAACACTCCTAAATTATTTTACTTTTCTAGAGGTCTGTTTTCCAAATATTCAAGACGTTTTCCTAGGTGGTATTCTCAACTTCTCAAATCTGACAGCCAAACCCAGAGCATTGGGAAGGGCTAATCTGTTGAGAGTCTGCTGAGGTCTTACCCAGATCATTTTTCCCCCTTGGTGTCAAAGGGGGTTTCTGTCTTTACATCCTTATCTTCCTTTGTCTCGCCTTCATTTCCTCATATCCATTCACTCTAAGAAAATTCTACCTGATGAGAAATTACACTTCCTGTCTTCAAAAGAGAAAAAAAAAAGTACAGTATTCTAGCAGTCGAGCATCACTCAGGCCTCCACACTGCATGATGATGAGAGGCAGCAAAGGTATCCCAGAAGCTCTGGTACAGGGATCGAAGTGAGATCACTGAAAAAGGTGCAGAGCAAATACTCAGACCCACATCTCAGCAAGTGAAAAAAACCTGGAGACATCTATAAAAATCTAAAAGAATTTATAATGGAAATTTTGACACTATCATGTGAAGTATTGTGATCATATTCAGCTCCATTTTCTCCTCCCACTTCCACTCACCTGTTCTTGTTTTCAACTAGTTACCTTCCTACTGTTGTGTCATTTTTGTGTGTTTGTTTTCAGGGCTTGTGCGGGTAGCCATGGCTGCCATGGGTTTATAAGTGCAATGGTCATGTTGTACTCAGAATTTAGTATTTCATAGCACTCCATCTCATCCTCCTGTGCTCATGATCTTCTTCCCTTGTCATTTGTAATGTTACAGGGAAATCGTTTTTTTAACATCCTAAGAAATCAATGAGGCGTCATATTTGTGAGTTTTAAGTTCTTTCTTCTTCAGGATGGGTTAAAACCTAAAACTCTATTACATACAGAATTGTAGCAGCTTGTAAATTGGTAATTAACAAACAGTTAAACCTGCAGAATTCCTTCCAGATATGGATGTAAGAAATGCTTCTGTCTTTTGGGACTGAATATGTGAAAAAAAATTCTCATATTGATCTCAAGTCCTGAATTTTAGATCTAGCTGCATTATCATTTATAGATGTGAACACAGATACCAGAAGACTTAGTAGTTCTAGCTTGTTGAAAATGTTAGTGATCTATATTAATTCTTGCACTTCCTGTGTGTGCTTAATCCATTGCCGAGAGAAAGATTGAAGTGGAGAATTTTCATGGTTTTTCTTTGTCTTCATCTGTCTGAGGAATTTGTATTCTTATCTGAGGTCTTCCACAACTACATCCTCTGTGACACCTAAGAGGTGTGCCCCTTGGACTCTGGACATATGACAGCTTTCAGAAGTCTCAGAAACTCCCAATTTATTAACTTTCTTCCCAAATCCTGCTCACATCTTCCCATATCTCAGATTTATTCTCTACTATCCAGACAGGTAAAAACAAACGAAGTACCACTGCTTCCTCAAAATTCTCAGATATATGATAATGTCCATACTTTATGATTCCTGGACATTTTTTGAAGAGAATGAATATAGTAGAAGAGATCTAAATGTCTGCTACAGAAGATTTTGATTTGTGTGACAGTTACAATTTTCTGCAGACTTTTGATAGTTTTCTAAGAAGTATAAATAATTCAATTTAACTATTACCACACTAGAAATCTCAACCTTGAGTGTGTTGTGTGTTTTTAGGGACCCTGGATTGTGTTGTTTCATTCCTGAACAAAGTGTGGGTGTGTTTGCATTTTACTAGCTTTTCCCGAGTGTCTGCTTTCTGTTCTGGGGTCTATTCCAGGTACTTCTCTGCACTCAGCTATCATGTCACAGCTATCTTCTATGAGCTTCTCAGCCTTTGCTTTTCCTTCCTTCATGAACTTGACAGTTTGATGAACAGTACTCAGTTTGGGTTTAACACTTTTGAGTATGCTGCAGTATTGAATATTTATCTGAAAGAATGCCTTTGTCTGGTTAATACAAGGTCGGCTGGGCCTGGAAAACCTGTTTTTTCATTTCCATACTCTGTAACAAATACACTTTTATGTTTAAAAAATCTTAAATATTCTAACAAGCTTTGTTTATTTGTCTCTGTTTTATAATTTTCTAACATGTAGCACTTTATTCAATGGAAGGGGATAAATAAACATTTGAATCTCTTCCTAGAATCTAACATAATCCAAAGTCAACTTTGCAACAATTATTTGCTCAATTTCAAAATAGAAGCAACTGGGCACTGACAGCCTCACACAGAACATTACACCAATACACCAAAAGTTGTCATTCCTTTGAGCTGTTCTTACCCTCAGCAGATTTCCTAGAACTTGTGTAAGCTAACTTACAGGGATGGCCTTTATAATACTAATCAATCAAAGAAGCAATCGTAATAGCCATCTATTTTTATATAGAAAATCATATGTAGTACCTTTATGTGAAGTTTTTAAAAATTCCAACAAAACATGCAATATATTTGAAATAGAAAATATATATTCTGATTTACTTTAGTTCAAAAAATATTAGTGTTGGGTGTCAGGAGCCATGTGACTTCTTTGGGGAATAAGGCCTGAGAATAGCACAAATGACTCTCCTTGTGGCAAGACCCAGGAGACCCTGACCCACTGGGCAAAGACCTGTGAACAGTTCACTGCATAATTCTGGGCATGACCCCAGGAGCATATGTGCTACTTGCTTTCTCTATGTTAGCCATACTGCTGGCCTGAATGCATTACAGTAGGTCATGAAGTTTAATGTTACACATTTGCATAACTGTTCTGGAAAGAATGATTTTAACCACTAGAGTCTTTGAGAAATGTTAATAAACAGATGATATCAGGAGTTAATGGGAACAGTCTAGGAACAGGGAATAAAGTAGAAGCATAGAAACCCACAGTGCTCTCATTTCTAATAACTAATAACTGTGCCAATACCCCAAGAAGTCAAGGGAGATAGACATAAGAACAAGGGACAAACAGTGCCAATTGTAAAGAGTAAGTTTCCAAGTTATGATGCCAATGGGATAAATGGAAAAACTTGGAATATCCTCAGAGGAGACAGAGTAGTACAGAATGTAGAATGGACTGATCCAGCTTTGGCTGGTGAGGTGATCATGACAACCCAGACCCTATCAGATGTGAATATTAACCACAAGAGACAAAACTGTTTCTCATCCTGCATGACTCTGTAACTGTATATGCTGCCAACTGCACATGCTGTTCTATCTTGTAGGTGTGCCTAGTTAGAAAACTTCCTTTGTAGCATGCAAGACTGTTTAGGATTCTAACAGTAGAGATAGAGATCAAAAAGGTAACGGCTACCGGTGAGAGAGTTGGGGGATAGAAGGGGAAAGAGGCAAGGAACAAACTGATAATTATCATAACCGTTTCTAGAAACTTAGGAAGTAAAAACTGATTGTAAAGCTGTTCATGCAAACCATTGAAACAGTGTAAATAAAGGCAACCCAGGCTATCTAGGACCACTTGTTTGAATGACAACAGGTGGTCACAATTTCTTCATAATGCCGACTTCACACATCTGTCAGAGGTCGTTGAGCCCATCTGGGTTCCAGCAGTTGGGAACTTGTGAGATATCCCCTTTCTATGTTATCACATCAGTTGATGTCATTGTTCTGGTCTTGTTTATACAGCTATGTTGAGACATAAAGGTGTAGATTTCCAGACATTTCTAGCAGACACAGTCTTACAACATAGTTCCTATTCCTCTGTCTCTTACAATCTTTCCTCCCTCTTGTTGGTGATGTTCTCTAAGCCTTAGGTGCAGGAGTTCTACTGTAGATGCATCAGTTGGGTTAGGTCTGAAATCATATATGAGGAAGTAACATTATATTGACAGAATAGGCTGCATTTATATATGTAAGACTATATCAAGATATATCAACAATTAAAGAAACAGAGGCCATTGAATTTGAGAGAGAGTAAACTGGTAGTGTACGTAGGAAGGGTTGAAGGGAGGAAAGAGAATGAGGAAATGATATAATTGTATTTCTGCTGTGGATATCGTTCTGTATAAATAAAACATTGATTGGCCAGTGGCCAGGCAGGAAGTATAGGCAGGACAAGGAGAGAGGAGAATTCTGGGAAGTAGAAGGCGGAGGTAGGAGACACTGCCAGCTGCTGCCATGACAAGCAGCATGTGAAGATGCCGGTAAGCCACAAGCCACTTGGCAAGGTATAGATCTATAGAAATGGGTTAATTTAAGATATAAGAAAGTTAGCAAGAAGCCTGCCACGGCCATACAGTTTGTAAATAATATAAGTGTCTGTGTGTTTATTTTATAAGTGGGCTGTCGGACTGCCAGGGCTTGGTGAAACCCGGAGAGAAAACTCTCCAGCTACATATTTCAATTTCAAAAATTCAAAAAAATATTAGTATAAAAATAATTCCGTAAAATTACTAAAACTTCCCTTTGTTGGTGGAGCATTTATAAACAATGATCATTATCTGAGAAACTTATTTATGGTAGTTTGAATGAGAATGCCCCCATAGCCTCATAAATTTACAAGCTTAATCCCCAGTTGATGAACAACTTGAAAAGGATTAGAAGGCCTTGTTGGAGGAGGTGTGTCACTGGGGGTGGACTCTGAAATTTTAAAGGACTATGCCAGGCCTAGTCTCTACCTATCTGTCTGTCTGTCTGTCTGTCTGTCTCTCTCTGCCTGCTGCCTTTGGATCAGGATGCAAAGGTCTCAGCTATTTCCCCAGCACCATACCTGCCTGCATGCTGCCACACTTCCCACATGATAATGGACAAAACCTTTTGAAACTGTAGGCAAGCCTTCAATTGAATGCTTTCTTTTAGAAGGGTTGTCTTAATCTTGGTGTATCTTCACAGCAATAGAACAATGACTAAGACAATATTTAAAGTTAAAATGTTCATTGTATCAGCCCTTTCTCCCTTAGTTTTAACTCAAAGTTTCCAATTATGTTCAGTTGTGTTCAACTTACACACTTTCTGAGCTGCTACAACAGAATAGAATGTTTGCAAGCAAGGTTTATACCTAACAGAAGTAAGGTCAAATAATGGGAACACAAAAATTCATGCTCACAGTTATAGTCTTGTCACATTTTGACAAATTCCTCAAAATAATGTCCAGGCATGTCTTCTTGTATCTTTGAATATTTGTGTGATTGCTATAACATCGAATCATTGCATTTATGAACCTGGAAGGAGTGTTAATTGTATAGAAGAGATGCCAGTTTAGGACTACGTGGCATTTGCTGCTGAAGTTTATTTCTGTCTCGTGGAATGAGGGATTGACAAGAGCCTACATTTGAATACAGTTTGAATACATTTGCTAGCTGTTTGGGAAGGACTGGAGATGTGGTATTGCTGAAGGAAGTATGTCATTGGGGTTGGGCTTTGAGGTTTCCAAAGATTTTTACCCTTTCTAGTATGCTATCTCTGTCTCTGTCTCTTTCTGTCTGTGTGTGTGTGTGTGTGTGTGTGTGTGTGTGTGTGTGTGTGTGCGCGCGCACGCACATGAGATACTCATTTATGCTGGCAATGCTCACCTGCTGCAGTCGCTAGTGGCTGAGATGGCAGCAATGTCCTATGCTGATTTGTAGCTGGGAAATGCCTCAAAAGTAGGAAGAGGCTGAAAAAGGAGGGAGCCAAGTTTGTCTGATGCCCAAGCCAGGTTTTCTTAATTTCACTACTATAATCCCAGCTCCAAATGGATTGTACAAACCACTTAGACCTCTGTCAAGTCTCTGAAAAAGTAATTACTTCTTCCTAAATGCACACACTAATTCCAACAATAAAAGTTGTATTAAACATTTAAAATACAGATGTCAAACACTTGATAATCATATATGGGTACACCTTAATATAATCTCCAGCAATTGAATCATCAAATAGCACCAAATAAAATGGTGTGCCTTATAATATACATGTTTTTTTCAGTATTGTCCTTTTGGTAGGGACACAAGCCTTCAAAACCAGTTCTGCACTGTACACTGAGTGGCCACATGGTGTCAGAAGCTACATGCTGCTGCAGTACACTCAGTGACCACATGGTGTCAGGATCTACATGCTGCTCTTAACAGAGGGACCAGATTTGAATACAGAAAGGAAATAAAAAAAATGCTTTTAAGGTCTTGTTTTGTAAATTTTCTCCAACTTTTATGTTTTCTTTATTGAATGCTTTAATACAATTTCAAAAGTCATGCTAAAAGTTTCCATCACTAGTCACCAGAGCTGTTCTTCTATTTTTAGTGTTAAAATTATTGATAAATTACTGTAATATGTTAAATTAAGCTTTATGATGATCTCTTCCAGCTGTTTAACTAAACTATGTCCTCTCAAGCTACGTGGTATATAACTCCATCATTATAGAGTTGGTCTATAAGGAATAGAGTATGGGGGGGGAAAAATGAGAAAGACTTGGGTCCAAATCCCTACTGGGCCACACTTTGTCTATAATAACCTATGTAAAAGACCTACCTACTCTATCTAAGCTCTGGCATCGAAGAGGGACATGAACTTTGCAGTGTAACAGAAAAGAGAGGAAAATGTATGTCAGCTTAAGGCATTGAATATGGTCAAAGTACATTATACAGGTATGAAATACTATTCCACACAATTAATAGACAATAAGAAGATGAAAAATATATAGAAAGAAAAAGGTAGGGAAGAAGAGAGGAAGGAAGGAAGGAAGGAAGGAAGGAAGGAAGGAAGGACGGAAGGAAGAAAGAGAAAGGAAGGAAGAAATCTCTAATTTGTCCTAATTCACAGCCACAGTTCCATCTAGGCCACCACTCTCTCGGTCCCCTTCTCCGACACACTTGAAAAACGGTGTCATCTAACTCTCTAAAACCCTGGACCTCCAGTCTCCAAGTTTCTGATACGACTCATGCACAGTTATCGTTTGTTTCTTTGTTTCATTTTTTGTGTGTGTGTGCCGTATCTCCAGTTTCCAAGTGAGGTCTAACTAGTGAAACTGACCTCCTTAGCACATAATCTCTTGCTAAGCATTCTTCATCAGCCCTGAGAGGCGAGGCTCTGCCAGTGAAGATACCTCTCATTTTCCTGAAAATTCAGAATCATGATTCAGTTAACACTTCTTAGAAGCCACGATTAAGAGTTCAGTGAAAGTTCAAAATTTTAACATGTGAAAATTCTTAGCTTACCCCTGCAATTATCAACAAAGTGTTTGGACATTATCCATGTAGCTTATCTCTTTCATGATGTCAGAAGAAAGAAGGAGAGTGAATGTGTGTGTGTGAGGAGAGAGAGAGAGAGAGAGAGAGAGAGAGAGAGAGAGAGAGAGAGAGAGAGAGAGAGAGAGAGAGGAAGGAGAGCACACTTTGGTCATGTTCACTTCCCATTATCCACTTTTAACCATTTTTCTCTTCTGCTGAACCCCATCTTTACACTAAAGCTCCCTCCTACTTTCTGAAGAGAAAGGTGAGACCTTTGCTTAGAATAGAAACTCTACTACCTATAGCCTGTTTACTATGCATAGTTAGAGTAGTATAAAGTATCTGACCTCTGACCCCAGAATTCATTTTCAATGTAAGTGCATAAAATTTAGGCTAATGTAAAAGTGGACTCCAAACCAGCTGGCTGCTTTGAGTCTGTCTGAGACAACAGTGTGCAATTTACTTACATTAGAATTACAGCTCTGAGGAGGTCATGACCCTGCTAGAAAAACAGATTTATGCACATTGTGTCCATGAAGTAGAAAACTCTTATTAGTATTATTCCTTTATATCAAGAAAACACTGGCTCAATAAATATTCCTACTTTAAAAAAAAATGTGTATTTTCTTTTTTTTCCTAGAAGAGATGAAAACACTGGGGAGGGAGGGAACACAGCATATTTTGGAACTAGCTAGGCCTTAATCCAGTGCTACTGGTTACATCAGATCTTGTCCATATTCAATGATTTCTGCAGAGTTCTAAGATGTTGTCCTAACTAAGAAAATGTAGAACTCCTCAAGAGACAAGGAGATATAATTTCGAGTGTTGCGTTGAGCAGTTCAGGAGATGAGTCATGGAGATAGATTTAGGGAGGTTGTGAGAATTCAAGTGCCTTTTGAGGGAGAATCTACATGTGGTTGTGAAGCCCTGTAGCATGGCTACAGGGATCTGACTATTGTCTTAGAGAATGGTATAGGAAGGTTTTCAGTACCTGAGACATTTATACTAAAACACTTTTATTGTTTATTGAAAAACCAACTTAAAAGGTATTGTATTTTGCCTGTAGACATATGAAAACACTTATTTACTATGTTGTTTGTTGATAAGAAACAATTGTCATGAATTCCAACTGGCTCTGCTCAATATTAGAGTACAAGAGAGGAGCCATATTGATTCTCAACAGAATGCTATAAGGCAGTAGTCTTCTGTCAATAGAGAAGGTCTACAGGCAGAAAACAGCATGAAATATTAGAGTCCTCTTTTGTGAGGTTTTATGATGTTAAGGGGAAGAGTCCTAAAACAGAAATAAAAGTTTAGAGACTTTTCTCTCTATGCTTATGTATAATAAAATAGCAAAATTACTAAAAGCTTATAGCAGTAGGGCAAATAGGATCAATTATTGTCACTAATTTAATGACAGATGGTGGTTGCTGAGCATTTTAAATAATTCCTAGGTTTCTAGTTTGATTTATGTCATGATCAAGAAGAGAAAGAAGTAGATTTTGAGGGACATACTAGATCTGACTTTGAAATGTTGATGTTGAGACATCCTTTGGTGGATACAGCTGTTATCCGGTCAGTTAATATGCACTTTGACACACTGAAGAGGGTCTTCAGAGAAAAAGATTTGTAGGGGGATAGAGGGAAAAAAGATCTTGCAAAGTAAACCAGGTGGGAAAATCTTGGAAACTAGGCCATAGTGAAAGGATTAGAGAGTTCCACAAAGGAAGTATTCAAGAATACCAAATGCTGATGAGGTCAAGTTAGCTGTAATCACCCACATGTGACTGAATTTGACAGGACGATGACTGAGGATATGTGCCAAGGAGTGGGAAGCAGTGGAAACCGAAGCCCGACTTTGGTGAAATGTCAAATCATGGAAGTAAGGAAATAAAACACTGAATGTTGACCTGTAAGTCAAGGAGGCTGGCTGTGGATTTGGGGAGGTACAGGAACATCTAAAGGAGGTATTAAGTTAAAGTATAGATCTACGCTCTTTTTATAAGGGGGCAGGAAAGTAAGGACCATTATTTTTGTTTAGTGGCAAAAAAAAAAAATGTGATTATGTCTATGAGTTAGGTAATCAATTTTCAAACTGCAGAAGAGAGGAGAGATGATAAAGGATGAGCACAGACCAGAATATAATATTGCCAGGAAACCAAACCACAGAAAGAGATATTTTAGTCTTAAAGTCAAGGTTGCATGCTTCCTATATGGCTCTCGTGCAGTATAACTAAAAAGAAGTAGGTGAAAGCCAGCAAATTGTGCAGGCTAGAAGGAGGTGTGAAGGGACAAGTGATTTGAAGAAACAAATGAGGTTGTGTTAATCCCAAAGATGGGAAAAGAAAAACCACTGACCCAAATCATGGCCAAATTATTTAAAGCAAGATTTTTTTATTCATGTACATGAGTCCCCCCCCCCCCCCTTAATGAGGGTTTTGAGAAGTCAGAATTGGATGTGAGGAAGACAAGGCTCTTATAGATCAGGGGTAGAGGGTTTCCAAATGGGGGATTTGGTGGACAAAATAGCTGGGGTTATAGGACTAGAACACTATAACAAGTTAATCCTAATGACCTCCTGAAACAAAGACATGGTTGCAAGGTGGCCATAACAAGTTAGCCGTAGCAACAGGTATTTATAACAACGTAGTTATATTTGGTCATATCACCTTTTGAAACAGAGGTAGGATTGCAAAATGGTTATAAACGACTTGAAAAAAATGACATTATTGCCATTCCTGGATAGGAAGTACAGAACCATTTGTAGTTAAGGCATAGTCCAATCCTTCAGAAACAGAAGTTTAATCATTAACAAGAATGATCCTAGTTTGTCTACTGTAAGATGACATTTAGGCATAAGATGGAGGCAGGTTGGTTTTTCCATTATCTTCCAGAATTAACAAATAAGTGCATCTACTGGGGAATAAACAGGGAAAACAAAAAGTAGTCATGTTAATTAGAACTTACTGATAAACAAAGGATAGGATAACCTGAAAGGTTCTGATCAGACAGCACTACAAGAATGAAAGAAAATGGGAGATGCAAAGCCTGGTTGTGTCCACCAAGGAAGAGGTGCTCATATTGGCCTATCTGACAGATATGTTACTGAAAAACAGCATAAGAGATCCTCTTGTCTTTAATACTCAAATGTTCAGGAATTAGAGAGACGACTCAGTGGATAAAGTGCTTGCTAGGCAAGTGTGTTCACCTAACTTTAGAACCCCAGCAGCCATGTAAAAACCAGGCATGGTGGCATACATCGGTAAGAGCAATGCTGAGCATTCTCCAGTCTCACAGAAAAGGTAAGCTCCGGGTTCATTAGAGTACCCTATTTCCAAATATTGTCTCATATACACACTTGCATAGATAGGTGCAACTGTGTGCACATTAGCATCACACACACACACACACACACACACACACACACACACACACACACGTCAAATATTTTCACGGTTCTATCCAGATACCTCTATGAAATTGCATCAAATCAGAAGAATATGTACTTGTAGTTATATATGCTATACAGTACCTAAAGAATAAAATAAGTGCATATAAGTTACAGTCTAAGTTTTTCTGGAGAGGCACAAAATAGAAAGAACATTTTTCCACTCTCATGCAAAAGAGGATAGACACCTCCAAATACATGTGGCTCTCTGTATCTGTTACTGTCTCCACAGTAACTGGGCCAACACACACAGAATCCAAATTCCCTTGTCAAACAGTTTGAGACGAGCCTCCATGTCTTGGTTTGAGGAAACCCCAGAAGGCTCAGGAGGATCCATGAATTGACTGCAGCTGCAGATCAGGTCATGTGAAAGCCACAACAGACCCCAAGAAGACTTCTCACTAGGTCTGCCATCAAGGAGTCACTACAGGAACTGACTTTTGGTTCATAGTTCTCAAAATATTCTCTCTTCCATTTCATCACAGGCAGCAAAGGGCCACTGATGCTGAATACAGAGGAAAGGAAAGAATTCCCAAACTGAGGACACGTTTCACAGTTGTGGAGACTGTATCAGAATTCCCAAACTGAAGACAGGTTTCACAGTTATGGAGACTGTATCAGAATTTCCAAACTGAGGACAGGTTTCACAGTTGTGGAGACTGTCAGAATTTCCAAACTGAAGACAGGTTTCACAGTTATGGAGACTGTCAGAATTTCCAAACTGAAGACAGGTTTCACAGTTATGGAGACTGTCAGAATTCCCAAACTGAAGACAGGTTTCACAGTTATGGAGACTGTATCAGAATTTCCAAACTGAAGACAGGTTTCACAGTTATGGAGACTGTATCAGAATTTCCAAACTGATGATAGGCCTCATAGCTTTAGAAAATATTTCCCTTCTCTTTAATACAAGACCATGAAGCCACAAGTCAAAACTCTAAGAGAATTGCATCTAAATAATGGCATAAGTGCTGTCCAGCATGCCTGATCACCACAGTCTTTTATTAGAGCCTTCAGCTCTGATGTTTGGTTCTGGATCTGAAAGCTCACCTCTGGTTCTCAGTCCAAAAGCTTATTTGCATTAAAGGAAAATAACATAGCATATATAAATAAAAAAAAACAAATTCATTTTAAGTTTTGATCAAAATTAAGGAAACAGTCATTCTCAGTCTTTCTCAACCTGCTGCATAGGAAGGTTGTAGCTTATAGAAACGATGTGTGTGTAGCTGTTACATAAGGCCCTGTTACTGAAACTCAGAAATGCCACCAGAATCCAGGGATTTGGGGGGCATTTTGTTCTTTGCGTATTTCCTGAAGAGAATCCATGGGGTTGAAAGATGGCTCAGAGGTTAAGAGTAAGTTTTGCTCTTCCACAGTTTGGTTCCCAACATCTACTTCTAGCAGCTCACAGTGGCCTTTAACTCCAGCTCCAGGGGATCTGTTTCCCCTCAGCTGACCTCTGTGGGGACCCACATGTACATGGCATACACACACAAACACATACACATGCAAATAAATTTTTTAAACTAAAAACATTGTCTTCAAAAATCCTGATATCTAGGATTCTATCCCAGTTAGTCTATCTTCAAAAAAATGTAAATACTTTAGAAATTTGCTTCATTATTACTAAGAATTTAATGTTTACTTCACTGCTTTTCCTTAGTAAACATTGCATTTTGTATTTTTATACTGAAGATCATTTTCACATTGTACTACCTTCCTTCATTACATTACTCTTAACTTAAATTCACTGAAAATATTTCTGTTTCTTGGTGGTATGGATTATGTAGACTTTAAAAATGATGGGCAGATCATCATTTTCAGCATCCTCTTAACCCGGGCAATTAAAATTGTTAAATCAGCCTACGTAAGTATTATTTGCAGTGTTTTTCATCTATGAAAGGACTTTAGTCTTTATTGCCTAGCAAAAAAAATGAATATCATCATGTGAATTTGCCAAATTATCTTTCTATATTTTTGTTCTAAGATGTTGGCTGTATTTTATAAAATCAAATTGTGAGTACCAGTCATTTGGTTTTCAACAAATGTTTGACTAATGTCTTTCCTGATGTAGTTAGGGTGGCTTCTCTCCAGTTTTAAACCCATCACACATGCCATTCCTTGTAGAAAAAAGGAATAGCAGCTTGATGGATTAGCTCTTTTGCAAATGAATTTAAGCTTGGATTTTACTCTTAGGGACATTTAAATCTCCATCACAATGATTAGCCATTAGGATAATGGCCATAATAAGAAAAAAGACCTTTACTTTAAAAATGTCCAACCTTCCTCATACAAGTGGCTGCATCCATTTGTTATGGATTCCTAAGCTTTTTAATTTGGACATTAAAAGGGTTCTAACCTCACATTACCTAAAAGAAATAATGAGGCAATGAAAGACAAACAACGTAATTAGAAACCAACAAGGTCGCTTCAATCATGGGGACTAGGAAAGCTAATTGTTACATTTTTTACATTTTTAAAATATTTACTTATTATTCATGTGTATGAGTGTTTAGCCTGCATGTATGCATATGTAACAAGCCTGGTGCTCGTGAAGTTCCGGAGAACACTCCAGGACTGGACTTACAGATGGTTGTGGCACGGGTACTGGCAACCAAACCCAAGAACTCTGGAAGAGGACCAAGAGCTTTTAACTACTAAGCCAACTCTCCAGCCCCCAAAGTTTATTTTTAATAATGTTTACTTGTTCATTAAAGAATTTTATACATATACCCAATATACAATATATTTGGATCATATCTACCCCTCCAGCCTCCCTCGAGAGCCCCTGGATATGTCCATATGTCCTCCTCCTACCTTCATGTCTTCGTGTGTGTGTGTGTGTGTGTGTGTGTGTGTGTGTGTGTGTGTGTGTGTAAACATATTTATGTAATATATATATATATATATATATATATATATATATGCATACACATATACATTTTGGACTTAGTACATTGTAAAGTACATACAATGTATCAAGTCCAATTAGTGCTGTCCATATGTGACTGGGTATGCGGCCATACACTGGAGTATGGGCAAACTACCAGTGGCCACAACTCCAAAGAAAAGTGACTTTCACTCCCCCATGAGCCATCAACCAATAGCTCCTCACCTAGAGGTGGTGCCTCATGATCTCTTCCCACATCCCTCCTGGAAGTTTGAATCACTTCATCTGGTGTTGGTCCTGTGCAGGTGACCACATCTGCTATGAGTTTACGAGTGAAACAGTGACCAGCATTCCAGAGCACCCCCACCTGCCCTGACATTTAGATTCTTCTGCTCTCTCATCTACATTGTTCCCTGAGCTTGGTGGGGGTGGAATTAGGGAAACCAATTGTTTTCTGATTACTGAAGATCTGGCCAAAAGTCATAGTTAGGGATGTCACAGGCCTTGAGGGGTACTCTACTATTATTGTTTGGCTAAATGCTCATGCTGTCAACTACCTTCTAAAAAGGCATGTTCCTATCTATTGATTGGTGACATTTCAATCTTGATCCAAGAAGCTTCTTTCTGGAGGTGACAGAAGTTAATGCAAACTCATATCCAGCCAAAGGATGGAAAATAAGTGACCATGAGTGCTCTGCCCTAAGTGGGACATGTATACCAACTGCCTAGCAGTGGTGAGTAGCTAGCAGGACTGAGGTCATCCATTTAAATTGCTTGTAAGAGCCCATTCTAACTGATTTTACTATGTAATGGAACCCCAGCAATTTAGAAAACATCCTTATTTTTTCCTGGAAACCAGATAAATCCTGAATTATCTTGAGTTTTTAATGTCACATACTGAATAATCCATTCTCTTTATCTTGCAGTAGAAATTAGTAATAGTAATCAGAACCTGGGTTCCAGGAATGCAAACCAGACTAATGTACTATGTTTTTACAAGAAAAGTTTTTAGACTGAGCTAGAAGAACTGACTCAAAAATGTATGTCTTCAAAGCTTTCTTATAACTTCCAGTTGGATTACTCATGGAAAAGAATTGATACCATATAAAAATTGTAAGCATACATAGTTTTAGACCATCAATCTAGTTTTGAGCCTTATCACAGAGATATGCTTGTCCAAGTATGAAATAATGTATCCTTTATAGTAACATGAAGATCATCCGCATATCTTTTCAAAAGGAAATTGATGATTTACAGTTGTTGGAAAGGAGAAGTGATGCTTGGAAGCTGGAGTTGACTCTGGGAAAGAAAATGACAGATGGGAAGGAGAAAGAGACGGGTGTTGTGTGACTTTCCTGGGGAGATGGAAAATTAACAACTGCCTCCAACTGGAATGGCATGCACAGCCCAAAGAATGACTCATACAGGTCCATCCTGGTGAGTAGAAGTTTATCAGCCGTGACGTACAGACTAGCGTTTGGCCAGAGATAGCTGCAGTCTGTGGAGATGGCTAACGTCCCGCCTACCAAACAGCATCTGTTGACAGACTCAGGGTCTACACCAGAGTTAATGCAAGCCTGAGGACAGAGAGATAACTGCTGCTGAAGTAGCAGATGCAGTTCAGGCTCAGACAGCAGAAGCACAGGCAAACCCCGACTCTGGGAGAGGTGACTGCTGAATGCCCACTCAGCCTTGCCCTTGCTGGGGATTCGTTGGTCTTGGTAAACACTCTGAAAACAGAAAGGGTGGGATGTTTGCCGCCATCCGACACACAGGAAAGCTAAAAGGCAGCAGGCTGCAGGATGGAGTTACTTTAGCGAGGATTTGGAGGATTTGTCTCGATACAACATGAGATGAACACCAGAGTGGATGTTAAGTCTCAACCAGGACAAATGGATGAGGTGCCTGTTTAACATATCAAAGCTGAACCTGGCCACCAGATTCTCCCAGCATTCCTCAGTCCCTATCTGTTATAGGGTATGGCTTGCATATTCCAACCTCTACCCTGAATTCTTCAGCCCAGGAGCCTGGCGGCCCTTCCCCCAGAGGCTCTTCCCTTATATAATCCAGACATTTTGGTTACTCTTCACTTTTTTCGGACCTTTGGCCTCTTGGCTGCTGCACCTGGTTCCCTCTCTCTCTCTCCTCTCCTTTCCCCTCCCCCTCTCCCCACATGGCCCAGTTCAATCTGTTCATGTCCACTCTGAACTCTCCCAGATGTCCCTGCCTCTGGCTATGCTCTCCCACATACCTATAAAAAAAACTTTTTCCTCCACCTTATACAGGAGCAAAATCATGTCCTTTCCTTTCCTTCTTATTTCTTTTTTTTTTCATTCAGTGAAAGAAAAAAAAGAAGACACAGATGAGAAGCAGTTCACTAAGCATCAGATCTCTTAGCAAACCTCCAAATAGCTCCATGTTCGGACTTGTCACAGTCAGACAGGAAAGAATCTATCAAACTCTGTCAGAGAAGCAACCCTAAAGAAATTGTTCAATTTTGGCTCCAGAAGCTCTGTATATACCAGATGTTTAATGAAGATAATGATGACAGACCAAAGAAAAATCAGGTAGCACATAGCAAAGGTGAGCAGGAAGAATGTTGAGGAGATGCACTGCCACCAGCTGAGCCTGGTCCTTCAATAAAAAGAAGCCTCTGTTCTGGGAAAGCCAGGAGCTACAGGAGGGACGTCTAAACCTCACTTTGTAAATATCTCTGACCTTGGCAATAAAATGATATGTTCTGAAATTGGGGTGTTGGGTGGGCATAAGAGTAAAGGAGCTAAATGTCCCAGCAAGGCTGAGGGGTGGGAGGAGGGAGGACAGGGGAATCCGTGGCTGATATGTAAAATTAAATTAATTATGAAATTTAAAAAAAAAAAAGAGTAAAGGAGCAACTCCTTTAAAAAAAAAAGGAGAAGAGGAAAGATTAAACATTAGTGAGAATAGCCAGTAATAGAGTTTGGAGTTAGAGACAATTTTATTTTATGCACAGATTATGTTAAGGTATTTTAACCCTATAATTTCATGTGATTAGCTTCTATATTATGAACACAATAAAATTGGTGTTGTTTCAAGAGTAACATGCTTTTTTCACAAAAAAATTAACATGTTAAGAGGGAAGCAAGAGTTGTTTTATTTAATTTAACAGCAATTTTCTAATTTAGTTGCTTTGTTACCTAAACTGCATGACTCCTGGGAATATCCTTATAAGAGAGACTGTTGGATTGATGGGAGGGTGTTATTATAGAATTGATAGGTAGTAAATTTAAATGACATTGAAATTAAGTAGTTTTAGCCAGGCATTTTGATGCATACCTATAATCAATAGCCCTCCCTACTCTGAGGTAGAAGAGTTATGACTTTAAGGTCAGTTTACACTATATAATGGATTCCAGACCAGTCTAACACAGAAATACCTTTCTCAAAATATAGACAAACAAAGCAGAAGCTCCCAGCCTTCTTACTTTGGTATATTTGTTTTCATCATGATATAATGAACTAATCATTATTCTGAATGGATGCGGTCACTTAGTGATGTTTAAATGACCCTCTGTAGAGTGCCTAAGAGCATGAACATCTGCAGAGTATAACCGGAGTGTGGTGGTACACATTTGTAATTCCAGCGCTTGACAGGGGAGCTGGAGACAGAAATCCAACGTTATTCTCTAATCCACAGTAAGCTGAAGGCCAGGGTAGGACATCAAATGACCCTTTTTGAGCTACAATAGGTGGCTCATGCCAATAATCCTAGCATGCAGGTAGCTATGGCAAGAGGATTCTCAGGACTGGGAGGCTATCTTAGGATACAGAATGAATCTTATCTCAGAAAAGCAAACAAGCAAACAAACAAAACAAATGACCCTTGGAAATTTCACATAAGTTGCCATGAATCTGAAATAGCCCATTTCCCCACAACACAAACTAATTGCACTCAGAAAGAATCCTGTTTCCCTTATGATTTTTTTTATTTTTAACTAGTTTCTATATGTTTTCCCTAAAATGGAAGTGGGATGGAGCAAAGTGAAGTTCTACTTGCACTCATGTGGAAAAATCATTAATAAAAACAATGTAAACAAAATTGTGTTATGTAACATCATATTTTTTTAAAATAGGAACTCTTAATTGTATTTGTTTGTTCCCAAAAAGAATCTCTGGGAGAATGAAATGAGCTAGTAAAGGGGCTTACTTTGCTGGGTGTGCTGGCACATGCCTTTTAGCCCAACACTCAGGAGGCAGAGGCAGGCAGGTCTCTGTGTGTTCGAGGGAGCCTGGGCTACAGAGTGAGTTTCAGGACAGCCAGGGCTACACAGAGAAACCACGTCTCAAAACAGAAAACCATTTTTTTTTTAAAAAGCTTACTTTATTATGTATTGGGCTGCTAGTTTGGAATAGGATGACTAATAACAGGAACCACAAGACTACTTGCTACATGGCTCTTTTAGTCAAAAATATATTTTTTGAGCCATGTGTACTGCTAGTTCAAATATTTAAAATGACCTGTAATTACAAGAAAACTTAAATAACTAAAGAAAATTATATTCTTGTTACATAATTACTTCATTTTTAACAGTGTAATTGCATTCTTCTCTCTTTTACAACTTAATGAGCTATAGGCTATCCCATCCAAGTGAAAACTTGATGGAAACCAGGGCAATTACTTGTTCATTTTCTATACAAGCACACACACACACACACCCCACACACAACCAAATCAAATAGAACACTACTTAAACTATGCAATGAATGAATTACATTAACATTATAATTTGTGCTGGCAATCGGCCTGTGAATACATTTCACAAACATGATTTTATCAAATTTCTTTGTTCTTGAGTCAACAGGCTTAATTCCTCATCTTGTGGTTTTGTCAAATTTCCCATTGAATGCTTTGTTCTAATTTTGAGGCTATTGTTTCTGTGATTACATATTTTACTTGATAGCTGCTTTACCCATTAGTACTTACACACAGAGCTGTGGAAGTGAGTTCTGTCTCAGGGATTTCTGCTCATTCACATGTTATGTATCTGTTAGCCACTCTGGTGCCACATTTGTGTGTTCACCTTTCTTCCAGGAAAAGAAACTATCCAAATACCCTTTCTTAAGTCTTCTGGCTATTAAATGTGTTCATTTGAGTTGGAGCCAATGAAATAGCAGAGCAGCACAGAGGCTCTTCTAGGACTAGATAGAGAGCCTCTCTTCTGAAGTGCTCCCCCTCTCTATTTATTTTTTTTCTACCCATGAACTTCCTTGATTTAGAAAAGGGAGATGAGGAAGATGATAAAAGATTTGATCCCTGACTGCACAGAGCAGAACTTGAAAACTTCCCTCTCAGCAACTTCTTTTGGGATCACCAAAGGTTCAATATTGTGATGTTCAGCCATTTGTTATCTAAGGTTGACTCAGAATATTCTGCCTGGCTAATAAAGACAGCCACTGAGGCAGGACTGTGGTAGCACATGCCTTTTATCCCAGCTCTTGAGAGGCAGAGGCAGGCAGATATCTGTGAGTTCAAGGCCAGTCTGGTCTACAGAGTGAGCTCCAGAACAGCCAGGGCTACACAGAGAGACCCTGTAGCTGAAAGTTTTCCCATGTCCCGCCTGGTCCTGCAGCCGCTAGGACCCAAATAATATTACGCAGGCTAATATTATTTTTAAACTATGACCATGGCAGGCTTCTTGTTATCTAGTTCATATATCTTAAATTAACCCATTTCTGTAAATCTATATTTTGCCACATGGCTTGTGGCTTACTGGTACCTTTACATCTTGCTTCTTCTGGCAGTGGCTAGCAGTGTCTCTTCCATTCTACCTTTTTCCTTCTTTCTCTCCGGTTAGAATGTCCCGCCTAACCTTATTCTTCTTCACCATTGGCCAAACAGCTTTATTTATCAACCAATCAGAGCAACACATATTCACAGCATACAGAATGATATCACCCATCAAGACCCTATCTTAAAACAACAATAATAACAAGCAAAACAGCCACCTGCTACATCTGAATCTGTATTTCAAGCACAGTTACAGATACGCTTACTTTCATAAATTGTTATAAGTTTGTCTTCTATTAGGCACAAAAATACCAATGAGGAGATGCTTATTCCACTTTCCAGATCCTCTTGATAATAATTCAGTCACAGGATCCTAAGTAGAAAATGCAGCTTGTCTAGCTATGCAGTAACCAATAAGTGCTTATCTGTTTTCAACTTGTTGATGTGTCCATTTTATCCTTCCCTCTTCCAAAGCACTTAAACAACAATGCACTTTCATTATTTAAAAAAAAAAATATTGTTTGGGGGCTGGAGAGCTGACTCTGCAGCTTAGGGCAGCTGCTCTTCCAGAGAACCCAGGTTTGATTCCCAGCACCAACATGGCTGCTCAAAACCCTCACAACTCCAGTTCCAGGGGGTCTAATGCCCTCTTCTGGGCTCTTTAGGTACTGCATGCACGTAGTGCACAAGACATACATGCAGGCAAAACACTCATACACAGAAAAATAATAAAGAAATAATGTATTAAAATAAATACAAACAAAACTATCATTTTATTTATAACACTGCATGAAATGTAATTCAGACCCCTTAGTCTGTCATTAAAAGCCTTTTTATAGCATGGACCACACATCTTTCAAGTCTTATGTTTTGCTTCGTCCTCTAGTTATCCAGACAAATGATTAGTCTTGATTTTGATCTCTCTGTTTCTTTGTCTCTGTCTCTGTTGCAGTGAGTTTGTGTGTGTGTGTGTGTGTGTGTGTGTGTGTGTGTGTGTGAACATCCTCATTTATTTCTCTGCATGTTGAAATCCCACTTATATTTCTAGTGTAACTGACTTTTCTTCACTGTATTCATAATCTCTTTGTTCACCATTAAATTATCCTGAATGTAGCATGCTCTTGCTTTAAATTTCAAATATGGCACTCACTCTAGCTGACTGGTAGTTCTCGAAGCCATCTTTCTGCTATGCTTTACTGTGGAAAGACATTTTATGACATGATTCACCTTTTATTGAGAAACAACAGCTAAGTGCGCTGGGAGGGATTATTGCTCAAAATGACTCATTAAAACATGGAGCGTGAAAGACTTGGAGAGAAACAGATCCTAGTACTTTCGGAGGCCCATTTTAGATAAATAAGAACCAAGAGGCATAGAAAATGAAAGAGCAGCCTGATAACATCAAGATAAAAACCTTATATGTATAGACCAAAATCCACTGGAGCCTGAATATCTGACTAATATCTGCATTGGCTAGAAAGGTTTAGATTTAAACTCAGTTTATATCTGTAGACAAGCAGGTTCTGTTGTTTACATTAATTGGGAAAGAAACAAGGATTTAAAATTATATGTAGTTATAAGTCTTTTTCAAGATATACTAATCTGGGGAGATAAAAGAGAATACAACTGTTCTCAGGCCAATCTAAATTTTTCTCAAATCATATACCACCATTAAGAATGTTATTAAGTGCCTACTTGTGAGTCAGGAAGTTGTAACTTTTATAAAGACAGTGAAATAAACAAGATAGGCATTTATGTTAGAACCACAGCCTGCATTAAATTTTAATGTTGTATTAGCAATTTTTTCATAGGTCTCAGTAGAATTCCAAGGGTACATAATAAAATTTATTGTTTGAATAATAGTCCTATGTAGTTGATCTAGCTATGGTGATTCAGTTATTAAAATTAAATTGTGTTAGTTCTGTGAAAAAGAGAAAAGGGTAAATGCAATGGCAAAAAAGTTCTTTCTTAGAACTTTGTTTAATTTTGAGAAGAGACGGGTTGTAAGGCAGGAAATAACAAAATCAATAAAATGAAGGCCTTTGGAGATTCCATGCTGTATGCTCTCAATTATGAAACATATGAACAATAATAGGACTTACTTCAGACTGGAGAGATGGCTCAGTGGGTAAAGAATTTGCCTCAGCCAGCATGAAGACTAGAGTTAATTTGAGAACCCATGTTAAAGACAGGTGGGCATGGTGGTCCACCTGAAAGTGAGAGGTGGAGGCAGGGGATCCCCAGATTGAGCTAGCTAACCAGACTAACCAAATTGGTCAGCTCAAAGTTCAACTAGAGACCTTTCCTCATATATAAGATGGAAAGTGATGAAGGAAAATGTCTGATGTCAATCTCAGGCCTCTACATTCATGTGCACACATATGCATGTGTACCCTTACATACTGGTGTATCTTCACGCATGCAAACATTTATATACACACCAAACACACACACTTATGCAAAAAATAGTATTATCCATTACCTTTTCCTATTTGACTATATTGAATTAAATATCTGTGCTTTATCCCCTTAAGAAAAAACTGGAGGCCCCATACAAATTTGTAGAATACTGAGTACAAAAATCCACCTTTTTTTCACAGTTATTTGTTGAACAATATTTTAAATTGCATTGCATTTTGTCAGATTTTTCATTTTTGATATTTTTAATTGATTTACATCACTTCCCCCACTTTCATCCCTTCAGCTACTCCCAACTACCCTCCCTGAAAATACATCCCCAAAAGTATATTCCAAAAAATAATTTACAAATATTAATTTTCTAAAAAGAAAGACAGAGGGAAGGAGGAAGAAAAGAAGAAGGAGGGAAGAAAGGAAAAAAGAAGGAACGGAAGAAAGGAAGGGAAGAAGGAAGAGACAAAGGAAAGAAGAAAAAAGGAAGGAAGTGAAGGAGAAAAGGAAGAAGGACCAAGACAGAAAACAAGATCCTTGGAGGAGAAGTCAAGAGGTCAGAGTAGTGGAAGGGTCATCTGTGTAGGCACTAACGTCATTAATACTTAAGACTCTAGTAATAGGAGAGTGAAAATGAGCCCAGCAGTTGTCTATACACAGCAATAAGAAGTCAAGAGACCACTCTTCTTATATAGGACTAGAGATCTCATAAAGGGAAAGACGTGACTCTAGATCAAGAAGTACACATTCAGCTATAGCAAGCAGTTGAGGAAAAAAATTCACCTTAATTCATACTCACTAGGTGATAAAGGATTGCACTGGGAGTAGAAGACAACCTTGGAATATAAAACGTCTTTTTACTCAGAAATTATTTTTTTCATCCTCTTCTTGAAAAGAACAGTGTGGATGTGCAGATATAGGCAGTATTTGCATCTAACCTCCTTAATTTTATGCAAAAATTAAATACTAAGGTTACCAATGTTCTCTAAAATAGAGTCTAACCCAACACAATTCCCCTACTACTTAAAATCCAGAAATAATCTTCACATGTTATTATATTAGAAGCCATGGCCTCGGGGTAAAAGGAGAAAATATCCCTGTAATATCTTCATGGCACAAGACACACAGAAGGTAAATACACAAGACTACACAAATTCATTTTTATAATAAATGTAGAGAACATTCATGGCTGAGCTTCTCCAGTAAGTGTCCTCCAGAGGTTCCCCCAATGAGTTTTACTTAGATCCTTCAGCATCTGTATCACTATTTCTCAATCTGTGGGCCATGACCCCTTTGGCAGACCTCTATCTTCAAAAATACTTAAATTATGATTTATAACAGTAGCAAAATTACAGTTATGAAGTAGCAATGAAAGTAATTTTATTGTTGGAGGTCAACATTACATGAGGAACTATATTACAGGGCCTCAACTTTAGAAAGGTTGAAAATTACTGATCTATATTAAGACTTTAAAATATTTTATAGATGATTTCCAAAGAAGGACTGTGATCTCAAGGTAGCTCTTAAAAATTATTATAGCTTTATAGGAATTTACAGTGAGTCAAAATGAAAATGGTCGTCAGTTTAGCACTGTTTCTGTTAGCAAAATGATAGTGATAAGAACAATGATGATATTATTAGGACCAGAAGACAGAATGAAATATATATGCACACATACATACATAATCTATCTTGGCAATTGAGTCCAAATACAAAAAGAGACATGGATAAGAGTCTTCATCCCAGCATTATTTCCACATTAGAAATGTAGCATAATTTGTTCAATGATAGATAAAATGTCAAAAAAATTGCATTCAGCAGTCAATAGAATGGCCAGGTTCTACATGAACCACTAAGACTAGTTATCTAAGGCATGCTGTTGTATCTAAAGAGTTAAAGGCAGACTGGGGATATAACTTGGTTTATTTAAACACAGAAAACATTATTACATGTGGTTCTTTGATGCAAATTTATTGAAGTTGACCTTGGTACTCAGGAAAGTAGAATGAAATCCAAATGGGAAATGAAGGCAAATACTGAAAATTATACAAAAGAGTAACAAAAAATTAGTGGTAAGAGATTTGCAATAACTTTGATTCATAAGCTGTATATCCACAGTCCTTCCAAAACAAAGGACAGAATCAGAAGATGGGTTGGGAGCATAGCTCAGTTAGCAGAGTGCTTACTTAACAGTTAGGATTCTCAGTCCTTGGATCTGATACCCAACCCTGCATAGATCAGATGTGGTGTCCGCACCTTTAATCCTAGGAACTCAGGAGGTAGCAACAGAAGGATCAACTATACCTTGAGTTTGGGGCCAGCGTGTGCTACATGAGACTCTGTCTTAAAATGAACAAAACAACCCAGATCAGACAGATAACATAAAACATGTTACATGGTCATTATTTAAGCAGGAAATTTCAGGAGATCTTCAGAGTTTTCAAGTTATCAAGATAGAAGACTGTGGTTATTACTATTGCTAAATTATAGGAAGTAATAACTTTCTCTAGTGCATCATGTTTATTGTCTCATTTTATCAAAACTTAAATGTTGATAAGGGATTTTTAAAGGATCACTCTAATTTTTACTGCTGTCCATATTTATTTTTCTTTTTGCAATATAATTTGGATGACTCAACAGAGATACACACAGTGAACATTTGGGGAAAGTTAACCTCCATGGTCTAGGAAGAATAATTGTATTGCTGTAATATGAAATAATAATTGTATTGCTGTCCTAAGTAATAATAGCTATATTATTGTTGCATAAAATATTACCCATACTACTGTCATATGCAATCATAACCACATTACTGTCACATGCAATTGTCTTAGTTATAGTTTTATTGCTGTGAAGACAACTCTTATTAAAAAAATCATTTAAAAGAAAAAAATCATTTAATTGGTAGCTTGTTTACTATTTTAGAGGGTTAGTCCATGGTTATCATGGCAGGAAACAGACAGGCATAGGGCTGGAGCAGTAGCTGAGAGAGTTTTACATCCTGTCCTACAGGCAACAATCAGAGAGAGAAAGAGAGAGACACTGGGACTGACCTGTGGTTTTGAAACCCCAAAGTCCACCCTCAGTGACAAAACTCCTCCAAGGACATATCTACCCCATCAAATCCACACCTCCTAATCCTTTGTAAACAGTGCCACTAACTGGGGGCCAAGTCATAGAAGAATGCTGCTTACTGGCTTGTTCCCCATGGCTTGCTCAGCCCACTTTCTTATGTACCCAGAACTACCCATTCAGAGACGGCATTGCTCACAGTGAGCTGGGCTCTCCCTTATCAATCATCAATGGATAAAATGCACCACAGGCTTGCCCAGAGGGTAATCTGGTGTGTGTGTGTGGTGGGGGTGGATTTTCTCAATTGGTGTTCCTGCTTCTGAAATGACTCCAGCTTGTGTAAGTTGACATAAAAGATGGGTCGAATCACATGTAATTCTGATATGGCACTTAGAGTCATACCTTACAATTACCCAAACCTATTATCCTATTACTTATTTTTCCTAGTAATTTATTTCTTCTAGTATTAGTTCTCCTAGTAATCCCTGACATAGTACAAGACCTAACACAGACTGTGCATTCCATAAATATTGACCATAACTTTGAATGAGTTAACACACATTTATAACTGTACATTGAGCTAGAATTGTCGCTGAATTTAAGAATTTTTAAGCTGGGAGGCAGGGGCACACACCTTTAATCCCAGCACTCAGGAGGCAGAGCCAGGCAGATCTCTATGAGTTCGAGGCCAGCCTAGTCTACAGAGCGAGATCCAGGATAGGCACCAAAACTACATGGAGAAACCCTGACAACCCCCCCCCAAAAAAAAAAATTAAAAGCAGAAATCATCTGTTACCCTAGTCACTTGGAAAGGTCTCACACCTCCCCCAAATATTTATTATATAGTTTTAGTTACCTAACGTGCCTTTCAGTCTATCTAGTCATTCTAGTGTTGGACTACCTACCCATAGTCAGAATTTCAGCATTATTGCATTCCAGCTGAATGATCTCTTCTGTACATCAATGCTTAATCCAATGGACTACAAAGAAGGTTAATATAACCACATAATCAAAGCATTCAGCTTGGTATCAGCTCTGATTAACATTAGGTGAATATTAGGTGACTTTTGTTGTTTTTCTATTGACCCATTCCTATGAGTGAGTGTATTAGATGTGACCTCTGATTTTATTTTTTGTTTTTCTTGGCAATTCTCTTCAGTTTGGGTGGTACTTTTTCTGCTGAGGATTTATTTAAGAAAAATGGGAATTTAGGAACTCTATTTCTCAAGATAAATATAAATTACTATTAATTTCATTATATACATTCTTTTTTATTGTACTCTTAATTAATGTGAGAATTTTATGGTTTTATTGCTAGATTTTTACATACTGACCCCACTGTAACCATATTAGAGTATTTCACCCTGAACTGCGGTTTCCTAAATGTTTATAAATAGGAATAATAATTATATTATAATAGAAAAGCTGCTAAAATATATCATTAAATATATTTGCACATTTTCCATTTAAGTTAAATTATATACTAAGAATAGCAGTTTGAAAAACTTACTTGTATTTGCTGCTTAAAATAGTCTCTGTTCTAAGAAAGCCTATAATTCAAGTATAAAAATGTATCATGTTATCTTCAAACACTTGCATAGGTTGTGTACCAGTTTCTGGAGATTTTGAAGGGGAACTTCTATTTAACACAACTAATTTGCCAAAGTGTTTCATTAGGTTTTGACTTCATAATGAATAGTACTCTTTCATTGCTGTCAGATATATATATATATATATATATATATATATATATATATATATATATATATATATAGAGAGAGAGAGAGAGAGAGAGAGAGAGAGAGAGAGAGAGAGAGAAGAGTAGACAGTGCCAAGAGTAGAAGAAGTCACTATCTTTCTGTCAGAAAGGCCAAGGGCTTCAGAAGCCACCCTACGTCTACTTGGTTTGTCTTGGTGTAGCATGAATCCTAAGGGGTCTTATTAATAAAAACAAACCTGGAGCTGGGTATTGGGGTGAATGCTGAAAGATCAGAGAAGCAGAACAAGCCACAGCTTCCTCACCTTGCCAATTCCTCAGCTGATCTTGTTTCCTCAGACGGGAAGCCTCTGAGTCCTCATTCAGAATAAATCTCAGCTGAACTGCTGCTCAAAAGCCTAAAAGCTTAACCAGCCCTAGTTCCTCGTCCTCATGCCTTAAATACCTTTCTGCTTCTTGCCATCACTTCCTGGGATTAAAGGCTGTTTCCAGTGTGGCCTTGAACTCACAGAGATCCAAGCAGATCTCTGCCTCTAGAATGCTCGGATTAAAGGTGTGTGTGCCACCATTTTCTGGCCTCACAGAAAATGACCCACATAATAAGAATTTCTGTATTAGTGACTCAAGTTTCTGGCCCCAGAGCCTGTGGTCTTTCTTCTGTATATATGATTGCTTTAACTGATCTACCTTGGAGAGCCCTGTTATCACATTGATCTGATGATATGAAAGGCCATTAGATCTGTATTTCAATATCTGCACTTTGCCCAGTGTTGAAGGTCTAGCTTCTATTAGAAAGAACGAGGAGAAATCATTTCATCAGTGACAAATCTTAGACAGATATTCTCCCAATGCCTGCTTTTGAATGAGTTCTATACAACTGACCTTTCATAATCTTTCTCCAACCTCACTTGTCACAGTTAAGATGATAATCTTCAAACATTTTCATTAAGTTGAGGGAAATTCAATCGCAATTTATTGCATTGTAATATAATTCCATCAATTTTTCAGATTCTCTACATGAGTTTTATGAATGAGACAAAAATACTGACATACAAGTCTGGTCTCCAGTACTTGCTAAGGAGACATCATTCTTAGCAAATGTTATTGAGCAGTCTGGTCTTGCACACACTAGGAGTTTAAAGTAGAATTTTATTGTTTCATTATAAAATTGTCCCATCTGAAAGCCACACAGAAGCCCAAAGTCTATAAACTCAGTCCCCAAACTTGCAGTAATCTCTCCTTTGTGGGGCCTCCTCCCTAGTACCTGCAATGGCCTCAACACATACAGAATGGTGGTGGAAACTCTAGCTCTTAAGATGTTGTTGTTTTATTTTCCCCTTCTTTGGTCTTAGAGTCTTTTCTCATACAATGTATCCTGATTACAGTTTTCCCTCCCTCTACTCCTCCCAGGTCCTCTCTACTTCACCTCCTAAGCAAATCTTTTCCCCTTCTGTCTCTCATTAGAGAAGTGCAGACTTCCAAGAAATAACAACAAAACATAAAAAAAATTAGAATAAGATAAAACAAAAACCATCACATTGAAGTTGGACAAGGCAAAGCAACAGAAGGAAGAAGGCCCCAAGAGAAGTCATAAGAATCAGAAACCCACTCATCCACATACTCGGGAGTTCCAAAAAGATACTAAACTGAAATCTATAAAATACACAAGAGGTCCTGGTGCAGACCTGTGTCAGCACTGTGCTTGCTCCTTCAGTCTCTGTGAGTTCATATGCACTTTGCTTAGTTAATTTAGAGGGCCTTGTTCTTATGTCCTCCATCGACTCTGGCTTTCATACTCTTTCTGCCTCCTCTCCCAAGGGGTTCCTTGATATCTGAGGGAAGAGATTTGATGGAGAAGTCCCATTTAGGGCTGAATGTTCAAAGGTCTCACATTCACTTTGTAATGTCTGGCTGTTGGTCTCTGATTTTGTTCCCATCAGCTGCTGGAGAAGCTTCTCTGATGAGGGTTTAATAAGACGCTGATGTATGAGTGTAGCACAGTATCACTAGGAGTCATTTTATCACTACTGTGCTAGTTAGGGTTTCTATTGCTGTGAAGAGACACCATTACCATAGTAACTCTTATAAAGTAAAATGTTTAATGGGATGGTTCACTTATAGTTCAGAAGTTCAGTCCATTATCATCATGGTGGGATAGGGCAGCATGCAGACAGACATGGTGCTGGAGAAGTAGCTGCAAGTCCTAGATATTGCAGGCAACAGGAAGTGGTCTGAGACACTGAGAGTAGCTTGAGCATTGGAGACCTCAAAGCTTACCCCCACAGCGACACACTTCCTCTTACAAGGCCACACCTATTCCATTAAAACCACACCTCCTAATAGTGCCACTCCATTTGGCGGCCATTTTTTCAAACTACCACAATCTACTTCCTGCCTCTCAAAGGCTTTTAGACATGTGATAATGCAAAAATACATTAAGTCCAACCTGAAATGTCCCCATAGTCTATTAGTCTTAACCATCTTTAAAAGTCCAAAGTTCAAAGTTTCTTCTGATTCATACAATCTCTTAATTGTAATCCCCTATAAAATCAGAATCAAAAAACAGATCAAATACTTTCAACATATCATAACACAGGATATACATTATCATTTGAAAACATAGGGAAGGGACCATCATGAGGAAATAGTAGATCAAAGCAAGACCAAAAACCAGCTGGACAAACTCCAAACTCTGCATCTCCATGTCTAATATCAAAATGCTCTTCAGTCTACTCCTTTCAGATTTGTTGACTTTGACACACTTCTTTCTCTTCAGCTAGTTTCACTTCCTTTTAGCAGCTCTTCTTGGCAGATATCCCACAGCTCTAGCATCTCCAATATCTTGGGGTCTCCAAGGCAATCCAGGGTTCAACTTCTAAGCTTCACTCAATGGTGTTTCTAGGCCTAGATTCGGGGACACCCCTGACACATGCCTGGCCTCAGCAGCTTTCCTTAGTCCAGGAGGAAGGTTCCATAACGCCTTTCTTCTATCCTTGACTCTAAAGCTAGAACCACATGGCCAAAGCTGTCAAGTTCTGCTGCTTGCTGGGGCTGGAACATGGCCCCTCTGTTCAGTTACATCTTCATCAGCTTTCTGTTTTTCATGGTTATCTGCGCTGCCTAAGCTTGACTGTCCCTGTACTTTCTCTGTCGACCAGGTTGGGTTCAAATGCAGAGATCACAAACCTCTGCCTTCATAGTGCTTGCATTAAAGGTGTGTACCACCACACCCAGCTCTAAGTTTTTCTTTAATTCCTTTTCACAAGTTGAGAATTTAGATGGGTATGAGTCCTGAGGTCACCACTCCCTTTATTCCATTTTTTTTCTTGGCTCAATTTGCTCCTTTTATATATATATATATATATATATATATATATATATATATATATATATATCACACATAGATAGATAGATAGATAGATAGATAGATAGATAGATAAATTCATTAGAGTTAATACCAGTAACCACACAACAGAGTCTGTAGTAGGCTGTTTTGAAATCCTCTGCCAAGGCAATTCATCCAAATCTCTTCATGTTAGCCTCAGGCAGACTCTTCAGATAAGGGCAAAAAGCAGCCACATTCTTTACCAAAAAAATCACAAGAATGAACTCTAGGTCACATACTAATATTCTTCTCCTCTGAAACATCTTGTGTCAGCCCCCCACAGTTCATCAAATCACATTCAGCACCACTGTCTTCTATGATCCTACTGATATGGTCATTAAGCACTGCTTAAAGCATTCCACTACTTTCCTAACCCAAAGTACCAAAGTCCAAATTCCTCCAAACAAAACTTGGTCCAGCCTATCACAATAATACTCTAGTCCTTTGTACCAACTTCTGTCTTAGTTAGGGTTTCTATTGCTGTGAAGAGACACCATAACCACGGTAACTCTTACAAAAGAAAACATTTAATGGGATGGCTTATCTACAGTTCAGAAGTTCAGTCCATCATCATTATGGTGGGACATGGCAGCATGCAAGCTGACATGGTGCTGGAGAAGTAACTGAGAGTCCTAGATCTTGCAGGTAATAGGAAGTGGTCTCAGACACTGAGAGCAGCTTGATCATTGGAGACCTCAAAGCCCACCTCAACCATGACATACTTCCTCCTACAAGACCACATTTACTCCAACAAAGCCACACCTCCTAATAGTGCCACTCCATTTGGGGGCCATTTTCTTTCAAACCACCATAACTAACTTATTTTAGACCAGTAGTATTTGGTTTAACCTTAGGTGTTAGGACTACCTAGTCTTTTGTTTTGGGTCACTAAAGCAGTGTCAAGTATGGGTTCAATCTCATGGAGTAAGCTTTTGGTCAAATCAAATGTTGGTTGGTTACTCTCCCAAGCTTTGTGCCACCATTGCTCTAACATATTTTTCAGGCAGGATAGACTGTAGGTCAAAGGGTTTGTGGCTGGGTTGGTGTTTACATTTCTCTTTTGGTAGCCTTCAGAGTACCTGCCCCTACCAAAGACAATAGAATGTAGGGGTGAAGGTTCTACGTAAGTACCAGATGGACCTCTCCATGTTCAATGAGTTATGTGAATGTTTTCTTCAGCAATGGAGCCTTGCTCTCAGTTTGTGTAGAGCAACCAATTGTCTTAGCAACAGCCTGGGTTGTTTGAAGATTTCCATGGACCATTTTGGCTACAACTCAATTGGATGTGACCCAGTGCTGATACTGGAAGCTTTGTTTGGTGTTAGGAGATGGTTGGTTGTGAGTTTGTCTCCCCCATTGTCTTAACTACAGTTTCTGTTGCTGTGAAGAGACATCATGACCATGGCAACTCTTACAAAAAAACAAAACAAAACAAAACATTTAATTGGTGTGGCTCGCTTACAGTTTCAGAGGTTCAGTCCATTATCATCATTGCATTGCATTGCATTGTGGCATGAAGGTAGATGTGGTGCGTGAATAGCTGAGAGCTCTACATCTTGAGGGCAACAGGATGTTGACTGAGAAACTGGGCATTATCCTTAGCATAGGAAATCTCAAAGCCCATCCCCACAGTAACAAACTTCCTCCAACAAGGCCATACCTCCTAATAGTGCCACTCCCTGTGAGATTATAGGGGCCAAGTACATTCAAACTACCACACCTATTATTTGGAGACTTTATTAGGATCACCTTCATATAAAAAAAACTCTTTCATTTTCTTTAATGTCTTAGTAAGAGTTTATATTTTTATATTTTTGTTGACAGATCCTGTGTGTACTTTATATTTTGGGTACTATTAAAATGTTTACCTTTTTACACAAAAATACATTAAAGTGAGTTAACATTACACCATGAATATTTCTATTTGTATTTCTAAAATAACTTACTTAGTCCCTAGGTTGATCTACTCCCCAAACCTACATAATCAATAAGCATAAAAGAGAAGTCAGATTAATTAATAACTAGGGAAATATAAGTAAGTTAGCAAAGAACTGCTTCTGCAAATGTCTCAAATAGATATAAATTTAAAATTCATGTAGCAGTAATCAAAAATGATACAGAACACTGAAGCTCTGGCATTGCTGTAGGGAAGGGATGATGTTGCCTCTGAAAAAAACAGTTTCACACTATGTAGTGGGACTGAGATACACTGCCTGCTTCCCTCTACCACTGGCAACAGGCACCCGACACAAATGCATGCATGCTCTGAGGGAGCCATGTGACCAACAGTGCTCTAATCTTAAGTAATTGTCAGCTGTTAAGTGCTTCGGCTGAAGTCCTGCAACTTGGCACACAAACAAAATGGTAGAGAGAAAACAAAGGGCCACTCAACCAGAGTTCATATGTGTATTACAAACTTTCATAACCTTACCTTGCAATACGACATAGAGAGGAGCTTTATTTATAAAACTAAATTTCAAAGAAGCTGAAAATAAAGAAATAAAGAGAGAATAAGATTTCATTATGTAATATCACCAAGTCAACCCATTCAACACTTGAGTGAATGTTTTTTCAGACTTCTACATATTTCATTATTCAAGGAAATAAATAGACATAAATGATAAAATTTTTAAATGCTTAATGGTGTATATCTGTTCTGTCAAGTCTAGGTGCCATTAAACATTCTTGAACAAGGTTGACAAGAACTGAAAACCTGATTTGAAACCAGTGGGTCCTCTAGGAAAATACCCAAGAATTCTTGATTTCTACTTCTTACCAGGTATGTAACTATTGTACCTGAAGATGCCAACCTGATCCATTCACTCTGAAAGCTCACTGTGAATGATCATGTCAACCCCCTGCCAAGTTTTCTGGGAACAGAGATTTCTCGGTGAAAGTCACAAACTAGGAAGAAGGATATGTACATATAAGGAAACCTACTATAAAGAAAAAAAGTCAAACACTATAAGAGGTTGCTGAAGTTAATCATACATTCATAAAAAGGAGAGAAGGCTTTGCTTGAACCATTACTTAGTGGTTAAAGGGCTTGCTGCCCAAGCAAGAGGACCAGAATTTGGATGCTCAAACCCCACATAGATAACAATGGTCAGGTAGCTCTCTCCTAATTATACCCTTGAGAAGCAGAGCCAGGGGGTTCCCTGATCAAGCTGACTTGAAAGACTGAACCTTATCCATAAGCTATGAGTTTGATAGAACCTGGCTCAAAGAATACGGTAGAAAAGTGATGAAGATTCCTGGGATCAAATTTTGGCCTCCACACACATATGCATGCATGCCTGCACAAATATTCAGTGAGCTGATCCAGTTTGAGAACTCTACTCATGCCTTCCTCAGCCTCCAAGCTTGGGCTAACGTGTATATCCTATACTTACTGAGCTCCCTTCTCACCAGGCTTTCTTCTTTCCCACCTGTGGTGGTATGGATGGGATGTACCCTAGGCATTTAAATACCTAATACCCAGTTGGTGCTGCTATTTGGGGAGATTTAGGAGATGTGGCCTTGTTGAAGGATGTGTGTCACTAAATGTGAACTTTGAAAGTTTAAAGATTAACCATTCCAAGTTCACTATTTCTGCTTATAATTTCAGATGTGTGCCCTCAGCTTCCTGTTCCTGACACCATGCAAGCTCTTTGATGACAAGATTCTCTATCATAACGGACTCATTTATTTCTGGAATTGTGAGCCCAAATAAATTCTTTCTTCTACAGGTTGCTTTGGTCATGGTGTTTCATCACAGCAATAGAAAAATAACTAGTGCCTCCATTAATAATACTCCCAAAATAACTAATGGCCCCACACTGTATGCATCCTCTAGTCCCCATCCCAGCCTGCTGAATCTACCTTTTAACCTTACCCAGCCTGTGAACACATTAATCCTCAGATAAGTTGCGTTCAACATTCAGTACCCTGGCCCAGTCTGTGGAGTCTTAGCTCTGCCATGCCAAATGTCCATGCTTATAAGTTGTGTGTGTGTGTGTGTGTGTCTGTGTGTGTGTGTGTGTAGTTTAAGTGAAGTGACACCACCTGGATTTAGTTAGAGATTCAGAAGAATGTGAGGAACTTATTTCTCATGAAGCACTGAATAGTTAGTAATTGCACCAACAGTGTCCCTGAAATTAAGGCCAAGTGAGGGAGCCAATTATAATGGTAGAAACTACAGATGGAAACTGCTCCTAGGAAGCGCTCATGTACCCGACTACAGTTCTGCCGCAGGACCACATTAAATTAATAATCAGGTGCCAGGGAGTCAAGAACCTCTTTCACAGCTTCCCCACATCCTCTTTACGGAAGCCTGAAGCAGTAAGACTAATCATTCTTTCATCAGAAACATTTTGTTTCATTTATTTCCTCTTGGATGGCCTATTTATTTATATTTTATCTTTCTGTACTTTCTTCTTCAAGGCAACAGTCAATTTAGGTAGATTAACATACTTCTTAAGCCACATTCTCACTCATTCTTTAGAATATAATGACTGGCAACAGCTTTGATAGATAGCTGCTAGGAGAGGAAGACTTAATTTTCTTTAAAGCTATGAACACTAAATCTCTCCAGGGCATACACATCCAAACGAGTATTTGAGTAAGGTTAAATTTGACTTGATATTGTTAAGGCAGAGATAACACAAAGTTGGTTGATCAGGGAGGAGGTGTGGGTGAGTATTATTGAAATACATGGGGAAAATGTAAAAGATTTAAAGAAAACATTGTTTTAAAATTAACGAATAGTTCTATATGCAATAAACTTTCTGTAATTCTGCAGACAAGTTACCTTTCTTTCTCTGTTTTCTGTCATTAGGAGTTAATTTCAGAATGATGTCATTTCTTTTCCCTTCTGGCACTTCTATCTTTCTGCAGTATCCTTTATCTGACAGAAGATGTCAGGCTTACAGCTCAAATGGAGTCCGTGTCCCACTCCTGAGTGGCCTAAAACAAGTCTCAAAGATACAAGGTCAAAGGTCATCAAGATTCCCTGAAACTACAAATAACTGTTGTAAGTTTATCAATACATTATTTATTAAAGTGAAATGTGATTGGTCTCTAAGTTTTAAAGAGAAGTGATCATTGAGCACGTACCAGGGTATTTCTGAATAGCTGGAATCAAACTAGTTTTGAGACAAAAGAAACATACAGCTGTAGAACTGAAAGAGCCTTGGAGTTCTGAAGTGTAACCCTTTACTGTCTCTATCTGAATTCATTTTCTATATGAAGGGCATACAGATTTCTTAGTACAGTCTCATTCCCATGTTCATGCATTCATCCATTTTTTATTGAATACAATGTGTGGTCATGGCAATGAGATAATTGGACAGGATAGAAAAGTTAAAATGATATAACAGACACAAGCCCAGGCTTCTGTAATAAATTGAATTGTGACTCCCCTCCTTAAAACCAAAAATGCTATATTGACGTCTTAATCTTCAGGGTCCTTCTAGATAAAAATTATTAAAATGAGTTCATGCTAACAGACAGCAGGGGATATGGCTGTTGTCTTTATAAAGAGAAGAGATACACAGGATCATGTGGTCAATGGAGGTTGACATCAGAATAGCAAATCTATAAGCCAAGGGGTGCATAAGTTTCCTTCAGGCATCAAAAGTTGAAAAAGCAAGGCCTCAGTGGGAAGACCAGTCCTGTTGCTGCCTTGATTTCACACTTCCAGTCTTCCAAACTGTGAGGTAATGCATTTCTGTCCAAGCCATCCAGTCTTTGATAGTTCTTCATGACAGTTTAATGGAACTAGTGTTGTCATAATTATTTGAAGAAGACAAACAATAAACACTCTTTTGAATTAAGCACAGTGAGTGCTGTGAAAATATGAAACAAATGCCCATGAATGGAGACCAGAGAATATCTTCCTGGAGAAAAGGATCACCACTCTAAACACAGAAATGACAAATTAGTGCCCATGTAGAATGCTGTGCAAGACTAGAACTATTGGGTAAGTACAGGTCACTTAATTCTTATATAGTTATATAAGATAGTTATATATGAAAATAGTTATACATATAACTATTCTTTGCTCAGCTCAAATTCTGGTCAAGAGTCAAAATATTAGTTATGAATCCCAGCCCAAATGAATTCTTGTACTAGATTTAATTTGTAAGTATTTTTATTCTCCTGTATTATATCACTAAGGAGAAAAATCTTTCATACCTTTAGTTACTTAGGAAACCACTTGTAGTGGAAACCTAAAACTGCACTGAGTTTTTCTAGATTGCCCCTGCTTCCTCGTCCTTCCGAGCCCTGACCTCTCCCTTTCCTCAAGCCGAGCCAATGCTTCCTTTCAGTTGTATTCACTTCCAAACTGACCCTGATTTGATCCAATCTCTACCGATTGGCCTGCATCATCTGCTCATTGCACACACCTTGTATTGAATTTCTCAGGTGACCACCCGGGCTTTTGATTCCCCACTACCCCATTTTTGCTTTAAGGTTACGATCTTTGTTCTAAGTTTCTAATCTTTCTGGGACTTCTTACCATACTGGTGACTTCAGCTACCCCTTAGCTACCTCTGTGAAATTCTCCAGAAGACTAAGCTAAGGAGGGCACCCACTGTGCAGTGGTTCAGGGCTTGGGTATCCAGTGTACCTCTTCCATTAGCACCTTTCTTTTCTGTTATTTTAGAACTTCAAACATGATCATATCACTGCTCCTCCCTTCCCCGCTAACTCCTCCCAAGTTCTCCCACCTCCTTTCTAAATTCATGAGCACTTTTCTTCAATTATCAATGTTATATACACATGCACACCATGGATATGCAACATACATTGCTCATATGTACATGTGTCCAAGCCTGACCACTGTGAATTGGACAGCCTATATAGGTGTTCATCTTTGAAGAAAATGGATTCTCCCTCTATCAGAAGCTGGAGATGTAATTTCCACAGCTACATTGGTATGCCAACTGGTACAGAAGCTGGCCTGGCAGCTCTCACTTTGAGTGAGCCACTCACTTCCATAGGTAATTAATGTCAGTAGTTACTATGGTGGATAGTATTGTTCCCAGTGGGTGAATTCTTAAATCTAATTTAAGTTGAGAAGAATATTCAAAATGTTTTTTTAAAAATCTTAGATGAAGCTCTTCAGAGACCCAAGTGACCCCTGGAGAGTGTACAAATCAGAATTGGATTCTTGGGCATTATGTACATTTAGCACACATTGTACTATTCTCTTTTTGCTGCTCCTCTTCTTTTTTTTTTTTACAGGCCCAGAAGTAGAAAGCTTTTCATACAAGCTCATTAAAAATAAATTATGACACTGAAAAGACAAAGACAATGGGTGAGTGATTGAGAACTCAAAGTAATATTATGTAGCCTTTGAAAAGTAATTACAAAGACTTTGGGACAACCTGACAAATATTTTCTCTATAAAACAAAAAAGGAAACGTAGAATGAAAAATTGATAAGAGAGTGCAAAATGGTGTGACTGTATGAATGCTATAAATAATTGCTCTTCTTTTTAAAAAGGACAAATTGCTTTCCAAATCACACTAAAAATCATTTTCATTTGTTCTTTGTTATTTGTTGACCCATTTTGTACTTGCCAAATTCTCTTTTGCTACTTTGCATTTGAACATGCTGTCCCATAGCTTTGGAATGCCATTTAATGTATTCTATAACTAGAAAATAAATTCATTCAGTCCAAGCGCTCAATTCTATAAGTGCTTCATAATACACCTAACAATATACCTGGGCTACATATAGTTATAAAATATCTAGAGAAGGCTTGACTTCTTCGCCATCTTCTTAGTAAGGCATCCTTCAATGCATGCCTTTGTAATACCCTCCTGGTTCCTTTGCATTGAATAGGGTTGGCCTCCTTTGTATGTACTAGTTAACAGGATGCACAGGAAACAGCCTATTTCTTTTTTCCTCAGCTAGACTCTAAGGATATTAAAAAAGAAATCTTGTCTATTTTTAATAATTTCTTTTATTTTTGAGATAATAAAATCGTATCATTTCTCCCTTCCCTTTACTCCTTTCAAACTCTCTCGTGTATACCCTTCCTTGCTCTTTTTCAAATCCATGGTCTCTTTCTAATTGTTGTTACACTGTGGTAGTTTGAATGAAAATAGCCCCAAATGCTTTTGTTGGAGTAGAGGTGGCTTGTTGAAGAAAGTGTGTTGCTGGGAGTGGGCTTTGAGGTCTCCAATGCTCAAGTCAGGCCCAGTGTCTCACTCTCTCTTTGCTCCTGCGGATCCAGATATAGAACTTTCAGCTCCTTCTCCAGCATCATGTCTGCCTGTATGCAGCCATACTTCCTGCCATGACAACAATGGACTAACGCTCTGAACTATAAGTCAGCTCCAATTAAATGTTTTCCTTTATAAGAGTTGCCATGGTCATGGTGTCTCTTCACAGCAATAAAATCCCAAGACATAAAAGCCTAACATATATATATATATATATATATATATGTGTGTGTGTGTGTGTGTGTGTGTGTGTGTGTGTGTGTGTGTGTGTGTTTCAGGATATACATATATATAGAAATATAGAAATATAGAAATATACCCTGCTCAGTCTCTATAATGTTATTTGTATGTATGTTTTCAGAGCTGACCATTGGTACTCAATAGCCCATTGGTTCGCCTTTCCCTGGGTACTAGTTCTCCCATGCTCAGCATTCTTTGTTGCTTATAGTTCCTTGTGTAGGACTGAGGCTTCCTGGGCTCCGCCCCACCCCAGTCTGTCCACATTAGCAAGCCCATTGTTGTCTTTGTTCACTGTTGTCCTCATGTTTAAATAGTCATGTTGGTGAGAACTTATGCATATAGCTTCTGACATTCCTGGGAGACACAGTCTTACAGCAAATTCCCCATTGCTCAGGTTCTTACAGTCTTTCCACCCACCTCCTCCACAATGATCCCTGCACCTTAGTTGCAAGAGTATGTTGTAGCTGTATTCACTGGGACTGGGCTCCACAACTCTGCACCTTGATTGGTTGTGGTTTTCGGCAGTGGTCTCCATCTGTTGCAAAGGGGAGTTTCCTTGATACAAAGTGATAACTACATTTATCTGTGGATACAAGGACAAATAATTAGAATGTAGTTAGGGATTATGCTGGTTTAATAAAGTGGTGACTATGGATTCTCCTCTGGGATCCATGACTTCACTAAGCCTGGGTAGTTGGTTAGGCTTCCCGTATGGTCGTACCACCATGAATGTGTCTGATCTTCTCTGATCTTGGGAGCTAAGTGAGGCCTGGTCTAGTTAGTACTTGGGTGGAAAATTGACTTCTTTCTCACTGTTATCCTTAGATCTAAAATTGTATCTAGGTGTTGAAAAGACAGCTTGGTGCTTAAAAGCACTTGCTACTTGCTAGGTTTTAGAAGGCCCAGGTTTGTTTCCCAAAACCCACATGACAGCTCACAGGGGTCTGTAACACCACTAACAGGTGACTGGATTTCCTTTTCTGGCCTCCTAGGTCACCAGGAACATGTGGTGCACATATACACCTGCACACAAAACACTCAGACACACTAATTTTAAAATGAAATATATTAAAATATGTCAGTTTACAATAGAGAGTGGGTGTTAAATGAAGGGGGGAAACGGAGAGAGAAATGGAAAGGAGAAAGGGGCAACATGAGAGACTGGATTTGTACAGATGTGATTGGATTCACGCTTCAAGCCATAGGAAAAACAATGTTATAGGGCTTTCAAGGGGCTTACACTCATGCCCTGGGATTCATTAACTTGGTGCTTATTAAATGAACATCCAACCCTATTGTCCTACATCCTCAGTTGTGTTTATTCTATGATTCATCTTTATCCAGAACAATGCAAGTAGTGAAGCATCATTCTGAAAACTTAATTACCTCTTATTAGTAGTAAAAGAGGTGTTTTGAAGATAATTTTTGCCTCTTATAATAACAAACTACAGATGTTTTTTTCTTATTATTTTCAGCAGATAGAAAAGATAGAGTTTGGTATACAAGTTATCCACAAATACTCATTTTAGAAGTTAGGAACTGATGATTTTTGGATATTGCATGCACAAGAAGAAAAACCATGTGTGTATCCTCTCTCTTCCCCTCTCCATATGTTCTCTCTCTCTCTCTCTCTCTCTCTCTCTCTCTCTCTCTCTCTCTCTCTCTTTTCTCTCTCTCTCTCTCTCCCCATCTCCCTCTCTCTCTTTCTCTCTCTCCATCTATCTTTCTTTACCTATTTCCTTTTTCCCCTTCAACCTTACCTATAGGTTGAAGCAATAGGTATGATTTTCTTCTCCATTTAACGAATATTAGTCTTAATGATGAGTGCTGTTGATTTGTAATCATGCTATTCTTGAATGAATGAATTAAAACAAATGAAGAAATGAAGCATCTGCAATATCAAATAAATACATGTTACAACACCTGAGTTCTATGCAATAACTCCCATATTGTTATCAATCACCAATTCCTGTATTCCTGCCCTTTCTTCCCATGTATTCAATAAACTTACTAGATATTAGGCATTGGATCAGCAGCATGGAACAAAACAATCCTAATTATTTCTCTGTATTCACATCTGTAAATTGTTTTTTTTAATTTTTATTAATTAAATTTTTTCTTTGGAAAAAATATATTTACATATGTGAATAAATGTACATGTGGGTATAATATATAGAAAAAAGAACAAGATAAAGTGTAAACCTCAATGTGAGTCTCTACAACTTCAGAATGACTATTCTAAATGTATAGAAGTTCACATATATAGTAATTACATCTGTCTTGTCTCACTGTATAATGTTTTTGATTTAAAAGTTCATAACAATAAAGTTTTAGTTAGTTAAAAAGAAGAGAGATTGGTATTCATGGGTTAAATGAGATTGTAAATTACAGATGTGACTTTTTTTTTTGTTTTTTTTTGAGACAGGGTTTCTCTGTGTAGTTTTTTTGGTGCCTGTCCTAGATCTCACTCTGTAGACCAGGCTGGCCTTGAACTCACAGAGATCTGCCTGGCTCTGCCTCCCGAGTGCTGGGATTAAAGGCATGCACCACCACTGCCAGGCTGAGATGTGACTTTTTTTAATGCACTGTAATATTTCAAGCAAAGTCCTCATACTGAGTAGAAGTTTGGAATGGATTAACCCCATGCAGAGTCTTTGTACGCCCATCAATTCTATATCCAAGTGTGTCTAAATTTCCACTGACTCATAATCTTCACCTGGGTTACAAGTTCAGGTGATAACTGCCTGATGTTACAAGTTCAGATGTTTTCCTTTTCTCCTTTATCATCTACATTGTTCTATCTCTAACTGTGCCAGGGGAATCTTAACCCTGTTATCAAAATCTTCATTTTATTCTCAGCACCTGTCTTGGTTAGGGCTTTATTGCAGTGAAGAGACACCATGACCACAGCAACTCTTGTAAAGGAAAACATTTCACTGGGGTTGGTTTACAGTTTGAGAGATTTAGTCCATTACCATCAGGGCAAGAAGCATAACAGCACAGGCAGACATGGGGCTGGAGAAGTAGCTGAGATTTCTACATCTTGATTGACAGGCAGTAGAAGGAGACTGTATACCAACACTGGGCATAGCTTGAGCATTTGCGATCTCAAAGCCTCCCCCCACAGAGACATACTTCCTCCAACAAGGCCACACCTACTCCAATAAGGCCACACCTCTTAATAGTGCCACTGTCTATGGGCTAAGCATTCAAATACATGAGTCTATGGGGGCCACACCTATTCAAACCACCACAGCACTTTCTTAGATTATTTCTCTTACTTTCACACCATAAAGCCTTGTAGTGTTTTAAGAGCAGATTCTACACAACCTTTTTCTTTTTTTCAACAATATTGCTCTTTAAAACTATAAAATAAGGGGATAGAGAGATGATTCGGTGGTTAAGAGCACTTTCTGCTCTAACAAAGGACCTGAGTTCCTTTCTTTTTTTTTTTTTTTTTGGTTTTTTGAGACAGGGTTTCTCTGTGTAGCTTCATGCCTTTCCTGAAACTTGCTTTGTAGACCAGGCTGGCCTCGAACTCACAGAGATCTGCCTGGCTCTGCCTCCCGAGTGCTGGGACTAAAGGCGTGCCCCACCACCACCGGGCAAGTTCCTTTGTTAATACCCATTGCAGGTGGCTCACAACAGCCTGCATTTCCATGTCCAGAGGATCCAGCACCCTCCTCTGGTATACCCACACACAGCAATCACATACACACATAAAAATAAACATTAAAATATACATAATAAGAAGGCAGAGTCTGTGAGAAGTTCTGTAATTTGTGCAAGATATATCTTTATGACAGGCAATAATACGATGAGTACTGGAATCCAGAATATGATCAAGGACTCGTTTGACCTAAATGTACACAATTTATTGCACTAACTTTGTAATGTCTGTGTAGACTCCTCATAATCATATGAATTTGTCCAGCTTTGTAGGTAAGCTGGCAGCATTTGTATGACCCACAGTCTCATCCAAAGATGTCAGATTTACATATTGGTTCTGTGGGTCTTTCTAAAACCATATAGCAACTTCTTAAATTTATGTTTCCAACAGTTCCCAAGTTTCTAACGAATATCCATAAATCATGTATGCCAGGATCCAGCTTTTCTATCTGCTATGTTATTTTCCAGAAACATAACTTTCATCTCTAAGGGGTGATCCATTAAGTACCCCAGAAGCACAATTCTTTTAACTATTGTCTAAAGAATTTTATCCCCATTTCATTTTTGCAATAAAACCTCCATTAGGTCTTAAGCCATTCTCTCACCAGGGGTGTTCTGCAGCTGATAGCTTGAACCTTGAAATTTCTTTGATGCTGATCCTTCTCAATTCCTTGTTTTTAAGAAATGTACGTAGGACTTCTCCTCTTTCTCTATTACCTTGTTATCCCAAATTATTTTGACTTTTCTTTCTTCTGCTTTCAGCTTGAAAAGGAAGGTTTCTATTTTATCTCTACTTTATGGCCTCCAAGATTCCCCCAACCCTCTGTATTTCACTACAATCACTTCCAATTTATGATCCTAAACTGACCAGATTATCATTTTCTCCAGGCCCCCAGTAGGATATAGAATTATGCCAAGAAGAATCATGTAATTTTTCCCAAATTTGTTTCATTGCAGATTAATGACATCCAAGTACAGATAAAACAGAAAAGTCCTTAATATTATCTATAAATTTGTTTATTCAATCTGACTTAAAGGTTTATTGAGCATTTCTCATTGTCTTCTTCTGCAAAATAGAAGTGCATATGCACACACACACACACACACACACACACACACACAAACTCTGAAGAAAAATTAATTTCCAAATACCATATACTATACCTAAGTCTTATAGATTTGCAATTTTGGTTTGTGTATTCAAGGCCCATAGGGTTACTGTAGTGTAGATTTTGTTGACTATATATACACCAAAATAAAGTTCATTTGACTTTTAAACTGAAGGGGCACTAACCCACTCGAGCATGTGGCTCTGACAGGCCTTGCCCTTCTCTCCCAGCCCCTCTGACTTACCAAAAACCATTAGATTGCATTCCTAAAGCTGGATACCAAGGTCTATTCCTTTATTTCTCCACTTCCTCCCCTGAGGCTGACTATCAAGGTCCAGCCATAAGTATTGAAGTCCAGCAATCGGAAGTTCTCTTTGGTTCACTTTATTAACATGCCCAATTAAAATTAAACCCCTTATCCTAACACAGGGTTTCCTTTTAAAACTACCATTTTCCTATGTGTCACATCTGTCTCCTTTCTATCCAGATGCAGTCCTTTGTACCTCCAGGATAATATCTCTCCTCCCTTTCCCTTGTTCCCTTCCCCTTCTCCCTAGTCCCCTGTCTCCTTTACCACCACATCCTAACACAGACCTCCCCTTCCTCTCCTCTTAAAATTACACCTGACCAGAAAGCAGCCACTTTAACCTTTCTTCCTTGCTTAATAAAGGATTTCTCTGTGAAAGCAGTTGTTTGGGTGTGGTTTGTGCTTATGCTGGGGTCTGAGAGGGAGCCCTTTCAGAAACTCTTATTTAATTGACTAACAGTAGCAAGTAACATGCCCATAAGTGTATTTCCAGATATACTGGACTATCACAGAAGATAGTGACTTTGTTCGATTAAAAGCCTCAGCATAGGTCCACAGCTGGGCCCAAATAGTGAGTGTGTAAATAAATGAAATACTTACATCAATTTCTCTGAGATTTTACTGATATTTGGGATTTTCAACTCACTACCAGAATTTTATAAATGAACAAAAGATCTGAAAAAATATTTCACAAAAGAGGATATTGAAATCATTAATATGTATACATCGAGGTATGTAGCACTATTAGTCATCAAAGAACAGAAATTAAAATTATAAGATGTGGACGTACCTCCAGAACACCTGGAATTTAAAATACAGATGATGCCAAATTGATGAGGTTTTTAAAGTACTTCTAAGTATTTTATGTTGCTAATGAGGATGCAAAATTGCCCTTCTAGTAAGGAGAAAGTGTTACAGTGTCTAGTACAGCTAATTATTTGTATGTGCTTTGACCAATAAACATTAAACTTCAGTATGGCTAATAAAAGTTAGTGCTTATGTCCACTTAAAGTCATATAAAAGGTCCCATGGCCTGTTTACTTATGATAGCTAAATGCTGTCCAAATCTAATGCCCACTAACAATGGAATGGGTGAATAAATTATAGAGCATTCATATAGTGAATATCTGCCTATAAAATGGGGAGAAGATCTCATTCCATTTCTCTGTCATTGGGCGATCCCTGTGTCTTTCTTGGGGTCCTGTTTTCCGGGTAGCCTCCCTGGTGATGTGAGTAGCAGACAATTCATCCTTGTTTCATGTCTAGTATCCTGCTATGAGTGAGTACATGCCATGTTTGTCTTTCTGAGTCTGGGTTACCTCACTCAGGATGATTTTTTCTAGATCAATCCATTTGTCTGCAAACCTCATGATGCCATTGTTTTTTTCTGCTGAGTAGTATTCCATTGTGTATATGTACCACATTTTGTTTATCCATTCTTCAGTTGAAGGGCATCTGGGTTGTTTCCATGTTCTGGCTATTACAAACAATGCTGATATGAACATAGCTGAACAAGTGCTCTTATGGTGTGGTTGAGCATTTCTTGGGTATATGCCCAAGAGTGGTATAGCTGGATCTTGGGGGAGATTGATTCCCAATTTTCTAAGAAAGCGCCATATTGATTTCCAAAGTGGTTGTACAAGCTTGCATTCCCACCAGCAGTGGAATGAGATCTACATGAACAGCCTGGACATGAGTGGGAGTAATGAAAGGCGAGGGTCGAGGGAAAGAGAGCTTGGGGGAGCGGGAGATCCCAGCTGGATCAACAACAGAGAGGGAGAACAAGGAATAGGAGACCATGGTAAATGAAGACCACATGAGAACAGGAAGAAGCAAAGTGCTAGAGAGGCCCACAGAAATCCACAAAGATACCCACACAACAGACTGCCGGCAATGGTCGAGAGACAGCCCGAACTGACCTACACTGGTGATGGGATGGCCAAACACCCTAATTGTTGTGCTAGAAACCTCATCCAACTACTGAGGGATCTGGATGCAGAGATCCATGACTAGGCCCTGGGTGGATCTCTGGGAGTCCAATTAACGAGAATGAGGAGGGTTTATATGAGCGAGAATTGTTGAGACCAAGGTTGGATAAAGCACAGGGACAAATAGCCAAATGAATGGAAACACATGAACTATGAACCAATGGCTGAGGGGTCCACACTGGATCAGGCCCTCCGAATGGGTGAGACAGTTGATTGGCTTGATCTGTTTGGGAGGCATCCAGGCAGTGGGACCAGATCTTGTGCTCATTGCATGAGTTGGCTGTTTGAAACCTGGGGCCTATGCAGGATTGTTTGGCTCGGCCTGGGAGGAGGGGACTAGACCTACCTGGACTGAGTCTACCAGGTTGACCTCAGTCTGTGGGGAAGGCTTTGCCCTGGAGGAGATGAGAATGGGGGGGGGGCGTTGGGGGGAAGGTGAGGGGGACGGGAGTGGGGAGAACAAGGGAATCCGTGACCGATATGTAGAACTGAATTGTATTGCAAAATAAATTAAAATAAATTAAAAAAAAAATGGGGAGAAGACATCAGGTAATTAGAGAAGCCATGAGGAAAGTAAGTGAGATAAAAAATCATGGTTGCCATAATGAAGCAATTCTTTCTGTATAAATTTTTCTACAAATCAAAGGTACTCTGCTTCAAAATCTGAAAATATTTTCTTGGGGGTAAATAGGTAAGCTGTTCATAAGTGAATTCTCAAGAGTATGTAAGGGACATGGGTAAAGTGTGGCTTCAGATTCTAAGTCTCCAATTGCAAAATTATAAATCTACAGTCATGCCTTGTGGTGATATTTTATTTCTGCTGAAATATGGTGATATTTTATTTGTGCATTAATAAATAAAGCTTGCCTGAAGATCAGGGGGAAAAGGCCAGCCATTTTAAGTAAACAAAGAAGTCAGGCAGCACACGCCCTTAATCCCTTAGCAGGCAGGATCTCTGTGTGTTCAAGGCCACACTAGGGAACAGAGCCAAGTGTGATGACACATGCCTTTAATCCCAGTACCAATCATAGAGACCTGGAGGTCTATACAGACAAATAGACAGTGACAGAGCTGTGTAGGCAGAGGAAGTGAGGTAGCTGGGCTAAGAGCCAATGAGAGAGCAGAAAAGCAAAGCACGTAAGCCTGGGTAGAAAGGAAGTCGCTCTCCTTGGAAGCTGCAGAGTTGGTGAGGTAAGGTTAGCTGGTGGCTTTCTGTATTTCCCTGATCTCGCTAAGGCTTTAACCCAAATTTCTGGCTCCATGTTTTTTTATTTAATAATACCATTTAGAAATTCATCTACAATGCCTAGTATTAATAAAAGGCTTAAAACATGAAGCAATGTGACAGAATAAATGATACAGAAACAAATATACACAGATATAATGCCTTGCAGAATGGCACTACTAATCAATAATCATTATGGTTGTCACATTGAACATCAAATTTCTTCTATATAAATGTTATATAGTAAATCTTTGTAACTTTGTGAAGAATAAGTGAACATATTTAATTACTTCAAGAAGAAAATTATAAATTAATACAATACAAAGAACAAAAACTGAGCAAAATCTATTAAGCATGATAACATTAAATTTTATCTTCTACCCAAAATCATAAATAAAGATTAAGGAAAACACAAAGTGAGAAAGGAGGTTTGAAACTCAAATCCATAGAAAGAAAACCAAATCCAGTACAATACAGGCAAACAACATGACCAGTGCAACAACCGAAAAGAGCAAGTGGCATAAGACTGAAAATTAAATAAAACACCATATCATTTTTTTCTCTTCCTGCTTGTTTGAAACCAAACCTCCAAACATGATCAATAACTAGGGTTGATACAAACACGATCACAGATGTGGTACAAGGGAAGATTTCATACACACATATTAGAATCTGGGACTGCTATACCTTTTCTGAGAAGGATTTGGCAATATACAGTAACTTTAGGGATACACATATTGTTCAACTAGAAATTCTACATCTAGATATGAATTTTCAGAAAAATCTCACATGCATAAGAGAATGTAGACAATTTGGAACACTGGAGCACTATAATGGTAAAAACTTAAGCATCAATCTAAATGTTTCTCAAAGTGTTTTAATGAATGTATACATTATATATATATACATATACATATATGTGTATATATGTATATATACTGGAATGCCACAGACAAATTAAAGTGCATGGACTGTATCTCCATTTAACATAAGTAAATCAAGTAAAAATAATGTTAAAGAGAATGAATAGTACTATGCTGTGGGATGGTCTGTATGTCAAATGTGTTGCTGATTGGTCAATGAGTAAATCACTGATTGGTCAGTGGCCAGGCAGGAAGTATAGGCGGGACTAACAGAGAGGAGAATTGAGGGAACAGGAAGCTGGGTGCAGAGAGACACTGCCAGCCGCCATCAGGACAAGGAAGATGTAAAGTACCGGTAAGCCACAAACCACGTGGCAAGGTATAGATTAATAGAAATGGATTAATTTAAGCTGTAAGAACAGTTAGCAAGAAGCCTGCCACGGCCATACAGTTTGTAACCAATGTAAGTCTCTGTGTTTATTTGGTTGGGTCTGAATGGTTGTGGGACTGGTGGGTGTCAGAGATTTGCCCTGACCGTGGGCCAGGCAGGAAAACTCTACCTACAGTACTAGGACAATGTAAATCATTTGATAATATATGTACAATATGACATGCAAAATAATGTTACATATCATTTATAAACATATAATTATGTAGTAATAAGGGTAAATCAGTGTCCCCTTCTGGGTTCTCATTAATGAAGGGATTTAGATACAGCCCGAACTGACCTACTCTGGTGATGAGATGGCCAAACACCCTAATTGTCCTGCTAGAAACCCCATCCAACTACTGAGGGATCTGGATGCAGAGATCCATGGCTAGGCCCCGGGTGGATCTCTGGGAGTCCAATTAGGGAGAATGAGGAGGGTTTATATGAGCGAGAATTGTTGAGACCAAGGTTGGATAAAGCACAGGGACAAATAGCCAAACGAATGGAAACACATGAACTATGAACCAATGGCTGAGGGGTCACCAACTGGATCAGGCCCTCTGAATGGGTGAGACAGTTGATTGGCTTGATCTGTTTGGGAGGCATCCAGGCAGTGGGACCGGGTCCTGTGCTCATTGCATGAGTTGGCTGTTTGAAACCTGGGGCCTATGCAGGATCGCTTGGCTCGGCCTGGGAGGAGGGGACTGGACCTACCAGGTTGATCTCAGTCCGCGGGGAAGGCTTTGCCCTGGAGGAGGTGGGCATGGGGGGGTGGGCTGGGGGGAAGGTGAGGGGGGCGGGAGGGGGGAGAACAAGGGAATCCGTGGCTGATATGTAGAACTGAATTGTATTGCAAAATAAAAATAAAATTAAATAAATAAAAAAAAAGAGTGTACTCAAATGGGAGAAGAAGGACTGGAGGCAGATTTTTATGTCCCACAAGTCAGCTCCCAAATCATGACTTGGAGACCTGTTATTATTATGGAAGCTTGGCTGATAGCTTAGGCTTGTTTCTAACTAGCTCTTATAACTTAAGTTAACCCACATCTTTTAATCTACCTTCTTTTAGGTGGCTTGATTACCTTTACTTTGTAAAGCCCATGCTGCTTGCACTGCGTCCCTGGCGTCTCCTCCCAACTCTGCCCTTCTTCTTCCCAGTGTTCTCTCTTCCCCACAAATCCTGCCTAGCTATTAGCCATTCAGCCTTTCATTAAACCAATCAGAGTGACACATTCACAGTGTACGAAAAGATTATCCCACAACAAAGGACGATTTTATTCAAGTTTTAAAAAAAGAAAAAAAAAACAACAACAACAAAAGAAAAAACTCAGGAAGTCCATAAAAACCTGAAATCTCAGCTGTAGCCCAGAGGGAAAGAATGGAGGAGGAAAGGGAAAAGCCACACCCTTGAAGCTTCCGTGGATGCCAACACATGGTGAGGTTGGATGCTAGAGAAAAAACAAGGAAGTCCAAAGCGTTTGGGGAGAGAGCCCAAAGTATTAAGGAAACCATCCTTAGAAAAGAAGGAAGAAACAAAGAATTGTTTCTACTGCAATTAAGAAAACCAATCTAATTTATGACCCTTACATGGCTGCAGTACATACGTTTTTGCACTGGGGGCGGAAAATGGTAAGGAAAAGTACAGTATCTCTCATTAAAGGGCTAATGATCCCATCTACCACTTCTGCATGGCTAAAGGTGAGCTCATCTTCCTATCAGTGTCCCATAGCCAAAGTGACTGAGCCAGCTCAACTGGAATGTTAAGTCTGCACCTGAGACCCAAGGCAGAGATTCTATCCTCTTTCCCAGGAGTCTTTTCCATTCTAACATTAGGGAGAATTCAAAAGTGTGTATAAGATTGTTACATGTCAGTTTCAGGGAAAGTTAGTGTGAGGAGGTGGTGACAGAAAGAGATAGGGGAAGACTTACTTTATCTGTGCCTTGTAAAGGGATTTAAATAATATATGACAGGATATTAAGATATGATGTTTGTGTAAACATGTTTTTATTGCTATGAAAACCTGTCTTTAAACCATCCATACTTTAAATATCTTCCTAATGTGTCAATTATAGTTGAAAAACATCTTAAGAAGGATTTATCAGTGAATTTTGCTAATGGTCTTCTTTTGAAGAGGATCATTTCTATAGAATCAACTCATTTAAAAGGTGTGCATTAAAAAAATATGCACAGTGTCCTTTTCTATCCATTGGAAATTAAGAAACGTTTAGTCGTGGTATAAAACGAAGTAAAAGTGACACTTGTTGAAATTGATAAAACCCTTAAAAGAATAGAAAATAAATTTCCCATACTGCAGTGAAAGGCAAGGTCTCTGTTCACTGAATCACTTTGTCCCCCCTCCCCTTGTTAACTTTACATGTGAGGGAAGGGAAAGGAAACAAAAACGTTCCCATAGCATCCTTGTGATTGACACGTGAATCATGGCAGTCTGTGTCCCTTATTGAGCACTGTTTTTTTTTTAACAAGTCCTACCACACAAGGCTTTCTCATTTAATCACCAGTTATCACTAAAGACTTACAAGGTAGATAATTTGATTCTATTCTTTTCATTTTCTTTCTTGTTACTTCCTTTTTGCTGATTACTGTGTAACAAAAAAGGGGGAGAGTAAAAGCAAAAATTGGTGAGCTAGATGATTAGTGACAAACCTTGGACGGAAAGGGAAGAGAATGCCTAGAAATGAACATATCAGTGACATCTTTTACATGTCTTTTTTACCTCTAAGGTTTTTTTTTTGTGATTTCCAGTAAAGATTCCGGAGTAAATGAGGCTTCAGGGGTGTATGGGACAATGTGAGGGTGATTCATCACTATTTTTACCTTAAATTAAAGGAAATTGGCTTTTGCAGGCTGTCTGAACATGCTAATTCAGACACAGAAAAATCTGCAGTGATGCCAACTGAGCCCAATACTGAGATGAGTGTATTTATTTCTCTGCTTCTTACCTCAGGTATAAATGTCTTTTCACTCTGTGCTAGGAAGAAACTAAATACTCCCTCTTTTGAAACTTACTAAAAACTGATCAAGAAACTGGTTGACTTGCTAATAAATATCTAGTTCCGCCTTCTCTCGTGCCCTACTTGGAAATACTCTGTGATAATGCCTCAGTTTGTGATTAACTTTAGTAGAAATTCCTGGCTATAGGTCATCTATTATAATGGTCATAGTTTCTGTGTCACAGCATGACTCAGGACACTAAAGATATTTGCAGACAAAATCACAGTGTGTACGAGCCATTATGAGGTGGAACCCTAGAGAGAATGTACATAGTAATCTGCTGCAAAAGAGCACAGCATTGAAATGGTATGAAGCCAAATCTAGTCCAGTCTAATAAATGCTACAAATGAATAACAAAATTTCCATCGTAATTTTAAGACTGGCTCACCTAAATTAATCTCCAAAGCAAGCCAAGCAAAATTGGAGAAATAGCTTTTCCTAGCCAAGAGGATCCTGAGGAAGGTACTCAAGGGTCACTGTATCTGGGCTTCGGGTCTCAGTTGTACAGACTTTGTTCATTGCCCTTTGCCCCTCCCCACAAATCACTTCAAGATTCTTGACCTGAGTCCCTAGAAGAAAATATTTCAAATACGTGCGTATTCTAGTGTCTTCTATTTGTAATATTATTTTTCTTAGAGGAGAGTGATTTAATCAGCTAGGCATAGTGTTAGAAATACAGCATTATAGCCTCTCTGACAGAGGATAAGTGGTTCAGGTGTCACGAAAATACAGTTATAGCTGACCTGCCTATGTATTATAGCTCAACCAATTACAGGCTTTCAAAAGACTGAGCTTAGTAATGTGTGCAGTGACATGCCAAAAGAACAGTGATGAGTTATCTATCATCATGAAGGGAATGCTTATGGGAGCACTTTATATGTTTTCACTGCAGAAAGCATATGTATAGGACACTCTCATAAGTACTCCCACTATCTGAAGGCTCCCTGGCTGCTGGCCTACTTTCATGGGTAGCGGGATGTTCTGCCTATTTTTAAGTCAATGATACCCAGCTACAGTCATCAGAGAAGAGGGAACCTCAACGGAGAAAATACCTCCATAAGATTGAACTGTAGGCAAGCCTGTAGGACATTTTCTGAATTGGTGATGAATGTTGGAGGGCCCAGGCCATTGCGTGTGGTGTTTTCCCTGGGCAGATGGTCCTGGGTGCTATAAAAAAGCAGCTGGGCAAGCCAGGAGGGCAAGCCAGTAAGCAGCATTCCTCCATTGCTTCTCCTACCTCCAGGTTCCTGCCCTGCTTGGGTTTCCGCCCTGCTTGAGTTCTTGCTCTGATTTCCTCCAAAAACAATAAGTGATATGGAAAGGTAAGCAAAATAAACCTGTTCCTCCACAAATTGCTTTTGGTTATGATTTCTACATCATCTCCACATGGCTTTATTTTCTTTAACTGGGTTATGAATACTATGCCAGAATCCTTTCTGTGGTTTCCCAAGATGACTCTTCATCATTTCTTACCTCTGATCATAGTAATATTTTAATAGAAATGTTCTGATGCATGTCACTTTGGTAGTACTGCACACACACCATAGTGATTCTTTCTAAATATGCTGATTTTCTGGGAAACTTGTAAGCCTCAGTTTGTGTGTTTCTTTTCTGCTTCTTTATACTTTCCATATTTAGAAAACAGAATAAAGGCAAATTTCTTTTTGAATTATAATTGACTATAGTTACATTTATTTATGGTGTATAATGCAGGTGAATCTATGCATATGTTACAGAACAATTTAATCTGTCTCTTTGCATGTTGTTTCGTGGTGAAAATATTTAAAATTTACTTAGCACGTTTCAATTACATAATACATCATTATTAATGGTAGTCACTACACTATAGATTGGGTCTCAAAATTTATTCCTCAGGTCTGGTTTCAAATGACACCCTCTGAGCAACTTTTTTCTACTCCTCACTACTGCCTCACTACCCGGCCTCAGCAATGTCATTTATGCTGTAGTGTGTTACATGCTAGCACATGGTGTGGGTCTTTGGTAGCACTAGTGAGTATGTGTCACTCACAAATACAGAAGTGTGAAACTTCAGTAAGTACAACAGCTAAGCTACAGGTGAAACCTGAGTTGTCCAACTGTAATGAAATGAGAAGACTCTCTGCATGGTACTAGAAAATTCTTTCATAAAAAAAATTTAGAACTAGCAAAATGAAGGCATTACCACAGACAATAGCCTTCACAGAAAATAAAAATCATTGAAAAACTCAGACTTCAAAAAAAAAAAAACTGTTTTCCTTCTGAGATTCCTGTCTGTGAAGACAATCCAGAACTAAATGCCAAACTAAGCAAAGAGTCATTACAAATCAAAAGAATTTTTCTCTTTCCACTACCCACATTAGAAAAGCAAAATATGGCAATGAGCACCTTTCATAAAGAATGGTTCTTAAAGGATTCTTATTACAAGTGGTAGGAGCAGTGATTTTTATAAATGTCTAGAGTTAGACAGCATTTGAGAAATGTTTCATATTTTAGGGCTAAAAAAATCTTCAAATTACCATCATTTTTTTTATCCTAAGTGACAATATAAAGAGAGTATCTTATAATGTTTTCCATTTGGGCTTTCTTTAATCACATATACCAACTATCCAAGAATTTCAGCATTACTTACAGAAGTAATGAAGATTGTTCAGTTGACAAGATGCATTTTGAGTCCACAAATTGTTTTGAAATACCTGGTATACTTAAGCAGCCATATTGTCTGCCTCAAAAATCAATAAAAGCATGGCCTCTGCTGTCAAAAAGCTTGGGGTCTAATAGCATACTTACTTTGGAGCTGAAGGAGATAATTATATAAAAGTTGGTCATGCATTTATCATAAGAATAAACTCAGAGCCAGGTGGTGGTAGTGCGCGCCTTTAATTCCAGCATGCTGGAGGCAGAGGCAGGTGGATCTCTGTGAGTTTCAGGTCAGCCTGGGCTACAGAGTGAGTTCCAGGAAAGGCACCAAAGTTACAGAGAGAAAACCTGTCCCGAAAAACAAAACAAAACAAAACAAAACCAAAAAACAACAACAAAATGAATAAACTTAGGCTAAAAGAATGCAATGATTTGTAAGGTCTCAATCACAGAAAATTGTAGCTGGAGTTTCCTCCAGTCCTGTCCGTCACCACGGACCCCGCAACCACTTATAAAATAATCACTCAGGGGGCTGGAGAGATGACTCAGGGGTTAAGAGCACTGACTGCTCTTCCAGAGGTCCTGAGTTCAGTTCCCAGCAACCACATGGTGGCTCACAACCATCTGTAATGAGATCTGGTTCCCTTGTCTGGCCTGCAGGGATACAAGCAGGCAGAACACTATATACATATATATATACACATATACATATACATATATATATATATATACATACATATATATATAATCTTTAAAAAAATAATAATCACTCAGAAACTTATATTAATTAAACTGCTGGGCCATTAGTTCAGGCCTACCACTGACTAGCTCTTACACTTAACTCAGCACATTTCTGTTAATCTATATGTCACCACGTGTTTCATGGCTTTACCTGTTGCCTTTACATGTTGCTCTCTGGATGGCAGGCTGGTGTCTCCCCGACTCTGCCTTCCTGTTCCCCTAATTCTCCTCTCTGCTAGTCCCACCTATACTTCCTGCCTGGCTACTGGCCAATTAGCATTTTATTTATCAATCAATCATCCATAGCAGAAAATCATACTGTCATATACAGGATGATATTTGAGAGAATTAAACAAACTCTCAAATTAAACAAATAATTCCTTCATATTGATATCATAGACTTGCAAATACATTTTATCTATTTTAAATTTTGTTTTCAGGCAATAACAAACATGATAGTAATAATAATAATTTTATGAGTCTGCCTAGCAACATGTGGTGCAATAATGGGTGAAATCTTTAGAGCCCAGCCAAAGAAATGATTAATTCTGTCCTTGTAAATTCATCACTGTGGGTCTTCATTATTTTGCTTTACATTTTAAGTGCATTTCAGCATGAACAGACAAAATAACATGCAAAAGAGGGGGGTTGTGAGCATTAAATGAGATGGTGTTGGGGACCAAAACAGAGATATTGAATTGAAATGGTTATAATACTCTTTAACATGAAGAAACTTAAATTGTAACAAGTTTTTGATAGCTTTGAAAATAAAAAGGGTTCTATAATCAATTTTAAAATGTATGTAGCTTTGATGTATACATGCACTGGAAAATTAGTTTAATATTCTAAATAGCTTATTAAATAGATCTTTTCAAAATGATTTTCAAAAGTCATTCTCTCTAAAACAAACATTCTTTCTAAAATAAAGCAAAAAGTGAACCTTATGATTATAATCTTATCAATAGAATGCCAATGGAGCCACTACATGGATGGATGAAGATAGATAGATAGATAGATAGATAGATAGATAGATAGATAGATAAATAGATAGATTGATAGATGGATAGATAGATCATAGATAGAGATAGATAGATAGATAGATAGATAGATAGATAGATAGATAGATAGATAGATAGATAGATGATAGATAGATTGATGGATTGATAGATCATAGATAGATCTATACTTTAACCATTTTCTTAGTTATATCCACTTCTATTGCTGTTCTTAGCTTCCTGACAATTTTATTCCTCCATGGGATAATCAGTATATTTTACCCTCTTCAATATTCTTCATATTTATTTAGAATGAATACTTTTGGTTTTCTGGTGCCTTCATTTCCCACTTTTCTGTAAGAATTCATAGTGTTGACTGAGGGTAAAAATGCTACTAGTGCTCAGAGATGATAATTCTTTTAAGTGGAGAAAATTCTTTGTTTTCTTGCTTCTTTTTTCTTTAAATTATCTTTTCCAATAAATGTTCTTACTGGATGAAATTCATAAAGTAATATGTCACTATGCTTATTTGAATATGTAAAAATTATAAGGAATGAAATCACAGATTTCTCAAGTATGCACACATGTACACAAATGTGCACAAAATAAGTAAATAAGTAAATAAATGTAAAACATGAAATAAAATAGGAGTTCTGTCAAAGGATTGCTCCCACAAATTGAAATAATTAAGTCATTTTTATTTAATTTTAAAACTAAATTTTGTATGTTGGGCTCAAAAATTTTTAATTCACTCAGGTCTTCTCTTGTTTTTGCAAGGGTAAAATTCTGTATCTCATGTTCAAGCCCCCTTTACAATTACTGCAAGATGTTCTTAACTTCAGGATACAGATATGGCTCAGTCAGATGGCTTGTTATAGAAGCAGGAGAAACTGCCTGTTCCTAGATCTTACTTTTTAAAAAATATCATGCACACTTGTAACTCCAGTCCTGTGGAGGCTAAACCGTTAGCTCCCCGGAGGCTGCTGGCCAATTGACAGAGCTGCTCTGCAAGATCCAAGCAATGAGAGACCCTGTCTCAAGACAGGGTAGAATAAGAGACTGACCTTTGACCTCAACATGGGCATCTTCACATGGTGCACACACCAGCACAAACATGTATCCATCAACACAAACATGCTTGCAAGCACACACACACACACACACACACACACACACACACACACACACACAATGTTATTAACTTCAAACATTTAAGTTTTGTACTCTATTTCCAAACACATTGATTAACTCCTTTAAGCTAATTTTGAATGAAAAATATAGTCAAAGTTTAGAGGACTAACTTCAAAATAAGTTCAATACATTATTGTTAAACATATAAGTTGCTTTGTAGTCATTCAGTTTGAAAAGCTGTAATGTACTATGAGTAACACTGAGTACAAACGGCAAATGCTACAAACCATGATACCATGTTGTTTTGGATTGGGTATCTGCTTCATTTTGTTCTGTCTGTCTGTCTCTTTTACAGTGCTGGAGATGAAACCCTGGCCTTATAAATAGTAGATACATGACCTTTCAGTAAACTTCATCCCTAGCCTCTGGTTTTATTTTTTAAATGCAGTATTAAAACTCTTACTGGGGAGGGCCTGACAGGTATCCCATGGCCCAGATGTGACTATGATGAAGAGGTATGTGGTGGAGAAATGGGAGAGAAAGAGAAGTGGGTGGTTGGGGCACTGTGGAGAGAAGGGGAACTGAAGGCACAAGGGCGCTGAGGAACAGGTTGATATGGGTGACCTATGCTGCCTTCTGGGGCCATGTGATGTCTAGGTCTGTGTTGCAACGAAGGGCCATGTCTGGGTCTGTGGCCCAAATGCAGACGGGGTCTGTGATAATATCCATGACCTATGTCACCCCTGAAAGCCGTTCATTCAGATGCCTGGAGGCCTACCTGAGGCCATATTGGTGTTCAAGGGCCATGCTGCCACTGGAGCCATATGGATCTGAGTGGTCTGAGCTGCCACCTGGGGACATGATGATATCTGGACCAGAGTTGCGACTGAGGGCCATGTCTGGTCTGTGGCCCTACTACAGCTGGGTTCTGTGTTGATATCCCATGGCCAACACAACAGGAGAGGTTCCCGCACCCCTCACCATGTGTGTAGAAAAGCTGGCCCCAATGGCGTGGGCATGGAGAGAGTTGGACCTGACTCTCACTTGGCAAAAACTCCTTAGAGGACTGATCAACTCAGGTACCACCCACGCCCATATCCAGGGCTTTGAGTTTGCCCACCCCAACTTCTACCTCATCTATGAGCTCCTGGAGAGGGTGAAGGGATCCACTGCAGGATCTCCATGACTCAGGGCAACAGCAAGTTATGCAAGAGGCGTTACAGTGAAGGTCCAGTATTGATAGTGTCCCAGAAGCCAAAGGCCTTCAACCAGACCAACAACTCATTGCAATGAACTTTTGCAAGTAAAGCTGTTTGGTCAAAAGGTATATTGCATGACACACCACAGATCCCAAGGCCACTATGACAAAAGAATATATGATAGAAAGGCAGGAAAGAAGGAAGAGTGAAATGTTTGTCTTTTCTTTTCAATTTTCTTTTGGTGGGAGGACTATAAGGATGGCAGGCAGACATAGAAAAACAGGGAAATGAGTGGGATTGGGGTGCGTTATGTGAAATTCCCAAAGAATCAATTAAAAAATGTTATTTTAAAAAAACTCTCACAGGGTTTGTACAAGCATTCTTTTGTATTTTAAGCACCACTTCTATTTTGATTCATAAAATTTTATCATTCATTTGGATGTTCATGAATTGGGGCAAGAATTGACAAGCTACAGTTCTCTAAGTTTGGAATGTGTCTGTTTTTTGTCAATTCAGCCTCATTGGAACACAGCCATCCTCTTTGTTTCTGATCTGTCTATGGCTGGTTTGCAATGAACAGTACAGTTTACAATTTATGATGAAGACCATATGGACTACAAAGCCCTAAATGTTTACTATCTAGCCATTTGTTTACAAGACACAAATTTGCAACCCATAAGATAAAAATACAACACATGGTGCATTTCTGGATCATTACTGAGTAGTAATATCCTTTGCTATGATGCTATGCTCCATCAAATTTTATAATAATACTTTCCCATATAACAAATAACATTTATCTTTGATGATAAATTTCTTAAGTACATTTACAACAGTGCTTTTCAGTGATGAATTAGTGTCCAAGAGTTTTACTTTGAGTCTACTAAATTAAAAAAAAAATAAGCTAACTAACTATTGGAATTAACTAGTTTTTCTATATGAAACATACAAGCATTAGAGGGAGGAAATACAGACAGTTTCAGTTGTGGGAAGAGGTACTAAGGACCATTCTTGGGGTGAAGTCCTGAAAGAGGGGAGCAAGTGAGACTGATGGAGAACATTGTTCTCTCAGTGTAAATGTGGATCATAATTCTAAGACCTAGCTTGCTAAACATTGTCTATTTTCCATTAAGGTTGACCAGGAATTTTTATGTAATTCTGAAATGAGTCATCTGGGGACCAGTAATGTTCCTCCATTGCTTACCTTTGTTCCTGTTGATGTTCAGTCAATTACTCTGGTTAAAGTGGTGACTCTTTATTGATGACATCTTGATATAAGGAGCTTGAAATGGCCAGGCATCAAGAATAGCTTTACTTTGTCTCCTGACTGAAATAGTCTCCATTTATGAGGCATACTCACAGGCCTAAAACCCCAGGGTTGTAGAGATAAAAGTCAGTCCATTCAGTCAGATAATAAAATAGCTTGGCCAACAGCTACTGGCTTGAATGAGATAACCCTGATGTTAGGTCACAGATTTTAAGGAGACACTCTCTCAAGAGATGTGAATGTGCAGGATTAGACACTAAGAAATATTACTTCTTAAAGTTTTGTTCCTTAAGTACTTGCTTGCCAAAATGCTCAGTTAGGCCTTGCCAAAATGATTGTCTTTATGTGGTTGCTAATGTGCCTCCCATATTTGTTAACTTTCTGTGAGAGAAACATCATTCCACTTTGTCCCAGGTCTCACATGCTTATCTATATTCATCTACCTCATACTTCTTGTATTCAATCTCACAATCTTTCTGTTTCCATATTCAGAGTCAATTAGTCACGCCATTGGTCACAATCTGTAACCTAGTGATTATAGACAATGAAAGTCATGTAATCACAAGTATTATTGTATTATTAAGTTCTCTTAATAATACAAAACTTAACAATTTTAAATTCTCTAATAAAGTGAATGGCTTAGATACTAGTTAAAAGAATTGTCCTCTATCTTTATCGTTTGGTCTTAGCCAATTGACCTTTAAGTAATGGTCAATTGTATGCTTTCATCCAGCCAAAGACATGGACTGCTTTTGAAATCTCAAACATTTCTCTGTCTATTGTTTGGTCATCGTAGCTACCGTCTATGACCATAGATGTGAGCTGAGTGAGATACACCAGTGCAATAGTATCTAACATTTGAGCACAGATGATCATGCATATTATTGGTGTCATCTCATTCTAAAGGTCAATCCTGATGTGTCTTTTCATTTTATAGTGGATTATAATTTCTTCTCTTTGGCCTTGTGACTTGGCATGATGTTATTTGGAGGTGACCAACATGATACTCTATGGTATGTCCAGATTGTCCTCATGGATGTCTAGTTGTTTGCACAGGAACACATTCTTTAAAGGTTTGAAAAGAAATCCAGCACTTGTTCCATAAAGATCTAATTAAATCAAAGCTATCACTCTGCTAATTAAGCCAGATAAGCAAGAAGGTCTGCGGCATTGGAGGAGTTTTCAGAACACATATAATCCAGATGCTAAAGGAATAAAGTTTTCCAGAACCTAGTGGTCAGGACTTTCTGAGACATGATATCTAAATTACTACATGCTGGACTTCCAACCACAAAAAAAAAAGAAATGAACATCATCATATATATTTACTTTTATTCTTTATCTCTGGATGCACAGCCTCTTCAATCAATGAGTGTTAGTATCACAACATCATATAAACTCTAGAAACTTGGGAAGAGGTTGTTATTGTATATTGATACAGCTCCAACAGACATTTGAAGGTCTAGCTTATTTGTCTCTCCTTGATCTATATTATAACATGTGACAGGAAAGTTAGCCTAGGACAAGGTCAAAACCATAAATGTGTACTGTTTTCTGTTATTTGGGAGCATTAACTGCCTCTGCTCCTCAGACCATATTAATCTGCACAAGCAAAATGTCAAGTCTGACACAGCAGCTGTAGGCAAGGCCATTAATCAGTTGGGTTTTCAAGAGTCTAGAGTTATTTTAGCTTCTGTGTGAGCCACACTAGAGGATTACATGATTACATCGAGATGTAATAGGAAGTACCATGGCAGGACTACCTTTTGCCATCCGCTTCCATCTGGTAAATTATAGTGTTGGCTGCAGGAGATAGTTCTCGAAGCTGCCACTTGACCTTGTTCCTTATGCTGCAATTTATAAGTTATATACCCAATGTAGGGATTGTTTCCAACTGCAAGGCATTTCTATGTTAATTGATATCAGAGAAATGGAGAAATGGTCACAACATACATAAATGCTTCCAATGGACTGACTTTGAGAGAAGCTCAGAATATGACTTTTCATGTGGCTGCTATAGGCTTCCACAGATACTGAAAGTTGTCCATGATGATAAAGTTCAGCATGGTTTCTGATGAAGTGAAATTTGCTAAACATAGGTGGTAGAAAAGCATCACAACATCCAATTTTTAAGACTGACTACATCGAACACTTTTATATAAGGCTTTTTTTTAATTTAAGAACAAATACTAGATGTAGTCAGAGAAAGGGACCCTCACTTGGCATTAGGAGGTTTTGTTTGTTTGTTTTTTGTTTTAAATCAAGACATTAATGTAAAGCAGTTCTTTTTTTCAGACAATGTGCTTCATCTTGGAAGTGAATTGCCAAGATTTGTGTTTTGAATCTCAGTTCAGCAGAACTCAATCAGAAGTGCCTAGCAGGACCTTTATCAAGTTCTCACAGTCAGGTCATACAGCAGTCTCTGACTGTGTAATCAAACAAGGAGAAAGTTTCAGTCAACAAACCAGCATTTTCTTGGTGGGGTGGTACATACACTCCCATAATCCCAGACCTTAAGAACAAGCTGGAGAACCAAGTCTACATAGTAAGGCCCTGTCTCAAAAACAAAAGTCTGAAATGAGTAAAAAGGAATGAATTTTCTCTGTCTTTCAGGAGTTTTGACCCCAAACAGCATACCATGAAGCCCATTTCTCTCATCTTGGCCAAAATTCATTCTGAATTTCAGATATTCCCAGAAGCAGAATGGTTTTATCTCTTCATATACAGATCATAGACAAATGCTTGGTTTGTTGATGAGTTCATTTGCTCAAGAATATAACTTGGTCACATGTCTAATAGATTTATGCTTATATAAAACTATGAAAATTCCTTTTAGAACTCTTTTGAAACCCTTAAAATATTCAAGGTCCTTCTCACACAGGATGATTGATTTTGCATCACAAATCTTGAATCTTTTTTTTTTCTGTTGACTTTCTTCTTACAAAAGAGTGAATCTTTAATCTTGTTACCTATATTCCAGTACACGAGACGTGACTGTCTTTGTGTGTGTCTTTGAATGCTTCAATTTAATTTAGTAAGTTCTTTTAAAAGTCTTAGATTATTAAAGACAGAATAGATGAATGGCCAACACGCCAGCGGCAAAGTGTCTTCACTTAGAAGCATGAAATTAATTGAAATCACTTTGTCCCTGAATAAGGCACTCCTAGCAGGATCATGCAACAGAGTATGTATTTAACCATTACTGTAAATCCAGTCATCTAATTGCTATGAATATATAAAACTGGCAGAGAGAAGATGCCAGTCCTCATATCTGTGAAGCAGGCACTTAACCATCTCTCCAGTCTCTTGTGCATTGTACTGTGATTTGCATACTTACTTATCCTGAATTTCCTACCAGAGTGTATGTTCTTCAAGGACAGGAACTCCACTGGTTTGTTGTTGGTTGTTTTTTCTCTTTGTATGTAAAGAACATAGTATTTCCTTGGTTCTTAGATGATAGGGGCTTAGTGAATACTTATTACATAAATGGGTAAATAATTGAACAGAAGATAAGTGCATAAAATGATTAGATATGTAGGTTTTAAAAAAAGATGAGAAAGACTCCCTTCATATCACACAAATAGTATCACAGCAAATGTGAGGATAGTGACGATAAAATTTAGATATTTTTCTATAATTTATCCTTCTTCAGGTGTACTTAGCCTCCCCTTGTGCTGAAGCATGTGTCCCTAGAATGAAACTGAGACATTCTTCTTGGCCTATACCTAACAGTTCAGAGTTGGAACAAATTAACATTCTTTCTACAGATGCTGACACAAAGCTGCTGAATCATTAGAGAATCTGTTTAGTGAAGACCCCAATGCATTTTTTTTTTGAGACAGGGTTTCTCTGTGTAACATTCTTAGCTGTCCTGGAACTTGCTTTCTAAACCAGGTTAGCCTCGAACTCACAGAGATCTGCCCACCTCTGCCTCCCAAGTATTGGGATTAAAGGCATGCACCGCCACCGCCCGGTTCCATGCATTTTCTTAACTGCTAGTATTGTAAATTTAAGAAAACAAATAACTACTTTTTTCAGAAGGAAAATAACAAGAAAGAAAAATCATACCATTAACTGATTTATTGATATTGAATTTTATTTCCCTGAAAGAATCATTAAAATTTAATCAAGGAACGAAACACATTTCACTGGACATTATCAGAATCACTAAAAGACAGTAAATTCTTATGCCAAGGAAATTACCACAACTGTATCCACATGTAAAAGGTCCTTCGGATACATCAAATGATTTGATTCATTAAATATAATCAACCATCTGTTCTTTTTGTTCTTCCTTAACATAAGATCATTGGTTCTGAAGCAGATAGAAATAATAAAAATTGAACTTCAGGGACTATTTCCTGCTACCATTGAGGAAACAACATCCATTATGGTCTGTACTGGGGCTATTGCTTAATTTTTATGCACTCGTTAATTTACTCTAAATAATCATGAGAAACTAGACTTATTTACTCTCCTTTTAGAGTTGAAAGAATCAAAGTATAAGGGGGTTAAGTAAGCAGTCCAAAATGATAACGTGAAAAGCAGGAGCAATTGAGGTTGGAAAGCAAGCAGTTTTAACCATTTCTCGAAGAGAAGTCATTACGTGAGATGCAACTCCAGACTGTTCGAGAGATTCACTCTCTAACTCTATAAGGCATTATTTCTACAACTAGAGAAGAGCCAGTCAAAGGTCAGTGGGAAGTATGTGAAGCCAAAAGGAGATAAATGGTATTATTTAGGATAATAGTCATGATAAGAAAACACACAAGGACTAGAACCTGACTAACACTGCAGTGGTTTTTACTTGGTTCAATATATATATATTTCACTTTATAATGAATATAAATACTACCTACAAACTAAACTACAATGTAATTTCAGTTACATTATCTGAGAGATTTTATTTCTGAGTACTTAATGTATGGGAAATAACAATAACATTAAATTTTATACTGGAGAAAGTTCTCCACAAAGTAGTCAAAAATGAAAAAGAAATAATTTGACTTTTGTCTTACCTCAAAAAATAGTATAAATCCACCATAAAACTTTTAATATTATATCAGCACATTTATAGGCACTGGATTAATAGACAAGATAAAGGAATCCAGAAATCACTTTTGCTATACATGGTGACTAAACTGTTCTATTTGTATATGTTGGTTGATAGCAATCAAAGTATATACATACATATATATATATATGTGTGTGTGTGTGTGTGTGTGTGTGTGTGCATGTGTGTATATATAGACTTATATAACTTTACAGAAGGCCTAGCTGTGATTCTCACATATATTATCATTTTTGCTATTTTCTTTCTTTTCTCATATTGAGAAATATTTTTCTTTTCCTCCTCATTCTTTTTCCATCCCACTATAACTGTTGCCCTTCCACTTAAGAACAGCACTTACGGAGACTTTGTGGAAAACAATTTTAAGGTATTTGTCACTTAATATATATGTGCCCTTGGTTCTGGAAACCCTGTTGTTGGAAACTACCTAGTAGGAATAAAACCAAAAAGATGCTAAACATTGTTGATTGTTGCCAGACTTTCTTTGGACCACCAGCTCCCAAATATTGACACAAAGATTTCTTATTAAGTATGAAAGCTTGGCCTTAGCTTAGGCTTGTTCCAATTAGCTCTTATAACTTAAATTAATCCATTTATATAAATCTATGTTCTGCCACATGGCTAATTAAGTCTCTTCAGTACTGTGCATCCCAGTTCCTCCGTGTTTGGCTAGGGAATCCTGCCTCCCTTCTTCCCAGAGTTTTTATTTCTTTCTGGAAGTCCTTTTCTCTCTTGTCTAACTGTTGGCCACTCAGCTCTTTTTCATTAAACCAATCAGCAGGTGCCTTACCAGAGACACATCTTCACAGTATTAAGAAAGATTATTCCACAACAATTGATCTCATCAATGAACTGGGTACAAAGCATTGTCCACAAAATGGAGGAAGTTTAATTAATTTGTATATAACTAATCCTCAGAGTGCAATAAATAATTTATTTTCCTATGAAGTTTCCGTTTTCACCTTGTGATCTCTTGTCGCCATGGCTTTGGTGACAAAAACATATCCTCCCAGGGATGTTTCTAGTCATTGATTCTTACCTCCTAAAGTCCCCAAACCATCCCAAATAGCAGCACTAGCTGATGATATGGTTCAATGCATGACCTTTGAGGAACAGTTTAGATCCAAAATCATAAGGGTGAGAAGAGCCTACAAATGTCAGGTGTTGGCAGTGTGGTCAAGCGAGTGTGTCTGACATCCTGTTTCTTACATTTTCATCTGAAATCATGAAGCAAGGTTGTCAGCTTGGGGAGTGTTGGAGGTTTGAAGAGAAAAGAAAAATTGTGAAATCATCTGTGACAACAGAATATGACTGCAGAAGCACAGTGAAATTTTTGGACATTCTAATGTTCTCCATGACATTACACATCTAAAGGGGGTACAGTTAAGTGAGGTTTCTCTATATCCATATTCTCCTGATCATAAAGTAGGAGTTCTACGGAGTTGATTGTAAATAGGGTAGGTAGAATGAAGATTGATCAGGTAGGGAGGACATCTAACTGAAGTGAAGAATGAAGGTAATGAGATCAAGAAATAGTCCCAGACAGATCAAGATTTTTTATTTTTATTTTTTGGAATGGCTATATTTGAGGAAATGAACAGGAAAGATGAATGGCAATGGTCAAAGAATATAAAGTTGAAAATTTGAGATGATGAAGACAATAAGCATAGTTATTGGGGTTTTTTGTTGTTGTTTTCTTTTTGTTTGTCTTTGTCTTTGTCCAAGATATGATCTTGGATTCAAAAGCAGAGGCAGGGTGAAGTTCAGTCTTCAGGGAAGTGGAGGTAAACAGACAAAGGAACAAGGTAATTGGGATGATTGCCCACCTGGAAACCGAATTTATCTCAAATTACAACAGGAGCGACATATGGAGGGATGAATCAAAATGTGACAAAATCTTCCCAAGGGGCCAGTGAGATATTTCAGTTATTGAGATCATTGGCTGCTCTTTCAGAGAACTGGGTCATGTGGTTCACAACCATCTGTAACTCCAGCTCAAGAGGATCGATGACCTGTTATTACTGCTGCAAGCACTTCATTCATGTGTGTGTGTGTGTGTGTGTGTGTGTGTGTGTGTGTGTGTGTGTACAGACACACACACACAGATAGATAGATAGATACATACATACATACATACATACATATGATTAAAAAAAAACAAAATCCTTTTAAAAAAATCTTTCAGAGCAGCCTAGACATCCACAGGTGACAGCTAAGTGGGAGGAGCCAAGGACCCAGTATGTCACCAGGAGCTTTGCCTTTGTCATTATTAAGGAGAGTGCTGCTGGTGTGTGGGTGAAGAACAACCAACTTCCAGCTGTGGGAGGGAACCAAACCAAACCAGCAAAGGGCTTGAAAGGAAGCAGATTTCTTGGGGAAGAGTCAGATTTGAAATAGAGCAAGCAGATGGTTGTAGCCTGAGTAATAGCACCCCATGGTACTAGTTCCACATCCCCGGAACCCCTGAATCTTGTCTAATTTGGAAAGAGCATCTTTGAAGTTGGGATCACGATGCTGAAATGCATCATCTGGGTGGTTTGCTAAATGCAATACACAAGTCCACATAGGAGAGGGAGAAGGAGATTTGACAGAGATCTGATATGAAGGTGGATCTGAGAGAGATGTGTGCTGCTTTCTCTTGATTTTGGCAAGTTGTGCCACATATAAGCTAAGGAATTCTAGTATCACTGGAAGACATAAGAAGCAAGAAATGGGTTCTTCTTTGAGGCTCAGAAAGGAACTCAGCTTTGCTAACATCTTGATTTCATTCCAGTGATACCGGTTTAGGCTCATTGACTATTAAACTGACACAATATATTTATTTTATTTTCGGTAACCAAGTCTGAGCTAATTTGTTAGAGCAGCCACAAGAAGGAGGCACATAAGAGTCAAAGACAAGAAAAAGGTAAGCCAGGCCAGTGCTCACCTGCCCCACTGGGATGGTACTGGGAGCCCCATTGATGGCTGTGGTCCATGTTACCCCCAAGGGTCTTGCAGATATCTGTAGTCTGTGTTGCAGCCTGAAGCCACATTGAGGTCTATGATCCTGGCTGCCTCTGAGGGCCTTGTCTGGATCTGTGGTCCTACTGCAGCCTGAGACTGGTTCATGTGGTCTGTGCTGTAGCCAGAAACTGTATGGAGGCCCATGATCCATGCTACTGCTTACTGTAAAGAGCAAGTAGGCTATTTTTGCTGTGATACTGATGACTGCAGATGCACAGTTGAGAGGGAAGGACACAGAAGGCTTCTGTGACAACCTCTCTCCTTCCCCACCTAATAATAGGCTAGACAGGAAGCCACCGAAGTGCAATGAAAGTGCAATAGAGATATTGAAGTGTTGTTTTCCACAATTGATGGCTTCTGGTGGGTGGCAGGAGGGGAGGACTCAGTTCTATTTAAGGGGCAGGCCACTGAGTGTTTGACCATGCTCCACTGAGTACATAGATAGCACAATTTGGACTTGTTCATTTTTATTTTTCTAATTTTTTACTGTAGCTGGAGTTTTCTCCAGTCCTGCCCAGCACCACGGACCCCGCAACCACTTATAAAATAATCACTCAGAAACTTATATTAATTAAACTGCTTGGCCATTAGCTCAGGCCTACAATTGTGTAGCTCTTACACTTATACTCAGCCCATTTCTGTTAATCTGTATGTCGCCATGTGTTCCATGGCTTTACCTGCTGCCTTTGCATGCTGCTCCCTGGACGGCAGGCTAGCGTCTCCCCCCAGCTTCCACCTCCCAACCTTTCTTTTCTGTTTGTCCCACCTATCCTATACTTCCTGCCTGGCTACTGGCCAATCAGTGTTTTATTTATCAATCAATCATAGCAACATATATTCACAACATACAGGACATCTCATAGCATTTTACTCTTATTTTTATTTTTACTCTTTTTTTGGGGGGGCAGGTCACAAGGGGAGGGTATATATGGAAAGACTGGGGAGTAAGTGTGATTGGGATACATGATATGAAGTACCCAGAGAATAAATAAAAAATGTTATGTTGAAAAAAAAGGATAAGTGCTGTGGGATGTCTTTCTGTATGCTGTGAATATGTGTGGCTCCCATTGGATAATAAATAAAGCTGTTTTGGCCTCTGGCAAGAAAGCTTAGAGCCAGGCAGGAAATCCACACAGAGATACAGAGAGAAGGGTGGCGTTGGGAGAGACGCCAACCCGATGCCAATGGATCAACAAGATGCCAGCAGACCAGTAATGCCACCACCACATGGCAACATGTAGATTAGTAGGAATGGGTTAATTTAAGATGAAAGAGTTAGCTAGCCAGAAGCTGAAGCCATAGGTCATAGAGTCTGTAATTAATAAAAGTCTCTGACTAATTATTTTATAAGTGGCTGTGGGAGCACAGGTAGGAGAGATTCATCCAGACTGCTGGGCAAGGCAGGACTGGAGAAATTTCTGGCTACAAATATGAAACTTTTTGTTCATGATAGATGCTAAATTCTAGAGAGCATAGGGGATGTGGGATTAGACAGAGAACATATTTGTTGCAGAGAGTTTATGCAGTCATATGGGCAAGGTCTTGGAAGATAAGTGTGGAGACCTTGGGCCACTTATGATCAGTAGTTAAATAGAGATAAATTCCTATTAGATGTGATGGAATTAGTCCTGTTTACCTATTCAGCAGTCTGTGAAGATGAGTGTAGAAGGATGAGAAGACTGTGTTGTGGAGGACTGAATGAAGACTGAATGTTGGTTCCTCCCCCGAATTCAAATGTTGAAAATTTCCCCCAAGATGTTATTTTAAAGGATGGGTCTCTGGGGGTGATTAGGTCATGAGAGGGGAATCTTCACAAATAAGATGGAAGTCCTTAGCAAAGTCACCCCAGAAATTTCCTTCATTCCTTCTGCCATATGTGCATAAAGCTAGAAGTGACTGTCTGTGAACCAATACATGTGCCATAAGAGACGTTGCATCCTCTGGTACCTTCTTCTTCTACTTTTAGACTCTATAACTTAGAAAAATAAGTGTGTTTGGTGATTTATAAGCCACCCAGAATGTAGACTTCTGTTGTCCCTGCCTGAGCTGCCTCCGACAAACATCATACTAGTTAGTATACAGGGTTTGGGAGTCTCCTCATTAAGTCACGAACAACACAGATAAAAGGACTGAGAATATGAGATAGGTGTGTTTGTGTGTGTGTGTGTGTGTGTGTGTGTGTGTGTGTGTGTGTGTGTTTAAAAGCTATGAATATGAACTGACCTGGAGGTATTCTCTCTGAGGATTAGCTTTCCTATCATCTGAAAGGGCTCCTTTTATGGACTTCCTTCACTCACAGATAAGGAAAAAGAAAAATATGTAACTCTGTTAGAGGTTCTTTTTGAGATTCTACTAATTCTATTGGATAATCCATCATATGTGTACTATTCCATGTATACCTAACCATCTCATCTCAAAAAAGTGGATGTGTTTGGTTCTCATCACACAGTAAACACTAAGAAAGACATAAAGGGATGAACCATTGTTCTTGAGAAAACTGGTAGATATGTAAATGAATGATGCTCCATGTGAATGACTGAGATTGGGGAAAGGTGAAATAAAAGGCTAAAAAGAATAAGGGAAGGAAATCTCATTGCTTTAACTAGGATTTTTGAGGCTCACAGTGCACTGGATAAAATAAAATAACCCTGGGAAAACAGAACAATAGAAGAGCAAGGGCCAGGTGATGATAAGGGCCAGGTGATGGTATCAATGAATTTGCAGAGCTGTGTTCCAGATTTCAGACAGTTTCTTGGAATGTAAAGACAAAACTTTAGATTTCAGGTTAATAAAATCCACATGTCAATTGTCTTTCTGCTACACTAATACAATACATTAGATAATTAACTTAAAAGAAAAAAGTTTGCTTGGAATTGTTTGGATGTTCATCTTAATGGCTTGTTGCTTTGACATCTGTGGTTAGGTGGGGTGTTATGCTGAGTGTAAGTGGCAGAGTAAATGCTCACCTCCTGGTGACTTGGAAGTAAAAGAAGAAGAAGAGGGGTCAGAGTCTTAATACCTGCTTCAAGAGTACGTCTCCAGTGACCTAACACCCACCTGCTCGATCCCACCACTTAAAGGATCCACAGTCTCCCAACAAAGGCACAGACTGAGGATCAAGCCTTTAATGAATGGATCAGTGACCTTAAAAGGTGTTAAACTTCCAATAGTAACAAAATATAATAAAAGAAGGAATTGGAGGGAAAGAGGCTGGGGTGGAAATGATGCAAATATGGTATGTGTGTATGATTCTCAACAAAAATATAATATCCAAACAACAACAATGTAGGAAACTACACTCATTAATGCTAAAATATGTATCTCTGTGAGAAAGGTAAAAAATTTCAGAAGAAAATACACACTTAAATTATGCAAAACAAGTATAAAATCAGGTGGAAAGGTAGTTGGGTCTTTACAGGTATTTGCAGAAGCTATCTGAAGCAGCAAAATATCTATGCGAAAGCCAAGTCTGTATTTCTTTGCCTATCCCTGCCCAGAATAGCTAAGCAGCAGAAGTGCTGGCTTTTAATGTTAGCTTGTTCAAGGACAGTTTCCTTGGAGAGAAGCACTCCATCCCTAATTCATGAATGCCTCTGTTTGTTTTCATAATTTTATTTCAGAGATCGTGGGTGAATTCTTAGCAGGCAGTGGGTTACTAATGAGATAAACTGGCTTACAGTTTTCTTATCAATCTTTTAAATGAGGAATCAAATGAATTATTCAAATAATGTAGCAAAGCCTACACAAGAATATATCTTATGATAATGGAATTACCCTATTCTAACTCTAAAATGCCTGCATTTTCCTAATGTAAAATATAACCTGATTTGAAGTTGTTACACTGTAATTTTTTATAAACACCAGATAATAACTTTAAGCACAGTAAGCTGTCTTTCAGAAGTTCGTGTGTGTGATTGACAGCACAGTAACAGGAGAGTGTCAAATTTCTACCTATATTAATTATCACTAATTAATGTAGATTTTTGGAAAACAAGTAATATGTCTATTCCAGTTCCAACACAATTATTTCATTTTTGATATGTGATATGTTGATTTGCACTTCCAAGTGAAGAATAAAGATATCAAAACAAAAGTTAAACCTTTATAATAAATATCTTCATTTCTGCTGAGTAGCTCTACCTCACTGCTCAATGTCCAAGGTCTCGATGTATTTAACTTATGGATGCTGCAACCTGGGAATATTCATGTATCTTCAAGTCATTTGGTGTTTGTTGTAGAAAACGAGTAGGCTATTTGCTGTTATCCATGAAGAATGCCAAGTTTTTAGGAAAGGCTTGCATTAGTACCTCTGGGAAGTGGTTTCTGCACTGGAGGAACTGGTAGAGACACTAGCAACAGAAATGGAGAATATTAGGAGCTGAATTATGTCTGCTAAAAGATGATGTCTGCTAAAAAAAAAAAAAAACAAAAACAAAAAAACCCACTGATACTAAGTACCTTAGAAAGTAATGTATAATCTGATTTGAAACTATTGTGGACTCTATTCAGACATCTGATGGGGACTTGAACCACATTCTGTGGGGAATGGACTTCAAAGAGGAGAGTAAATTAAGAAGGCATTAGACAGGGCCCCAATCCAACCTGTCTAGTGTCCTTCTGAGAAGAGTAAATTTGCTCACAGCATGAGATCCCAAGGATGCTCACAAAGGAAACACCATATCAGGATGCCGCACAGAAGTGGCCCAGGAGAAGATTATGAGTATCCACACCCGCAGCACTTCAATCTTGACATCTTGACTTCAGACGGCTGAGATACGGTGCATTTTGTTGTGTAAGTTCCCTAGTCTGCGGTGCTTTGTGATGGCAAATGCTGACCTCAAGATCCTTTCCTCTACTTCTTAAATTAGAATGGTTGAAAATGAAATTGTCCCAAAAGGTTTTGCAAAAGAAGAAAGAGATTGAATCCAACCTAATTACAGGAAGGATTTTTCGCCTAGGCCAGTGTGTATGACAATGGAAAATTACTGGAGAACATCAGGGGGACAGATTTATAAGTGGTGTACGTCTAGCATAACTGGCTAATTCTGGATCTATACATATTTTTCTCTGAGGTTAGAGGCTACCAGTGTTTGCTAATTGTCGGCCATCAGAAGTGGACGCCTACCCACCCACAGATTAAGGGAGATGGCTGCTCCCTCCTTCAGTGCTAATGTGCAAAGAGATAGTTCCCAGGTTATGAAGGAGAGTACTGGTTTGTAAAACTGGAAACAGACTGGGCAAACGTTTGCGATCCTTTAACATCCTTGGGGAATTGTTTACACGATCCCCCAGAGATATCAAAAACATAAATGTAATAAAGGACATAAATGTCTTTTGTGTCAAATGGCATAACATGTACTTCTAATTCATCTACATTCTCCCATATCCTTGCAGTCGCTATTAAACTACATATAGTACCCAATGTTAGCATTCAGGCATTTACACCAGCCTGCCCTTAGGAGGGAGTGACAGCAAGACAGGTCATCAGCAGCAGACAAGATGTGACACTGTGGCTCCTGTCACCATGAAAAGTGCACTCTCCCTATGTGCATGCCCTAGATGCCTTTACAAAAGGCAAGCACCTTCTCTTCTAACACTCTGATCCTTCTCTCCTACTTCAAGGCTGCCTCTGCAGCCTTCCCCCTCCCCACAACAAACCTCTCACGTGTGATCTCTGTTGTACGGTGTGACTTCGAGGCTCCAGCACTCCAAGGCACCTTCTGCCATTAAGTCATTATGCCTAATACAATGTAAATGCCATGCAAATAGCTGTCTTATTGTATTTATGGAAATGATGACCAGAAAATCTACACACATTCAGTATTAACCACTTTTTAAAATTATTTGTAATCATTAGTTGGTTGAATCTGCTGATGTGAAACCTGAAGGTTCAAATGCAGAGAAAGAATTTACATTTGCAAGTTTTCTGCAACAAACTTCCTAAGGGAGGAAGCAGGGGACCTATAGTCAGGATGGGAACTGCATAAAGTTGGGTCAAGCTGAAAAGAATGTTAAAGCCGATTCAGTCAGCCCTCTGCTGTAGAAGAGGTTGGTCTTCATTCAGTCTTGGAAGAGCCAGTTTCTCAGCAATTGAATTGTCCCTGTGCTTTCCCAGGGACACTGGGCAAACGTTTGCGATCCTGAAAGCCATTTTCATGGTAGTGCATCTCAGAGTACTTTACTAAAACAATCCCAGCTGTCCACAGAGGCCAAGCAGGGGCACTCAGAAGGCAAAGCCATGGAAGCTATTCATCACAAATGGAACCCTAGGATGGATCTCATTGTCTCTATCTCATTCACCCACCTCAAATCACTCAGAGTCAAGTAATTCCTTTTTAAGTGCTGGCCAAACACACACACACACACACACACACACACACACACACACACACACACACACACAAAGTTTTGTTTTGTTTAAATTCTCAACCTGCTTCTTTATTTTAACATAGCTGTGCTTTAAAATTGTTGCCACCATAGGAAACAGGTAATGCTTTGTTTTCCTTCTCATGCCTCTGACAGGAGGAATTTCAGCACTGAGAGAAAAATCTCTCTCTGCCTTGCAGCCCCAGGAAACTGAGTGCTGCTCTGAAAGAATCCATGGGTAGATGAGAAATGACATGTCACCACCACATACAAAACACCAGTGGGGTACAAACTGTCAGAGACGCACATAGTCAGTCACAACTCAAGTCACAGGCTGGAGTAACAGCTCCAAAGCAAATTAGCTAGCTGCCTTGTGAAGATAAGTCCTGGGTTTGAGGTAAAAGCTCAGTGTGTCTGCTGAACCCTGGGGGAACATAAATTCTTTACAAGCCCAAGTAGCTATGCTGAAAACTTCCTCTTTTCTTAGGGTACCGAACTAAGTGACTTAAATGGAATAACTGGTCTTCCTCAGGTGTGCCATTATGGAACTAGCAAGGCAGATTTAATGCCATTGTCTTTCATTGTTTGGTCAAAAGAACACCACTTAAAACGCAGACACGTTAGACATGCAGAAGTGCATTGCCTCTTCTATTTTATAAATATTTGATGATGACTGCTAGCTTCCTCTTAGGAAAAGTACATTCAGACTTTGCTCTGAATGGCACCAATTGACTTTCTGCCCTTAGTGTAGATACAATTTTGATTTCTCCAAATGTGTCATAAGAAGAGACTAGAAAGGGGGGGAAATAGTACATTCTCTATTTCTTATTACACCATGCTGGGAGAATAGTCTATAGGAGGATATGTTGGAACCTTTTAAGGATTTGGAAATTATACCTGAAGCCAGATGGAGAAAGCAGAAACGGTAATCTGGACTCTGTTCTCTAGCACAGATCTGGCTTCTCCATTGTCTCTGCTTTGACGGGAGCAGAAGCTAGCTTGCTTGCACTTGAGGCCTTTGCTACTCTTTGCCATCTCTTGAGCTCATTGAAATCAGGTGCCTGTGGGGATCAGGCTATGCTGTAGTCTATGTTTCTCTGTGTTGTATGTTACTCCAGTCTGTGTATTACCTTAGGAGACTTTTGTGGGAATCAGGCTATGCCATATTCTATATAGATAGATAGATAGAGAGATAGAGAGATAGACAGATATAGATATTCACTGTGTACTGGGATGAGAGTCAATATCAGTAATTGAGATTAAGAACCTGCATTCACCTTGGCTGTACCATCAAGGTATAGGTAGGCAGATTATATGACAAATTGCTGTCACTGAAACCACTAAACCTTGTAAATTTACTGTTAATTTGACATTATGAAAAAGCATAAGTGTGTTCATCTATGTTTCCAATACAGTGCTCTCAACAATGTCTATGCGTACAGCTGAAGCTTTGTGGCCTTAAAAGCAAGGCCTGGTGCAGAAAAACAAACTGGACTTCATCTCCCTCCCACCTCCAGTGTTCCACCAACTTTGAATCAAAACGTTATGTTTCTGGATGGAGGAAGAAAAGTTCTTTCAGCTTACAAGGCTCAGAAGCCAAAAAACTACAAAACTGTCCAAGTCTGTTCTCATGGTTATACATACAGCAAATGCTTGCTGGGCAAAGGAGACTCTCCACCCAACCAAGATGTCTGCCGATCTTATGTGCACAGTGGTTTACCGAACACAGTTTTCATGAGTCATCACTCTTGCTGAGGTGAGCTTTTTCAGTGATCATAGCTCCCTTTGGGTCACTCAAGCATCTTTAACTCCTCATCTATGTAGGCTCTTGTAAGCAACTCCAGAATTGGGTGGAACCCTTCCTTTGATCTGCTGTCTGTGCCCTATGTGGGGTGAATGGGAATTTGCTAATGTCCCAACAGGAAAAGTCTTGCAACACATGTCCTGAAATCAATCACTTTGATGTTAACACAACACAGTAATTTGACCCTTAAAGCAGTAAATAATTATTTGCTGATAACATTACATATAATTTGTTGGACTATAGGAGGATTCAATCCTTTGCATCTCCTTTCCTGGGAAAATGCACTGAAGGAGCCAGATAGGAAGGAAAGGTGAGTTGTCGTTTGAAGGCTTAATATTATGAAGGGAGACTAAGACAGGAAGAAGATTGGGGGTCATATGGAGTGTTTTAGTAAAAGAGAGCATGTGGGACTTGGGGAAAGAAATATTAAGCAATAGTTGTGAAATGATTAGTGAAAAAATATAAAAGAAGCCAAAAATAAACTTTAATAGTTTAAGAAATATTTTTTATCTGGTTCTGCCCTGAGGGTCATGGTGTTGTCTCTACAGAGCACAGACCTTACACTATGACTCTTCTTTCCTTACCTCAGGGGCCTTGGGAGTTGTATTGATTTTGTTTTCTCTTTCTGGCTGACCTGGAAACCTAATAAACAGTAATATTGTTTCCATGCTTAGATGTGCTTAGAATCCAAACCAGTTTACAAGTTTGTGTGACAACTTGGGGCTACCTTAAATGGAGACCAAGGAATGTTGCTTATTTTAAAGTAACTCCTCCCTGCCTGGTATGTGTTTCCATTCTGTTTCATTTAGTTAAACAAAAACAAAAATGAAAAAGAAAGAGAGAGAGAAAGAGAGAGAGAGAGAGAGAGAGAGAGAGAGAGAGAGAGAGAAAGAAGGAAAGAAGGAAAGGAAGAAGGACAGAAAGGAAGGAATAAAGAAAGATTATGAAACAGGAACGTTGCCTAGGATTCCAGCTGTATAAAGTAGGTTGCGTGGCAACAAAAGGAGCTCAATTTTTCAGATTTGAGTGTGTGCTGATTAATGCCAAGGGGTCATAGGCACAGAGCTGATTGCATCCTATAAAATGTCACCTCAATAGTACTATTGGAAGGCTTGCTTGAAGTTTGCAATGAACTTAAAAAAATAAAGCCTATTGACTTTCCAATTAAATTCAAATGGACTCACTCAGTTTTCACAGGTGTCATACCATAAAGTATAGACATTTATGAGATGTTTTATGAAAACCATCTCATTTTATTTTCAAAATAACTCTGTATGATAAAGATCTAACTTTTATTTTTTGAATTTGTAAACTGAGACAAAAATCCAAGTTTATTCAGTTTGTAAGTGATAGATTTAACTCTGGTTTAGACAGTTGTATTATCCTTGTCATTTCTTAACACTGTTTTCCTTACTTCTCCAATAATTCTTCAAATATATAACTTGATGCATGGATGGTCATTTAAATTTTATAATTTAGGTAACTGAGACTCTAAATATATTTCCATGGTCCTACAGGGGGAAAGTAGCAGACTACATTGTAACAATTCTTATATAATATTATATTAAAACAACTTAAATTCAAGACATTTAAATACAGCTTATATTTTACCTCCTCTGGGCTGACACACAGTGTATTACTTTCTAACTTCAACAACAACAGAATTATACCACAAAAACAAAAATTAGGCTTCTGACAGTCTCAAGATGTCTTTTAGTTTCTTCCTTCTCAAAACCATGCTTTTCAGTTTATGCACTGGTAGAAAATCAGCTTATACCTAGCCAGTACAAGTCATGGATTGTTGATTTGTAAATTAATTCATTACAGCTGGTGCCTATGAGACAGAAATTCCAGATCAACAGAATCCCTCTTCCTTGTTAGAAAGAATGTAAACTATTGAGGCAGAACTGATTAAGGAAGTGGACATTTGAACCATAGCCTTTCCCACACTCCTAAAATCTTATACTAAATAAACAAATCTAGGCAATCATGTAAGACAGAGCTCCTGTCCCACATATCCACATGCTCACATTTGTGGCAAATTCATAACCATAGGTTAAAGCACTAATGGAGCAGGGTTCCATGGTTCTCACTGGGAATATTCTTTCAGTTTAAATTTCCTCTAGCAAAAGAGAATGAAGAGATTTTGTGTTAACAATTTAGAAAAATCTTACATTTATGAGACAATATAATAGAAAAGACAGAGAAATTATATTCAGCACAGTGTCCTCATTTATGACATTTATATTTATTTAATATATTTAAAACTTTACACTAAAGACTATACATAGAATGCACTATGATTTCCTCATACAATTTAAAGTATATAATCACTACCAATAACTGAAGTCAAAGGAGGCTTTTCCTTGGCACAGCAATCTCTATTTAATTTCTTAGATTGCTTCTCTAATAAGGATAGCAATATTCTTTCTGCTGGCTTAAGAAATATTGGCCTACTTTTGCCCTGTACTTAAACATGGATCAATCACTGTAGCTAATGGAAAGTTGATGTCCTAAGAAGGACAAGCCAAGTTTTGGTCATTTGGGCTCTAAATTCTGACTGTATTGTGGGAACAGAAATCTGGGTGGTGGTGCAAACCTTTAATCGCAGCACTCAGGAGGCAGAGGCAGGCGGATCTTTGTGAGTTCAAGGCCAGCCTTGGCTACAGAGTGAGTTCCAGGAAAGGTACAAAGCTACACAGACAAACCTTGTCTCCAAAAAAACCAAAAAAAAAAAAAAAAGATACCTACCCCAATCATTCTTTCAAAATGGCATGTAGCATCTAGGTTGTTTCCAGGTTCTGACTATTATGAATAATGCTGCTATGAACATAGTTGACAACCTAGATGCCCCTCTACTGAAGAGTGGATAAAGACAATGCGGCACATATACACAATGGAGTACTACTCAGCAGTAAAAAACAATGACATCATGAAATGTGCAGGCAAATGGATGGAACTAGAAAATGTCATCCTGTGGTGATATATTATACACCCCAATAAAACTTATCTGGGGATCAGAGGACAGAGCCAGTCACAAGATTAGACATAGAGGCCAGTTTGGATAAGGGCTTGTCTATCTTGTTGATTTTCTCAAAGAACCAACTCTTTGTTTCATTAATTTTTTGTATTGTTCTCTTTGTTTCTATTTTATTGATTTCAGCTCTCACTTTGATAATTTCCAAATCAACAAAATCAGAAATGAAAAGGGGGACATAACAACAGACATTGAGGAAATCCAGAGAATCATCAGGTCATACTTCAAAAACCTCTATTCGACAAAACTGGAAAACCTAAAAGAAATGGATAACTTTCTGGATAGGTACCACATACCTAAGTTAAATCAAGACCAGATAAACTATTTAAATAGTCCAATAACCCCTAACGAAATAGACATAGAGGCCAGACATGGTGGCATACACCCTGAATCCTATCATTGGGAGACAGATACCCACCTGGATCTCTGTGAGTTCAAGGCCACACTGGGAACAGAGCCAGGCATGGTGGCACACACCTTTAATCCCAACACTTGAGACTTTATGCCTTTGCTTGGGAAGCACACACGCCTTTAATCCCAGGAAGTAAGATGGCAGGGCAGAAAAAGGTATATAAGATGTGAGGAAACAGGAACTCACTGTCTTGAGACTGAGGGGCTGGCTTGTTCTGCTTCTCTGATCTTTCAGCTTCCACCCCAATATTTGGCTATGGGTTTTTTTTTATTATAAGACTATTTAAGATTCATGTTACATCATCCTGAGTGAGGTAACCCAGACTCAGAAGGACAAACAGGGTATGTACTCACTCATAGGTGAATATTAACAAAGGATAACCAGACTACAACCCACAGCTCCAGAGAAGCTAGGTAACAAGGAGAAACCTAAGAGGGACGCATGGATCTCCCCGGGAAAGGGAAATAGATGATACCTCCATGAGTAAACTGGGGTTGGGGGAGACAATGGAGGGTGGGGGAAGGGGGATAAGAACATAACGGAACGGGCAGGAAGGTCAAGCTGGTACAGGGTCAGAGTGGGAGAGCAAGGAAAGAGATATTATGATAGAGGGAGATATCTTGGGGATAGGGAGAAACAGGGTGCTAGAGAAGTTCCCAGGAATCCACAAGGATGACCCCAACTTAGACTACTAGCAACAGTGGAGAGGGTGTCTGAACTGGCCTACCCCGGTAATCAGATTGGTGAATATTTTAACTGTCATCATAGAGCCTTCGTCCAGTAACTGATGGAAGCAGATGCAGAGATCCACAGCCAAGCACCAGGCTGAGCTTCAGGAGTCCAGTCGAAGAGCTAGAAGAGGGATTCTATGAGCAAGGGGCATCAAGATCATGATGGGAAATCATACAGAGACAACTAAACCAAACTAATGGGAACTCATGAACTGTGGACCAAAAGCTGTGGAGCCTCCATGGGACTGAAATAGGCCCTCTGCATAGGCAAGACAGTTGTATAGCTTGACCTGCTTAAGGGGACCCCTGGAAGTGGGGTCAGGGTCAGGATCCATCCTTTGTGCATGAGTAGGCTTTTTGGAGCCCAGTGCCTATGGTGGGACACCTTACATTATCTTGGTGCAGGGGAAGGGCCTTGAATCTGCCTCAAGGGATTGTACCAGGCTCTGCTGACTCCCCATGGGAGGCTGTGCCTTGGAGGAGGTAGGAATGAAAGGTGGGTTGAGGGGGAAGGCTAGGCGGTGGGAGGATGAAGGAGAGGGGTATCTGTGGTTGGTATGTAAAATTAATAGAAAATTTCTTAATAATAAAAAATGGCATGTAGCTTGATCCCTTGGATAATCCTTTTAAATACAAAGAAATATGAAAATGTAAATTATAAAATATTAAAGAAACTATATATCAATGACATAACTGTTGGTTGAGATATGAGTAAAGTCCCTTTGATGATGGGCAAAGAACTATGGGCTGACCCAATAAAGCAAAAAACACCTTTATTTTGAAAGGCATTTAATAACTGTCAGATTGTGTTGAAGCAAAGGTTGACAGGAGAGAGTGCTGACTGAGTGAGCTTCGATTAATAAAACAGTGACAGCACAAGCACAAGTCAGAGAGCCTAACTGGACAGCATCCTCCAGGTTGGCACAATCCCTGTAGCTCTTACCTCGGTGACTACACTGCCAGCAATCGCACATCTGGCCAACAAGAACTTTAAAGTAGGACAAAGCTGATTCAACCCATGGAAGTCATTCAACTCTATGAATCAATCATTCACTCTTTACTGACTGGATCCTTCCTCATAGAATAGGAGCTGCTCTAACTCTTCACTCTGAGAAATCCAAAGACTTGGGGTTGGGCTAGCCTGGCTAATGCACCACCACCGCCGGGCTTTTATGTCTTTTTAAATAAAAAAATAAATTTTATTATGTGTATGATGTATTTTGATCATGTCAACCCTCACATCCCTCCTTCCACCTAACCAGACATATCCACTTCCAAACTTTATATCCTTTCATGCCTCTGCCTCTGCCCTTGCCTCTGCCTCTATTCCACAGAGTTCAATTAATGCTGCCCCAGGCATGTGTGTATATGGCTGTGGAGCCATCCATCAGAGAATGGGCAACATACCAGTGTCTGTACTCTGTTCTTTAAAATTCTTAGAGGAGAACCATGGATATGAATTCTCTGAAGCAGAAATGCCAAGACTAGTGTAACACCTGGCTGACTGTGGACTGCATTCCTTATTTGTTTATTGTCTGGTCACCAGATAGTGAAAATCTACAGCTGCCATTGAATTCACTCTCACCCAGTGTAAAGAAACAGAGAAGAAAGCTATTAAATCTTTTCTGAAATGATAAAAATACAAAGTAATCTTACCTTATGGAACTATGTAAGTCTTATTAAGACCTTTCAGATTAAATTTTCTACTTATGTTGAGAAATTCTTAGCAAATTTATAATTCCACAATTTTAGCGCTGTCTATGGATATGAGTCCTGATGTTTGTATAAAATTCACATCCAAATGAAGTCTATGTCTCCTCTCAAAGGCACATGGCATGAATGTGAAGAAAATGGTGTGTAGATGGGAGAGGAAGCATGGGACACTTAAGGAACTTCTTCCTGTGACTCCGTGGGATAGACTGGGATCCTTACTGGTTAGCTGATGTGAAGAGAAGGCAAATTTGAAAACATCTTGATGTGCTTCTGTGTGAAGCGGACAATCCACAAAGACAAACTCCCTACCTAGGAAAGGTGCCAGGCGCTCTCCACTCCTCCTTCATATGCTAGAAAAGATTGCTTAACTCTGTCTACTTCCAGAATACATTCTGATGACAAATAACAACCGTGTCTCTCATTTTTCCTCATTACAAATGAAACCGAATAAAACACTCTTAAGACAGACATTGTTCTTTTGAAAAGTGCATTTCAATGATATTGAAAAATAGCATCACATATAGTCCTAAATTGAACGTAAAATTATAAGCAAGTCAAAACTTCTAAATATATGAGTAACGTTTAGCAATTTAAATATTAAAGCCTGCCACTTAATTTTCTTTTTTGCATGGTAAAGCACTTCACATATCTTTTCATTCCCTTAGCCTTTTTATTAATGTGGGCTTTAGAAATAAATTATACATACTATATTGAAATGTATTTATTGGTGTTGGATAATAGCATTGCCCAATCATGCACAGCCTAGTCTCCTTCTAGACCCAGTGAAAAGTGAATAAGACAAGTTATATTCTACAGTTAGTAAACCTGAGGTCAGTCAGAAGAGATGTACATAGGCAAACAAGCATTCCTGCATATACACACACACACACACACACACACACACACACACACACACACACACACACATATACTTGTCTTTAAATCTAGTCATTGTTTTTACTTTTTCTGCTACATTTCAATGTTCTCTATTAAAAAATCAAAAAACTTAAAATTAGCACATACCTCATGAAGACCTCATGATAATTTGGCTTTTACACAGCTGGAAACTACTTGCTATATTTTTATTCACTTATTTTCTAAACATTAACAGTGTCACTCTTCCAATACTAGGCCTCCTTAGGTTCACCTCACTTAATTGTATGCTAAAGAAAAATAGCTGCATTTGACAAAAGTCTTAACTAAAGGTGAGACACAGAGAGCATCTGCCTAGCAAGCATGAAATTGTGGCTTTAACCTACATCACCAAAATATTTTAATGAATTAAAAGAAGATAAAATATCTCCATCAGACTTCCTCTTTTATTCTTCTTCATTATGGCTGCAGAATCAATTTATATACTTAATACTGAGTTTAAATCCTTAGTTAAGATAAGCAGTAAATCATGTACTTAAAAGAATTGCTGCTATCAGTGGGATCCTTGCTGAGGAATGGTGTGGGACCCAATGAACAGCTATTTTGTTATGTTTTAAATGTAAATTCTAAAAGAAAAGAAAGATAGTGCATATTTGTACTTTACTTAATTTTATTTATTTTTATATTTATATACATTGCATATTTCATTTAATTATTTTATTTAAATAAATTATTTAAGACCATGAAAACAAAGCTCTTTTGAAATAATTAAATTGCTGATATGCAGACAGATTGAAGTCCTGCCACAATCTGGCTTCCCTGAAGGTCTTTTAAAATACAAGAATATTCCACAATCATAATGTATAAACTACCCAGAGTGAAACAAAAATAGGTAGAAAACTACTGACATATTCATTTCTTTCAGCTTATCATTTGCAGAGTATTTTGTTGTTTTGTGAACAAAGTTTAGACTTGAAAATAGAAACTCGGTCTTATGACTTGGAACTGACTTTGTACACGGTCAAAATGGATTTATCATTCACATTAGACATCTCAGACTCAGGCTATAGACCATTGAGAAAAGGCAAATAAAACTCTAAAATAACTTAAAGACTGAAGACACACTCATAAACAGTATAATAGGATTCAAAGAAATATCTGGCACATCATTTTCTGTAATGATTGCTCTTAAAATCTAGAGTACAGTTCAGCGATAGCTAGTATGTATCCCAGCAGCCATTATAATCCACAGTCAACAGACAACCTGGCATACTCTCTGCAGACGTCTCCTCTCTCTCTTTTCCCCCAGATCAATATCCCTGTCTGATCCCTAGCTCTGCAGCAGAACATCTTTGCCAAACCTCCTTGCCCCACCTCCACCTCCTGGGGATCCCACAGATCTGCCCCTTCCAACCTTCCTCCCCAGGCTTGTTGCTTTGCCCCAGACGCCAACCCCAGCAGGCACCTCCTGCTAATCCGAGGGCTGCTCCTCCTAGGGCAACAAGTAGGTTGAAGGTAGACCTCTCCCACTGCTCCTGAGAGCCAACTCCCCCACCCCCCAACTCTGTAGCAGGAAACCCAACCCATTGCTTTCTTCTTTCTCTCTCCCATCCCATCTCCAATGGTGCACAAAGATCTTTTCCCCGAACTTTCCCTCTGCCAAGCCATCCCATCATCCGAGCCTCCAACACCAGCAGTAATTCGCTGGGAATACCAGCTAAGCAAAACAGGGAAACAAGTAAGCTAACTAAAGACCCTCACCACTCCCTCCTCCCCTCCAACCACCATCCCCACACCCTACGCCCCCTCTTCCCCGCCAAAGTGCTGCAACAGAACATCAACTGCAATCTTCCTCCTGGCTTGCCAATATCTGTGGATCCCTCACATCACCCCCTCCTACGGTTTAGGTGGAAGCCTCACCTTGGTGGTACCTCTCCCCAGACCCCACCCCTGAGGAAGCCGGACAAGTGGCAGCACTGTGAAGGTCTAGATTTGACTTTACAGGCTCCATTTTAGGGAAAGGGCCACCATCTCACACCACCTGCTGTACTCAGTTCCAGGAAGGACCTAAGGACTGTGCCATGATAACTGGAACGGATACAGAGCAGTATCCTCCTGCAGACATCCTGTCTGTGGTTTATGGTCCTTGAAGATATCTAGATAATCCTGCTGAGCAGTCCAGATTCAGTGGGTTGTGGTTCCCTGCCAAAAGTCTAACCCAATGGTTTCAAATGTGGTTTCACGCCCAAAGTCTAGACCAATAGTTTCAAAAAATCACCTCGCCCCATATTCATACAGCCGCTGCCACATTTCCTTCCATTTGCCATGTGGTGGCCCAGGTTGAACCTGAATAAAAGGACCCCTATGTGCTTACATTGGAAATCGGCTCCTTGGTGGTCTCTGGGGGTTTCGGGAAATGGGTACAACAGCTCTTCTCCCTGAGATGCTCAAAACCATGCCTAAAGGGTACTTAAGACCCAGCCCACAGACCTGCCTTGTGGTTTCCCAATGTGACCACCTCTTTCTCAAGACCACCCAGGAATGCTTTGCTCAGATTAAAACCTGGACTTTAATTTGGCCTGATCTGATTTATTTCGTCAGTGGCGAAGCCTAGTATTGGGATATTTTCCTTCTCATCCTGTGTGTTGGTCAGGGAGGGGCTAAGCTTTTCCCTGTCTGCCCCTGACCCCATGGGAAAACACTCCTCTCCCACACTTGCCCTCTGCCAGACTGGATCAGCTTTTGGTCAGGAAGTTGCCCATTCCAAGTCACTGCCTTTAGAGGTCCAGTACCCCTCCTAATTTGGGGGTACTCTGCCAAGATGCGGCCATTCCTCGATGGGCAACCTCAACCCATTCCTACCCAATCTAATCCTCGCTAGATGCCTGAAATGCCAGGACCTTCAGGCTTTAAATCTTTCTTTGCTCACATGACCCAAAAGCTTATGGCACTGCTTTAGACTTCGGGTTCTGGCACAAACTTGTGAAATGGATAGCTGCGGGTCTAAGCCAGACCCTCAAACACCCTTGGGGTGTCTTTTACAAAATATACCCCAATTCACCTTGGATTCTTGAGCCTTGCATTTCCACTCTCCCCCCTCCCCCACCCCCATTCCTGACTGCTCTCCCACTTTGGGTACGTCTTTCTCATTCTTCTGTTTAAATGTCTCTTTCTTCTGTTTGTTACATGTAAATGACAGCTGGAGACCTCATGGCTTCAAGCCCAGCACATGGCTCTTGCCCCTCCCCCTCCCCCAACTGCTCCCTTTGGTCTGTTCCCGTACTCTTCCTCCCCCATACCTCACTAAAATTCTACCTGCCCGCTCCACCCTTAACAAATCCGTTCTCCACCAATAAACTCTGCTACACCTTCCTCTCCCCAATAAAATCTTTTTCCAAATCCTCCACTTGCTGTTCCAGCTCGCTCCACTGGGCAGCCTGCGGCTACTCTGTTTTTCACTCCCGCCACCCCACTCCCGCAGTGCCGTCTTCTCCGGACTCCGGTGCATTCTGGCACCATGACTGACAACACCCAGCACGGCTGACATGGCTTCTCCACAGAAAGTTTTGTTTCTCTTTCTGTTAAAAAATGTCCTATCTACTTTGTATGGATGGATGGGTCCATGCCTGTATGTTTTCTTCTGTGTGAATGATGCGGCCACTGCGCACTTGTTTTTAACCAGTCTTGGATGCCTGGGTTTGTGTGTCCCACGTGTTAGTAACAGCTCAGCTGTTACTACAACTAGAGGCCTGGGCTCAGAGTGTGACGTCAGAGAAAGTTATTTTATGCTGTTCTACCCTATTACAATGAAAAACAGCTAAGGAATTGGGTATGGTTTAAAAATCTGTAAAACTTGTAACTCCAAATTGGAACTGCTCTGAAAAACAACATGTGGTCTGCCACTACCCTAATTAAGTACCGACAGCCATGCGGATAGCCACCATTTGGCTAAGGTTACACAGAGAGAGATCATATGACTTCACCACCATCTTAAATAAAGGTGACCACATGGAGTGGCCCCACCAAGGAGATGTTAGGTCTCCAACATACTTTTCTGTATGATAATTCCTGTCCTGTAAAAAAAAAACAAAAAAAACAAAAAAAACAAGGTTTATAAAAGATAGGATTTAAAACCGTGTTGGTTTGCTGAGGTATCAAAGCTCACCTGTTGGCATTCAAGCATGCCTACCCTGCCCCTGGGGGACCTGACAGGGTGCATCATCCCTGTGTGTGCATGTGCTCACCAGGACACAGGCAGTCCTTTGGCCTGTTCAGGGTCCTGACACCGTCATGTGCTCATTGCTGCATAGTCTCTGTCCCTTTAAAAGGTGGGATCCTGTCTGCCTTCCTTCTTTTCGTCTCTCCTAGGGCCCTGCCTGCTTTCTCTCTCTTCCTCTTCCTCCTCTTCTTCTCTTCCTGTGGCTTCTCATCTCCAGAGACCACCCTGTGCCTCCTCCTTCTGCCTTTCCCCCAATAAAATCCTCCATGTGAGCCCACCATGCCATTTTAAATTTATAACAGCACCTCCATGCATTCATGTGCAGGGATGTATCTTGCTGACAGTCAGATTTTGTAATGTAAGAGTATTCCCTTCATTATTGATTTTAAAAACACTAAATTGTTTACAATGTTAAAACTTGGTTTTGCCTTCCACAGAATATGATTACTAAGATATTCCTCCTAATCTTCTTGCTTTTACTAACATTGGTAAGCTGTAGCTAATTGGGTAAAGTATATGTCTAGATTTAGCCTATGTATACATGTTTGCAAAGTTAAGCCTAAACAACATTTGTCTATTTCAGATACACCTAACAGATAAGTATACCCTGATCCTCAAATGCTTCAGAGATCTGAGAATATGGCATTTTAATAATAAAACTTCTCATAATAGAAACATGTCAGCATGTGGCAGCATCCTGTATCTACAAGGAAGATGAATGGTCACAGAAGAACTTCCACCTAGATGCCTGTTTTAAATATAGCAAAGCTAGCCACGGAGCGGATAATTGCTTTGTACCTTAACTGTTGTGCCAAGACCCTGCCCAGACTGTGAACAAGCAGGACACTGGGGAATTGATTACCTTGCTTTGCCAAGACAAGGTAGGTCATTCTCCCCAAATTCCTACCCCACAGGAAAGTCTGGGTTTGGCAGCTGAATACTGGGACTTCTGTCCCCTAACAACCACAGAGAAATCTGAGACTGCCTAGGTAACTGGAAAGCTGTCTCGATTCTCCTCATTTGTTCATCCTTCTCAGATCTGATGGCTTTTTATGACTAGGGTACTGATAGCCTTACCAGTTTAACAGCCTCCCCTGCCCCTGGCCCAGAGACTGCAAACAGTTTTCAGAAGTTCTTAAATTTCTGTGGATTTTACTGACCCCAGATTTTAGGACCGCATAGAGGCTTTTTGCTGTGTCACCAAGATGTAAATCTGTTTCAGTTGTTTTTACAGACACCTGCATGTTCCTGGAAAAAAGTTCTGCCACTGAATCAAGAAATATGGCCTGGTGGAAACTAAAATCAGTCTCTAGAGCCTCCCTTTGACCCCATCCATCTTTGAGTGTGTTTTACAGGTCCACTTGTCCTACCAGACTTGTGCCAAGGCCAACCCGAAGGGGGCCATCCAGATATACTTGTCCCTGCACCAGCTTGGAGGATACCAACCGGGTGAGTATTGACAGGATGACTCACATTCCCACCTCCAGGGAAACAGCAGGTGTGGTGGCTCAAGTACTCCTGGAACACATCATCCCCTGATTTAGTGTGCCATCCTCCCAAGCTCCTGGGACATCAGTGTTGGTACCACCACTCCAGACTCAGGGGAATATCTGTAAGGATTTGGTCCTTATTTACGTCCTTTAATTACGTCGTCAGCCTTCACCGGCTTCCCAGCCTAAAAAGCGGGTGGGCCCTCTGTGGGCTCTCTGTCCCCTCTCCTTTGTGCTCCTTCCCCCCGTCGGTCCCCCTCTCTCCCTCTCTCCCCCTTGTCCCTCTCTCTCTCTCTCTCTCTCTCTCTCTGTCTTTCTCTGTCTCTCCCCCCCCCCCCCAATAAAGCTCTAAAAAGGTAACCATGGCTATGATTCTTTTAATCAGCACGCTCCTCTGTGGGCATGGCCTCCGCGGGCATGGCCGTCGCGGGCATGGCCACCGCCGGCATGGCCGTCGCGGGCATGGCCACCGCGGGCGGCGACCAGCCACGAGGGGCAACGCCGTGGCATAACCAACAATATCTATTCTTTCATCTGGCTCATTCAACCTTGCCTGTACAACCATAACACATCTCCATTCCATTCTTTCTGACATATGGATCACCCAGGGGTCTGGGGATTATGCTACGTCCGTCCGGCGTGGGATATCTGAGGGAAAAACATCTACATATGCTATGCTCTTATGTCTGTTAACTTTATTTCTCTAACACAAAACTTTATCTACACAGCTACAGCTCCGTCAGGCATTCAGGGCAGGGATAACTCTAGATGCACCCCAAGCTCCTTATTCTCCTACTTTATTTCTCTGAGGTGAAATCCTGTCTCCACAGCTTCAGTTCTGTCCTGACACTCAGTTCCTTTGTCCCCCGTTTTAACTGTTCCCTCAAAGTCCTGCTAACAACTAAGCTCTTATGCTTCCCTCTTCATTTTCATCCTCTGTTTCTTCTCCCTCCATCTCTGCTTGCTCTATATTCCTGCCTCAAGAGTTAGTTCTGCCTTACCATCTACATTACCTCTGTGTTCTTCTCTTCTCTTCTCCCTGGTCATGCCGTTCTGTCTCTTTACAGAAAAATGCCTGTCTTTCCTTCCCCTGACCATGGGATTCTCTGCCTTCTCAAGAATGTTGCTGTATCTTCCACCTTGATATGTAAAAACCTCTTTTGTTCTCAGTCAATTGCCCTGGAGAACCACTAGGCCTCAAGGCCAGAGGATGGTCTGAGCTTCCTTAGCACAAGAAACAAAGCTATGTGTCCCCCCCCCCCCCCCCCAGCTTGTCTTTGCCTACTTGACCTTATCCAAGTACTGGCTCCTGCAGGGAAGTTAGTTACCTAGAAGTTCAGCAGGTCTGAGGAGCTGAACTGTTTGCCAATTGGTCTGGGAATATTTGGGCATGCAAGAATTTCATAGCAGAAGACAGCTGAAATATTAAAAGCTGGATAACACCAAATATTCATAATAAATGGCTTGCCTTTCGACAGACTCTTGGCTGGTCAAAGTATAGCTTTAATTCACAGCTGAATCTCTACAATATATTCTTGTGGCCCACCACACTGACAATCTTCCCTCTTCCTACTGATAACCCCATTCATAGGGCCAGTGTTAATAATCAATTTTTTCTCCTAGAAACCTGCCTTCTCTGCCTCCTCAAGAAATAGGTTCCTGAGGTCACCAGGACGACACTTAACTGAATGCTTCTTCACCATACCTCCCATTGAGTGTGGGCCCACTGATTCCCAACTCCCCCTCCCCATGTTGTCCCATGCCTGCAGGAAGTAGTCAGACTTGAATCAGCACCCATATACCCAAGGAGTCTGGGATGTTTAGGTGGAAGCTCCATCTAGGTGCCACCTCTCTCCAGACCCCACCCATGAAAAAGCCTGACAAGTGGCAGCTCCTCCCTTGAGATGCTTAAGACCACACCTACAGGGTATTTAAGTCTTGACCCATAGACTTGCCTCATGGTTTCCCCCCTTTCCCAAGACCACATGGGAATGCTTTGCTTATATTAAAACCTGGACTTATTAATTTGGTCTGATCTGACTTACTGTATTAGTAGAATTACCCACTACCAGGGAATATTTTACTTATCACCTATCCCAACCCCAGTTCCATAGCTGTATTCCAGCCATCAACTCTAGTGGGTACCCTGTGCTAAACCACAGGCCAGGCCTACCAGAAAACCAGGTAGGCTGTCTGCAAAACTTCTCTTCTCTTTCTATTCCCCCAAATCCAATCTCTCAGTGTCACCCCAGGCTCATCAGCAGAATACCCTTGGCAGCCTTCCCTGTTCCCCTCATTCCCATCTCCTATGGATCCCACGGATCTTCCCCTTCTGACCTTTCTACCCCAACTTGTTGCTTTGTTCCAGGCCCCAAGCCCAACAGGTACTCCCCTCTACCCCAAAGGCTTCTCCCCCCATGACAACAAATAGGATGAAGGTAGACCACACCTCTCCAATGTTCCTGATATCCAATCCCCCCAGTTTTATCCCCAGATCTGCAGCAGGAAACATGCTGTGGTCTCCCTCTCCTCTTTGATACTATTTCCAAGAGATCACAAAGATCTCCTCCTACCTTCCCTTGCCCAATTCATCCCAGTATCCTAGCCTCCAACACCAGCAGGCATCCACTGTAAACACACCTAAGCTGAGCAGGCCAGAAAAACAAGGCTCATACAACCATTATACTCTCTGAAAATCCAGAAAGGAAACAGAAACCAAGGAACAAAACACCCACCCAACAAAGACAAACACAGATACAAGCACCTAGAACTATAATTATCCCAAACTCAGATGCCTAGATGCCAACATAAAAATACAATAAATAACAGCCAGGGCAATATGGCCACACTAGAGCCCAGCTACCCTACAACAGCAGGTCCTGCATATTCCAACATAGCTGAAGCACAAGAAAAAAGACCTTAAAACCAACTATATGAAGATGACAGAGGTTTTCAAAGAGGAAATCAATCCATTCCTTAACAAAGTCCAGAAGAAAAACTTTGAAGGAAATTAATAAATCCCCTTAAAATCAAAGAAAACAAAAAGTTGAAGGAAATGAATAAAATTGTTCACTACTGAAAAATAGAAATGAAATCAACCATAAAAATACAAATTGATGCAATTCTGGAAATGAAAAATCTAGGAATTCAAACAGGAACTACAGAGGAAAGCATCACCAACAGAATACAAGAGATGGAAGAGAGAATCTCAGGTGTTAATGATGTGCTGCAGACTCTAAGAAACCACAGATACTAGCCTAGCCTACTATAACCCTCAAAACTTTCAATCACTATAGGTAGAGAAAATAAGGCATTCCATGATAAAGCCAAATTTAAACCAAATCTATCTACAAATCCAGTTCCTACAGAAGATACTAAAAGGAAAACTCCAGCCTAGCAAAGTTAGCTACACCTATGAAAACAGAGGAAATAAATAATCTCACACCAGGAAAATCAAAAGAAGGGAAACACACATATATACACACACTACTACCACCACCACCACCAAAACAGCAGGAATCAATGATGATTGGTCATTGATATCTCTTAATATCAATAGTATCAATTCCCCAATAAAAAGATACAGACTAACAGAATGGATACTAAAACAGGATACAGTCTTCATCTGCATCTAAGAAACACATCTCAACATCAAGGACAGACATTACCTCAGGATAAAGAGTTGGAAAAAGATATTGAAAGCTAAGAAGCAAGCTGGTATAGCCATGTTAATATCTAACAAAATGGACTTCAAATCAAAACTAAGCAAAAGAAATAGGGAAGGACACTACATAGTCATCAAAGGAAAAACCCACCAAGATGATATTTCAATTCTTAACATATATGCCCCAAATACAAGGGCACCCAAGTTTGTAAAAGAAACACCACTATACTTTAAATCACATATTAACCCTCACACACTGGTAGTGGACACTTCAGTATCCCACTCTCACTAATGGATAGGTCATCCAGGTAAAAACTAAACAGAGAAATACTGGAGCTAACATATCATAAGCCAAATGGACCTTTTAGATATTTATAGAACATTTCACTCAAACAAAAAATAATATGCCTTCTTCTTTGGGCCTCATGAAGCTTTCTCCAAAATTGACCCCACACACATAGCAAGTTTCGACAGATATTTATCACCCTGCACAAAACTCAAGTCCAAGTAGATCATATACCTCCATATAACCCAGATCTACTGAACTTGATAGAAGAGCAAGTGGGGAATAGCCTTGAATGCACTGGAACAGGAGAGAACTTCCTGAACAGAATACCAAGCACTAAGATCAAAATTAGTAAATGGGATCTCATGGAACTGAAAAACTTGTGTAATACAAAGGACACCATCAGTCAGACAAAGAACAAGCCTACAGAATGGGAAAAGATCTTTTTACCAACTCCACATTCAATAGAGGACTAATATCTGAAATATAAAAAGAACTCAAGAAACTAGATATACCCAATAACCCAACTAAAATTTAGATACAGATCTAACCAAAGAATTTTCAATAGAGGAATCTTAAATGGCTGAGAAACAATTAAAGAAATGTTCAACATTCTTACCCAACAAGGAAATGCAAATCAAACTACTTTGATATTACATTTTATACCTATCAGAATATCTAAGATTGATAACACAAGTAACAGCTAATGCTGATGAGGATATGAAAACTTATACAGCCACTATGGAAATCAACTAAGCAAAATGCTTATGAGCTCACAAAGATGGAAGCAGCAGGCACAGTGTCTGCACCAGGTCATCTTTGTATATGTTACAGCTATCAGCTTAGGATTTTTATGGGACTCTTGACTGTGAGAACAAGTGGGTCTCTGACTCCTATGCCTGCTGTTGGAACTCTTCTTCTCCTGTTTGGTCACCTTGTCCAACTTCAATATGATAGTTTTTGCTTCATCTCATTATATTTTATTTAGTCATGTTTGGTTGCTATCTCTTAGAAACTTGTTTTTTTTTTTTCCTAATGAGAGACTAAAAAGGGAGTGGACCCCTAGGGGAGATGAGGTGGGGAGGAAATGGGAGGAGTGGAGGGAGGGGAAACTAAAATCAGAATATACTGTATGAAAAAGGAATCTATTTTCAATAAAAAGAAAAAATTAAATGATTGGCCCATATCACATTATTAAGTGTAAGCGACAAAAGTTAAGCTATCATTTTATGCTTAGTACTTGGTACATTTACAGCAGAAGGGCCCCAGTTTGGATTCACTTTGTACAAGGTTCACAATCTTTCTTTAAATTACTTGAGTAGTTTCTTCATTTTTTTTTTCCTTTTGCTTTTGTTTTGGCTTGTTTCCTGGATTGATTTTGTAAAATATAGACTTTACTTCTCAACATATTTTTTTTAAAAAAAATAAAAATGCTTAAAATTTAAAACAAAACAGTATATATACAAACTAAATTGATGATTATGACTGATAGGTAGATGGGAACAGATCATACACACAGTCTACTTTAAGGGAACTAAAATATCCAACTTACTTGCTTCCAAATGAAAAGGAGTTATGAACAACAAGATGACTCCTAGAAACAAGAACAGAAATAATCACTAACAAATACCTTTCCTTACAATACCAGGCGTTGGTGTAACAAGAAAGCTCAGTTCTTAACATGCTATAACTTTTTATATTAATAGTTTGCACTCAATTTATAAAAAATTTAATTAGATATGTCATTAATGAAAGCATCCACATACAGCTGGGCCCTCCATGACTTTAAAACTAAAATCCGTACATTCAAGAGGCTTGCTTTCAAAGAAAAATAAAGAATCAGAGTCCTTGAATAATACCTTTACCTTCAGCATTCTTGAAAGCTCATGGTTTCCAAGTACCCATCACAGCTGTTGCTCCCTTCTTCAAGAAGATACTTGTTGATCACTGATGGAGACTAAATTATTGTGTATCCTAAAATGTCCTATGCACAGATGAGGAGAAGCCTGAACCCTAAGAAGAGACTCTTTGCTATTCAAAATCTCATCTTTATATTGAAATAGAAACTCCAAGCCATGGCTTCCCAGATAAGTGAGTTTTCCCATCTCATACCTGTACCTAAAAAGGCTCTTCATTATGAGAAAATGCTGTGGCACAATATCTTTTCTATTGCCATGAATAAGGATGTCACCATCCATCTATCCTTACTTCTGTCTGCTGCCCAGAAGCATGCTTGCTCTGTTTGGAGTAGACATACAGTGGATGCCCTAAAAGAAAACCAAAGTCAAGAAACAGGCTAGGAATAGATTCTTTCCTAAATGCATAAGTGATATTTGGTCCCTTGATGATGCCCTTAAGGATCCAACTCTGTCCTATACATTGTTACAACAGGTTCACTTACTTTAACAAGTTTGTCCACACTATTTTGTTCCATCTCCCCAACATTAATAGCAGACAATGTCAGTTCAATTAGAATGCTATAATAACAAAGAGCAACAGAAAATTCACAAATCCCAATAGCATTTGAGATGAGTAAGGACTTCAGAATAACGGAGAATCTTCTATTTAGCAAAGGGATTATAGCCCTTCCTTTTCCCAGGATATTTGCTAATCATAATTTAAAGACAAATCCTGCTGGGCTTGGTGAAACACACCTTTAATCCCAGTGTTCTGGAGGCAGAGGTGTGTAGATTGACTTCTAGGCCAGTTTGGTCTACATAGGAAGTTCCAGGCTAACCAGGGCTACACTGTAAGGCCCTATCTCAAAAGAAAAAGGAAAATATCCTTACTTAATTATTTAAAGATCTTACTCAAAGATTTTTGTGAGCTAACTATGATTCCAGGTTCTAATCTACTAAACAACAACAAAAAAAATTACTCACTAGGCTAAGTCTTAATATTTGTTCATGTGGTTTAAATATGTAAGTCTCAGCCGGGCGGTGGTGGCGCATGCCTTTAATCCCAGCACTCGGGAGGCAGAGGCAGGTGGATCTTTGTGAGTTCGAGGCCAGCCTGGTCTACAGAGCGAGATCCAGGAAAGGCGCAAAGCTACACACAGAAACCCTGTCTCGAAAAAAAAAAAATATGTAAGTCTCAGAGAATCAGTAGATCTAAGCTATAAAAAAAAGTCTTAATTTACAAATAGGCTAGAAATTTATCCTATGTTGGAACTTCCTCTATAATATCACTCCCAGATACTTATAATAATGATATAAGTATTAAAAAAAAACCAGTACACTATGTTATATATTACTACTGTGTCCATCACCACCATTTCTTTCTCCCTTCATTTCTTCTTTCCTGCTTTTTTCTTCCTTCCTTCCTCCTTTCTCCCTTCCTTCCTCCCCCCTCTTTCTCTTTCTTTAACATGCAGCTAGAATGCAGATCATAGATGGCAATTCAAGGAGGATTTTGACAGCAGAAAATGACGGTACAGTATCCATACTCCCGACTTAAGCATTCTGCAAAATACAAGAAGAGAAAAAGCCCCTTTATCTTAAGAAAAGTTAATTTCTAATATGAGTGTCTTTGTTAGGTTCCGCATTCCCACTGTCCCTTTGTCTCAGCATTCAAGGAAAAGAGCTGATGGCCACCTTGGGAGCCCATGTGCTTGAGGCGACTCCACACAGCCTAAGTGTTCCAGGTTCAGGGTTTTTGATGCTGTTGTTTTCTTCTTCACATTTTCCCCCCTTCACTGAAGTGATAAACAGAAAGAGCTGTTAGGGAGAAGCTACCATAACTCCAGGAGGGTGGGATGTCCTGTGGGAAATTAGCCTCAATGTGCCAGGAAGAGAGAAGAGGCTGTTGTACTTACAGTGCAGCAGGTAAAGCGAGGTGGCCCCAGATAAAACTGGAGAGCTTGGCAAGATGGCCTCCATAGGGTGCAGCAGGCCAGGCCAACAGTTCAGAACAGATCTGGTGAGGAGGCCTTGAGTCGTGAAAGGCAGGGGACTTCCATGTGGTCAGACGCTGAGTCCCCACTCTTTTATCACTCAGGAATCAAAAGGTAGAGATTTGGGGCTGAGTCTCTAAAAGTTTGAGGGCAGAGTACTTAATCCTTAGAGAAATGCTGTTTAGCTGTTCTTAAAGTGACAAGCCTATATTTCTAACTAGCCTAGTCATTATATCTCCAGTATCATTTATGGACATACACACATGGATATTATAAATCCTGTGGCAAATATGGACTATCTTCAGAGAGTTTCCTGGACATACAAGCTATCAGGCTAGCAGCACTTAACTGAGCAAACTCCTGCATATTCAGTGACTAGCCGAGATGCCTTTATTTACTTTTCCCAGTATTAGAATAAACTCCAGTATGAAACATCTTCAAGTCTCTGAATTTCATGTTGCAGCTCTACAAATATTTATAAAAGTAGCTGCAGGAGATAGAGTTAAATGCAGCCGAATTATTATTATTAGGAAGCCTATAGTCTAATAATGAAGGAAGGATTCGGAGGCAAGTATTCTGTCATAAGAGGCCAGGTGCCACATCAGGCCCTGACTCAACTTTGCACTATGGGAGTGCCAAAAAATGTGTGAGTTTTGTGCAGTGAGGAAGATGATTATAGCTATCATTCTTAGGCATTTCATTAGCGCTTTACAAGGATTCACACAATAGCAAACTCAGACTAGCTCTCATCTCCTCCCTTTGACCTACCATCTAGCAGTCATTAAATCTGTATTTATCATTTTAGTACTTCCAATTCTTTCCAACTTCAAATTTTTTTAGATTTGTTTATTTTATATGTCTGAGTATTTTACCTGCATGTATGTGTATACACCACATGCATGGCTAGTGCCCACTTAGGCCAGAAGAAAGTAGAAAGTGTCAGTCCCCTAGAACTGAAGTTATGGATGGTTGTGAGCCACCACGTGGGTGCAAAAGATGGAACCCAGGCCCTCTGCAGGAACAAGTGCTGTAAACCACTGAGCCATCTTTTCAGCCCCAATTCTCTCCAATGTTGATGCTGCTTTAGAGTCTTAGTTCAAGTCTTTTATTTTTATTCTTCTTTCATATATTACATCCCCACTGCAATTTCCCCTCCCTCACCTCCCACAGTCTCTTCCCTCACCTCCCCACTCTCTCAGGTCCCCCCTATTTCCCCTCAGGAAAGAGCAGGCCTCCCAGGGACATCAACCAAACACGGCATGCATGACATGCTACAATAAGACTAGGCACATACCATCACATCAAGGCTGAACAAGGCAACTCAGTAGGACAAAAAGGGTCCCACAAGAGACAAGAGTCAGAGACTACCCCTGCTCCCACTGTTAAGAATCCCACAAGAACACCAAGCTGCTCAGCCAGAACATATGCAGAGGACCTAAGTCAGACCCCTACAGACGCCCTGATCTCTGCAAGCTCCCGTGAGTCCTAGTCAATTGATCTGTGGGTCATGTTCTCATGGTGTCCCTGACTCCTCTGACTCCTTTGATCCATCCTCCTCCTTGTCTGCAGGACTCCCAGAGCTCCACCTAATGTTTGGCTGTGGGACTCTGTATCTGCTTCCATCAGTTTCTGGATGAAGTATCTCTGGTCTCTTTGATGACAATTCTGCTAGGTTCCTGCCCCAGAACACTCTGCAGGCAGGACAAACTGTTCATCAAAGATCCTCTTCCCAGGGAGATCCTTGTCCCCCTCCCCCTTAAGCATTCCTTGATATATAGCCTTTCAGGGTCTCTGCATCTTAGCATGATTATTTTTCACTTTATAGCTAATATTCACTTGCAAGTGAGTATATACCATGTTTGTGTTTCTGGGTCTGAGTTACCTCACTCAGAATGATTTTTTAAAGTTCTATCCATTTGCCTTCAAATTTCACAATGTCATTGTTTTTAACAGCTGAGTAATATTCTATCGTTTAAACATACCATATTTTCTTTATCTATTCTTTAGCTGAGGGATATCTAGGTTGTTTCCAGATTCTAGCTATTATGAACATAGTTGAGCAAGTGTCCTAGTGATAGAATTGAGTGTCCTTTGACTATATTCCCAGGAGTGGTATAGTTAGGTCTTGAGGTAGATTGATTACCAGTTTTCTGAGAAATTGCCATATTGATTTCCAAAATGGCTGTACATGTTTGCACTTCCACCACATGGCAGACAAGGGGAGTGGTCAGCTCTTCCACTCTCACACCCTCAGGGCTGGCTCACATCAGAGCCCCCCCCCCAACAGGGTTAGCACTACTGTGCTGCCCAGGTGAGGTGCAGGGCCCACTCTCCCAAGTGTTGCCGCTGGTGAGGGGCAGGATTAGCTCTGTCATCTCATGACCTGGGGCCAGCTCTCCTGCCTGCTGCATGGGGCGAGGGGCAAGGGGGTCATCTCTGCCTCATCTGTCACCCAATGACAGGCAAGTAGTGGGATCAGCTCTTTCATACTCACACCCTTAGGGGTTGATTGTATTCTTACACTGGCATTTAGACATCTGGGTTTAGGATGATTATAGGTCTGGGTGCTGGTTTCTGAGTTTGTCTTTGTTGGATGGGTGTTTTGTTCCTTGGTTTCTGTTTCCTCTTTGGTCTTCTGATCTATGTGGCTTGGATTTCTTGCAGTCACATGAGCTCAGATCGAATAGAGTCTCTGTCCAAGTTGGGGGCTGGCCTTCTGGTGGCTAGCTCAGCCTTTGGTGTTTGGTGTGGTCTGCACCTGGGCTGCAGGGGGAAGACTGAGATGGAGTCAGTCTTTCAGGGGAGGCTGTGAGCAATGAAGACTTGCTGAATGGAAACCAAGCAGGAAGAAAGCTTGTGTCTGAGAAGCTAGGTGCTTGGAAATTGTTTCAAAGGCCTTCCTTCACTGCCTCATATGGCTTGAGGCCAGTGGTTTTCTTATTTCTTCTATCATTATATGTCCTTATATTTTATGACCTTACATTTTGTAATTCATCTTCTTATTAATTTTCCTACTACAAACAGTGTATCCAGGAGCAATGATTTTCACATTGTATATCCTTTCTGTTGGAGTTTTTTTTTTTTTTACTAAAAGTTCAAAGTTAAACTATGAATAAAATTAAGGTTAATTGCTCAAAGATGCTATTATGGACCTCAGAAAAATAAAGTCCTGCTTAAGAATAGGTAAAATTCTGCATTCTGTTCATATCCAAAGCTCATTTTCTAGGGCTGACTGTCTGCTGTATGTATTTGAAGTCACCTGAAGACCAATTTTGATGGTGACAGGTCACCTGATACAAGACTATGCAATAGCTTTATGAACATACTTTCCAAGAAAACTGTAATATTGGAAGCATATAAACTTTCACATAGCTTGAAATCACCCTTAAGGCTCAAGAACTCACCACTACAACAAATCTCTTCAGAATAAAAATTTATCTACATAAATAGTTTTCAAGAAAATCTTTCACTAATTGTGTAATGAAATACATTAATTCATGATTCATGAATAATTTAAGGAATCCAATTTCTTCGTTTTAAAATCCTTCTTTTCAAGCATTGTGAAAATAAGAATAGCACCTTAGGAATTGTAATTATGACTCTTATAACATACACCTCTGGGCACATGGGTAAATCTAATGGGATTTTAACCATGAAAAACCACATGCTCAGTACAATTACGTCACAGAGACAAAACAAATGAAATTTGACTTATGTGTGCTTTTAATCATTTTAAACTGCTAGAGCTTAAAAGGAGAAGGTTCACTATTAGAAAAAAGATTCCTCTACTTTTAAACGATACTTTTCATAGCAAAATGTAGAAACACTAGCAAAGTATAAGTGCATTTATACATATTCAAACTGATAAAAATTATTCTCAAACTGTTTGAACTTAAAAGTGTGTAAAATACCATACTGTGGGATGGAGACGTGGCTCAGCACTTAAAGGCTGTTCTTACAACTAAGAAGACAAAATACCATACATGGTAACTCTGGAAATGCTTAGGAAAAGTTGGAAATTTAGCTCAGTGGTACAGCACCTGCCTAACATGCACAAGGCCCTGGCTTTAATCCTAGGTTCTCTCAAAACAAATAAGTGTTCAGAATGAAAAAAAGAATTGTATGCAATTTCATGATCGCTATCTTAGGATAACCTAGGCCGAAAGTTCAGAGGTTGAAGAGGAACCAGATCTTTCCTGTTCCTTCCTCCTAACCTTCAGTTATCAAACATAGGTCTGCAAAACCATGTGTGCTCAAAACTGTTGATAAGTACATTTGCTCTTAACCATTGAAAATCAGTTCATTATGTTACTCAATATTGTAGCCTCTAGTTTCCACACAAATTATTGATGTTGAACTCAATGATCCCTTTCAGACTAATTAGTCTCTAATATCAGTCCCTGATCACCCTCATCATGCAGACAATTACATGAACCTTAAACTCCTTCTCATCCCTCACATCAAGATTCTAAAACCTAAGTTTCACTATACCCACCCACATTTCCCAATGACACTGTTGCATATTTATCTAAGCTTCTCCTTTCTGAATTGCCAAATGCCCCATGGCCCCTCACCATATTATTTTCTATGATTATGGGTGCAATGTCTTTACCATCTAATTTTCCAGATGTATAGCTCTACAAACCGTAGCACACTTTCTTTTTCAGAGTACACATGGCCTCTTGAATCACTCATGCTAAGACCGCTTATTTGACTTTCATTGACCTCACAATGAGATTTAAACATCCCCCAAGGAACTGATCATAATATAACCATCTTCCTCTTAATTTTTCTTTTCTTGTGATTTCAGATTTTCAATACTCTGTTCATATTGATTTTTCCCATATAATCAGTACTAGATTTTTCCATACTTCTTCACAGATGTTGTTTTGTCTCTCTGAAATTCTCTTTCTGAAAGCTTCATGCAGCTGTTGTTCAATATAATAAGAAATTCTATTCTCTTTAGATAAAAATATATCCAACCTTTATTATCTACACAATTTCTACCACTTAAACACATTTCAAGTTTCTTGGTTTTATTTCTTGGTTCTTCTAACTGTAAAATGTAGATAATAGTATCTAAATTGAAGAGATCTCTAAGAGTTAGAAATGAAATGTTTAAACCAATAGACATTGAATGAATGGAAGTCATCATTTAGTAGAAATACAAAGGCATAATATATTATTTTTAAATAGACAATATCAAGCTTGCCAAGATATTCTACTTCATTCAAGAAATTAAATACCATCATTTCTGCAATAAAAATTTAATATGCTGATCCCATTTAATTTTCTTCTATAGAAATCTCCTCTGGTTTTAGAGAGCAGCCCCTTTAAAAGCTTCAAGAAGTCTATAAATCTTATGTTCAATTAAGAGCACATGTAAGAATGCTCCTCCCCCTTTTCTCACAGTTGTCTTCTACTTTCCTGGTTACATACTGCAGGCTACCCACTCAAATCCAAAGATTCAGAGATAGAATCTAAAATACAAGAGGGAACATGTGACATTTGTTTCTCTTGGTCTGATTTACACAGTGGAAATGAGAGGAAACAAAGACTGTAGGAGCCAGAGGACCATGACACATGGAATTAGATACTGTCATCTGGGCAACACTCTGTTCCCGTAAAATCTCAACAGTAGGGTTACATAAGCAAGATCTGCATAGTGACAACACACGTGACATGTTATGTGGATGGGGTAATTTCACAGGAGCCACAGGCAACCAATGAGCTGCTGAGAGACAAAAAACCAGGCAGCTCCAGGACAAGTTCCCAGTAAGTTTTCAATCCCAGGTAGTCATTCCTAAACAGATAAGAGCAACACTAAAAGAGCTCAGGAGTTGTCTATGTGCATATATACTGTGTGTTACAATGATTATTAGAGAAGAAGAGATCATGGACTTGAGAGGAAGTGAGAGGGACATGAAGTTAGACAGCATATCGAGACTTGAAAATGATGTAAATACAGTATTCATGTGTGAAAGTCACAAAACAAAGATGAAATTAAAAGAGAATTCTTTAAAAAACATACAAAAATATTCACATTCACTTTTAGTGGATTATAGATTGTTCTGCATCCCATGGATTCCTAGATTATCTCATTCTCCCTGATTAAGATTTCAATATCTTTAAAAGTACCATGGTACTATACTAATTATAGACATAAAATTGTGTCGTAGAACAAACTCTATGACATATGCTTTATGTATTCTTAATAAATGACATCACTGACTCATCTGCTTATCTAATTAATTACATAACGATCAGCTGATCTGAGAAGAAACACTTTTAGAAAACCTGATTTTAAAGGATTATAAAATATAGATGTATCCTTGGAAAAGTTTTAAGCTTTTCTTAAACTTTATTTAAGGGAAAGGAAAAGGAGTAGATTTCAGGTAGACAAAGAAAGGTAAAATCAATATGCTCGGATGGAGCTATCTACAATGTAATGCAATGTTCCAGTAAGAAAAGGACAAATAAAATTCTGACTGATAACTCTTCAAGAGAGAATTATATTTCTGCCAAAAATTGCTGAGATCCTATTCAGAGCTGACAGTAGCTGTAGCTTGTGAGAAAGAATCCAGTGTTACTTTATGATTAGCACACAGGTGTAGCTGGTGACAGATAGTATTTCAGAGATTTCAAGCACATGCTGTGACCCAGTTCTCCAACTTCTACCCTGTTCCTTCTGTATTAATCAACTAGGGCTGCCATAATTAAAGACAACCATCTAGGTGACTTAGCAGACAGAAATTTATTTGCTCACATACATAGGCTTGATAATTGAGATTAATATTGGCATGGAATTTTTCCTCTGAGGCCCTTTTATATAGCATATTGATGACAAATATCCCATGTACCTTCATATTTCCTTTTCTCTCCACTGACTGTGTCTACAGTCTCTCTCTCTCTCTCTCTCTCTCTCTCTCTCTCTCTCTCTCTCTCTCTCTCTCAAGAATACCAGGTGTAATGGATTAAAGCCCATTCTTTGATTTCATTTTTATTACTGGGGTATATAAATTTGAGAGGATCACAATTCAACTCATAACATCTCTCAAAAAAGGAAAAAAATATTGAGTCTTCTTCATCTGAACTAGTAACCAAGAGACAATGAATGCATGATGAATTTATATGCTAAGCATTCTCTAATTTAAAAATACTAGTTATATAATATCAATTGGCCATAGCAGGAGGCTTCCTCTGAAACCCAACCACGCTGTGATGAAGAAGTTCAGGCTAGACCATGGAGGAGGGCAGTATTCCTCCTCCAATTTGCCAGTCATGAGTGAGCTCTAATAGTGCTGGACACTTCAAACCTTGTTAAATCTCTTCAGATGATCTTCCAAGGTGCAGAGATAACTCATTCTTATCAAACCTTGCCCAAATTGTAGTCACGAATGAAATAAATGATTGCTATTACTTTAAGCCATTGAATTTTGGAATGTGTGTGTTAATTGGTAACTAGATCACTAAACATAGTGCAATGGTTTTAAATGATACATTAATTTTTACTTAAAAAAAGCAAATTTATGGCTGCTAAATCATTTAATATTATTGAAAACAAACTTTGAACTGAATGTCAAAATCTTGCAAAGTCACTCAGGCTTGGTCCAACTGTAGAACCTCCTGGCTCAGTTCACCATTAGGGTGTAACACCTCTGAGTCAAAATAAATCCTTTATGCTTGAAGTAAATTTTCAAAGTTTTAACATAAAAATTGTGTTTTCTTATTTTGAAAATATTGATGCTCATAGAAACAAAAAGTAATCTATATTTTACAATTATTATAAGACACACTCATTTCTCAAGAACTATCAATACAAACATTTCTCCTAAATGTTGCACACATGAAGCCACAGACAAGAAAAAGGGGAAAAATCAAAACCTCACACATTATATACTTGTACTAGAGAATTTTGATAGTCCTTATTTAGAAATAGAAGGTCACTACTTCCCCTGATGTCTAAGGAATTGAACAAAATCTTCACCATATTCCATTGGTGTTCAATCTACATATGTTCCAGGACCCCAGTTCCCATTTACACAATGTGTAGTAGTTTGCATGAAAAAAATAAAGTGGCAGTTAGCATCTAGATATAGATCATCTGCCATGAGAATAGATTGGGAAGAGCCATGGAAATAGTGTGCAAGAGAAATCAGAGTTTTACATTTATTTTTATAGTGAGAATAGAAATTTCCTGCCAACTATTTCATATCACATAATACTACAATTTAGTGCCCACAATAAATCCAAGGAGAATCAACTCAATCAATAGGTCTGCATGACATAAAGCCTAGAATAATAAAACTCTTAGCTTAGACCTAAATACATAGAAAGTAAACATGGAGGAGGTACATGGGTGTGATGGTAAACCAGAGCGGGGATAAACCTTTGCCATTCAAGGACTAAGAAAAAGTGTACATGAAAAAATTAGAAAGATTTTGGAACTTAAGCATAAGATTGCACTTATCTCAACACTCATAAAAAATACAACCTTTAGGAAAAAACTCCACAGAAAATAAATAAAAGACATTTTTAGTCATTTTCCACAAAATTATAAGCAACATACAGACCAGAAGATAGACGTTGTGTATCACACAGAAGTAGAACTGGATGTAAAAGAGATGGAATGAGAGATTCAAGTGCCATGGAACAATTTGTGATCATGAATATCAGACACAAAGATCTATGAGGAAGAGAAAACATCATTTTGGATTCTGTCCTTCTATACAATCAGAAGAAAACAATTCTTTCAATGATGAATTGACAGTGATGGAGGGTCAAAGAAGACAGGAATAGAACACACCCCACACAACATATATTGTTTTACTCATGAACTGAAACCAATTTTAATAGGATTCCACAAGAACAAAAACAGAGCAGGAGAAAAAATTTCCCAAGACAAAGGCCAGAATTTGAAAAAAATAAAAGTTATTAAAAAAATTTAATTTTTAGCCATACATTGAATATCATTATGAAGTGTTAAATATGATATTATATTTTAAAAGGAACGTAAGCAGAAGTGTACACAATAGGATCCTGATGATCTGAGAAAGTCTTTGGGGAGATGCCAACATTTGCACAGAGACAGAGACACACACGTGCTCATTGTGTCCACTTGTATATACACATATGATTTATTTTTAAAATAATATGAGACAGCAGAATTTTTTTTAAACTTACCTACTGCAAAAGGAGGAAAAAAATTGAGAGGAAGAAAAGCCAGAATTCTTTTTGTACAACTTGTGTTTCTATAATTTATTTTTACATTTTTATTAGATTTATTCATTTTATTTTGATGTGTGATTCTTTTGATGGCTTGTAAGTATGTATACCATGCTCATTCTTGGTGCCCACAGACATCAGAAAAGGGTATTGGATCCCCCGGAACTGGAGTTACACATGATTGCAGTGTGGGTGCTGGAATTCAAACCCTGGTCCTCTCAAGAGTAACACATGCTTTTAATCACTGAGCCACTTCTCCAGCCCCCTTTGAATACAACTTGTTTCTGATTTCACCATTTAGTACATATAATAATATATAATTATTAAAAATTAAAATTAAAGGGGAAATGAAAACCTATGTAACTATTTAGCAGTTGATACAACTCAAGAGATGAGCAATTACAATTGTCTCAGTAAAGCTGTTAAAAGAAAATGTTTTGAATTTATAATGATACTTCCTATTCAAATTCAAGACCAGAAGTTGCATTGCTTAATGTCATCAATCTTACTAGCAATCTCATTTATCTTTTTTGCTTTTGTGTCAGAAATTTAAGTCTCAACATGACTAGTTACATAATTTTTTCCACACACACAAAATAATTTCTTTACACACAAAAACTCAATACAACATTCCTTATGATTCCCCAAAGAGTCTATTTTTTTTTCAATTTTTCTGACCTTCACTTATGTCTTGATAGTAATGTTTAGCTGAATGTATAAATCCTTTTGTTATTGAGAATTTTTTTATTCATTTTACATACCAATCACAGATCCCCTCTTCCCTCCTCCTGCCCCTCCAGCCTTCCCCCACAACCCACCCTCCATTCCCTTACAAGAAGGTAAGGCTTCCCATGGGGAGTCAGCAGAGCCTGGTACATTCAGTAGAGGTGGGTTCAAGCCACTCCTCCTGCATCAAGGCTGTGCAAGGTGTCCCACCATAGGTAGTGGGCACCAAAAAAGCCTGCTCATGTACCAGGAATGGATCCTGATCCTACTGCCTGGGGGCCCCTTAAGCAAATCAAGCTACACAACTGTCTCACTTATGCAGAGGGCCTAGTCCAGTCCCGTGGAAGCTCCACAGCTGTTGGTCTAAAGTTCATGAGTTCTAACTAGTTTGGTTTGGTTGTCACTGTAGGCTTCTCTATCATGATCTTGACAGAGTCCATGAATTTGAAAGAGAACAAGGATGGGTATATGAGAGGGTTTGGAAGGAGGAAAAGGAAGGGAGAAATAGTTGAATTATATTATAATCTCCAAAAGCAAAAGAAATGATTTTAGAATCTGAGCATACTCAATAGATGCAATTTGATGAAGTTGGACATGTGTAAATACACATGGTGTCATCCCAACCATCAAGGGAACAGACAAATCCAACACACGATAATGCTTTCTTCTTCTTGTTGTTGTTCTGTTATTTTGTTTTGGGGGTAAGAACATTTAACATGAGGTATATCCTATTACTACAAACTTTCATTCACTTAACATTAGTAAATTGTAGAAATGTAGAAAGCAATACAGTGCCTATATTCACATTCTATTTTGTGCTTCTGTAATACATACTATGTTGGTAAATTACCACATGCTGTTTAAGCTTGTTGAGACCAGACTCTGGAGGTAAGGAGGAATCCCCTTTCTTAAACTCAGCTGTCCCACAAAACTCCCTGTCCTGAGAAAGGCTGGTGCCTACCTCTGTAACAGAGAGAAAGAGAAACAGTAAACAACTACAGGTATTTAAAAACATTTTGTCTTTGAAAATATCTAAATGTAAACCATTTCCAATAGTAGTTACTGTTGTTTATCCCAAGGAATAAAATATCCTACATTGAGAACAAGGAGCACTAAAGTCATACATGGATATAAAGAGCTCAGTTAGGAACTCAAGCTGATTCCTTTTCTGGCTTCTCAAGCTGAATGTTCTTAGTCTTTGACTTGATGAAATTGTCTTTGTTTACTCTCTTGATAAGGATACTCAATTAACCTCATATCTTCTTTTATGACTCATATGGCCTTTACCTGAGTTCTGTCCTTCCTTATCACCTAATTTACCTGTTGTTGCTTTCTTTTCTACATGTACATGTACATTTGTTTGCATGTATATATGTAGTTATATATCTATATGCATGTATACATTATAGGCTGCAATGCCCATATGATAAAGAACAGACAGGGTTTATTTTTCTTTTTGAGTTGAGTGACCTCACTTAACATACATTCTAAGTTGAGTTATTTCCTAGTTCTAACTCTGTCATGATTTTCATTTTATTTTCCCATGGTATAAAAAGCATAAAATGATTTGATAGTGAAAGTGTAAAATCTAAAGTGAAGCTTCATGGCTTCAGAATTTCAATTATGATTATGTAGAACTTCATTGAGATGTATAAACTTTGGGTTTGGCCAACTGCTTGCTTAAATGGTTACATTAATCTATTTGTGTGATTTTTTTTTAATTTGCAAATTATTTACAATAAAGTGGCTTTAATTTTTACAAACAGGGCTACTCCAATCATCTATGTTGGTGTTATAAGTGACTGGTTTGTTGTTTATCCATCTGCTGCTTACATATATCAATCTCTTGTCATTTCTTCCTTTACTTTTGCTTGTGACATTCTTAATTAACTCATCCATTTGAAACCAAAAGCGTGACTATTATAGATCATTCCCTGAATTGTACAGAATATCATCAAAGGATGAGGTTCTCTTAATGGTATAAATCTGTTTCCTATTCTTTGACTAGAAAAGCCTAGATGAAAAGAACAGTGTAGTATCAATGGCATCCTAGGAAAAAAATTACAGCCTTTCAACAGATATTTCTCATTTTTAAAAGGAAAAAAAGCCAGGATTTCTTGTACAAATAACTGCTATTGTGTAATGCAAAAATATAGAAGACAAATCTGCTGTATTTTGTTATATGAGACATGAATGAAAAAATCAAATACTAACCAATGCTGTGTCGCCTCCCCCAAGTCACAAGAGCTAACTTAAAGGAACTCTCACTGGCCATATGTCATAAGTAATATCAACTTGACAAGCTTTAGAAGCATTCATGAGACAAACCTCTAGGTATGTCTGGTATTTTGTTGCTTGAATTGGGAAGCCCCACTCCAAATGTGGATGGCACAGTTCTTTGGGCTGTGAACCTGTAATGAATAAAAAGGAACGCTAGGTGAGAAGCAGCCATCCTCTCTCTGTCTCAGCTTCCCACCAGACACTGTGGGCACAACATGACCAGCTGTCTGTTGCTTTTACTGTTGGCCTTCCATTCCATAACAGACTGTAGCCCCTCTAACCATGAGTCAAAATAAACTCACCCTGCCTTAAGTTGCTTCTCATCAGGCATTTTGTCACAGCAACTAAAAAAGAAACGAAGGAGTGAATCAATGGCGAAAATATTCCAATAAGTTAAACACACTCATTTCAGTAAAGCCATTATCTGATTTCAGAAAGTAAGTCTAGAAACTCAGAAAGGAGACATGATTATTTTCTCCAAGTCTGTTCGGTACCTAGCATCTATGAGGAGGCATTCCAGGACAAATGATAAGTAGTGTCTGTATTCACAGTCTTCAGAAATGTGACAGCACATGGATAATTCCCTTCATGCACTCTCCCATGCCTTCATCGAAGCTTCAAGGAAACTGATGGTGCCAAGAGGTTTCACTTTCCTGCATGTTTACTCCTTTTACTCCTGGATCACAACCACAAACCCACACACTCTTCCGTTGCTTGTTTTGAACATACAAATTCAACCTTGGCATCATCTACCCTTCAAGGGCTCCTCTTCTCTTCAAAGTAAATCTTCTTCAGAATAGTTGATTTCACTGGCTGTCTCTCTGTCCTTAGCTCCAATTTACTCTCTTGACCTCTCTCCACAGTATATAATAAGTGACCAGCTGAGTAAGTCTACTACTGACAAATTCACAGATGTTTCTTACACTTCATCTGAACCTACCCAAATATATCCAAAGTCATCAACATCCCTTCTTCTTGGGAAGTCTCGTCAACTGTATGTGACCAATGTTCCCAGAAATTTCATCTTCTCAGTATTTCTTCTCAATTTCCAGACGGGGCCTTCCCTTTCCACAGTGCTAATTCAGAAGCATGTGGCCTGGGCAGTCACAAGTCAGCTTTTTTGGGGGAACTCTCTCCTGCATTATTGCTGTGTTGTGTCTATCAGAAAATTCTTAAAGTCCCCTGAACTTTCACTTTACTCTAGTCCTCACAAATTTTGTGGTTTGTCTTGTCTGCCCAAGCTGAAGTATTGTAATGTAAGTCTTCTCATTCCTTCAGTTTGTGTTTTGGATCCTCTCCTCTGTTTTTAGAGTTTATATATCCAAATAAAGCCTATACTGCCCACTTCTCTGCAAAATCTACTTCCTTAAGACTCTCACATCTGTAAATGGCACCCAATCCATCCAGTTGCTGAAGCTCCAAGCTCAGGTTTCCTTATTTATGAATCTGTTGCCCTGTTCCCATCCTACTGGAGAATCCCTAGCCAAATATTGTCAGTTTATCTTGAATCTATTTCTTTTTTCTCCTCTATGTATTTATTTATTTAATTTTTTTCATTTTACATACCAGCCATAGTTCCCCCTCCCTCCCCTTCTCATCCCACCTCCCCCACTTTACCTCCCATCCCCTCCTTATATTACATATATTAACATACTATAATTATACTATAGTTGTACTATAGTATGTTAACATAAAATATATAAGAATGTGTATGTCCATTCTGATAAAGTTTTTTAAGAAACAGTAGTGAACAAATTGAAGAAAGAAGGAAGTCCTCTAATAAATAGAATACCAATCACTAAATCTAGAAAACAAATGAAACTTGGAATTTTTCAAAGAATGAAACATTACATAACTGGTCTTTTCCTGGATGGACAATGGGGACACAACATTGGCACAAAGCACACACCACATTCTTCTCTGGTAGAGATGATAAGATGATATGCCAGTCCCTTGAAGTTTTGTGCATCAGCCATTGTCTGGTCCTCTCAGTCCATTGTGTGTTCTCAAATCTGTTCTACATCTTCTTCATGACTCTGTTCCCTCAAGCCACATTAAACTAATTGCATCTTACTTGGGAGATATTCTGCACACCTTTGGTCCACATTAATTTTTTCTTTATCTCTATGCAGTTATTCCTTCTTCTAGAAATCCTACTTTTTATTACACAATACTACCTAGAGTGTGACTCTTTTTTTTTAATCTTTTCTCTATATTTTGATTGTTGTTTCATTCATGTTCTCAACTTATTATCTACAATAATGATTTGCAATCCTCATCTTATCAGTAAAATTTATTTTGTAACAATTTTAGATTTTTAGAAAAAATTAGCAGCAAATAAAACATTCTCAAATACTCTCTCTTCCTTTAACATAAATTTCTTCTATCACTTACATCTTGGATTCTTGCCATATTGTTTCAATTGATAATTAAGTGATGATATTCTGTTGTTATTATCATGATATCCAAGGTGTACATTAGCATTCACTTCCTAAAAATTATTTCCAGAGATGCCATAGCCCTTGATATATTACAGCTCATAAAGCATTGCTGATAGGATGAATGAGTGAATGAAAGAATGATGTCCATAGATGCAACATTTATAGGGAAGACCATTTCTGATTTAACAGAAATCTATTCTTATTGTCTTGCTTAAATGTTGTCTACATTTTGAAAGTTCCCTATAATGCAAAACCCAATATAGTAAGAGAAAATTTCCCACCCTATCTTGCCTCTAAGGTTATATTCAGTGTATTCTGTGTATCCATATATAAATCTTTAACTCTTCTAAGCCATGAGAAATAAAAGGTAAAATTGTAGGTATTCATACTTTTGGCTTAATGGACAGAAGAATACCGGCTGGGTTGGGGCAGTCATCCTGATGCCAAGAAAGTACTGGGGTATTTTGATAATTGGTCATGAATCTATATCTTATTGCTTCTACTCTTCCCATGACTGTGAGGTTTCTCATACTCATAATAACTTTTCCCATTTAAGCAAGATTGATTGTATTCTGTTGTCTACAACTGAGAAATGACATATGACAGGAAGGATATAAAATGCATGTTTATCTGAAACAGAGAGTATACCTGATTGAATCTTAAAGGATGGGTAGTATTTATCACTAAAAGATAAGAAAAAGGTAGCTGAGGTGAAATAAGGATACAGATGTTGGAAAGTACAAAAGGAGTAGTCTAATTTGGGCAGAGGGGCATGGATAAAGAAAAGTTGTATAATAGAAGAAATACTTGTGACTAGATTTATAGAATACTGAATGCAGCGTTAGAATTGTATTCTGAAACTATCATTTCAGGAGGGAAGTTATTTCTTTTCTGTTTGGGATGACTGCTGCCTCTTCATACAAAGGAAGACGCTGAGTGTAGCCACATCACTGATTTCTGCTACAAACTGAACCTCTTCAGGCAGTACATCACTGTTATGCTCTTTGTATGTTATGGGAACACACAGCTTTGGACACCCTTTGAATGGAAATTTCCATTTTCTCCACTAAACTCCTGTTCAGACAGGTTTCTCTGTAACCATCACCATTCTTTTTACACAATGACCAGTAACAGTTCTGTTTTCCAATGTTTCCAAGAGCAGACAGGAAGGCTTATACTGATTTAAACATATCTTTCTAAATCCTAGAGAAGATGAACAATAAACACTCACCTCCTAGGGATGAGAGGTACTCATCCATCTGTTTGGGTTGGGTGAAAGTAATGAACCCACTGAAAGTGAACTCTTCAAAATAAAACCACAAAATACTATTATTGTTTTCTAATTTGTTTGATTTTTGCTTTGTTTTGACAAGTACTAGGACTTTGTGTATCAATTTCTTTTAAAATTTAAAAATTGTATGTATTTTCTGTAATTTAATATCTTCTATCTCTACTTTTGTGTATTTTAATGGATTTTTTCATATTTGGCTCACATTATTCTGCTTGTTAACGTATGTTCCTGGAGCTAAACAACTAATTGAAGGATAATATTCAGTATGCTATTAGAAGGATCCTTTCTAGGGAATTTGAACATTCCACAGTTTAATATTCCGAATTTTCATGAATTTAAAGACACAATTAAAGTAAAAGAAAGAGGAAGAATACAATGGAAAAAAGAAGGGAAAGGAAAAAGTAAAGAAAAAACTATGCTACTTCCTCCAGAACTCATATCCAAAACCTTTACCAGGAAAATCTTAAATATTCTTTGCAAGTAACCACATACAAATCTACTACAGAAAAACACCTAATCTGGACAAAGAGTAGATTTTCATGCTTTCTTTTTTTAGTTGATATTCTCATTATTATTTCTGATTCCCCTCATTTCAACCACGTAGTAGCTATTTCACGTTTTATCAGAATCCTGTTCTATAGAAATCTATTCTTGACAGACACATAATCATATACTCATAATTGTCCTTCATTCATGACAAAGTGCACTTGAAGTTTGTTTTATCATAATTCTTTGATCTAAAATATTGTTCATCATCAATATCTCAATTTAATGAAAAACATTTTTTGTTGTTAAAAAATAAGTGCTAAGATTGCCACATCACAGCAGACCAACAACTCTATAAAGAAGAGTATATCTAAGTAAGGCATCTTTATCAGACATTTCAAAAACAGGAGGAAATAATATGTGACATGCAGTAATACATTTTGGGTTATTATAAAAGAAATGTATAAAAGAAGACAAGTTGAAAGTTCTTGGGTAGAAATAAGAGCTGGACTATTCCAGGAAGCAAATGCACTTTTATCTTAGAGAACTTTCCGACAGGTGATGCTTCAAGTACACTTTTGAAAGCTAGCATGAAACCTCTTAACATGGAGCAAGATAAGTGGAGCAGAGGAAATATGATTTGATAGATTAAGTTAATTTTCACCCTGCAATATTTCTTTTGAAGGGTTGCTAATCTAACTTGCCCAAAGTTTTTGACTTTGCTGTGATATAATCGGGATTGCCCCAATCTTAAAGATATTTTTGCTGATTTTATATATTTGTTTACTATGATGGCTAATCCTGGTTGTCCGCTTGACAACATCTGGAATCAATTAAAACCTAAACAGCTAAGCACTTGGGCATGCCTGTGAGGGGTTTCTTGAATGCATCATTTGTGATGGGAATACTCATGCTAAATCTGGGCTGCATAGTCTGGTGGTAGCCCATATAAAGACATAGAAAAAGAAAGCTTTTGCTTTTTGCCTGCTTGCCCTTGTTTTTTTTTTTTTTTCTGCTAGGTTCTTCTACCATGTTGCTGAAGCATTTCTAGCATTAGATCCTACTTTTTCAGGATTCCAATGTAGACTCAGGTCCAGGAGCTCTCTAGGAATTCCCTTGAAATGCAGTTCCAGATTTGTACTGCTGAGACACCCAGTATCCTGGGTCCATGATATCCCTCAGGGTTTTTTGTCATTATTTTATTATTTATTCAATTTTTAAATTTAAAATAAAATTACATCACTTCCCCACTTCCCTTTCCTTCCCAAACGTCTCCCATATCTCCCATGGCCTCTCCTTCACTTTCTTTCAAATTAATGGCCTTTTCTTCTTTGATTGTTGCTATTCCATGTATCATTTGTTTAACAATATATATTACTATATTACATACATATAATAATAGCAATCAACGAAAAGAGGCCAGTTCACTTTATATGGAGACAGAACTTGATTTCTAAATATGCAAACCGGTATAAGACAGATTTTATATTTTTTTGTAGCTGACATTCTCAACTGATTTAAGAAAGTTCAAGTAAAAAAAAAATTGTATTTTAGCATTCATATTGACGAACACCAGTCTAAGACTAGCAGGAAATACACACAGTCAAGTGAAGTTGAGTTTACTGTCCTGGCATACATAGAATGGGACACTCAAGGATAATTTATGAAGAGGGTGTTGACAGAGACTTTTACTGTGGGTCGACTTATGACTACTTCTGGCAAGAATGTTCTCAAATGGGTACTTGCATTGGATTGTTTTCTCTCAGAAGACAGAGGACATTCAGTAGTTGGATATTTAAATTAAACTTATCTAGGATTTGGGAGAGGAAAAATAGAGTTCACCTATAATTAATTATTGAGTAATTTTGCTGTGGATATCACGGTATAAATAAAATGCTGATTGGCCAGTGGCCAGGCAGGAAGTATAGGCAGGACAAGCAGAGAAGAGAATTCTGGGAAGTGGAAGGCTGAGGCGGAGAGACACTGCCAGCTGCCGCTATGACAAGCAGCATGTGAAGATGCCGGTAAGCCACAAGCCACGTGGCAAGGTATAGATTTATAGAAATGGATTAATTTAAGATGTAAGAATTAGATAGCTAGAAGCCTGAGCCATTAGGCCAAACAGTTTAAACAATATAAGTCTCTGTGTTTACTTGGTTGGGTCTGAGCAGCTGTGGGACTGGCGGGTGACAGAGATTTTCCTGACTGTGGGCAAGGCAGGAAAACTCTAGCTACATAATTTATCATATTACTCAGAACACAGGTTCGTTTGTTTGTTTACCTTGTGAATTTTGCAGTGTCCTTTTGTTTGTGTATGCTCAGACATGACAATGGAGTGTCTTTCTTATTGCCATATTCTACTGTGGTGTTCTGTGAAACATTCTGTCCCTAAAGGAGATTATCTTGCCTTGATATACAAGCAAACTGCTAACCAAAGACCAAGAGAGAGTACTAGGACTCAGAGTCTGCTTTTAAGAATGATGTATAACATTATTCCTCTACTATCTGTGTAGAATTTTAAAATCTATAACGCTCAAAAGTAAAATCTTTAACTCTCAAAATCTGTATGTGAAATGATGGAGAATCTGAGCAAAGGGATAAAGAAGAGGAATAACACAATTGGAGTTTAAAGCATGTTTCTGATGAATCATTGTAATGGTGCAATAACTATTGCAACCAATTAGATGCATATGGTAGAAGCAATAATAGCGCTAATATTAATATTTGTATACTAATAAACTAGGTGATGGAAATGGTGGTGATTAAAATGGGAAGTATGAAAGACAAGAATTTGGACCAATATGTTAAGGTTAATTTTAGAACATAGGAATGATATTCAAGCCATCAAAGCAGAAATTCCCAAATGCAATTGGGAACTCAGCCAGACTCACAAGCAAAAAATTAGTACTGTAGGAAACTCAGGAGGAGAACCCAAGATTCTGAAGTGGTTGAAGATGCATTGATGAATATCCAATAAAACCATAAGCATTCCAAACTTTCATTTGTAAACACAACACAGAGTCCAAGATTTTGAATTCTTTTAGAATTTGATACACATGACAAGGAAAACTAGAATAATACTTTCTCACTTCAGCCTCTTGCAGGAAATTTTATTGAACCAAAGCTGTGAGGCCAACTCATTGAATACATTTATTCTTTGGATGGCACTGGTCTTTGTGTATATTTGCCTTTACAAGCTTAGTTTATGTTGTCATCATCTAACAGAAAATATATGCTCTATAGAAAATTAAATTACTTTTTTCCGCTAAGGAAATGATTTCCAATGGGTCCTTCCACCATGTAAGTGCTTGGCATGCTTTTCTTGGTATTCAGCATAGCCCTCATGCCAATGGCTTCTTAGTAGTGATGTATGGCTGTTCTATGTTGTTATTATTCAGGTTAAAAAGGCTTTATCATTTGTGATTTTTTTATATCACTCCAAGAGGCCTCAATATTGTGGCTGAGGTCTAGCATCCTACTGTGTTTTTGTTGAGTTTTGTCAAAGGGGTATGAATCCTCCACCTACTAGCTCAATAGAGACAACACTTGTTTTCTTGTTTCACTTTTCTGATTTGATTGGGAAACTGAAAAGATGTGACTCACAAAGTTCTTATTTTCATCTTGTATCAGTGTTGGTGACAATAATTAAAAAAACCCTGGAAGCTCTAGAATGACAGAGAACTTTAGAATTTACCATTTTCCTTTCTTGGTTTATCTAATAGACCAGCAACTTTGGTTTCTTTTAATATTCACAATAATACAGTGAATTAGGTATTATGTTCACTTCATTAGTGTCAAAATCATGGTACCAGAAGATATAAATAGTCCTTAGCAATAGCACGCAAAAGATCAAGATTATTCATTGAAGTTGGTGAAAGATAAATTATAAACTTTTAACCACTAAGTTGTTATAACTTCTTAGAAAAAGAAATTTACATTGTATGGGAAGAGCTGTCAGATGCCTTAAAGATCCTGGTTGGGAAATGTAAATACATCAACTAAAACTGTGGCTGCATAAGAAGATTCTTTAGTGAGGTATCTTCTTGGCTAACCCAATGTTATATGTGACTCCTCCTGTGATCTTGGAATATACAGTATTCTGTAAGTGCTCAAACCAACATAACCCAACAAGATTTAGTTCATTGCTCATCTTTCATTTTCAGGCTATATAGGAGAGGTGAATGTGTTGAATCTAGTTCAATGATCTATAAAGACAATTGCATTAGACGACAACTAGTGGCTGATTTCACTGTCTCAAACCTAACTAGGATGATTTCAAGAGAACTTCTCTAAGACATTCCCATAAATGACCAGTGTGGAAAAGGCTGAAATGTAAGTTGCTTAGCAAGGAAACCCCACGGCAGCAAAATTTGTCTTACTAGAAGCCATCTGAACTGTCTCAACAATTATATTACTCTATATGTTGTAAGACCTCTGTGCTTTAACAGGAGAACTCTGATGGGTTATAGTAGTCCCAGATGAGGAAAAAGAAGTTAGCCTGATAAAGAAACACATACATCATGGAAACTTCTGTGGGAATCCCTACAGTGGGAGAATACCTCCAAATACCAGATAAAGAATGACTGATTAGTTTCTGACAGCAAAGAAGGCATAAATAACAGACAAAATCCACCAAGTTCTCCCTTCTCTGATATCTGATACTCATCATTCTTTACATGTAGCTTGGGGTGTTTGAAGACATTATCCCATTATGAAAATTCATCTAGGAGTGCCCATGATGAAAGCGTATGCTCGTAAAACTAGTTATATTGTGGTTAACTGATCAATCCCTATTCTACCTAGACTTGGGTTCCAACTCTACCTTGATCTTTTCTTATTTTTTACATACTTTAATATTTTCCTGCATTTTTCAGCTTTGTTTGTCTGTCTCCCTCTTGTCCTTGCACAGAACTTCCCACAGATTCCACTGCCTGATTCCAAAATTTCCAGTATTTAAGATGAAATCTAAAACCAATTTTATTATTCCTATTATTGAGCCACAGCAACATTGGTAGATATTGACATAGGGCAACTCTAGATCCTGGTCTAAGCTCTTTCAAAACTACTCTCCTAATGAAGGAATGCCATAGAATGATAACTAAGACCTGACCAAACAAGAATAGTGATTAGATCAACCTCCCATCTATGGAGTTTCTTAGTAATTCTTAATGAATACAAGGTCAGAGGATTTTCTATTGTATATTATTATATTTACCACATGAAAGTTGTAAACATATGTGATTTATTCTATCCCCTGATATGGGCTTGGAACTCCACTAATACTTTACTATGTCTTTTTCTAATCCTAATAACACCATGTTAGAAGCAATTTAACTACCGGATAGGGAAATAAATTATTTCAGAGAGCTTTAATGAGTTGCCCAAAGCTGAGAGAACTAGATTTTTCTGATCCAGAAAGAATAGGAATTTGGCAAAAATCATGATTTAGGCATAATTTATAACAGATGTTGAGAGGAACATGTTTGTCATAAGTCAAATTCCAAATGGCATATTTAGGAATTTATAAGAAGAATACTTCAAAATATTAACTGAGAAATAAAATGGATAAAGACAGACAGAAGGAGAGTGCTTGTCTTTGGCTAATATCCCAGTGGTAGAAACTGCCAGACACCATAAATTGAAGCCACTGTGTGGACTTGTCCCTGGTGGCAAACAAATACTTACTGTGAAGCAGCACTAAGGCTGGTCAACACATAACAATGTCTGTGTTGCTCTGTCACCAGTGGGAACTTCAAGATCCATTATCACACTGAGGATGGTGGGGCATGTAGTTGAAAGTTTCCATTCTGACCTCGGACTGAGTCCTTGCAACTGATAGGTGAAGGAGTCTTGAAGGCTGCTGAAGAATAGCTTGCTGTCAATCACGTGATTGCATCCTACAGCAGAGCCTGCCTGGGGAGAACTTTACTGCTGATCTTATTTCAATAGAGACTTTTATAGACTACATGAATTTTCCTAGTTCTGCTCCGTGGTTCCTAGAGTGGGGTTTCACTGAAAAGGAGCAATTTCTATTTTAGTAATAATAATTCTCAGACATGGGAGGGTATGATGTGGTTGTGAGATTACATATAGGAGGCCACAGATAAATTTTCAAGTTGTTTCTAAGGCTACCAAGCATTCACATTACTGATATAAACTCTGCAAAAACTATCTCTTTACCTAAGATCTTAGAATCAATGATGCTTGTGATTCAATAATCATACATGCCTTGAGCTCTCAGTGCTAGGTTTTAAATGGGCATGGACAGAGAAAACAGACACAGCTTCTGACCCACAAACTCACCATTCTGACCACTAAATGGAAAACCGTAGAATACTCAACTTCTGTGGATTCTGCTCAGTAATAATTTTCATAGCAGAAATTACACAATTTTCATATTTATTATATAGCAGTATTAGTTTATGCAACAATAAAAGCGTATTAGATCCTATGCCAAACAAAAATCAGTCTTTGCTGTTAAAAATGATTGAATAGAGAGTAATGAAACAAAGAATTCATGAATGAGAATTCCAAATAAATCATGTAAATACTCAGTATTGGTTTGTTAATTGTAGCAAATGTACTGTGCTTATGTTAGATATTAACACTCCTGAATAGGTTAAATCTCTATAGAAATTCTGTACTATCATAAGGAGGGGTGGTTTTTGGGGGGGGTTTGTTTTGCTGTTGTTTTAATTAAAAAAGCCTGTTGAACACTTTCAGGTGTGCCCCCAGTAATAAAATATTACTGAGAAGGAACACAAGGAACACAGTCTTCCCCTCACTCCCAGGAATGGCTGAGGTGGTAGTAGAGCTTCCCGAAGCAAGGGAAACCCAAAAGGGATTCACTGCAAATAAGGAGCAAAGAGAATGCATGGGTCCTGGGACCTGTGAGCACTACAGGAGGTTAGAGATGGGCATGGTCGCTTTTGCTCCAGGCACGCAGGTGAAGGACAAGAAGGCAACACACGGGCCACAGAGTTGCTTGGGCTCATCCTTACTTGTCTTTTCCTGCTCCTGCTGCACGATCTCCAGGTCCCTCTTGCAGTGGTATTTGCTCTGCCCATGACCTTGGGCTATACCGAAGGAGGTGGTGCTTCTTGCTGTCCTACTGACATCTTAAAAGGAAAGGGACAGGGGTCACAAGGCCCTTCTCCCTGTTTTCCTGCTTTCTGGTGTAATTGAACTGCCAGGTGGATTCGCTTCTGGTCAGATCAGAGGACGACTTCAGCGGTCTACTCGGTTCTGTATTCGTGAGTGTACTTCCTCAATGTATATCCTAATAAATTCCCTAATACCCCTTAAGCAGACTCCCGTGGCTTTCTCGAATTATCGTCTTCCTACAGCATATAGCCCATAATTTTGCATTGTCATAACCTGAGCGTCTGCAGGCAACCTTACCCTGGTTCCCTTTGGTCCTGGTGGCAGCAGTGACTGAGTCCTGCCTCCATGTCCTCCTCTTGCTCTGCCCAACACTGCAGGCCCCTTGTTTTCTTTTAACCTAAACTGCCACGACATTAAAAGATTATTTAAACTTTTTTCATTTTGAATTCCCAAGAAATACTCATTACCATAATTTCATATTTATTTACATGGGTTAATTTCAGCAACTCAATACAGAACGGGTCTCTCTGATGTACTAAGAATTCCTCCAGGGACACGGATGTTGTGGAATAGTACTTTAACTAGGCAAAGATGTGTTACATTTATTTATGTTGCATTTGTTTAATGATGTAAAGATGTGCTGCATTTGTTTAACTATGTAAAGATGTGTTGCACCTAAGGCACCTGATTGGTCTAATAAAAAAGCTGAATGGCCAATAGCTAGGCAGTAGAGGGATAGGCATGGCTGGTGGGCAGAGAGATAAGTAGTAGGAGGAATCTAGGCTAAAGAGGGGATAATAAGGAGAGAGAACAAGGGAGAAAAGAGAGAAGAGGACAAGGGAGAAAGAGAGGGAGACAGCCAGGAAGTAGGACATACAGAATGAAAGAAAAGTAAAAAGCCCTGAGGCAAAATGCAGGTGGAGAGAAACAGGCTAAATTAAGTTATAAGAACTAGTGGGATAAGCGTAAGATAAGGCCAAGCATTCATAATTAATAATAAGTCTCTGTGTCATGATTTGGGAACTGGTTGGTGGCCCAAGAGAAAGCCTGCTTTACGTGGAACTAAACAGTGACTAACTTCAAAGATTTTGTAATCTGAAACTTAACCTGGAGTGGGTCTTGAAAGTGCTGTGGTGCCCATTTTGCAGATGACTGAGAGAGATCTGTCAAAGCCACATACAATAGGCTTTATGATTACAAAGAGTTTGCCTGTGAGATGCCATCATGACATGGATTCCAAGACAGCATTAACATGGGATCTACTAAGAGAAAAGTGCCTTTTGTGAGACTTTGTGCTGCTGTGAATTGGGTATTCTCAATCAAGTTCAGATTTCCTGTCATATTCCTGAAATAGTTGATGAAAAACAAAAAGACTTGAAGTGGTACAATAAAATAATCTTAAAGATTGGAATTCCAGCCATATTATCCAATGACGAACTCTCAAATTAAATTCAGATAGTATCTAATGCACTCTGTAATTACTTTGTTTCCAAAAGTCTGCCTTCTTTTAGTTTCTTAAAAAATATCTATTTTTATTGTATGTCTACTAGGTGGTTTGCCTGAGTGTATGTATATGAACCATGTGTGTGTCTGATGCCCAGAGAAGCCAGAAGAGGGTGGTGGTGGGTCTCCTGGAACTGGAGTTACAGGTAATTGTCAATCACCATGTGGATGCTAAAACATCAAACCCAGGTCTTTTTTTTTTTTTTTTAATAAGAGGAGCAAGTGATATAAGCCACTGAGCCATCTCTCCACGTGGGAATGGTAGCACACAACTGTGTAATTCCAGCACTTAGGAGGTAGAGGTGGTTTCACTGGTTGAATGATAAGAACGTGTCTCAAAACAACATGGGCATATCATTGGCTCAGAATTAGAAGAAGTACGTTTAAATTCGATCGCTGACATTTCCTAGTATTAGTATTGGTTATAGATGTTGCTGAATAATGTTTCATCTGTAAAATGGGAATACTAACTTCTTAAGAGGTATTTGAAGAATTAAATATGTGCCTGTGTATGAGTCACCAAGAACTGCATTTGACAAAAAGGAAGAATCAGTAAACATTAAGGTCAGTGACTTTCCAGAAGATAAGATTAATGATACTGGCTGAGAGAGAGGTAGAAAATCAAAGAAACAAGATAAAGATAGGAATGCTTCTATAGTACGTAACTGTGCAGAAGAATTGCTCGCAGGTGGGTGACACTCAATCCCCCTTTTTCCCAGAGAAACTGGGACCTCTATTGCAGCACCATAATCAGGAAGGGCAGGAGAAGGTGAATCTGCACAAGTTTCTTGGCTGGTGTTGAAATTTTCTGAAAATGTCAGTTCCAAAAGAGAACCCAAAGTAGTAAAGTATGTTTCTATATCGCAAGAAAAAAAATAATTTCTTATGCACATCTGACGTATTAGAACGTGTACAGTCCAGTGTGCCACTCGAAATGATGGGTCGTTTTTTATCAGTCTCTCTCTCCTGTCCGTTCAGTGCCTCCACACCAGTGTAGTTTCACAAGGTTGCACATTCTTTTATTACATCAAACTTACTTACATCCCGGAATTTCTAGATTACAACTGGTATGTGTTAAGTTCATTAAAACTAAACTGTTCAAGGAGAATTAAATGCCAAGATGCTCTGAGCATCGGCTCCACAATCCCCAACTTTAGCCCTGCTGTGGAGAAGTGCAGACGATTTGGGAAGTATTCATTTCCCTACAAGGGGATGGAGCAGAGTCCACGGACCTCTCCATCACCTCCAAGTCTCTGTCTCCAGCATTTCTTCCTTCAATTCTTCTCACCTTGGGCATCTGCAACATAATATTTGCACTCCTAAACCCATTTTCTTTTACTGTTTGAGGTTGCTTTAGTTTAAATGTGAATTTATATCTCTATATGAGTTCTAGAGCTCAAAGTTATGAACGTTTTCAAAATAAATCAGCTCACTAATAAACGTGCATCATTCCCATTATAGGTAATGAGCCGTGTAACTTGGGGCTGCCAAGTTGAGCCTTAGATCAACTTCTGGAACTGTTTGAAAAGGCCAGGATGTTCAGAGGCATTCCTGGTGCTGATGCCAGCCGTATGAAGTCAATGTTTCAATTTCCCTGACAGTAGCTTCCTTGGCAGGACAGAGGACACAAAGGCTGCCAAAACTAACATATTAGGTAGCTGGAACTCCCAACAGATGTGTGCTCATTTCCTGTTAGTCACCATTTTTCTTTCAATGGCAATTTCTGTATGTGAACAAGCCAAATTCTGATGCTTTTTTTTTGGATGCTCTTAAAGTCGATTATAGTTTGGGGCCATGTATGTGAAACATTATAATAAAATCTGATCTGTTTGAAATAATTAGAAACATTAAGACTCCGTGTCTTATAACTGGGTAATAAACTTAACTGCTTTGTATTGTTATTAGAGAAGCTGATAGTTGGATAATAAGAAAACAATGTGTTAGAAATAATCACTACCACTGACATTTGAGCTTTTGTTTTACCTATTTTGATTTTTGTCAAATCTCAGATTCATGATAAACAAGATTTTAGTCCATACACTAAGTGGCTAAGCCCAAAAGACCAGTGATGAGTTCTGAAAATACTGATTTCCTGACAGTATGTCTACTGAAGCAGCTTTCCAGTAGTAGGATGGATAATAAAATCTATATCTTTTCTGTCATGAGATTATCAACCATGTTTGGGTCAACTGGGGACCTTCTCTTTGGCCCAAAACTTTCTTAAGATGTCATGATCTCACTCAGATAGTTACTTGTCTAGAGTCTCTGTAGAAATCAGTTTTAATCCACAGCAAGCTCAACACAGGTACCACAGCAGAAAACAATCTTGGATTAATGTCACCCCTTAAAGATGAGACAGAGATAAGTGAAAAACAGAAGATGAGCTCATCACTACACACCTTTATATGCCTTTCTCCATGTGAAGATTGCCCCATGTATAGCAAGGAAACAAATGAAGTATCATTTATAGTTTATAATCCTCTTCTATCTTTTAAAGAAGATATGTTCCAGTGAAGATTCTCTTATAGATAAAAGAATGAAGAATGATAAAGACATGATTAGAAAGAATGTGAAACAGGTAGACTACACAAGAAAGGTAGCAAGATGGAAGCATGAGATACTGCAAGGAAGATATAATAGCTTGGAAAGCCAGACATTGAAGGACAAGGAGAGATGGAGTTCTAAGACCAGGAATAACCAGTATGTGCACACAGTTCAGACTAGGTTGCTTTCACCAAATGCCCAAAATATGGTGAATTAAGTGAGATATGTTTTGGCTAACCATGATCTGAACAAGGACAGCAAAAGACATGTTAAAGTGGACAGAGGAAAGTCCAGGAGGCCTCAACCCTACCCAAAGAATGGCTGGAAACTATGGAGTCCTAGGAGCAGGAGAAGTTGTCTTTCCCAGGGAAGAGTACATCAAATGGTTATCCAATACCAAATGGATAACATATATACAAGTAATATTATCATACTTGGCTGGTTTTATTTATGTATTCAAGATTACATATATACATATACATACACTTGTGTGTATATGTGTGTGTGTGTGTGTAATTTTCTAACAATTAAAGAAAAAGAGGCCATGAATTTGAAAGAGGCACATGGGATGGTTTGGAGGAAAGAAAGGAAGAAGGTAATCTAATGATACCATAATCTCAAAAAAATTAAAAGAAAAATAAGTATATATTTAGTAATACATGTATATACATTTATAAATATGTATCAACAATTAATGAAAAAGAGGCAATGAATTTGAAAGAGATCAAGGAAGATTATATGAGAGGTTTTGGAGGCAAGAAAGGACAGAGGGAAATGTAAATATAATTTTAAAACATAAAAGAAAGTATTCAGAAACCAATTCAAGATTGGTTTATAAGTTACAGTGTCCAAAGTGATTTTAGTTGTCAGCATTCTTGAGGCCATAGGAAGGATAAAGCATCCAGTCCCTAACAGGTAGCTTTAACTTGGGAAAGACCAGACCATTGCAGGCATTATTGTTTTTGCTTCCTGAGCCTGACTTTGCTATTTGCCACATGTGGATGCAATGAAGGTTACGGACTGCCAATACAAATCGGACTTGGTGTATTTTTTTTCTCTTTCTTTCCTTAGGTAAGGTCACAAGCATGGGGGGTGGTACCTGGGAGAACTGGGAAAATGAGTGTGATTGGGGTGTATTTTGTGACATTCCCAAGTAATCAATAAAAGTATTATGTTGGAAAAAAAAGAATATGTCGCCTCTAGCTGGGCAGATGTGTCCTTTAAAGCTTGTGGCTTGTGTTTCTAGAAGGGGGAAAGTATGAATGGGTATACTCTTACAGTTTCTGGTTTCTAACTATTCAAGAGGCAACTGGAAATTTTGAAGTAAATTACTGAGTCCCATCCCATGTGAGTGCCCACCCCTGCTTTACTCCAAAATATCACTAAGTATTTTGGAGTGGTTCCTTTCTAGTAAATGCAAATAGCCCAGCTCTCCTCCATCGGCACACTGGCACAAACGATAAGTTCTACCCATGGATAAGTGAGCTGCATAGTTATCTTGTCTTACAATTGCCCCATTGCAGAGCTGCCACGCTCTTCCTCCTAAAGAGATTAATGCTGGGAGTCTAAGCAAGGATCAGCAACCAGCCTATAAACTGCCAAAGCTGGGATTTGTGCTAAAATATTCCTGACTCTTCAGTCCTTTTGCCTTATCAGAGTTTGCCTTCTTCACCTTCTTCCCCAAGACAAGGCACTCAGCCTCACAAAATCCAGGGATGCAGCTCACTCCACTCTGCCCTTCCTCCCATCTTTCAGTTTTATAAACAACCCAGTCTCCAACATGCAAATGCAAACTACCTTGAGTAAGCATTTTTAAATGAGCTAAGGACATATTACTTAGTCTGGAAACTTAGCCTTTAGAGAGCTTTTCCCCCAAAGGATTTGACAATTAACCTTTAAAACATTTTAATTTAGCAAACTGATAGGAAGAAATTGGTAGAAAATTAGTCAGTATCTGTTCTAAGACATTCAAATGCAGTGAATAATGGCATAGTTACAAGTTAAGTTTGCTTCCATGGATAATTAAGAAATGTGTCATGGGGCTGGGAAAAATTAAAAGTTTCCATGACTGCTCTGTATCCTTTAGCTAAAGAACTACCTGTAGAATAATGAGTGTGCTTCTTTGCTGTGAATAATTTGGGCACCTTGGTGATATTCTACCCAAAAGGGCATAACATTTCACTTAACAAAGCTGAGTTTCTCCTGCCCATTAATCCTGTCTATTCTATAAGAAGTCTAACTTCTCTTGCCAGAGACACACAATATTCTGTCGTGCATCTTCTCTGCTGAATGAAGAAATTCAGATATTCAGTCAAAGTCTGGACTCTGCAGGCATGTAACATCCAAATAGTATAAGGATTTAGAATCATACACAGTGGCCGATTTTCAATACACAACTCAAAACAAGGGTGGAGGGACTCTTCCATGGCCTTGCTGGCAAGAGGAAACGATCTCATCGGGGTCAGGAGTGAAGGTCAGAGAAGGAGTTATGAGGGACAGTGACAGAAACTACTCTTTTGCCTCTGTTTGAAAGTGTCTGTGTTTCTCAGAAGAGATGATTTATTGAAATGGCATCTACCTCATCACTGCCCTCAGTGTGGCTCATGGAACACTGTCCTCTTAGAGTTTCTCAGAAGAGAATTCTGTGTTGAAAACTGAAGACATTACGCATTCTGTCACTTTATTCAAGATATACAAAGTAAACCACCATATTGACTCCCCAAATTAAGTATTTATCATTTAATTTAAAAAATGTATCATGTGTGTGTTCCCAAGTATGCGTGAATGCACATGCGCTTTTAAGGATATAGCATATATGTGGAGGTCAAAGGACAACTTTGGGATTTACTTCTCTCCTTCCATGATGGACTCTGGGGATTAAACTCAGATTGCTGGTTTTCTAGACAAGGACTTTTACTCAATGAGCTATCTCACCCACCCTTATTTTTGTGTGATGCAGTGTTTCCAAAATATGCTTGACCACAGACACCTCAACACAAGAGTGTTAGTATCGGACCCTTTACCTCCAACCTACACAGGCTTTCTACTTAATGACTCCACCTTTCTTCTCCACATAACCTGAGTCAGAGAAGCTCATCACTCAGATTCAAAAGCAGTTCCAATGGTTTCTTAGCAACCATCATGGAAAACAAGGTCCACAAAGTGTCTCACCATGTACTCTCTGAATTCAGTCACTATCCGCCTCCACTGTCCTGCTCCTGGGAGATGTCAAGACTCCCTATAGCTACTGTTTGCCTGCTCTCCATCCTGTTCTCACTTATGCTGTGCCTCTCTCTTTACTACTTCCATATCACTTTCTCGGATCATTTCACCCTCACGTCATTTAACATGTTTCATCTAAAATCAGTTCTTTCTCCACTCTCCTTCCCTTACTCTTAATTTTATTCATGGTACTATTCACTAATGCTGTTTTACAGAATTATTTGTTGACTAGTTGATTCCTTTTCTCTTTTGCTAGAATGCAAATTTTATGAGCAGTAATCTCTTAGGCTTCGTTTCTTTTCTACAGTGTTAACCGACACACAGCATGTGCTCAATAAGCAAGCACTGAATGAATGAGTGAAGGAATCAGTACTGCAGAGGCCCAGCCAACATCTCATAGAATATAGTCAAGAGTTACTGGTTTTAGACAATGCTGATTTAATTCAAGCAAGAAAATTCAAGCAAGTAAGAAAAAAAAAAGAAATACTTAGAGAATCCATTATTTAGTAGGTAAAAACAATCAAGGAAAAAAATTAAGTAAGGAGTTTACTACATAAAGTTCTGTAATTATTGCATAAAAACATTTTGAATATCTTGTTGCTGAAATATATGTTGTTCTAGCTCCTTACAGAAGTTGTTCTTCTATGGTTTTCATAGCTGGAAATTTTTCTAAGGAGAAAACCAACCTGCCCTTAGTTTAATCACCACTGGAAAATACTCAAAAGTTCCATGACTTTCAGTGAACAAAAATGCAAAGTATTTTTCTAGCAACCAAAAATCTACTCAGTAGTTAAAGTGCTAAATTCTGTTACTTTGCAGTTTTTGAGAAGACATCAAAAGTTGGTTCTCAAATTTCACATCATTTTCATTGTGATTCCAATGACATTGTGAACTCGATGTTCAAGCTTTATAACCTTTGAGAAATCAGAGAAAAGCAATTAAAGAAAGATGTATTTTCTTGAATGTGTCAAAATTGAGAAGACAGCATTATTCACAGCCATCAAGAACTTCAAAAGAAATTATTGCCTTTGGTTTCAAGGAGTCACTCACTATCACTGAGGAATTATCTGCTTAAAGGACAAAATAAGAAACAAGCATTGAAAGTTACCACTAAATTTCTTCCCCAGAAAGGTTTAATTTCTAGCTGCCAATAAAAATGAAAAATTATTGCCCTACTTACTCCTCAGCTTGGTAACCATTTAGAAGTTGCATTTTCAAAGACAAGCTTAGGAAAAATTGATGAAGGGGGACATTTTTCATCATTATGTGAACTGCATAGAATGATAAGGAAAGAGTTACGGCTCCTACATGGAGGCATCGACTGCAGCCGAAGCCTGGGTGTGGAACAGTGCCATTGGTGGACTTGCATCCAAATGAGTGGAATGACAAGAGAATAAGACAAGTTAAAGAGAAAACACATAAACTAACAGGATGCTAATTTGAAAATTTCAAATGAGGCTGAAGAGAAGCAGCTTAACATACCGACAACTTACAATGGGACTGACTCTGTTTCAAGATTTCTGACTTTGACATTAAATCAAGCTTTGTAAAATATTCTTTCTATAGCAATTTAAAAAAAATGTGTCTATTCTCCAAACAATGTTTCCAATGCACTCTTGGTTTGTTAAATCAAATTTGTTAATTTTATTGTTTAATCTTCAATCATTTTTACCAATATTTTAAATCATTTTGACTTAATGGCTGGAAATATTTCATATTTCATTATGGTAGTAGATTTGTATGTCAACCTCTAATTCCTTCCAATATTTATATTTTCATATAAGCATATATTTCGTCAAACTACCAAATCCCATAGTATGAGAGGCAGCTGTCATTGGAGAAGGTGTGGAACCAAAGAAAGAAGCAGAGAAGACCAAGGAGGTGGGTCAGTGGTTAAGGGTGCTTGCTGCTTCTTCCAGGGGACACAAGTTTGCTCTTCAGCACCTATATCTGGAAGATCACAACTGCCTGTTACTCGAGCTTTGGCTTTTCTGATACCCTCTTCTGCCTTTACTGGTACCTGAACATACCCATAAACAGACACACAATTAAAAGTAAAATCAATAAGGAAGAAAGAGAGAAATAGAGATACAGATGGATCCAGAAATGCACAGGATACATTTTATTAGACAAATGTGGGTTGTGGCCAACTACAAATTATTTGATCTTCCTCAAAGACTATTAATATACACAGTGTCACTAAGAAATGCTCTCTGCAGCAGACACTGCGCCTTGCCTGGGCAGCACACTAGAACTGACCCTGTTGGAGGGGGCACAGGTGAGCCGGGCCTGTGGGTATGAGACCAGGAGAGCTGCCCCCTTTCCTTCCCTAGCATGTCATGGAGTAAGGGTAATGTAAATATGCTCCGCCCCCACCCCCCTATCTTGCCACCTGCGACAGGCAAGGGAGCCAACCCTGGGGGCATGAGAACAGAAGAGCTGGTCCTGCCCCTCACCAAGCACAGTAATCCAGAGAGTGGGTACTGCACCTTGCTTGAGCAAAACAGTAGAGTTGGTCCTGATGGTGTGAGTGTGGCTGAGCTGGACGAGAGGGTGTGACAGCAGGAGAACTGGCCCCTCTCCTTTTTGTCTGCTACATTGGGTGATCTAGCCAAGGCAGTGCTGGAGAGCACACCTGGGTGGTGGCAATGAAGGAAAGCTGGCAGACTGACCACCCAGCTACCACCCAGGCCCAGAACTAGGACTACAAGGTAGCCCACCCTAATGCCCACCTCATCTGTGAATTGCTGGAGCATGTGAAGGGGATGAACCTACAAATCCAAAGCAACAGGATCTCCATGAGGCAGGGCAACAACAGGATATCCAAGAGGAGTCCCAGTGACGGCCCAGTGTTGATGGTGTGGCAGAAGTCAGAGTTCTCGAAGCAGACCAATGACTCATTGCAATGAACAGTTACAAGTAAGGATGTATGGACTGAAGGGTAAACTGTGTGACTCACTGGGCCACACGACAACTTCCATGCTGAGACTTTTTGTTTTGTTTTGTTTTGGTTGGTTGGTTGATTTGGTTTAGTTTCGTTTCTTGGTTTTACTTTTAGATTTTGTTTAGGGGGAAGGTTGCAAGGGCAAGAGGAGGAAGTGAGGACATGGGGAAGTGAGGACATGGAGAAGTGAGGACATGGGGAAGTGAGGACATGGAGAAGTGAGGACATGGGGAGATAAGTGGGATCGGGATGAATGATGTGAAATCCACAAAGAATCAATGAAAAGTTAAAAAAAAAAAGAAGAAAGAAAGAAATGCTCTCTGCATCCATAGCCAGCACAGAAAATTTTACTGACCGCCTTAATAACTTTGTTTTCAGCACCCATATGGCAGCTTACAACTTAACCCAAGTTCCAGAGGTTCTGACATGTTCTGATTGTCTCTGTAGGCCCTGCATACACAATATTCATGTACATAAATGCAGGCAAATCACTCATACATATAAAAAATATTTCTACTAGACACTGTCTCATGGTTTTTATTGCTGTGATGAAACACCATGACCAAAAGCAATTTGAAAACAAAAGTACATTTATTTCATTTACGTCCATATAATACTTCATCATGGACAAATGTTAGGGCAAAAACTCAAACAGGGCATTAAGCTAGAGGCAGCAGCTGATGCAGAAGCCATGTAGGAGTACTGTTTACTGACTTATTCCTCAGAGCTTGCCCAGCTATAGCAGCCAGTACTGCCAGGCCAGGGGTAGCACCATGGACTGAGCTGTTCCCCTATCACTAATTAAGAAAATGCCCTGCAGGTTTGCTTAATATTATGGAGATAATTTCTCAAGTGATGTTCCCTCCCCTCAGATGACTATAGATTGTATGAAGTTGAAACAAAACTAGCCAGATAATTCCCCATTAATTTCCTTCTACTTCTATATTTATTTTTAGCCTTTTCTGTTCATATATATTAAGCATGTCAAATGATTATAAAAAGTCTCATAGAATACAACAAAAGAAGTGTTTTATGAAAATTCTACTCTTAAATAAAATATGAGAAGGTCTAAAAGTTAGACGTTGTGGCACATGGCTGTATTCCCAGTAATCTGAGCACTGAGACAGGAAGACCATGAGTCTGAGGCTAACTTGAGTCACAGAGTGACATGCTATTTCACAGAAAAGGTGGCAATAACTGAGAACAACTACTAAGCCCTTTACTTTGCAAATAAAATAGATTCACCCCAAAGGTTTTTTTTTTTTTTTAATGAGAGGAGAATAAGAACAATAATTGGTGAAACAGAAAATAATTTTAAAAGGCTTATCAAATGTTTTGTTCTTTGAAAAGATTAATAATATAGACAAGCTCCTGGCAAAACACACTATATGATGACAAAGCAAAGAATGTGACAAATAAGATACAAAATTTAAAAGAGTCATATATATGGTTCAATGGCTCTCAATCAAGGATGATCACACTCTCCAGGATATGGCTGACAATATCTAGAGATGACTTTACCATCATAATGCAAAGGGCTCTATCTGCATGTCATGAGTAGAAGCTAGGAATACCACTGACCAACAACAAAAGTACTCAATTCAGTTTCTGACAAGGAATGACCAAGCTCTGAAAGTCAATGTTATTGGTTTTAAGCAATGCTACCTAAATTAAAAATATGCTAAGAAATAAAATGTTCTCATCAATAACTATGTGCCCATGTCATGTACTTAAACAAAATTTTAAATTCCTAGAAAAGTATCATTTTAATAGTCTCAACAAGAAATGAGACCTAAATAACCCCATCTCTAAAATGACTAAAATACTTGCACAGAAGACTCCCTAATCTCATTGTTTTAAAGATAAGTACAGTTAAAGTGAAGTACAGATCAACCCAATCTGTGACAGAAGGAAAATTAAAACTAATCATTGAGTTATTCTGTAAAAATGATGACTCAGAGATCAAGATCAAAGAAAATCAAGTCTATTTCTCTCAGGATCATCAATGCTAAATATCCAAAATGAAATATTATTTCAACATAAAGTGAAAATGCATAATATAAAAATTTTGTAAATCTTGGCATGTATTGTTATATAGTGTTACAAACCTATAGATATAAGTTTATCACATTTTCATATTAGAAGAGAAAACCATCGTATAATTCTTATAAGTTCATAAAAACAATTTGCAAAAAACACAAATTCAATAGAAAGCACATAATAAAATACAGTAATAAAACACCATACAGCAAACATCACTTTACATTGGGGAAAATGCAAAATAGATCAAGATTCTCATTACCATGTTTCTAATAACATTTTTGCTGAATAAATTAAAATATTAAAGCAAAAAATATATATTAAGTTGTAAGAACTGAAAATGAAAAAATACAGTATCATTTTCAGGCAATACTTCCCCTTATGTGAGGAGCTAAGAAGAATCTATAGAAAATTTAAAATAGCAAGACAAGTTATTAATCTCATTGTTTTAAAGATAGGTACAGTTAAAGTGAAGTGGAGAGCAACCCAATCTACAGCAGAAAGAAAAGTAAAAGTAATCCTTGAGTTACTCTGTAAAAATGACTCAGAGAGCAAAGTCAGACAAAGAAATGAAAATCATTCCTACCCACAAAGAATAATTTAGAAAATTATTTAAAAAGAAGCTTTGCTAAAGTAGCAACAATGAAATTCAAGATGTATAATTGAGCTTTAATAGATTATAGAAAACCATCTTAGGGAGTTATGCTTTTCATTGAATTATATTTAAAGGAAATTCAATAGTTATATATATTCATGAAATAATATATTGTTTTCAAACTGACATGAAAAGATGGAGAGACTAAAATATCTTAACATTACCAACTATTCAGGTTCATTTAGAAGTCATAGCAATTATGTCCTGGTACAGATAGAGAAAAATTGGCTGTTGGTACATAGAATTTAGAAACATATACAAATGTGAGGTTTTTATATGTGCCACAGTTTACATGTTAAATCATTTAGGGAGAAAGACTGTTTAAAAAATGGACCAAGAATAAGGTTATCTGCAAGGAAGCAGATGGTAGAGTCCTTCCTTACGCTGTATACCCAAATCAATTTGATTGTATTGCAACCTGGGGCATTTTTATCATATAGTGAACATTTGCAGAGTCCATGATCTGCAAGTTCCTTCTCTATGCATATGCCTGAGAGAAGCTCCTGAATCTAGGCACCAGGACATTTGCACATACATGTTTTTAGCAATCCTGCTTGACAGTAGCAGAAATCTGTCAACAGTAAAACTGAAAGTAGAATCAATATATAGTCAAAATTACACCGATATCAGTCATAAAGTCCTACCAAATAAATCTGTACGTCTAGATATGGATAACTTTATAATATTATTCTAAATATAATTTTAAGTAAAACATAAATCACAAAGCAATACATGATTCATGTATGACACCTTTTCATAAACTTAAAAACAACTCAAAATCTTTTTACTAGATCTGATAATTGCACTATGAAGAAATCTGGAAAATGATAACATCACATTTGTGAGCAGGATTGTTTAATACAGCAGAGAGGAAGAAGAATGAGTCAATATCTGCTACCAGTATTCTAGTCTTTTTATTTCTGATGGTGGTTTTATAGGTGTTTATCCTAGAGAGATGATTAGAAAATGGCATTGCACACAGCAATAATGAGAATGGAGGAGTCATAAATCAAATACCACCATAAATCTAGATCTAAACCCCAGTGTAAATTAATCCTTTAAGAGAAGCACTGCCACCAAATATTTGATATGGGAAAAGGCTGCTGAGACACATAGAAGTCTAGTAACTTACAACTAGGTCACAGAGCCAAGATTGTTTTTCTAACTGATAACAGATTTTTTTCATACAATATATTCTGATTACGGTTTTCCCTCTCCCAACCCCTCCCATATCCTTCCCACCACCCCACCCACCCAACTCCACACCCCATTTTGCTCTCTCTCTCATTAAAAAAACAGACATCTCAAAAACAAACAAACAATCAAATAAATAAATAAGACAAAAACAGACAAACCTGAATAGGACAACACAAACCAACAGCCCAGCAGTGGTGGCACACACCTTTGGTCCTAGCACTCGGGAGGCAGAGGAAGGGAGATCTCTGTGAGTTCGAGGCCAGCCTGGGCTACAGATAGGGTTACAGGACAGCCAAGGTGACACAGAGCAACCTTGTCTTGAAAAAGAAAAAAAAAGGAAGAAGAAAAAAAAATGCCAATAAACAAGAGCCAAAGAAAGAACATAAGAAACACATATAAACACAGATACATGCTCATTTACACACACAGGAGTCCCTTAAAGACACAGATCAGAAACCATAATATATAAGTGAAAGACCTGCATGGTTAAAAAAAAAAAAGTCCAGACAAAGCACTATAAGACAACAACCTTCCAAAAATACCATTGAATTCATTTTGTGTCTGTCATCTACTGCTGGACATGGGGGACTGACCTTAGGTATATTTTGTGAACAGTTATCAACTGGAGACAGCTTCTGGGTTAGGGATGAGGGCTTGTATCTACTTCCCCTCTCAGAGCTATGACTCCATCTGGCTTAGACCTGTGCAGGTCCTGTGCATGCTGACACAGCCTCTGTGAGTTCCTATGCCTGTTGTGCCTCGAGGCCTTGTTTCTTCAATGTCTTCTATCTTCTTTGTTTCTTACATTCTTTCTGCCTGTTCTATAGAGTTCCCTGAGCCCCAAGGTGAGAAATTGATGGAGACATCCCATTTAGGGCTGAGCATTCTGAGGTCTCTCACTCTCCACACACTTTCCAATTGTGAGTCTCTGCATTTGTTTCCATCCACTCCAGGAGGAAGCCTCTGTGATGATGGCTGAGCAAGATGCAGATCTACAAGCGCAGCAGAATATTTCTTTGCTTGCTTTCTTTTTGTTCTTATCTTCCCCTCATTTCTTCCTTTGTACACACTCACTTGCATGTCAACTTTTTATACTACTCTAACCATCCATGATTAGAATGCTCATTTTGTCAGGGTCCTCATGAGCTAACAGTCTTTGAAAAATACCATTATGTACACAACGGGGGATAGCTTTATTAATTTCCTGGGTGTTTCTGGATGCAATCAAGATTAAGCATCATAATATCCCAGGAAATAAAGATAATGTCTGTTCCAGGCTTTCTTTTTGAGGGCCACCAGCCAGCTCCCAAATTGTGACATGGAGACTTATTAGTTATGAATGCTCAGTCTAGCTTAGGCTCATTCCTGGCTAGCTCTTTTAACTTAAATTAACCTGTTTCTCTTTAACTACCTTTTGGCTCAGGGCTTTTTATCTTTTCTTTCTGTATGTCCTACTTTCCATGCTTGTTCAGTGTCTGGCTGGCTGGCCCTGGGCATCTCGCTCTCTTTCTCCTTCCTTCTCTCCTCTTTCTTCTCTTATCCTTCCCTCTCAAGCTTAGATTTGTCCTATTTATTCTCTCTGCCTGCCAGCCTCACCTGTCCTTTCCCTCTGCCTAGCTATTGACCATTCAGCTTTTTATTAGACTCATCAGGTGCCTTAGGTAGGCAAGATAAAACAAATGCAACACATCTTCACATAATTAAACACCCATCTTTACTTTGTTAAACAAATGCAGCATAAACAAATGTAACACACCTTTACACAGTTAAAGTAATATTCCACAGCATAAACAAATGTAGTACATCTTTACATAGTTTAGTATTCCACAACAAATGCCCTTCCTTATGTTACTTATTACTTCTACATTAAGCAATAAATAGATACTACCTTATGTCATGAGGACTGCTGATCCACTACCCATGGCCCAGCAGCTAAGCAGACAACACAAAATACAACAGATAACTGTGATCTAGTCTTATCAGTGGTCTATCATATTTTAACATCAGTGTTATGTATGTGTTATAAAGATAACAAATATATAATAGATATATGAATGGAAAAATACAAACTGGATGGAGAGATGGTTGCAAACACACATGGGCAAAGGCAAATCAGTAAAGTGATCTACTTCAGCACTCTGACATTCATCATCCCTTTCTATGATTAAAAAATGCCAGTCTTCTTTTAGAAAAGTAATATTTTAAAATTTTTGAAATGATGGAATTGAACCTGGGGCCTCATGCATGCTAGGCAAATGGTGTACTACTGAACGCTATGACAGAACACACACACACACACACACACACACACACACACACACACACACACACACTAATTTTTTTTAGCACTCTATCTTTGCTCAGTTACAGTCTTCTTAGATGATTCACTGAGGGCACTATGAACACACAGGTGACACAAATTATGCAAATCAGAATCTGACTACTAGTAATTAAGTTTGCTAAAATAAAAATTGCATAAGACATACTTACACTAAAAATTATTAGTTGTTTATCTGAAATTCAAATTTAACTCTGTCCTCTATATTTTTAATTGCTGAATATGCTAGCCCCACTAGCAATTAAAGTCACAGCCACTTGTCACAGAAAGAAGCTGCTGGGATCCAACTACTCATCTACTGCTCTTTAGAGATCTACGCACTCATTTTTATCTCTGAAATTCCCTACGACTGACAAGCTAATAGGTTCATTACTGCCATTAACAGCATTTAATATAATTCCACTGACATCTAGGGCAATTACACACACACACATGCACACACACACACACACACACACACACACACACACACACACATACACACACACA